>NW_026900624.1:1335426-2003139 GCF_033783945.1 Neopsephotus bourkii | reverse complement strand
AAAGGGTTTTTTCAATCTGAAATTGATGTGTAAGAGGTCTCTCTTGAGCTCAGGACCTGAAGAGAAATGTGATAGCTAAACGAAGTATTTTTGCAGTATGTCCCTTTGAAAAAAAAACAAACAGTTATTTAATTTTCAAGTTTGTGCTTATAATAATAATTAAAAAAAGATACTATGGTAAAAGCAGCTTGATCTAGAAACTCCACAAACTTTACACTGGGGTCAATGCATCATCTAAAGGGACATGGCAACAAGGACATCACGTGATGATCATGAGCAAGTGCTCAAGGGAGGGATGCCCAAAGCTTTTTATTGCACCCATGGAAACTCATGCCTCTGGCTGGTACTTCATTACGCTTGATACATTGGACCACCATATAAAGAGCTTGATGTAGTGCACTTCTGAGGAATACCCATATTGCTAGTCAGGAAATGTTAGGACTAGTGAAATTTGACAAAAATAAGCACATCTTTCATTTTCCTTGGTCAATGATGCTGAAAAGTGAAAACTTTCAGCTGAAGGAAACAGAAAGAGTCCTCAAAAGCAGCTTGTGTTCAAAAACAAATTCTGAAGGAAGATTTCGGGCATGCAACCAGCAGATTTGTTTATGTATATTACATCTATGCTAGTAACACAGCTTAAAGGCTATGGGTTCATTCTGCTCCCCTGCCCAGTAAAATTGTCAGTGCACCTTCAGAATTACACTGGCAGGAAATCAAAATCCAGCCTCACAGATGCGGTCTGCCTGCACATTCTCACTATGCAGGAGTTATTACTCCAACCCCAGGACTTTAGCAGGTTAGCAAAATGAAGACAATACACATAAGAACGTCTTTATTATGAAAAATTTTAAATCTTAGCTAATATTTGTTATTTCCAGAGCAAAAGCAGGTCATCCTTTGTTTTTAATGCAAGTAGTATCTTTTTATTTAAAAAGTTCTAACAAAATTACATGTTGGGCTTTCAAACTTCTATAAAAATTTACCTTTTCTTGGACTGAAACAGGAAAATATCCTCCTCAAAAGAAAGCTTTGCAAAGCTCTAAATATCTGAAATCAACATGTGTTAACAGATCACTGCAGTTCTTAATGACAGCAAACCCCAGAGATGCTTGCTACACTCAGGATAGAACAATCCCATCTCAGTTCAGTCTACATGACTCTTCTTTTTCCTTTCCTTTCCTTTCCTTTCCTTTCCTTTCCTTTCCTTTCCTTTCCTTTCCTTTCCTTTCCTTTCCTTTCCTTTCCTTTCCTTTCCTTTCCTTTCCTTTCCTTTCCTTTCCTTTCCTTTCCTTTCCTTTCCTTTCCCCTTCCCCTTCCCTTTCCCTTTCCCTTCCCTTCCCTTCCCTTCCCTTCCCTTCCCTTCCCTTCCCTTCCCTTCCCTTCCCTTCCCTTCCCTTCCCTTCCTTTTCCTTTCTTCCCTCCTTTCCCTCCTTTCCCTTTTTTCCCTCCTTTCCCTTCCCTTCCGTTCCCTTCCCTTCCTTTCCTTTCTTTTCCTTTCCTTCACATCATGGCCCCTGGCATTTTTTCCAGAATCCTAAGTTTCTTTTGTAGGAACCACAAGCCACTGTTGCAAGAAGGAGCTGGTCTGCTTGGGTTCTGCCCTCTTGATCTCTGAAGTTCTAGTCTGTTTTGACTATTGCCTTTTTTCGTCAGTGCCAGACACCTTGGTTTACTGATTTTATTAAAGCTGATCTAACTGTGTGGTCCATAACTGACCCAATACCCCTGTGTCCATGTAGGTGTGGCACTCGGGGATATGGTTTAGTGATGGACTTGGCAGTGCTGGGTTAACAGTTGGATTCAATGAACTTAAAGGTCTTTTCGAACCTAAGTGATTCTGTGACTGGGTGTTGGATCACTGAGACTGTAAAAAAAGAACCCAACCCAAGACAAAACAAAAAGCTCAAACCCTTGCTCATTAACATCTATCAAAGTCTCCCACTTGTCTGATTGGGACCTCAGCTCTGCTGTGTTGCAGTAGGAGAGACAATAATTTATTGTTTGTGATCTGATACCTCATAAGTACTGCCCAAAAGGAGGCAGTAGAAAAGTTGCTTAAATATCCCAGCCTGCTAAAGTGTTGATCCTGCACTGAGTTGTGCTCTCCCCCTGCCATCTGTTCAGTGAGGAGTCAGAGCACCATAATAGTTCTTCGTTTCAGCCTGCCAGATCGAAAGACACTTTTATCTGGGAGAAACATGCCCTCAGGGGGAAATGCTAAGAGATAAGCCTTCTGCTAAGACTGTGCTTGCTCACACGCTGGCATCGAACACAACAGTCAGGAGTGCTGAAGAAAAGTGGGATTAGAGTAAAAGTGCTGACACGTGTTTGAATGAGACGTATACAAGGCTGTTGGTCAAATAGCATGTTGCCTAAATTTGCATCTATTCCAGGTGCATGCCATGATCTGTCTCCACAGGGGGTAGGGGTGAGCCAAAGGGAAGCGTATCACAGAGTTTTCTTTTAGTATCCACAAATTTGTTTGCACAGCCACACACGAGCATGACCTTAGGTTACCATATGGACAGGGCATCTCTATGAGGTAGATTCATCTTCACAGGCTGGGTGAGCAAATGGAGCACTGGGAAAGGATGCCAGCAAAGGAAGCCAAAGGCTTGCTCAACCGAGAGTGTCTACAGGGGTGGCTTCTTCCATCATACAGCGTCAGCCTGAAAGGACAGATTTTGGCCAAGGACACCTATTGCTAGAGCTGTAGCAAAGCTGGTCAAAAGCCAGAGTGGGTTCTTTTTGTCCATCCCACCATTTCCAATACCGGATTGTGGAAGCAGTAGAACAGTGCTACCTCTGCACCCATCCAGCTGCTTGTAAGGTTCGGCTGCCTGTTTTGTGATGCAGCTGTGTGACCTTGGATCTGACTGCTGGGAAAGAGCAGTGTGGGAAAGAGCTGGGGGAAACCTCACTGGGACACTCTCCTCTTCCCTTGGGAGCTGCCTTTAAGCTCAGGCCCTCAGTCTTGGTATTTGCATGAGCTACATAACAGCTGTATTTGTGCCTGGCACCTCACTGTCCCAGACCTTGGCTCCACACCTGGATTCTGCCTCATTCCTCCAGATTTGTCTGGCCATCACTGGTCTGCTCACTGCTCCTGTTCACCTGCATTCAGACCCTGTAACCATTCCCATTCAGGTGCTGCAGGACTGCACCCTGCTTGGTGACATGCCACTCTGCCCACCTTGGTGGTCACCACCAGCTCCCATACAGCCTTCCTGTGGGAAGCATTCCTCTCCTGCTGCTTCCTGACACCCTTAAGCTCTCTGCTGCAGCTGCCTGCTTCATCACACCAGCTGATGGTGGGGACTCAGAACAGGATAGCTAAGCCAGGTTTCCATCTCAACTGTTTTAAATCCACTGGATTTAAGGACCTGTTTCTGATGCACAGTAACCAGAAGAGAAACACTAGTTTGAACATTAAGGGTGGGAAAATCTTGCTCATTTATCTTCATTATCAGTTTTGTTCCTTGCAATGCATTCTCCAGACATGTGTCTTTCTCATCTTCACATGACCAAAGAACTGGAAGTTTTGCAGCTTCCTAGGAAGACTATTATACTGCCTAAAAGAAATTCTTAGCATTAGGAAATACTAAGAAAGCAAGCATCTTCTGGGGAAAAATACGTAATTAGAAGCCTGTGAACTGAGCTGTTGGCACAGTCATGGTTTCCATGTTAAGCTGCCCAGCTCTCCCATTGCTAAACACATAAGGACCACAGAAAGCTGTAGGAACTAGGATACCTGAGTTGACATGTCTGTACATTTTCATCCCTTTGGAGATTCTTAGAATCATAGAATCATAGAATAGTTAGGGTTGGAAAGGACCTTAAGGTCTTCTAGTTCCAACCCCCTTGCCATTGCAGGGACACCTCCCACTAAACCATGATAGCTTCATAGGCTCCTAAGCAGCTTGGGGACCTCCACAGATATACATGTTGCCTTGAGGTTTGTTGCAATTGTGCTAAAGGTGTATTTCACTTTTACCACCCATTAAATCTTGGATTAAATATTAATAGAAGTTCATAAAGATATTTTTCTCTTTAGGGAGAACAATCTTTGTGCAGTTCATGAAGAGCTGGTATTCAGTTATATTTTTTTGAGGTTTGACCTGTGTATTGGATAGTTGTAACAAAAAAATAAAGTCCCATGCAACCACTTGTTTTTTTTATTTTGATGACTGATCCAACCTGTTATGGTTGTCCTCTAATATCCTTCCTGTTTTAAGGCTATACACTTATTATCTCCTATTGGCATGAATGCTGAAAGAGGGAGATAGAAAAGAGATTTCTTTTCAAGGGAATGCAGTGTGTGCCTGGAAGCCCCTCATCCAGTCACTATCCAAGCATTGGAGGGTGTGTTTCTTTAAGGCTGGTTATGTGTTCATGTAACAGGGCAAGTGCATACGTGAAACAAGCTTTTGCTGAAGCTTTAAGTCTGCGGGGGAATTTTCTAATGATCGTTTTTAGTTAATAGGCACAAGTCGTTAGCCTGAGCTGGGAAAGCCTTTTTTTGTGTGTGCCAATTCCACCCCCTCTTTTTTTTGTCATGGACTTAGTTCCCACAGCTAATGCACCTAATAATGAGACTGGGCAAGCGAATGCCAGCGTAATGATATGGAGCTTGTTTGGCTCTGACAAAGAACACGGAGAGCGGCTGGATGGCCTAAAACACAGGCCAAGGGCTCTATTCATCCCAAATGATCTCTCTCCTTGCATGCCACCAAATCCCACAGAAGGAAGGCTGCACGGCGAGGCTGTACCTCAGGATGGGAGAGGTGTCCAGCAGGGACTCGGCTGTGCCCCACAATGCCCCCTGAGCCCCTGGCGTGGGGCTTTTCACTAAATGGGGGTCAAAACAGAGAAACAATCAAGGGTTAAGCCCTTGAGTGAATATTTTAATCAGTGTTTCCTAACACACATACACACCAACCGGTTGCAGGGAGGGAAAACATCCTTTAAAACTTACCAGACAGGTTAGAAGGACCTTGCTCAGCTCCAGCTCCCTCAGCTTCGGTGGAAAGCAGGGGGTGGTATTCTGCCTTTTTAACTAGCATTTTCCCTTCAGTGGTTTTCCCATCCCCTTGCCCTCTTTTTTCAAGCTGAGTTAATAAACACCTAGCAACTTACTCCATGGTGTCTGTGTGCAAACAGCTCCCACTGAGCCAGTGAAGACTACTCCTGCAAGAATTCGATTAGATCCTTTTCCACCTCGGCCTCCCAGAGCACTCCACAAATGAAGGTGATGTTCCTGTGTACAGTTCTGTTTCACAGATCAGGCCAGCCCAGATCATTTCCCATGGTTCATGTCCCATCAGTGACTGAACTGATGGGACATGAATCAAGTGTCCTAACTTCCAGTGCTATTTCTATGTCTTAGCTTCTTCAGTTTTGCATTTGCTGCAGCCCACCAAATCCTCCTTAACTCAAGGAACTCTGAGCATGCAGGAAGAGCAGGTTAAACCACTGTGAGCATGAAAGACACTGGGGTGGCAGCAGGTGAAACACTTCTAGACACTTCTAGTTGTGTCCTAGAAGACTCCATAAGGACTCCTTTTTAACAGGCATCAAAACAGAGGAAATTATTGTGGGCTAAGCCTTGACGTGATAGTCAGAAACATTTTATAGTACATACATTATTTTCTAATTGTACATTCTCACATTGATTATATTTTTCTGAAAACTTCTTTTTCTAGAAAAGTTGCCCAATCTTTTAAGAAGAAGGAAAAAGAAACCAAAATCTGTTTCATCATCTGTTGATCTTCTCTCAAGGAGAATGAACTGGAAAAATAGTCCATCTAATACTCTCATTTTGTTCAACCAGCATTTTTTTAGGAGCAAACAAGACCTTTTTTAAGTAGCTGTATGGATAAGTAATTTTAAAGAAACCACTTACTTTAATGTATCTTACTGCTTACAGAATATCTGCCAGCAAAACATCACATTCTCCATACTGTACTCTCCATGATCACATTCTCCATACTGTGCTCTCCATGATCACATTCTCCATATTGTGCTCTCCATGATCACATTCTCCACACTATACAAAAATATTCAGCACTGAGGAGATTTATGAGTAATTTACATCCCATTGCATTATTTTCAACAGATTTGCTAGAGGAAATAAGTTGCCTTGATGCAATTGGTCAGCTCAGTCTATGGCATATGTTTCTTGTCCCCAGCTGGATGACCATGTTTCCCCTATGAACATGAATGTGCGTATGTGGAAATACTGACCTATGCAAAGTTGAAATGTGTATAGACTGGTTGTTTGTCATAAATAAACTTAACTGTGTGAATGCTCACTGACAACTGAAATGAGTGGAATAATAGTTTGCCTGAAGCATATTCGTATACAGATTTTAATGAATGCTCATGGAAGAACATTTGCAAAATCAATTTGACCTGGAAGTATCTGGTGAGATGCTTTTATGTACAATCAGCGCTTGACACATTGGCAGGACCTCTGTAAAACTGCCTTGCACACTAATTATGATTTTGTTATCAGGCACAGGATAAATGCCATTACACAGGCACATTAGGTTCTTTGCTTTTCTGTGAACTAAAATACCAATTCAAGCATTGCCTGTGGTTGTGACAAGCAGGTAGATTTCACATGAGCTTATGGATTCTACTTTGCTACTACGTGCTCTAGAAGGAAGCTCTCAAGAAGCAATAGTCTTAGTTTAGAGGTAGTATTGAGGTGTAGCGCTATTACTTTTTTAAAACAGAGCCTTTTACTGTACACTGTGAAAACCCCTATTAGCATTTTCTTTTCAGATGCTTTTCTGCACCACAGCTGCTATGACTCTGCAGTCAGGAAAGCAGAACTGGTGTGACTGCAATTCAGGAAAGAAGTTGAAAAGAGAGAAGAAAAAAAAATAAGGCTGCCTAAGACAGCTAGAAGAAAGCATGCCAATTAAATTTTTTAAAGAGAGACAGAGGGTAGGAAGAAAAAAAAAAGAGCTAAAAAGCTGGAGGAACCTGGGGAAAGTTGGGGAGGGGAGAGGGGAAGGAGGACAAGAAAGCCATAGAAATAAGAAATGGGAGGAAGGATGAAGTGAGGAAAGTTCGGGCACTGTACAGCAGCAGTGCACATGTTGAATGCAATTACTGAGGGAGAAGAAGGAAAGGAGAACCAGAAGAAGACATATAATGGAACAAGGAAAGCAAAGTCCATGCAAGGAAAGAAGGGAATCCATACCAAAAAAAGAGAGAAAGTGAAGAGGAACACGGACAAGACAAGAATCGTTTTTTAGAGCAGTGCCATTTTATTGAGGCAAAGAACAAGTGAGAAATGACATGCTG
Source organism: Neopsephotus bourkii (assembly GCF_033783945.1). Lineage (NCBI taxonomy): Eukaryota > Metazoa > Chordata > Aves > Psittaciformes > Psittacidae > Neopsephotus > Neopsephotus bourkii. Next base: position 1,995,822 of record NW_026900624.1, on the reverse strand, counting down.
CAAATTGTGTTAATAATGCAGTAGGTTCCCTGCATGTGCTCAGCTTATATACTTAATTTCAAATTGAAGTGCTCAGGAGTCATTTAAGATGCATTTCTTGGATTTGGCAGCATGTTTCTGAAAAGACAATCTAATACTAAGATCAGTTCACTGAAACGGACACAAGAAGACTTATCCTTCACCATAATTATGTCAGAGTGAATACTATGCCATATGCCAAGAACACACCAATGTTAATATTATTTTAGAAAATCCTAAATAATTTGCTACAACCTATTAAGCTCGTACCATGAAGAAACATGGCTCGCTCAGTCCTTAGGACAAGCTTCGTATATTTTTCAACACAGATCCTTAACTTTACTCACAAATAATTTAATCAAAGATTATGTGATTTCTTGTGCCCATAAAACTAAGCACGCACAGAAAGCTTTGCCAAGTCAGAACCTAGACTTCCTGCCACCAAATCAGCCACTTTCCATTAAAACCTTCAGAACTGTAGATCAACTCTCAGGCATTAAATGATGGGTCACATACAAACGTTCATTTTCCTAACTATACATTATTACTTCTGTAAGAAACTCTCGGAAGTTAGGGCTGATAAAAATAAGACTGGAAGCTTACTGATATTAGCAAGCCTCAGAGTTATGCTCAAAGCAAGGGAAAGATGGAGCTTTTCTTCTTCTTATGGTGATTAAGGAGCAATATCAGAAACAGGAGAATAAACATATCCCAGGAACTATCCCCTACAGGCAAACATTTCCAACAAGAGCTGAGTTAGAATACAAAGTCCCATTTTCAAAATTCTCTAACCTACTAAATATCATCAATTCTAATAAAAGTCAGAGATCTGTTCTCCTTACATGCCATATATTTTACTCAGTCGTTACCCTTGCATTGCAAAGGACCTTGATACTAAAACTTTGAATGTGATTGTTTAAGCTAAATTTTTCTGGTGTGTAGGTGTTTAAAAACAAAGATGAACATTAGTGGTATTTAGAAAACCCTGTCAGAGAGGGACCATCAAAAATTATATACCTTCCCCTCAAAAGAACCCAAAGCCAAACATGCAAAGACGTGTGTGCAGATGGACTTGTGCACACAGCCAAATTCATAATTCATTTGTGGTGGAAGAACTTTGACTGTTCTTCCTATCCTGGCAACCATAACTCCAGACTTCCCAAGAGAAGAGGCCCACAGTCACACATGTAGCATATACAGTTTGAGATTTTTCCCTCTTTGAGGAAAAGACTGAAATGCTTCATACAATTTCCTGTGTTTTCTGAGGATATCACGGCAGCACAAAGACAGCCATTACAGGACAACAAAACAGTAAAAGAAAATCAACCATCATTTGATAATAGTGTCACACCCTTTGAAGACAGATGAGAACACCAGCCCATCTAAGCCAGCCCTATTACAAACCTCCAACTTCCACCCATTCCTTAACCCTGATTTGTCAGAGAAGAATGAAACTTGGTTGCAGAATCAGAGCCTTTGAACACAACGCACACCCACCCCAACACCACATGTGAGTTTCCAAGAAACCACAGGTTTTCATAAGCAGCACCTTGTTTTGATTTAGCATTTCTTATCCAGAATTTTCAACTTCTACCAGTAAGGTCAGTGCCTTCTCCAGTGCATGGACAAGAAACCAGAGGGATAGGAAGGTGTACAGCCTGATTAGCCCCAAAACGATAGATACTAAGCTTGTGCAAATTTTCTATGCTCAGATATCTGTATGGAGTATAGATACATGATCTATTTCACTTCTGTGGCACCAGAAAACCTGAGATTTCTTTTTTACCTGTCTCTTATGTTCGCTTTCTCTTTTCTTCCTCTCTTCATTCTCCACTGACTTTAAACACTTTTACCATTATAATACAAGTTAAGGGTTTGTGCTAAAAGGCCGGTACTGCATAAGCAACCCTGTGATTGCAAATATCAACTAGACTTCACATGTTATAAATTAGTATGTATCTGCTAACGATTAGGACAGTTTAAACAATCTGAAGATCCTGTTGACTTACCACCAAGTTCCTTTGCAGTAGGAGGACAATAATTATTGAGTATAATACATGGTATGCATGGAGCACGGAATTTCCAGGCATTAATGATTCTTGGAGGATGCTGAAGCACTCAAATAAAAGTGAGTCATTACCTTAGAACAGTATTAGGGAAAGAGCTATTTCTGTTGGTTTGAGGTTTGCTAAACTAAAGCATATGTTGAGTGGAAGCACTGGCTCTGAAGTGAACATCTCCAACATAGCTGGAATCACCACACAGCCATGGAAATGACTTGCACACTGGTACCAAGAATAAATATTTATTAAGCCATCCTTAAAAAATGTAACAATTGTTTTGCTTATCACTATTGTAGATTGCAGGATGCCGTGTATAAACATTTGCATTTTCTCATTGTTCCCACCAGTGAGCATTTGAATTTCACTGTAAACAATGGCTTTGCATTCAGTGGGGAACATCAAGTTACATATCCTACTGGTGGTGGTACTCACGGCCATTCACATTGCAAACTTGGGTGCAAAGGGTCAGCCCACTGGCAACCTCATGGCTACGGTGAGGAATTTCTCCAAGGAAAGGTGCCTCCAGGTGAGTCAGGGGTAAGGCTGCAAGACTTTGCTCATTGCACCTTCACTGCAGTGCTCATTGCAATGTTGTGTGTACCACAGTGATGTGACACCATACATCCCCTCACTCCTGGCAGGAGTAGCTGTGCTGTAACACCATTTAAAGCAGCCATTAAATGACAGGATTCAAGTTGCACTGCCTGCAGATGGCATTTTGGGGGCTCCATCAGATTTCCTACCCAACTAATTTTAACCACATCCTGGTGTCACAGGAAGGGAAAGGGAGGCAGCTTCTGTGCTCCCTGTGCCTGTTTCAGGGAGCCTCTGAGTTACAGCTGCTCTGGAGACCTCTTTTTTGGCCAGAGAAAAAAACCTTAGACTCAGACCGCCAAAGGTATGTGGGCACCTAAAGGCATAACCAAACACCCACAGGATTTTTCAAGAACACCTCAGCTGCCTCGGCGCTTTCAGAAAACCTTCCCACTGCCTATCTGCATCTTTAGGCGCTTACATGCCTTTGAAAAGTTGGCCTTTAGCCCCTTATCCTATGAAAGTATTTCCCCTGGAATAAATGACTGGCAATTAGTTTAAGAACGAGGCGCTCCCTTTTAAATCCAGTACAAATAGCTAGAGTAGATAAATCACCACAAGACCAGTGACTCCAGATAGACATTTTGCCAAAGTAACTCATGAGAATATAATTTTTAAGCTGCCTGACTATGTTAATGCATGGATAAAGTGTTTAAATCCTGTTACAGGATTTTAAATATAGTTCTCACTTAGCAACTGTTTTCCAAAATTAAGGTACTAATGTCAGAATTAAGGATTGTTAAAAAGAGGTTTCCTGAAAACTGATTTCCACAGTGGTTTACTGAGTCACAGAAATGAATGAACAAGTAGACATTTTAAATAATAAAAATCTGATAATACAGGAAAAAAAACAGGCACAAGATCCATTAATTAGATGGGGCAAGGAAGAAACTTCCTCACAAGCACAGTGGTGCAATGTTCCCCATTATAATATATGCTACCAGCTCCTTCCAAACATATTAAATTAGACAGATACATGATCAGATACAATGTGATAACCCCCACAGAGATGATTTTCACATGTACTTGAGTAGTATCTGTGTGTTCTTTTTGCACACTGAGCTTCTATAATTCTCTGAAGTGATTAGGTTTTGAAGTCCTGAGACCTTTCCACATGCTACAAGTTTCCTGAAGCTGAATGAACAGTCTGGAGGTTGCACTAGACTTCTAATCCCTTTTGATGTTATGATAAGAGCAACTGACAGTCCATAAACAAGGCAGAGAAAAGGTAAATGCATCTTCCCTGAGAGATCATCGTTACAACCACAGAATATAGTTACATATTATATTTTACAACCATAGAATATAGAACCACGTCAGAATATAGCAATTATTTCCCGCCAGAAATGTGCAAAGTAATTGAAAATCACTTCTCTAAAATTGTCATTATGTTTTTGAACTTGAAGTTGCATTAAACACATAAAAAGAAAGCAAATATAGTGCACCCTTTCTGCATCAGCCAAGATGCTGTTCCTGAACAACTTCATTCACATAGTCAATGCTCACATTCTCATGGTGTGGCTATTCCTGGCCATCTATAGCATTTGGGATTACTTCCATGTTGCAACTAAATAACTGGGAATACAAATGGCGAAATTAATTTAGAGGCTTCCGGACAAATAGTTGTTTGTGAAATAATAAAATCTGTGATCCACGCTAACATTTAGTAAGATCTGCAGAAGGTAGACCAGCTGTGCAGAGCAGACCCTGACGCAGGTGAGCTCCCATGGCATTGCTGCAGTACAAACATTATTAATCATGAAAGAAATAAAGATATCAAAGTTTACATTCATCTCTATAGTGAAGAGAAAAGAAAACTGTGTGGAGACCTCATATCAGCCTTCCAGTATCTGAAGGGGGTCTACAAGGATGCCGAAGAGGGACACTTTGTCAGGGTAGATATAAGGAAAAAGTTCTTTCCTGTGAGGGTGGTGAGGCACTCTTACAGGTTGCTCAAAGAAGCTGTGAATGCTCCATCCCTGGTGGTGTTCAAGGCCAGGTTGGACAGAGCCTTGGGTGACATGGTCTAGTATGAGGCATCCCTGCCCATGGCAGGGGATTGGAACTAGATGATCTTAAGGTCCTTTCCAACCCAAACCATTCTGTGATTTAATGATTCTATGATTCTGTGATTCTGTTAACATTCATTGTCAAAGATTCCCAATGACAACCAGCTATAGAAAAAAAACCAACCTTCCAGCTAATTCATGCATTCACAGATGACTAACTGCTACAGAGGAATGAAACCCATTAGCAAATGAGGACGAAGAGGAGGAAAGTTATTGTTGAGTTAAAATGAGCAACAATGAACTCCTTTTCAAAATATATCATCAGCTCCAGAAGACGGACAATAAGCTGGAGTTCTCTGCAAAGGAATGAATATCCTGTGAGTATAAATTGTTGGTAAAGGCAGGAAAGAGAACTCCTGGCACTTGTGAACATGTATGAAACATCTGGTGCTAGAGCTAGGCATACCAAACTTCAGCTAACATACTGTGTATAGTGACACCATGGACTTCAGATGGCAAGTAGTCTGAGGAAATTACAAAAGCAACGGATGAGAGGGTGTGGGAGATAAAGAAAAAGTATTCAAAAGTTCTTCAAGCTTGCTGGAAACTGAGTGGTCCTGCCTAGACAGAAAACTGCCTGGAACCCACTGGGACGGTATTTACCTTGTTATAGTTTGAAACTATTTGGCTTCAAAAACCTGATGTTGATTTAGATCTTCTGAGGTATCAGCCCCATTTCTAGAAAGTGTTCCAAAAACCAGAAAAATGCTGAGCGTGGGAGAAGTCTAATGGGTTGATTTGGCTTTGGTTGCATTTCAAGAGAGCCCAAGGGGGGAGAGGAGCAAAGGAGTGCTGTAATACATGTAGTGAGTCTCTCTGTATTAGGAGAAAAAGGATTCAATAACTGAGGAAAAAGGGAAATAGTAAAAAAAAAAAAAAAAAAAAGACAGTCCCATTAAAAACAGAGATAGGAAATAAATTAATTTTGTTTGGAAACATGTTTTCTTTCATTAAGAATTTCCATGGTTTAGCTTCACTGATTCCATTATTGAGAAAAATATGTTGGGGTACTTTGAAGAGAAAGATTATGGAAAATCAACATGAAGAAAAAGACCCAGGAAAAGGAAAGATGGAGGCACAATACCAAGAGATGTTGAGGACAAGAGTTGTGACAGAAAACTTGTCTTTACTCAACCATAAATGTAATGAGATCCAATGGCTGGAACTGGAAGCAAGGCCAGCTTAACAAGTAAGACATAACACCAAGGCTAATAACGACAACCACCCTCCAAGGGAACTAGCAGAGACTCCACACCATATGTATTTAAGCCAAAAATATATTTCTAAGAGCTTTGCTTTCAGTTGTCCAAAGCGTGTGGGCTTTCTGCAGAGCAGAAGAAAGCCCTAAAGCCTGTGCCATACAGGTGATCGCAATGGTCTGTTCTGGCCTTGTACCACAACCACAAGACTTTTAGCCCTGTTGCTGGGAACGTGGTCAGACACACCTCCCAGACCCATTCACTACCTGCTGAAAGCTCTTCTGAAGTATCTGAAACCCAAGAGGTCTTCCACGTAAGACGTCATCTGAGATGAATACTTACACCGTAAGCCTCATGGTGGGTGCAGAGAATAGAGGCAAGGGCTGAAAACTGATAGAGGGGACATTTAGATTAGATATTAGAAAAAAATTCTTCCCTGTGAGGGAGGTGAGGCACTGGCACAGGTTGCCCAGAGAAGCTCTGAATGCCCCATCCCTGTCAGTGTTCAAGCTTTGATGAACCTGGTCTAGTGTGAGGTGTCCCTGTCCATGGCAGGGGGTTAGAAACTGGATGAGCTTTAAGGTCCAACCCTAACCATTCTATGATTCTATGAATTCACAGCTCTTCAGTCACTAGCACAGCTTCCAGCTCCCTGCAGTGGCACCAGGACTCTGACTATTGAAATAACTGCAATTTGAGCAATTATGACTGTCTTTCCAGAAAGTCATATGACTTCTCCAAAGAAAGCTCCTCTCCATTTCTCAAGCTGTAGGCAAGATTCTCTTCTTATTACTAAAGCTATTCAGCCCAGCTCCATAGAAACACATGGAGCAGCACCAGTGTAAGGCATGTGCAAGTGAGACGGAAACCAGGCCTCTTACATTCAGCCTTTCCCATTTAGAAAACAGAACAGGAGCAGAGGCTCAGCATACAGATGTGGTGTGTGTAGCGGCTGTCCCAAGCCACAGAGTCTGGTTACAGACGCATACTTGAATGTAGAACAAGCCACAGTTGAACAATTTTTATTCTGGATATGTGTTTCAACCTCATACCAAGAAAAAAACCTTCTGTGAAACACAGATATAGATTTGACCTTTCTGTTCCTCCAATGCATAGGTATGTTCAGCAAGCTTCGTATTTTATCTTGATATCATTTTCTAGTTACCTAGCACTAAAAAGGAGTATATGTTTATGTAAATGCCTTGGCTACTTAATCTGGTTCGACCTCAAGAAAGAGTTTTCCTTTTATTTGTTTTTTTTTGTGTGAGGTGATGTCTTCCCAAGCATACACTTATTCTTTAGGCACACTAGTTCTGTCCTTCCTTATCTGCCAGCAGCCAAATTTAGCTCCCAAATTAGCAGCTGCAGCATTTGCTCTTACCTTGTGATAGCCTTTTTATCAACTTAGCTCAAAGCATGATATTGTCTGTGCATTTGTACTACTCTTCTGGCTGCTTAAACACCATGGCCACCAGCAGAGCTACAACCCAGAGCTCTGGAGACACAGTTTCCTCATCAGTCAGGCTGGGAAATAATGAGGGAAGGGATTGCATCCGCATATGCTTCTCACGCATAACAGTGCTGTGGAAGAGGTTTTTAGACCAGGAGATTTCATAATGATCATCTTAGACTGCAGAATTTAAGCAATAATGTTGGTATTAAGGCCAGAGCTTCTGGGTGAGTTAGATCTAATAATTTACAGTAATCCAGAGAGGCAATAAAGACCCCCTCAGCGCTCCCCTGAGAAGCTATACCAACAGTTCATGCTCCTACTTGTTAAAAACATGCATCTTATTTCAGACGAGATCTATCCAGGAAGCTTTGCAATGACTGGATTTTGTTATGCTTTTGTCTACGTAATTAAATGGTCCTCTCCGGCCATAATTATTCCCTGTCATGAAGGTGCTCTCAACTGTAATCAAATCACCACTTCAGCTCATGGGTTTTACCATCCCAGATCACTGGCTGGCACCAGAACCTGAGACTGCAAGCATTGTACCTGAAACATCTTCTTCATGGGCTTTTCCCTGCTGCCAAACCTGCAGCTCTCCAGCAGCAGCAATAGACTGAACAGTGCCACACTCCGGCCACCGATGTGGCTTAATGGGAAAAAGGCGCATGTGTGCCTGTGTGTGTGTGTCCATGGGATCTGCTGGTTAAATGTTTTCCTTTCCCAGGGGATATATTTGACATCCAGATAAAGGGGCAGGGTGGAAAACAAACTTACTTTCTCCCCCCCACCCTTGGAGTTTGGTATTGTAAAACAAGCCGCTCTAGCTGAGATTCTTTTTGAAAGCTCCTGGTTATCTTAGCAGCTGTAATATAAACCACAATCTCCTTGAAGTATCTCCCTGCTGCAGCTCTCTTCCTAATGGGGGATGGAGGGGCAACACATACCATTGTATTCCCAGGGAATAACATATTTTCTGGAAAGTTTAGGTATTTTTTAAGCTGGGTAATGTATGTTTTCTGTTGGAGCTCTGCTAAACTCGCTAGTTACATATGCGCAAAATGTGATAGGGTCCATCTCTCTACACCTCATTAACTGTATCTCCCTTGCCTTTTGTTTCACTCATGATGATCTACAGTGGGAAGTAAAAGAGGTGATGGTTACAAAGTCTGCGGGTGAAGGGCATAATCAGAGTAGTTCTGCATGAGTGTTGCTTGTTTTGATGTTAAGGCTGTTTGAGATGCCTCGTGCTGAACCATGTCCCATGCAAGCCAGCTCACGCCTGTGTGCTGCAGAGAAAACATTCCTGTAATTTTGACACCCTGCAAAGACAAGGCCTGGAGTACAAGCACCTGTGTGCTAGGTAGTCACAAGACTTTCAGCTGGTGCCACTTGTGGCTGCCCAAGGGAGCCTTCGTCCTCTTGCAACCTCTGGCCTTTGAAGGCAAGATACCTGGCCCCATGGGGATGTTCAAAGAGGTGTTTGGGCTGTCTGGCAGGAAGTGACTGCCATACCCATTTTCCTTAACCCACTCCAGACTTTTTCCGCCTTCTCAGTTTCCTCCTCTGTGGGTGTGAAAATGACTAGGGAAGAGGAAATTGGAGGTGCCAGGCTGGAGAAGGCATTGGCTCCCCCTTCTGCAGCTGATTTGCCACTGCAAGCAGTAGCCAAAACCTTCCCCCCTCCTCCAAAAGCCCTGAGTCCCCTGCCAGGCTGGGCATGGTGTTCCCAGCCATGCAGCAGCAGAACCCTGTGCTGGGTCAAGCTGAAGGCACTGCAATAAAGAAGGAGCAGGTCATGGAAACCTGTTTCCATTATGGTGCTTGTAAATAGCCTTCCAGATTATCTTCTTGATTATCGTACCCTACCTGTGCTGTTTCCATCTCTGAGGAGCTGAGCGCTTTTAAACCTTGCAGCAGCACTACCGTGGCAGAAAGAACCTGCAAAGGCAGAGGGCCAGCACCCAGCTCAAGGGTTTCAGTGCCTCTGGCAGAGGGTTTCTCCCCTTCTCAGGCAAGTCCATTCTTGACTTCCTAAGGGCACTAGATGAAGGAGGGGTTGCAGATCTGGAGACCACCCCCCAGTTAAGTGCATCAGTAATTACCCTTTTAAAAGCTGCATCTGTCTTATCCCATTTTACTCTGCAACCTGTACTTCAAGCTGTATCCTACAATCAGAACTGGTTTTCTCTGGAAAACAAACTTGTCACTCTTTAAACTCCTTCAAAGAAGGAAATAAGTAATGCTTTCAAAGCTACCCAAGTACCTCAGGAGCTTGTATCCCATTGTTTTCCATGCTAAGCAATTCTCTAAGCAATACTGATTATTTATTTTTTTTTTTAACTTGGCCCAAAGTCTGATTTCCAAAAATAATTAAGGCAGTTTGGAGCCACAAAGTCTACCTGAAAATTGAATTTGGTCTCGTAAGTCACTTGTATGCTTTGGAAATGGTAACCTTGATGTGGCAAACACAGTGTAACTGGAAGCACTCGTTACAGGTCGTTGGTTTTTTTTACCTAATTCAATGGCAGCACTAGAGAGATAAAACAACACCGGATTAAAGCACCCCAGCTGAGCCAAGGTAGCTGGGTAGGTGCACATGCTCTTACTCCATGACCAGCATGAAGGGAAAAGTGCTTAATTTCTGCCACTTTCTTCTGAGGTTTAATGTAACCTGGTTTGTCTCACTTTTGCCACAGGCTAAGAGCATGCAAGCAGTCACCACCCTGCAGCCAACAACCATTAAACAATTCAGCAGCAGTAACTGCCATGAATCTGTGCTCTTCCCTTCCAGTCTGGTCCTTAGGCTGGGTACCTCTAGCCCTGCATGACCCACCTCCACCAATCTGCTGGGACCACTGTTTCCAGGCTCAGCCAATACAGGACACACTGGCCTGGATGCATTTCAGTAATGAAAGATAAAAATACTTTTATTGGCTCCCTCAGGATTGTCCAGACAATCAGGGTGAATTTTTCCTTTACTATATAGTGATGGCTTATCTTTTCTCCTTTTCTTCCAGCACCCAGAGGCACTGTGGTAAATGGAGTTGTGCTGCATCAGTTACCCACAGACCCAAGGGAAGGGGCAGTTCCTGCTGTGAAGAGTGGGCAGTGGGCACAGATGGGAGAGATGAGAGTGGGGGAGATAGCACAGCCAAGAAAACCAAAAGTGGCAGCAAAAAGGCAAAAAGCTTCTCAGCTTCTTCTTGGTGTTCATTTTCATCTTCCTCTGGTGCCACCGAGAAGATGTAAAGTCTTACTGAAAAAGAGCGTAGCGGGGAAAACTTCAAGAAGTGATCTTCCAGTGATGTTTCTTAAACCATAAGTAGTCACAGCCAAGACAATCATTTTGTCCAAATAAGGAAAAAGGGCATCATGAAAAAGCCAAATCCATTAAAAGTGAGAAAATGCACATTGCCTGATAGCACCAATCAGTGAGTAAGCATAACATGGGGGGAAGAAATTGATCTGCTGTAGGGTAATCATCAGGGTGTTGGTCTTTATTACGGTGTAAGCCAGCAGAAATCTCTGCAAAATCGATGGAGATATACTGGGACACTGTATTCATAAAACAAGACTCAGCCCCCAAAGTCTGTGCTGTCGATTCCCAGATCTTGTTTTATTTATGTATTTTTAATATGAAGAAGAACAAAAAAGCTTTCAAGCCCCCAGAAAAAAACTTGAGCTTTTATTTTTGTTACTTATAGCAACAGAGATGATGTGCTATATTTCTGAATTTCTACATTAGTATGTTTCCGTAATTCCTCTAGCCTCTATCACTCCATGTGGTTTGCATGAAAAGGTGCTTCATAGAAGTGCTCTGACACTCCACATCCACACAACCCTATGAATTACACTGAAATGTGAAGAGCCGTGGATGACTGCAGGGATAAAAAAATCAAAGTAAGGAGCTTCTCAGCTGCTAAAACAAATTTGTTGCCTTGAGGTTAGTCCATTGTGCAGCATCAGAACAAGATGTAGTCAATGTTGATTTGTATTTGTGTCTCTGGTCTTGATGTCTCTGCAACTGCAGACAACTTTTTAGAATTCTTTCATCCTTGGTTAAAGTTTTAGAATAAAAAGTGAGAAAAATGGTAATACTTTAAAAAAATTTTTAAAGTCATAGTTTCCAATTGCCCAAACCCCTGAATTTGTATGGAAAAGTAAAAGTTTTGACAAAACCTTGGGAATGGTTAATGGTTTCTAGGTCCCAGATGGAGTAAGACAGACACAAGGGCAAGAGGCAATGGAGCACTCTGGGAGCTGCAAAATCCCACCATTCCCTGGCAAAGCCTCTCCCTCCTAAGCCACCCACTTCCTTCTCGGCTTCAGCTGAAGCACCTCCACAGGTATTTACAGGCTGAGGAAGCCAGGATACCTCTTGCCAAACGCTGGTTTTGAATTCCTTCCATCACTCCTAAACGAGAAAAAGAGCAGGATCAATTTTAGTTCAATGATTTGGTAGTTGCTTTTTTCCCCACTCCAAAACAAAACACTTCAGCTTGCAGTGAATAAAGCACTTTAGACTTGAAGCAACGGTTTCTTACTTTTAAGTTAAAACCAAACAGAACAAAGAAAATAGATAAAATGAACACTGAAAAACATTGGCTAGGGAAAGGAAGTAGTTGTGCCCTCCATTTTCCAGTACTAAGTGGTGGGGTTGCTCAGGCAGTTTGCCTGAGGTTTAGAACCCTCCTTTTGCCTTAGGAGACTCACATCTCAGGGCAGTGCCTTCACCACCTCAGCGCTTTCACCAGGAGAGGAATGAAAGCTACTCTCAATCCCTTGGCTGACCTGAGTCCTCTTTGCTTAAACAAACATGCAAGAGATCAGAGCCTGTGACTCAGATGCTCTCTCTCTTTGGTAAGTGTCCTAGGGACAGGCTGGCGATCACTTTTTCCCACCTCCAGCTCCCCCTCCTCATCCCTGTCCCCCAGCTTGGTAAATATTTAAGTATTCTGAGAGACCAGGATGGCTCCAGTAGGAGCAATCATGAACATCATGAACCAAAATACCCCAAACACGAAATTATGATTGAAAGCGATTTAGGATCACGTCACATCAGGAAAACAAGAGGCTTGAACTTGTCTCTCACACATTCCTGATGCTGATAAAAAGGGGTGCATATATTTTTCCTTTGGTTTTGTCAGTGTATCTTAACATACTTTTTTTCTCTGAACAAATTTACAGCAAATACCATTCAAATTTATGAACAGCTTCAGACAATAAAACTGGAATTTCTTCAGCAAAGTTTGCATTTGCCACTAAGAGGAAAAAAAAATCACCCAACTCTGCTCTACTACGTGCATGTGACCTACAATTTCACATGGGCTCAAATCCAAGCATGATATGCACCCAGCATTGGCCCAAAACAAGCTGTAATTAACCAACACCAACACATACACTTGAAGGACCTCTGCACAATGGTCAGAAAGTTCTGACACAGCAATCTCATTTAGATCATACCCTGCAATGAAGGGGAGGACCTGAGGCAGGGAGAGGGATGCATCCCTTCCCATCTTATTGGAGCGGTGAACAGCACCTCCCTTGCACATGCTCATGTATTATATTCTACTTCTCCTTGTCACGCTCCACCTAATGTTGTTTCTGTTCTGTGAAGGATGTCTGGCTCTCCCCTTGACTAATCACTGGGTGTTGGAGGGTCCTCTCTGGAGCTTGAGAACTTGACCTCCAATAACAACCATTTGACAGGGATGCAGATACATGTGGCTCCCCTCACTCATCCCCACTAACCCCAGGAGTTCTCCTCACTCACCCTAGAAGTTCTCCTCTGATGCCCTGTCAGCACAGGCTTTCAGACAAGAGATACTGGTGAAATCAACAACAGCAAAAGGAATGTGGCCTTCTGGCCTAATAGCCTTTGATTGATATTCTTTATTTCAACAAAACCTTAACTTGGTTAAAAATACATCATACAACCTGTTTTGGCATTTCCAGGCAGGACATGTCTGCAGAACTAGCAGGGTCATTGAGGCAACGTGTTTCAAAACAAATACTGGGTCTCGCTTTCAAAATCACAAGGTCGTTTTATCTGTACGTATTTCTTCTGTAGTCTGCAAAGCTGCTGCTTTACAAAATAATCACGTCAATACTCTTATTTACTATGCACCTTACAATAACGCTCAGAGGTCCAGCAAATTAAGGGTTTCCTGTGTCCAGATGCATAAGGAGACACAGCCCCTGCCCTGCAGAACTTCCCATCCCACTAGGCTGTTTGCAGGTAGGGATTTGAAGCACAGAGCCAGGGGAAAGCTGAGACCACAGAAACAGAAAGCTCAACACAGAGTTGAAGGCTGAAGCCTGCTTTGAAAGCCATAATGTGCCCTTCATACATCCCTCTCTGAAACAAGAGCCCTTTTTTCCAGAGGGTGACCCCCTTAAGGCCTTCCTACATGGAGTTTTATGCATGTGCCCTCTGCTGTAGGAGCATCCAGCCCACCGTGCCTGGTTCCTCACACAAAGGAGTAACCCCCCAAAAAGGAGTAACCAAAGCCAGCCTCTAAGCAGCTCTCGAGCAGACATCATACCCTGCACATAACAACACTTACACATGGGAGACACAGGGATCCTTCACACACGCTTCCTGCTCTCCACAGGAAATTTCATGGTCCCTTTCCCCACCCCCAGGAGAAATTGCAACTCTCTCACATGAAACTGGAACCATTTAAAAGCTCAATCTACAGCTGGCATCTATCTAGGATGAATTTTGATCCCTTTAATGAAGGAGTGCCGGAATTTCTGTGAGAGATAGGGAGTCAGAAGAGATTCCATGTGCAGAGACCTCTGTCCTACAACAATATTTTACTGAAACGCTAACTATAATACCAAGGTATTTTACAGCTCCACCCTTTGGAAATGATTCTCCTGGAGAATAGGAAGCACGTTTCATGCCCCTATTTTCTAACAGCCGTTTGGCCCCCATTTGCAAACAGAATTTCTCAAAATATTTGTCTTTCCTATCACACCCTCTCTCGTTTCTTTGGGTGTCAGCAACTTCTTCCCTCTGTTGTAGAGGCACTGCCTTCCACCAGCATGCCTGGCTCCTGCTGCTCTCACATGAGGAAGGAATCAGTTATCATCCTTTGCAAAGCCTGCCAGGTACTCACTCATAACTAAAAGCCACAGCTACACCTTAGGCAGAGCACATTTCTAGTTGGTTAATGAATTGAGCAGAGTCAGGGTATCCCAATAGTTGAGAGAGACACTTCCAAAGAAAACAGACAAGTGCAGGGAAATGCACTTGCAAACCAGGAAGGTGGAACAGGTTTCTTTTCAAATCTGTCTTTAGTTCACCCTAACAGAGAACCTTCCTCTGATGAGGATGACCTCACATACTCAGAACTTTGGCTTTTATTTCTGCAGATGCTGATACCTTCATCACATGGCCTCTCAAGCTGCTGTGTTAGGCACTTAATGCCAGTGCCAATTGCATTTATCTTTGCAACTTGCATTCAAAGGAATGCTTTGTATATGCAAAAGATACCTCTCTAAAACAAAGAAGGTAGCAGTCATCATTGAAGACTGGGAATACATGCAGAAGCATCAAAGTAAACAATTCAGAATCTGGATTGTATCTGGAGATTTTTGCATAATACATACAAAAATTTGGCTGCTATTTTCAAACTGGAGCACCATTAAATAGTAAAGTGATGAATTTAATCTCTCTTCATGTGATTGTGTCTGCTCAGCTGCCCAGAACATGTTTTAGGGGTAAGGGTTTTGGCTGGCAGGAGTTTTTGCCCACCACCAACCATAATCAAGTTGTCACCAAGCTTTCCTTAGAGTAAACCGGTCTTGGTCTTCTCAAATACCAACATTACAACAGATACCAGGAATTGCACCACTCATTAAGACATATTAAATACCTTGCTTGCACTGATAAGACTCCTATCTGAGGCTCCAGAGGAGAGAACAAACTTTGCATAGAAGAAATGTATCAGAGGAGACAAAAGCTGCAGTCCAGTAACAGTAACCTGGAAGTGTCTGCAATTTAAGATAGTGAAGGTGTGAGCAAGATCTCCAGGCAGTGCAAACTGATGCTGGTGGGGCTACATTAGTTTGTATCATTTGAAAATCATCTGGCCCAAGGTAGACATCATCTTTTAGCAATTTTAACAGAAAAAAAAGAACCAAAC
This sequence comes from Neopsephotus bourkii, assembly GCF_033783945.1. Lineage (NCBI taxonomy): Eukaryota > Metazoa > Chordata > Aves > Psittaciformes > Psittacidae > Neopsephotus > Neopsephotus bourkii. The sequence goes on along the minus strand of NW_026900624.1, from coordinate 1,980,273 downwards.
CAACAGCAAAACCAAACCAAACCAAACAAAAAAACCCAACAAAAACCACAAAACAAACAAACAAAACAAAAAACCCTTATTAGTTACACTATTCCTCAAACACACTACTGAAAAATTAAGCCTGTATTCACCTTGATCTGTAACAGCAATACTGAGGCGTAAAAATGGCCCTCTGGCCAATGTAGCCTCAATCTATATGGCGTCATGTCTTTCTACTCTTCCCAGACAGGTAACTAATTGTTTGGTGAAATACACTGCCCTCCAACCCTAGAACTGAAAAAGCAGAACATAGGACCCCATGATAATCATCCTGGGTCGCACACATTCAAAAATCAATGCAGCCTCAGCTTATTTTGTATGTATAGTATCATGGCCTTTTAGAATAACAGCCACATTTCATATAAAAGGGCAACAAATAACTCTGCATTCCTCCTCTCAAGGTGCTTAAGAATGGGTAAGATGTATTTATTCACACCTATTTGCCTACTCTGCCTTGGCTGTATTCAAAGGATAGTGCCTGTAGTCATGAACAGGACATATCTCACTAAAGGATCTACTTTGTTATCAAGGCTACATATTGCCCAACACTGTTCTCCCTCCAGAGCTAAGCAGATGAGATATGACTGCTTCAAGCTCACAGACTTCCATTATTAGAGTCCATCTCTGGTTGGATGGCATTTTGTAAGCTGTCTCTTTCTGTTTCCTGTGCTACACAAATATCATTGATTCCTTGAGGCTGTAGGAGATGTAGGATTGTCCACTCCATTCGACTGAAAGCCTCTGGACACAAAACAGCTGCATGGAGAACCATCACTTTTGCAGAGATAGGTGGTCAGGAGCTGCTGGAGGCTCAAGTCCAGAACCACTTTGTTACCAGTGATTTATGTGACATCCTTAATTTCTAAAAGCCAGCTGCTTCCAAAAACAGCTACAAAGAGCCCAGACTCTAATCTTGGTTATGTCAGTTTATCTCTGCAGTTACTCCCAATTTACACCAGGCAAGCAGAGATCAGAATCTAGCTCCGTCTCTCTTTGCATTGGCCGTAAATAAGCCCATTAGGGTTTGTCCCGATGATGTAATGCTTTAATGCAATACTCCACATCTATTTGTGTCAGTGGAGTTGTTGTGGGGGAAGACAGATCAAGGATTAACTATTTCCCATGTTTCTCACACAGGACAAATTAAAGTTTTATTCCCAGCCACTGTCCTCCTGTTCTTAACTCTGCTCTAGGACAGCTACTTGACTGTTCCAAATGTGGCATTAGGGGCAAACAACAGCTATACATCCTGTCCATTGAGTCTGGAAAATCCCAAAATGAGAAAGCAAGGACAATAATCATGCTCTTTAGTACGGCATGCTTTTAACTGTAAAGCCTTAGGATTACAGGGCAGGAGGAGTTTGTCACTATCGGCTGGGCAGCTCTAGAGGGATGGCTTTTCAAACAAGAACATCTTAATGGCAGTTGCTAGAAATCTGGACTGTAACTATCAACAGGAATGTGGCCTAATTAAGACCTCTGTATGATCAAAACATTAAACTATCATGTAACCATCTGCAGCTAAATATACAAATACCTAAACATATGGCAAAATATGGTGCAGTAGAAGGAATAAAACAGGCTGCAATAGAAGAAAATTTGGTGTCTTCTATTAGGAAGTGCTGACTGCCTTCTGTGAAAAGTCAGCTACCTTCACTTTCTGTTTATGGCAGCAGAAAGGCATACCCACTGGGTAGCATCTACATCATATCTATATGTGGAGGTCTTCTTGATTTACATCCAGAATAAGAACACAAGATATAGCTGCTTCTCATCAGATGCTTTTAAGTCTTATAATAATGTTTACTGAATATTCATCTTAAGCTCTTGAGGTGCTGTAAACCCATGTGGATTTCAGGTCTCATATTAAAATACAGCAGTATTCTGCTGTATATATTGCAGAAAAATGCTTGAAAGCATATACTAAATGAAGACTACAAAGGGTAAATAAAAGAAATAAAAACCCAAAATTAGAGCAAAGTAGGGTTTGGACAGGCCTTCAGAAACTAGAAGCAGTGCCCATGCAAATTCTGTCAAGCTCCCACATGCACCCAGACTGCTGCTAGTACAACCCATGCCACCAGTGGACACTGACGTGTGTTGTGGTGAAGTAGTCCTTCGTCACCCATGCTAATTTGGATTAATATCTGAAATTCACGTGCAAGCACCAAGAGATTCAGAAGCATATTACAGGCTGCAGCCTTCACTGGGTTTGCATCAACAAGTACAGTTTTCAATGAAACAACAGAGTGAATTTGCTGGAGAAGCCAGAACAAAATGTTGCAAATGTCCTGGGCAGAACTTCTAGGGTGGTTACAGGGAAAAGAACAAAACAGCCATTCCTAGCTGGGCCCCTGTGTGCAGACCATACAAGAGCAATAAAACAGACGTCCTATCGGGATGCTTCTATCGCAGTGTCTTGCCTGCAGGCCAAGGCCCTGTGTTCTTCGGCTATGGCTATGGCTGGTCCCCTGCCAGCTGCAGTGAAGTCCCGTCTCCTTTTCAGGGTCTTCCACTCCCACTTCTCCAGCTCACTGTTCTTCAGCATTACCACACAGTGAGCTCCCAAGCTGCTTCCTCTGCATCACTGTTCCTGCTTTTCTGCAGTTTCCCATTGACTGGGGGCCCTTCTGGCTGGCTGAAGTTGGGAATCAGTCGGTAGGAGCAGCCACCTTATCCAAATGAAACATCTCCAAGGAAGTGCGTCTGAGTCAAGAAAGTCTGACCTTAGAAATTGGGTGAGTGTCCTATGCCATGTACTAGCAAATTTCTTTCTTGTTTTCTGCCCAAACAGGTACTCAGTTACTCACATGGAGAAGCAGAGCAATTTGGAATAGGAAGAATGTGGGAGAGATTTAGCTCTGGGCTGCAAGAATATTCCCACACTGCATGTGAGAAGCAGGTTCACAGTTTTTGCTACAAATCTGACCAAATGGCAACTCAAACCCAATCCCCACAGCCCAAATTAGGCATTTTCGCTACCTTCACATTCAATGGCAGGTCTCTGATTTTCCACTCATCACCACCTCTTTTCTTTACAGATCGGACCTCCTGTATAGATACTGTATGAATCCTGGTGACTTTTGCAAACCACCAGACTCTTCCCTTGTGCTCATCATTTATTACAGAAAGAAATGACCTTACGAAAGCATAAAGGCTTCAATCAATTATAAAACATACCCCAAGTAAATAAAAAAACAGTACCTCTAAATACTTTTTTCAAAAGAGAAGGGAATGTATATCTGACTTCATGAGAGACAAAACACATGGCTCATTCTGTGTACTTTCCGCCAATACATACCAACACAGCAGGTATGTTCCCTGTGCCTTGAAAGAGGCACCGCATAAGATTAGGTGGTTATTTTTGTAGCATGTCTTGTATTTCCTGCTCACAAGGGAGGGTGTGACTGTCCAGCTTCATGAATGAATAATGTCAGTGTTTGATTGACTCATGGACAGCCTGCTGAAGCTGATGTCATTCAATAAGTTCGAAAATACATGCCAAAATTAAATACCAGTATTTCTTGTCATCTTCCAGCAATCAGAGCTAGCCTTCATATGAACATCAGCTGGTTTGTAACACCACAGAAGTGGAATGTTAAGGATGTAACATTTTCAGTTACTCAAGCACATGGGAGAAACTCATAACTATTTCTTGGGCATGCAGTGTTATTTAGAAGTACATGTTCCTTGCAATAGGAAGAGTGTGTCAGAAAGAATACCATCATAATTCTACAACAGTGATTTCAGCAGTCAAAAAGAGGTCATTCACACAATCCTACAAAAGAGCTTTACATGCTGCATAATTCGTCTTGTAAATCCATAAAGGATGGAAATTTATGGCACTGATGAATCAATATGGAAGCTTTGGCACTAACAGGATACTTTTAACATGAGCTCAAGAGCAGAACCTTGAAGGTCACCTTCTAATGTCACCTTCAGAATTCTCTGCCCAATCTGTCACCTTCAGGTGACTTTAGAATTGTCATGTTAAATTCAGAAATCTGAGTGTTAAGAAAAGAGTTTGAAGCACTGTTGTTCTATCATATCATGTACAGATATTTGAAATACAGAGCTCAATTTTCTTTCTATTTCTCACTGTTATAAGAATAACTCTAATTCCGAGGTCCATGCCCCTTTGAAAATCTAAAGATTTGCAATGTAAAGGCAAACTGGTTACATCCATCAGTCACTACTTTGAGGTTTTTTGTCAAATCCATCAACAAAATCTAATCCTGACAAGTGCCCATTTATGACCCTGCAGTGATTGCCTCTCTCTCAGATTTCTCCTTCTCTCTCTGCTCAGATGTGCAGTTCTGAACTCATCCTCGGTGAAAGACAGCTCTGAGGTCTGAAAGAGCAGCGCAGGACTGTGAAAACAAGAACAGAGAAGGGAAATCATTACGAGTCTGAGTTGTAGGACGGTGGCATAGGGAAAATGAGTTTGGGAAAGGACCTCATAAGGTCAACTAGAGATTTGAGCAAGAGATTAGAGCCTGTTGTTCAGGGCTTGATCTGAAAACCTCCACAGACAGAAATGGCACAGTTTTGTCTGGGCAACCTGTTACAAGTCATGAATGACATGACTGAAAAGCTTTTCCCTATCTCTAATCAGAAACTCCCTTCTGTCAATTTATGTTGTCTCTTATTCTCCTGATATGCACCACTGTGAAGAGGCTTCTCTTCCCAAAGCTGAAGAAGTCCTATCCCCTCTGCACATCTGCATGGAGTACACACTCCAGCCCTCTCTTGGGGTCCCTCTGCTGAACTCTCTCCACTTTGTCAATGTCTTACTTCTTTTGGGGGGTCAAAGTACTGAATGCTGTATGTTTGTTATCCTCTAAAAAGTGCTGAGTAGAAGGAGATAATCACTTCCCTCAACATGCTGGCTATTATTCTGCTAATACTGCCCAGATATTGTCAGTGTATTTTCTTTCCAGGGCACGCTGCTGGCTCATGTTCAGCTTGCTGTCTATCAAGCAGGTCACTTTCAGCAGGTATGCTCTCCAGCTAGCCAGTTCCCAGCCTGTACCATTAGCGGAAGTTATTCTTTCCAAAATTTGGCATTTGACCTTGTTGAATTTTGTTAGGTTCCTGCTGTCCCATTCCTCTATCCTGTCTAGGTGCCTCTGAATGGCACCCTGGCTACAATATATTTAGAATCATAGAATCATAAAATAGTTAGGGTTGGAAAGGACCTTAAGATCATCTAGTTCCAACGCCCCTGCCATGGGCAGGGACACCTCGCTCTAAACCATATTACCCAAGGCCTCGTCCAACCTGGCCTTGAACACCGCCAGGGATGGAGCATTCACGACTTCCCTGGGCAGCCCATTCCAGTGCCTCACCACCCTTACAGTAAAGAACTTCTCCCTTATATCCAATCTAAACTTCCCCTGTTTAAGTTTTAACCCATTACCCCTTGTCCTATCACTACACTCCCTAATGAAGAGTCCCTCGTCCCTCCCCAGCATCCTTATAGTCCCCCTTTAGATACTGGAAGGCTGCTATGAGGTCTCCACGCAGCCTTCTCTTCTCCAGGCTGAACAGCCCCAACTTTCTCAGCCTGTCTTCATATGGGAGGTGCTCCAGTCCCCTGATCATCCTCGTGGCCCTCCTCTGGACTTGTTCCAACAGTTCCACGTCATTTTTATGTTGAGGACACCAGAACTGCACACAATACTCCAGGTGAGGTCTCACAAGAGCAGAGCAGAGGGGCAGGAACACCTCCTTCGACCTGCTGGTCACACTCCTTTTGATGCAGCCCAGGATACGGTTGGCTTTCTGGGCTGCAAGCGCACACTGAAGCCGGCTCATGTTCATTTTCTCATCAACCAGCACCCCCAAATCCTTCTCCACAGGGCTGCTCTGAATCTCTTCTCTGCCCAGCCTGTAGCTGTGCCTGGGATTGCTCCGACCCAGGTGTAGGACCTTGCACTTGTCATGATTAAACTTCATGAGGTTGGCATCAGCCCACCTCACAAGCGTGTCAAGGTCCCTCTGGATGGCATTCCTTCCCTCCAGCGTATCAACCGAACCACACAGCTTGGTGTCATCGGCAAACTTGCTGAGGGCACACTCAATCCCACTGTCCATGTCACTGACAAAGACATTGAACAAGATGGTCCCAACACCGATTCCTGAGGGACACCACTCATTATTGGTCTCCAGCTGGACACTGAGCCATTGACCACAACTCTTTGTGTGCGACCATCCAGCCAGTTCTGTATCCACCGAGTGGTCCATCCATCAAATTGATGTCTCTCCAATTCAGAGACAAGGATGCCGTGTGGGACAGTGTGGAATGCTTTACACAAGTCCAGATAGATGACATCAGCTGCTCTACCCCTGTCCATCAGTTCTGTAGCCCCGTCATAGAAGGCCACCAAATTGGTCAGGCAGGATTTCCCCTTGGTGAAGCCATGCTGCCTGTCACCAAGCACCTTGTTGTTTTTCATGTGCCTTAGCATGCCTTCCAGGAGAATCTGCTCCAAGATTTTGCCAGGCACAGAGGTGAGACTGACTGGTCTGTAATTCCCCGGGTCATCCATTTTCCCCTTCTTGAAAATGGGGGTTACATTTCCCTTTTTCCAGTTGTGGGGAGCTTCACCTGGCTGCCATGATTTTTCAAATATGATGGACTTAGCAACTTCATTCACCAGCTCCTTCAGGACCCGCGGATGGATTTCATCAGGGCCCATGGACCTGTGCACATTCAGGTTCTTAAGATGGTCTCGAACCTGATCCTCTCCTACCATGAGCCTAGGGTTCTCATTCTCACAGTCCCTGCATATGCATTCCAAGACTTGGGTGGTGTGGTCAGAGCATTTTCCAGTGAAGACTGAGGCAAAGAAGTCATTAAGAACCTCAGCCTTCTCCCCATCCAGGGTAGCCAGTTCTCCTGATAGATTCTGGAGCAGGCCCACATTGTCCCTAGTCTGTCTTTTATTTGCAGTGTAATTATAGAATCCCTTCCTGTTTTCTTTCTCATCCCTAGCCAAGTTTAATTCTAACTGGGTCTTAGCTTTCCTAACTTGATCCCTAGGTTCATGGACAACATCCGTGCATTCTTCCCAGGCCGCCTGGCCTTGCTTTCACATTTTATAAGCTCTTTTTTTCCTCAAAGTTTCCTCTGCAGCTCCTTATCCATCCAAGGAGGTCTCCTGGCCCTCCTGCTGCACTTCCTTCTAGTTGGGAGGCAACATTCCTGAGCTTGTAAAAATTTACTGATGCCTACAATTTGATGACATCTGCAAACTTAAGTACTCTACCACCCCTCCATGCCACTGATAAAGATGTTCAACGGGATCTATTAGAGACACCTGCAGAGTTTGTTCTATGCCTCAAGGTAGGTTAAGACCCTTTAGACCCTGCCCTGTGAGCTCTATTATCCAAGCAGCTTTTTACCAATGCAGATCATAACACCCTAACTTGAATACAAGAATACTGTAGGAGACACTGTCAAAAGCCTTGCCAAAGTGGAGGTAGATGACATATACCACTTTTCTCTCACCCCAAAATGAGATAATATAGAGATTTTATAATAGAAGGAGGCAATTAGGTTGAGCTCAATTCACCTTCAGTAAATCATGTTGCAAAAAACAAATTAATGACCTATGCACATTTCCAGACACATTACCTTGTCCCACCAGTCTCTGCACTGGGCACTGAGCCCCATTAGAGGCTTTTAAAGCCCTGCCTAACACTGTCCCATGATTTCATGGAGGCTCATGAACTATGCCAAAACTTCCATAACAAATAAGCCTGCCGTATGCAGAGCTAAATGTGTACATAATCAATATGTGCAGTTGGTCTCTCACTGGTGACCCTTTTGCTTTTGCTCCTGCATTAGCTCGTAAACTGGAGAACAAAGAGGTCAGCTAGCAAATACAGCTGAATTTTACTTAACTGACTGTAGATGATCTGTATATGAAAGATACATCCAAAATTTTATACTAGGGAAGGGAAAAGTGTTGGAAAAGAGTTTTGAATGAATCCATAAGTTTTGTTAAACTGTATTTTTATGGATAAATACATTTTATTCACAGTTTGACAAGCAACATTCAATTATTTATGCTGATGACAGAATAAAACCTGCTTAGTTTTCTGACAAGACACTGAAAAAAAACCAGATTTCTTTTGAAATCAGCCAAAATGTTTATTTGTGTCATTTTGTAATTTTCTCAGTATTGCTACTTGGCAATCAGCTGACCAAGTTTTCAACAGAAAAAGGTGTTCATCACTCCTTGAGTTCACAGGGAGTCCCCACCTGCCTCATCCCACTTTTGATTCTCCACCTCATGCCACTGCCCTCCAAACCAGCACTTCAAAGTTGAATGGCTCTCTTGACAGACTGCTGGGAGCTTTCTCTTCTTCGAACCTCTAAGTGTGCAGCAGCCAACTGGCCTGCAAGTAGCAGCAGAAAATAGTGAAGTTAAAGAAAGCGCGAAAAAGTTTGGATGCCTATCTGAATGCTAGATGCTTCCATTAGTAATAATCCATTGTTCAGTGAGAGAGCTAGTGTTAATGACCCCTGTTCAGGAAAGCATTTAAACAGAGGCTTAACTCTGTCCCTATTCAGGCTGGCACTTATGTCTCAGTTTAAGTGCTATCCTGAATAGACTTTTTTTTCCTGAACCAGGGCCAATTTCAGTTCATCATTGCTGAGCAACAGATGCATTCTTCCCCCCTTCCTAACAAATGTAGAAAAACATGAATCTAATATGTAGCATAGAAGTGGGAACAGTCTAGGATAAAAAGAGGAATCTCCTGTCTTCCTATCAGCACAGACCTACCAGCATGTACTGCCCCAGCAACCAGTAGTACTCACTTAGGGCTTCTCATAGATGGCTGGTGGAGGTCACTGCAACCCTGCACCATATGAAGCAAGAGGATGTGTCACATCAGGTTGGGTTAATGGAAAGTACCTCATTTTAAATCCATCTTTGCATTCCTAGGAAGGAGCAAGGTGGGTTTTTTTTGCAAAATGCTGTAAGATTCAAGGAGAAAGCTGCAAACTGCACAATACCATTACTCGTTATTCAATGAGTCATCACTGATTACCCAACATCAACAGCAGTAAGAACATGTCTCATCTCCTAAGGCTCACCTATGGCCTTATGAGTAGGGGAGATGGGAAGGGAAGTAGCAACTGCCCTGTTAGGGGGTAAGTTTATGACTAGACATTGAGAAAGAAGTATATCAAAGGATACTCTAAAAGATGTGAAGAGCTGATAAGCACCAGGTTCCTACATCTGTCTTCCACAGGCCCCCTTTAAAAACTCCAGGAATGATTTTTTTTTCAGCAGCATGTTTGCAGGCAGTCACAATTACCCCAGCTACTACCTTTCTCTGCTAAGTTACACACAGAGCTCTCATCTCATGAGACACTTCTTCCCACAAATCCAGAGAAGCAGGGCTACCTGACCCCTTGGCAGGACTGTCCAAGGCACAAGAGTATTGAGCACAAGAATGGGCATATTTCTGTATGAGTTCAACCCAAGAAAAGTGACGTTGAGACTTTTGACTTTGCAGAGAAACTCGTGATGCTGGCTCAACATATACTGTAACTTGCAGAGTTAATGGCACTGGCAAATCAAATGTTGTTTATGTTCAGCACAGGCAGGAGAGGAAGGAAACAGGAAGATTAATTAAAAATTTTCTAGGTGGTAAATGTGATGAATAGAATCCATGGAGCAGGGCTTGGTCCCACTGGAAAAATGGTATCCTGATGTCTTTCTTTAGCCCCAGTACAAATGAAAACTATTCCTGTCACTAAGATGCTTAAAAGGAAGTTAAAAGGAAGGTAGGCACTTTCATTTCATTGAGCTCATTACTAACATGGGAAGGAAAAAGCATCAGAATATGAGGAAGGTGCCTCCAAGGTCACTGGTAGTGATGTGCTAGAAGAGTTTTGAAATCTGTTTCAGGGAGCCTGGAAAAGTGAAACCCACATTGAATGCCAGCATTTGACTATGACAATGTTTTCATTGCATTCAACGTATTTCACAAGGTTCAGCTATGTAAATATATGGGCTGCCTTTCCGTCAATAAAGGGTGCAGCTTGCAAAGCCTAAGGGATTTTTGGTTGTGTTTTTTTATATATGATCTAGTAGCCTTCCTTTCTCTTTCATATTATAAACATATTATTACAAATGGTCAGTGAATAGACTTTTCTTCTTTTTTCCTTGCATTGCTTAAAAAAAAAATGAATTGTTATAAGATTTAATGATATGATAAGCTTTAAAGTTCCCCTGGGAAGCTACCACAGCCTTACTGATTTACATAAGCATTTTCCTACACATAATACAGCATACAAGCTCTCTGATCTCATTATTCATTAGAAAATTAATGATATCTCTCAAACGTGAAAGCAGACCAGTTCTGCAGAGAGTGCTGGAAATTGGCTAGTTCTCGACGCGGTAGTCATTTTCAATTTACTGGCTTGAAAAAAAGATGCTTTTAAGCAAATAAAAGGGTGCTGACATCAAACAGATACTTGTCTTGCTGCCAGGGAACGAGATGCCTTTTAAGGCAGGAAGGTGGGACTTGAGTGATGTGAATAGGAAGAAAAGAAAACAAGCCAGTCAGAGTTAAGCAGCTCTGCCCCATTCATGAAAAATGTCTAGGCTCATTTCCTCATTGCCAGAGGTCTTTTTTGCTTAGATTCTAAAGCCCATGCTCTGTTCTTGCCAATAATAAATAGCAGCCTGTTGTTAGAAAAAGTGCGAATTATGGAGGTTTTTTAAGTGCTTTTCCTCAAGCTACACAACTTGTGGCATCCCATAGATCAAGAGACAATGTTACTAAACCCCTCAAAATTTTGCTGATAACTATATCCCAAAATTGAGACTGTCTGTGATTGTTACAGAATGAACTATGGCATATTCAGTCACGAGGAGCAAATGCTGATCATCAAGGATGGCATGAATTGCCATATGACTGACTAGATTAAGATCTGATTTTTATCCTGGCTCTATTTAGATTATAGGAGCAGCAATTAGCAAAGGCTAACTCCACTGTGCAAGTCTGCTCGTTTGGGATATGACTAACAAACAGGATGATTGTTTCTGTCGCTGTAGTAACACAACTGTCAGGGCATTAGGAGGGGGGTCTCTAGCTGTATAGTGTCTGAAAGTGGAACACCTTTGTGTCCATCTCTTGTAGTAAAATGGATGAAACCTGTGCCTGCTTCTTGTTGAAGTAGATGTAATCTTTCCTTGTGAGATTTGATAGCTGCTTTTTAATGCAATTCATAGCTCAGATAGCAACAGAAATTGTTCTGGGGTGTGATAGAAAAGGGATATTAGACATGCACTGCAACATCCTGTTTTGGAACCAGTTTGATATGAGGCTCAGCATTACAGAATTCTGCACTCAAGCTGTTACTTGCCAAATCTTTTTCAGATTAGTTTTGTTTTTTCTTTCCTGTGATCAGTAGCAACATAAAAGGAAACATCTGGCTTTGCAGTGTCCAAATTAGGGGATGCCATAGGAAAAACACACCATCAGATTTGAAATAAGGCAGTGTGAGAATCTGTGCAATTTTCACACTCTTCCAGTAGGGAACCAAATATGTGCTACAGCAGTGAGAATTCCACCACGCTTCCACCAGGAAGGCAAAGTGCTGCTTTGGTGTTTTGATGTTTTGACCATGTCTTCAACCATTATGATATCTAATAAACACAGGATGCAAAAAAAAATTAAACAAACTAAAAATTATTCAGTTATAGCTGTCACCTGAGTGTCAACTGTGGTTTGGAGGATAAGATATGCACGCCTTTTCTGAGTTGAGATCAGTGCCCTCCAAGGGAAGCAAAGGTTCTATCAGAGAAATCCTATGGATGTGTATGAATATATATGTTTGGGGGTTAGACTAAAATCTCTGGTGAGTCTTTATTAATGGCAGGAGTTATTAGGTTAAAATATCAAGACACGTTTGGAAAGAAAGATATTTCCAGTCTGGAAGAAAGGAAAATCTTACTTGTTCTTACGTGACTCATCAGCTGCAGGACTCCTATATAGAACCCCTCAAATCTATACTAAAAACTATGAACTTAAGATCCTTTCCAACCCTAACTATTCTATGATTCTATGATACATGAAATAAAATGCTCTTGTAGACCCAAACCTTGTGGCCAAGGATAATGTGGTCAACATGTACAAATACCTGGAGAGGGCTTATGGTCTGGAAAAAACAAAGGAAGTATCCCACTCAAAGCAGCAGCTGGGCCAAGCACAGTTACTGATCTGTCTGAACTGCTGGATACCAAAACAGAACAATATAAAGGTACTTTACAAGCAAGGTTGTGAACCCTGTATGTAACCTAGGGCATGAACCAGTCCCTGCCCTGAAGAGTTGAAATCCAGACACAGATAGATGATGTGATTTCTCTCAGGCAGCTAGAGACAGAGTTGGAAACAGTGCGGAGGTCAATCTGCTTTAACAGTACCCTAACTGGACAGCCTTTGGGTTATGATGATTATTGCTGTCACATTAGTACCTAGGAGCCTCAAGGACACTGATACTGTTGTGTTAGTCCCTCTATAGTCACACACCAAAAAAATGGTCCCTGCCCAAGAGAGCTTTCAATCTAAAGCACTAGATGCAGTAACTAGGAATACACAGGGAGCACAGGAAAGCAATGAGATGACAAGTATTTTTATAAATATTTTCCCCTTAGTTGCAGTTCAGCAAATACTTCAGGATGGCATAAAACAGCACTAAAGTAATATATCTGACCTCCCTCACCACTCCTTCTTTCTGCCACCATGGGTCTTTCTGCAAAAAAAGTGAAAAAGCTGTTACTTCATGGGTTGTTTTGAAGTCAGATTTTCTCCCTAGTAAGACTCAAGGCCATAGAAAAAAGTAGCCAGCAAACACAGAACAAGAGTGGGACTGTTCCTTTAGGCAGCAGTGCTAGCTGGTTTTACATGTCTGTTGAACCAAACACTGCCCAGGCAATTATTGATCCTGTAGTGAAACGAGGGACTGTAGTGGTAGGACAAGGGGTAATGGGTTCAAACTTAAACAGGGGAAGTTCAGGTTAGATATAAAGAAGAAGTCTTTACTGTGAGGGTGATGAGGCACTGGAATGGGTTGCCCAAAGAAGTTGTGAATGCTCCATTCCTGGAGGTGCTCAAGGCTGGACTGGACAGAGCCTTGGATGACATGATCTAGTTGAAGTGTCCCTGCCCATGGCAGGGGGGTTGGAACTTGATGATCTTAAGGTCCTTTCCAACCCTAACTGTCCTACGATTCTATGAGGATGCTCCCAGGACTAATGAAATTAAGGGCTTCCTCTAGAAATCACATTAAATGCATCTGAAAGAAGCATGCATTATCTTGCCTTTTAGTGATTAGTTGTGCCTCCCATGGTGGCAGGAGCCACGCATAACGATACCCTCAAAGGGACAGAAGATTAAAAAGTAGAATTCCCTTTTAGAAAAATGCCAACCAAGATGACACTTATAAAATCTATAGGACATGCTTTCTGTTACTGGAAAGATGAGTATCATGAATTTTAAAAACTGTTACAGATATTGAACACAACTCGCCATAGAACTATGAAGTATTGTAATAGTCTTGAAATGTGAACAGCAAGTAAACTATGCAATCTCCAAAGAACTCACAGAGAAAGTCGTGCAAAAATGACCAAAGGTTGATTGAGGGCCAAGAAGGGGGCAGGTGGAGGATCCATTCTGCTTTGGAATGAGTGACCACAAGAGTTGGAAGCGGTAGTCTTAGGTGAACAGATGAAGGTGAGAAAAAAATGCACAGGTGAATTAAGTAGGATAGAGAAAAGGTGTAGCTAGCTTGGGAAAGATTCACTTGTGTCCAGCAGACCTAAATCTTAACTGTGAAAGGTAACCCCTAAGATACGAGATTACTCTAGATTGATGATCTGTAGATTTCTACAGCTGAGGAAATCAACAAGAGCTCATTTTGAAAACAGTGCCCAATAAAATGCGTCACTCCAGTCTGGTGAAAATCCTAGAGGACAGTCAAGGCTATGATCAACTGAGGCCAGCGATGCTCTGAAATTGGCATCATGTTTTCTTCTAGCAGTTACAAAATGCTCCAAAGGTCTAGTCAAATCCCACTCACGTGGGTTTTCTACAATGGGCTTCACTTTGTTCCGTGTAGATTTCACTGGTACTTTCAGTTAATGCAGGAGGATCTGGTAAGCCCAAAGCACCTCTAATTAATACAGTTTGTCTAGTAAACTTGGGTGACTAAGGTCCAAGGCAAGATGGAAAACTGAAGGCAGTGGGGTAGATTTGTCACAAACCACCAACATCACTTTGAGGGCTGGTATTACCTGTATTAGATCTAGTGGAAGCGTTTTCTTATGGAAGTATGTAAGCTCTTGTCTCTTTGGTAATAAGCAAACCATGGAGAGACACTAGCACAGGAAATGTGCACAATGCCATACTTCAAGTTCAGCATCCAAGTTTGGAGTCTGGATAGTAATGCACTGCTGCGGGTTACGTTTTTAAGATGGGTGCCTAAATCCACAGTTCTGCTTCTAAAAGCAGGTACTTAGGCATCTAAAAATAGGTCTGCATAATTATCCTTTGGAAAGCAGTTTTTAAACTGTGCAGCTGACACTTGGGAATTCCAAGTGGCTGATCAAACTGAATAGAAAACTGTAGCTATAAAGTGAATGAGTGACCAGACTATATTGAAAAGACTAGCTTATTATGACAAGAAAAGCCAGTAGCACTTTTCCCATGATAACCAGAACTTTGATTTCCACAGTACAAAATCCAATGAAGAGAAGAATTTCATCCAGTATCCCACATCTGGATATTGCCTTATTCTGTAGTTTGCTTTGTGTTTTTATTAGACTTACATTTCATTTCAGTGGGAAGTTCTTTTTAATTTGCAAAGCGTATGAAGCAGCTTGTATACTCAGGAAGCTATTAACCACAAACCTCTGATTCTGGGGGAAGAGACGGCAGGGTGAAATTACTGGAAATTGAGATTTAGAAATAAAAATGGTGTGGATATTAGTTGAAGAAAGCAGAAGATATTGCTACACAAATCACATGGGAAATAATAAAACTCTGCACATGGAAATCTACTTTTAGGAGTCTCTCACAAAAAATCTTTCTCTCTTGAGGCAGTCATATCCATGATATGCACATGGCACCAGCAAAGTAAGTGTCACACAGAGTAGAGGTTGAACTGTTGCATTAGAACTCTAGTTTTACGTCAAAGAATAGTACAAATCTAACAGCAGTTTTAATATTGCTGTTACTGATGTAATCACTGCTTTAAGAAGCTTCTCACCTTTAGTATTGATTTGGATCTGTCACATGTACATAATCTAGCACAAACCCTGGTACAGTTTTCACCTCTTAACAACTTCTAATGCACTTGGACCAAGGTGAGATGACAGAATTGCTTATCTTGGTGTTCCAGGCAGGTGACCTTACGTTGCAAGTCCTAAAGCTAGGTTCATCATACTCTCAAACTACCAGAGTTGTATAGTTTCACATCAATTGAATAACAGAGATAATTCTTCTTTTCAGAACAAGGACATCTAAGAGAGATCAGAACATTTAAATTAGAAGCCCATGTTTCCCTCCATTGACTCCAAGGGGAGACTACACGTCTACATCGAGATGCCTTGAGGCTGGCAAGATGATTGTCATTCCTATTGTTGCCTTTGGGCAGCTATATCTGAGATGTCTAGTCTCACTATACACTTAGCAGTAGGTGAGCTGAATCCTGACTTGGATTTCTAGAGAAATATGGAATTGTATAAGACTTATTCTGCAAATCTTATAAACTTCTCTTCATTGGCTCCTGGGAGGTTTTTCCATTACATGCTGTGACTCTGCTGGTACCAGGTAGGTTGGGATAGAGATATTCCAGACGGGCACAAAATGCTGGATACAATAGCCCTAGTCTGCTGCAGATCCTGGAATAAAAAGTTGACCTAGATCTGGACCTCATCTCACAGGGCAGAGAAGGCAAAGAAAATCTATATCTTCTCCACTGGACCTGTGCAGGAGCTGATCTGTAAAGGATGCGTCAGTTTTCTTCTCCTCTCTGAAACCTAAGGACCGTCCAATGTTTTGACGTCAGTAGATGCACTAATGTTCATTCATATAATTCTAAATGAACATGGGATATACTTAGATCCATATTCTATTATACTCACAAAATACTTTCCACACTTTATTGTGAAAGTTTATGCTGTGCAAGAAGATAAAGTTCACTATGACTGATCAAGTAACAAGCATACAGCCATGGGAAAACGCTAAGTACAATGCAAAGTGATGGACCTCATGATGATATTTTTATCTTTCTCATAGGCAGAATGCTGAAAGGGATGTTCCAGCAATGAGTCACCTCGTGTTCAGCTTGCCCAGGTGCTGACCTCAGTGGCAGCAATAGCAGTGTCAGCTTTTTGGAGAGTATTTTCTTTCAGATCCTCACATCTTAAAGCTAAAGACAAGTTCTAAACTCCTGCAACACCTCTTACATGCTATGCCTCCTCCTGGACGATGTTTTGATGGTTTCTTATTGCTGCAGCAGGATTTTAATTGCTTGAAGGATAGGAAGCAAATTGTTGTTAACCATTTTAGTATGTGTACTATGATCAAACTGAGAGGCTTAAACATCATTTGGAGCACCTAAGACAGAGAAAAAAGAAATTATAGTGACATTATAAAGCACAGGTTCAGTCATCAGTGGGGAAAGTTGTGCAGTGAACATGGTGACTAAGTGTTACTGCCCATGAGTGGAAGAGAGTAAATCAAATTCTTCAACAGAGAGGAAGAAGCCATTTCTCGACCTGTGCAGAAAGAGGGAAGAGACAAAGTGGTGTCTTCTCAGCAACAGTGCCCCTGGTTCTACAGACATCAAATTGCCAGCTCAGCCCTGGGGAAAGAAAAAATAGCTTCAGAATCACTGTGCTGTACCAGCCAGTCAGTCTCCTGCTGAGCCCACTGAGGGATCAGCACATGCAAACAGCTAACTAGAGTTTTGTGGATCCCAATGTGATGTTCAGACCCTTTAAGTCTAATGTTTTGTACTGGTGAGTGCCACAGCACCAAATGTTTTTCTCACTTGTCCCAAGAGCATCTTCCCACAGACCTGCAAAACATCTGTACAAAAGCCAGAAACAAAGGCCTGGCTTCTAAGCAGAGCTAGCAAAAATTTTCCACCAGAATATTTGTATCTCAGAAGGTGTCATTTCATCAAAATTTAATCTTTCCTCTGGAGCTTGCTACTTTTGACACTGTTACCATGCCAAAACCCAAACACAATTAAATAAGGTCAAACTTTCCTCTGTGGGAACAAATGATGGGTTTGTTGGGTTTTTTTTTTTTTTTGTCCTTTTAAAAGGAGTTTTATTTTTGTAATTTGAAGAAATAAACTCCAGAAGTTAAAGCTTACATTTGATCCCTCAATGTTCAGATAACTCAAAAATATATTTTTCTGATTAGTCTGTTTCACAAGATTATTTTTGTTGTTGTTGTTGTTCTTTAGCAGGGAGACCAATCAAATACCCAGTGCAAACTTGGCATGTCCTCAATGATAGAGGTTATGGAGTCCAACCAGCAGTTCTTCTAAAACAATATGGAAAGCCAGAATCACACAGCTCTCCTTTTCTCATCTTCTGCTGTTTCTTAAAGATTTTTGAGGACTAATTCTATTAGGAGAAGCTCAGAGAAGATGTTGGGAGGCCAGGAAACTTGGAAAAACTTGGAGTGAACAGTCAGTGCAAATCTGTGTCAGCTCTGTGCCTACAGGATTTCACGGCACCAGACTCCCAAAGATTACTGTGGAAAAGGCCACTCAACCGAGATGGGAGTGAGCTCTTTGCAAAGGATCCATGCGACAGATGTGCAAATCTCTTTTCTACCATGCCTTTTGGGATCTCTTTATGAGGTTATTTCATACGTCAGAAATGGCCCTTTCTTTGAGAACCCTTGCTGTTTGAAGCGGACTACTTACTCCTCTTGAGCTTCTCTTGACAGTCAGGAGCCTTCACAGCTGCAAGCCTGTTAAACAGCAGTACACATCACCAGACCTCTGTGCCCAAGCAGGGCTTTGATCACAAACAAGGAAGACATCAGCAGAGCACACTCTTTACTGAAAAGTAATTCCACACTTAAAGTGCACAATGACAAAATGTACTGCTTTTCACAAGGGACACCGACACAGCACTGTACCAGGCCATGTGGAGATAATCAAGCTAGCCTGCAAGGCTGTTAGGGTACCCAAAGCAGTCTACCTATCACAGTGCTCAGCCTTGGCTAATACAACCTTCATATCAAAGACATCCAGTCCTCTGAGCCGAGCTGCCAGAAGAGGAGGGTAAAGCTACCCCTTATGGAGCCTTAGGGTCTAAACCTGCCCTGACACCTGTGATAACTTAAGTAAGTTAAGTGGGATGTATCTGCACAGCACCATATCCCATGATGTTAGCTTTCCCAAGACTAGTATGTCAGTATGAAGAGTACTGGGGCACTATGAGCACCCATGCTCTTTGGCACAAACAGCTGAGAAGCCAAAGCAGTAGACATTGTCCCATGGAATGTGGGTAACTGCATTCATTTCTTTTGACTTCTCTACAAATAAAGCTATGTCCTTTGGGGTAAAGCTATTACCAAACCCATGGTAAATATGCACTGCACGATACGAGTAGTGCTCTTGTAAAACGGGGTTGTGCTCAATTTGGCAGAAATAAGTTTATTGGGATGATCTGCAGCAGCAATAAAACCTAGACACTTTTAGATAATGTCATCAGTGGCCATCATATAGTTAATACTAATTGGGTTCCCAAATACCAAGAAGACAAATTCTTGTAGCAGCATGTAATTAGTGGGGGTTAGACTATGCTTGAATTTGTTGCTTAGTGCTCCCATGAAATTGGTTCCTTGGGGCATATCACAGAGAGGAAGAAGTAACTAGAAAAGACTTTTCCCAAAATTTCATTCCTGTGTCTTGCTCCCATGAAGCCAATGAAAATACCCACATCAGTAGTGGAACTGTTAAATCAGTTTCTTCCTTCTGATTAAAGTATACAGAAAGGAACGTAAGTTACAGGATGATAATATCAAATCCCCAAAGACAGACACTTCCTCCTGATACTTAGCATCTTGGCTGGGTATTTTTGCAAGATTTCTTATCTCAGCAGCATGTGGGAGCTGGGAACAAAGACAGTCAGGGAAGCTGGTGGTACCGTTGTTTTCCACTCTGAATTAGTCATCTGAAAGCCTAGCTGGTAGCTCAGACTGCAGTTCTGAGCGGTGCATCGCTCCATAACAAGAACAGCAAGCCTGAGAGCGTTTGCCTCCACTGCAATTCAATCAGGGTGTCTTGCAGCTCGAATTGCTACTATTTTGTGGGTCACTACCTCCTCCAATATTCTGTGTGCCCTCTCTTGTTTTCTTTTCATTTGCTATGCAGGCTCGCAGACCTTCCTGCTAGGTTTCACTTGGGAGGCCCAGAACCCCTGTTCTGCAAATCCTAACAGGACCTTGATGGATGTTAATGTCTCTGCCTTTCATATCATTTTACCAGTGAAACCTTTGATCTGTCAGCAGTCTTTATATCAATGCAGTCATCTCATAAAATGGAGAATATGACAAAAATATCTGTTGTGCTAACATCAAGTATTTCCCCCCACCCCTCATAAAAATGCAGCATTAGGGAGTTTACTTTACCCTTCAGCAGCCAGATGTGCCGTGAGGGTAGAACTGGGAGCAAAAACATTTTTTCATTTTATTTTGGGTTGGTTTTTTTAGAAAAGCAGTCTGGTAAAGGAACTTGTAAAGCAACAAGTACTGTACATTATGATTCAGAGCAGCAAGGGACAGCTGGAGAGACTTGATTGGCTCCAGCCCAATGAAACAGAGGCTTCTTGTGACCAGCTGCTGTGCTGCAGCATGAATGACAAGGGTAATAATTGATTACTAACTGGCAGCTCAAAAGGAAGAAAGAATTAACAAGAGTGATGAGGTGCTTTACAGCTTGGTAACTGTAAAACCAGTAGAACAATTAGCGGAAAAAGAAAGGGTTTTCACTTCTTACCTTAGAGTTACAAGGACAGTGCTAGTTATTGTAAATTGCATGACAAGCAAGCCAGACGGGCAGGTCAGTGAGTAATATGGGGGCTTTGCACACCCACAGGTCCCGCGGAATCATTCAGCAGATTTACCGGGGAGCAGCTAAAACTCAATCAAAAGCATCCAGCCATGCCAATTACATTGGTAGTCAAGGCAAGGTCTCTGAGCCGTCAGCCATAATATCATAGTGGATCTGAAACCTCCAGCGAATGGTGCATTGTGACAAACCAATTCTTTGCCTTTCAGTGGGCGATTGCTCGATGGCACATACACTCTTTCTGCCCTGAGAATAAATGCATGCCTTTTTCTTTTCCTTCTCTTTTTTCCCCCCTTCTTCTTGTAAACGGCTTTTGTGTTCACCAGTAAATGCACTGGATGCATTGTTGCTACACCTTTCTTCAAGGGGCTTGTACTGACCTCATGCTCTGGGCCATGTAAAGCCTTCTGGCCATGGAGAGCCAGCCTCTGCCCCTTTTTCATGCAGAGTAGCACCTCACTTTGGGCCAGATCATGGCCAGCATGCCAATGCAAGAAGTAAGGGGCCATAACGTGTCCTATGTCTTGCTTCTCACACACAGGGGAATAATAGCCTCTGAGGACTATGCCCTTTCCTTAGCCCAAGTGGGAAGAAGGGCAAACTTGATGTATCCTTCATTTCCTTTCCCAAGGCCCCAAGGCATCTGGCAGCAGGAAGCATGTGCTGTGCCAGCTACAGACCCGTCACGGTTTGCTCCCTTCCCAGGGCTGCAAGGAGACAGGTCTGACCCAGTGGTAGCTCAGCAGTGGGTAGCTCCTTTCCTGGGGCAGAATCACCATGGCCTGGTCTAGCTCTCTGTGATCAGAGCTGCTAAAATCAATGGGACTAATCATGGGGAAAGGTATCATTCAGCATGAGCAAAGCTGGCAGCCTCCAATCTGACATATGGAAAATGCTCTTCTGGTTACTGGTTGAAGTGTCTTCAATCCAGCTCACCCTCACCCCTCCTCCCACTCCAGAATCTGCCATCCTTCTGCTTATGAAGTAGCTCCTTACCACTGGCAAGGTCTGACACTTTGAACTCAAAATTACAGAGATTTGCCTCTTCTATCTCTAGCAATTTGAAAGCTAAATGACTTGTTCAAACTGGGGGTTTAGCCATCTTCTCAGCTACTACAAAGAGAGCTCTCCCCAGGGGTGAATTCTTACTGCCTGCCTCTAATGACTACATGAGGATGGTGCTGTGGCTGCCCCATCCCTGGCAGTGTTCAAGGCCAGGCTGGACAGGGCTTTGAGTAAGCTGGTCTGGTGGGGCCTGTCCCTGCTTATGGCAGGGGGACTGGAACTAGATGGTATCTAAGATCCTTTCCAACCTAAACATTCTATGAATCTATAGTCTCACACTGGCCTATGAACTTGCCTTAACAAGTATTTAAGAGCTGACTTTGAAATTTCTGTGATTCTACAATTCTATAGTTTCACACTGGCCTATGAACTTGCCTCAACAGGTATTTAAGAGCTGACTTTGAAACTTTTTGGAAGATGTAGATAGGGGATCAACACCGTCATGCCCTGTTCAGGGTCTTACTGTGACATTTAAGACCAGCGGAGACATTCAGTAACACATTGAGGAGATCAGGCTCAGTCACCTCTGCAACTTGGAGGCAGAGCAGCTTAAACTGCACAGCAAGGAGGAGGGTGGGCTCAGGCTGCTAACATGGCATCCCACTCACAAGAAAACCTTCCATGACAGAGGGGAACTGAGCTGCTCCAGGGCAGGGGTAACTGGGGCTGTCCTTGCTCCCACTGAGCAGGACACTAATGAAACAAATTTCAGCCAGAGGATGTTGCAGTAGAGCTCAAGATGTACAAAGGCAAATGGTACAGGAGGCACGTCTTCATCAATTCACACTTGAAGACTCCTCTAAGGACTGTAGAGGGAAGTTTAGTAACAAATCTACTGAAAATCCAAGGCCTGGGGGTAGGTTGGCAGGTCTGGGTTTTTTGTTATTATATACATAGAGCAAAAATGTGCTTGACTAATCTAAACCTTGTGTTACCTTCTTATACTGCTGGAGCAATTATAGTTGAGAAAAAAGCCAACCCAAAACACATCGCCCAATATGGAAATACCTTTTTTTCATGTTTGACGTTTTTACATATTTACTGACAGGGCAAAGCCTATGATTTAATCGGTCTCCATTTCCCATAACTGCTGAGAAGGGGCTGGCCCCTCCTCCACATTCCTCAAAGGGCTAATGATTAGAAAGAAGGCCATGCAAAACTCAACTGAGTTAACTCCATCTATCATGTAGCGCTGCTGAACTAGGGGAAAAGAAAAAAATGCTTTCTCACAAAGGTGTGCACATTGCAGGGTACAGAGCAACTGTGAGTTTCTGTGGCAGAAATGGGACCGTTTTGAAGAAACAAGGTAGTTTTAGCCACTTGTTCTGGAAAGTGAGAAGCTATTCTGCTTTCCTTTTGCTGAAACACATCCCTTCCCCATCCTTTTTAAAAATCTTTTTAGTAGCAATGCCACAGCCTGCTGGGAAGAAGAAGGAAAGAAAGAAACGAAAAGAGAGAAAGGGAGAGAGAGAGAGAGAGAGAGAGGGAGAGAGAGAGAGAGAGAGAGAGAGAGAGAGAGAAGGAAGGAAAGGAAAGGAAAGGAAAGGGAGAAAAGAAGGGAGAAAGGAAGGGAGAAGGGGAGAAAGGGAGAAGGAGAGAGAGGGAGAGAGAGAGAAAGAAAGAAAGAGAAAAAGAGAGAAAGAGAGAAAGAAAGAGAGAAAAAGAAAGAAAGAAAGAAAGAAAGAAAGAAAGAAAGAAAGAAAGAAAGAAAGAAAGAAAGAAAGAAAGAAAGAAAGAAAGAAAGAAAGAAAGAAAGAAAGAAAGAAAGAAAGAAAGAAAGAAAGAAAGAAAGAAAGAAAGAAAGAAAGAAAGAAAGAAAGAAAGAAAGAAAGAAAGAAAGAAAGAAAGAAAGAAAGAAAGAAAGAAAGAAAGAAAGAAAGAAAGAAAGAAAGAAAAGATGGGAAGAGAGAAAGAAAGAAAGAAAGAAAGAGATGGGAAGAGAAATAAAGAGAAAGGGCAAGAAAGAAAGAAAGAGAGAAAGGAAGAGAGAATGAGAAAGAAAGAGAGAAAGAGGGAGAAAGAGAGAAAGAAAGAGAAAATGAAAGAGAAAGGAAGAGAGAAAGGATGAGAATGAAAGAAAATGGAAGAGAGGAAGGAAGAGAAAGGGAGAAAGGGAGAAAGAGAAAGCAAGAGAGAAAAGAAAAAGAGAGAGAAAGAGAGAAAGAGAGTAAGGAGGGAGGGGAGAGAGGGAGGGAGGAGGGGAGGAAGGGTGGAGGGAAGGAGGGAAGGAAAGAAAGAAAGAACGAAGGGAGTCCCCAGTTCTGCTCTTGTCAAAGGTGGTGGACCCACCTCAGTGTGTCAAGCAAACTGCCTTCAGTACAGATCAAACAGACACACAGCACTAGCATCCTGGCTCAGGAAAAGACAAGCAGCAGCTGTTTCCTCCAGAGAAGCTGTAAAGACACAGCTGCAAGCAAGAGAGAGCAAATAATCAGGTGGTCACAGAAACAATAGAAACTGGAAGCAGAGCACAAATTATGTCATCAATGCTGATCCAGGTTTTTGGAGCTTGGAAGGAATTAGAAACTATCCGAGAGTAAACTGGTCTTCTCAAAGAACTGTAAGAGCACAGTTAACTTTTCTTTTCAGGCCTCCCCCATGCGTGCTAGCACCATCCCCTCATGCTGCTGTGGCAACTCATGGGAATGGGAGGGGGCCAGAGGTGACCAGAAGAGATCTCACCCTATGGAAATATGGCATAGAAATGCTGTGAGTATCTGGGGGCAGCCAAAAGTAAGATGCCTACTTGCTGTAGTTGTTGTAAGTGCTGTTATCAGATAAGCCCTTGCTTTCAGTGGCTTATAACTTTGCCATGCAACTAAGTTCAGGCATCACCTGTGCAAGACCTTTGGCCATAGTGGAGAGGGATATCCTGGGATTTAAGTGTTGGGGTTTTTTTCCTTGATGCTGGCAACAGTAGTTTAGCTGATTGTAAGAACAAAGTGAGGAATAAGGAAAGGAGATTGGAGCTCACTGTCAAGAAGAAATTGGACTGGGACAAGCAGCTGGGATTTGTTGTGGGAAAGGATGAGTTGTGAGTCAGCATTGATTTGGGAGATCAAAACTTGAGGAAGAATCTAGGAGTGGATGGGCAAGAATAGAAGCGCTAAGGGAGAGGTCTGAGAGGGAACTGGAACTGACTCACCAACAGAATACGGTGGTCTCACAGAGGACTTATTCTTATCTCACTTTACAGATGAGGACACTGGATCACAGGGACATTGACTTCTCCGAAGATGTGCAGGTAATTATGACAGTAAATATAAATCTGTTGCATTTCTATTCAGACACAGGAAAAGTGGGGCTTGCCACGTGACCACCCTTCTTTTTGATACCGGACAGATTGCCTCTCATACCCTCACAATGAGATGTAGGAAACTTTAGTATTTCTCAGAGCTCTCCTGCTGGCCAGCAAACAGCATGGGTCCCTCACTCCACCTCGCTGGGGTTCTATTGCTTGCAGCTTTCAGGACATGTGATGGACCAAGGAACTCACTAAAGCAGCATGTGGCAGAAGACCCAGTCAAGCCCCAGAGCAGGCCCTGCAAGAGAGAAGTAGGGCATGAGGTTTTCTCATTCAGTGCTCTCTGCTTACATGTGCAAAGGTCTCAGGTTTTTCTGCAAAGCCAAAATTCACCAAAGCAAAAAATAAAAAAAATAAAAAAAAAAATAAAGAGTCTGGTAATCTGTTATATTAAAGACCCTGAAGAGCACAGCAAGAAAAGGAACTACCTGCTTGCAAGCGTACTTCCTACCTTGTACAACTTTGTTCAACTGTGTTTATACAAGTGGGTCTGGCTCATGTGGCTTGTTCAGACAGCCCTAGTAGGATTTTTTTACTGAAAATAACAGTAGAGGATAGGATTCGTAAACTGTGGGAGAAACCCAAATTCCTGTGTAAAGTGTCTTTGGAATCTTTCAATAGCTTTCCAGCAACTTGTCCTGTTCATTGCAGGTTTCTACAAACATACCAAAAAGAGGACAATAGCTTAGCAGCCAGCAGACTATCATCATCATCACCACCACCATGTTATTATTCCACCAGATCTATCAGTGGGGAAGTAAGGATAATTCCTCTTTGTAAATTATCAACTGCTGCTGAAAGTGCAACACTGTCTCACAGAAACCTCCAGACTTTTTTCCTCTGCTTTAATTATCACATACTAAATGCATTACCATCTACCGTGCACCCACACAATTTCAGGCTTATTTTGTGACTTCTGCTATTCTACAGGCTTCAGAAATAAATCAAGATATGCGTGCTTCATGACAAAAATATTCCATGCTCCCATTTAAGAAGGAGGAAGATATGGAGGTATCATTAGATACTAGGAGTTTGTTCACAAAGCTGGGGAATAAAGAGCGTAGGTGCTTCATGGGACTGCAATCAGCTTAAAATTACTGTGATTCAAATTGAAAGTAAAAGGCACTGATGCACTCATTGCTTGAAATTAAAGTGCACATCAAGAGGGGGTTAGTATTGTTAAGCAAAACTGAAAGTGTTGCAGATAAAAAACCTATTCTGCTAATCCTCTGGTTAGACATTCTCATTTCTTCACTTCACCTACGCGTGCAGGGCTTCCCCTCTGCTGCCATCAAACTTTCAGAACAAAAACCATTATTTCTAAACTTCATTACAGTTAAAGTTAGCAGCACAGAGTGCAAGACCCTGGGAAAACTGTTCTGAGAAGAGCATTGGTCTCACAGTAAAATACTGGACAGAGACTTCTGAAGCAGGTGCAGTTATGAGGTCCTGTGTAGGTTTCCTGTGTCTGATCAAGCCGTTCTGTGCATCTGTGCTTCAATTCCCAGATGTCAAGACAGAGTGATACCACTGCGTTCCCACACTCAGCTTGATGGGACTGTGTCAAGCTTATACTTTGGAGATTGGGTTGTAGACTTCACTTCTGCTTGGCCTCTGATCTCTGTTAGCAAGCTGCCCATGTGTTTCATTCAGTACCAAGGGAGGCTTAGCTCATCATAGGGAACCCTCTGCCCTTTGACAGGCTACTACACATATGCACATTAAATCATCAGAGCAAAAGAACAGCTTTGGGAGGTGAGATCTGTAAACAGTCTTTGGGCTAAGGTAGCTTGTGACAGCCTAGCAGATAGAACATTAGGTCAAACTAAGGTGACTTGACTGTTTAAAGACAATGCTGGCCCTGATTCTTTTTTATAAGGTGCACTTTAGATGAACAGTATACGATCTTTTCACACTGCCAGCCTTCCTGAGCTTGCAAATCTTCCAATCCTTCTGCTGAGCTTCCCAGCATACATTTGTGCTTCTGTCCCATCCAGTCCAGGGAGACATATTTTGCAAAAAAAAAATTCTTCTCGAATCCCCTTTCTTTTATAAGTGACAGCAAAACAAAAGAACCAGAACACAGCCTGTGACTGTAGCCGTCAAGTTTAAGATCACATTAGCAAGAATTTATCTACATTCACGTTAGATTCACAAGAAAAAAGCCTGACAAGCCTGTGTTGTTTGAAGCCATGAGTCGAGGAATAAAAAAAAAGTAATAAAGCTGTCTGGCTGGAGAAGAACTAAAAGTTGCATACAGGAAAGCACAGAGCATGGGAGATAGCTTTTTGTTATTACTTGTCAAAAAGGCAGGAGAGAGGGTTTTGGAGAGTAACTAGTATTAGCAGTAGTGGAATTTCCCCACCAGTAGGAGAACCACAGCAAAATTTCACAAGGAGAGGGTGTATGAGAAACAAGTTCTGATATTCAGCACCCCTTAAATCCCTCTCTTGGAGGAATGCCTCATGTCATGCAATTCTTTAGTGCTGTGAGGTCTCATGCAAGTGGCAGAAACAGCTACACACCAACTCTGGGGCTTCCAGCCTGCAGGCTGCCAAGATCCCAAGATGCTGCTCTGTACTCCCTCGTAGCCTTGCAGACCTGTCCCAGCCCCAGGCAGAGGAACTCACCTTTACCTCTGGCCCTGCATGCTTTGTAACGCCTGGTATCTCTCCCCATAAGTAAGTTTTATAGGGACCATATTATTAACCTAATTAAAGGCATTCAAAGAAGGAAGTCAGGTTCATTAAGCCTTTCAGAAAGCTGTATCTAATACTAAACATTATTCTGCTTTAATTCCAGGGGCACTGCCACAACCCAGTTGGACAGAGCAGCTGTATCAGGCTCTTCAGGGCAGAGGAGCCCGGGCTGTGAGTCAGAACAGGCTCCCTCTCCATCCATTGCACCAACATCATTGGTTTTATGATCTCCAGGAGGAGATGGCTGTGAGTGCCAGGGGTGGATCTGCAGAACAGTTACATCAGGGCGCTGTGCATCCGGAAGTAAACCTAACAGGAAGGATATGATCTTGCAGGATACGTTTGTCATATTACTTGAATTTTTGAAGACTAAATTAGGTGAAAGGCTGCTCTTTCACTCAGACATCCACCCGAGACCAGGGACTTCACACTGTCTCAGGAAAGCAGTGCAAGCACAGAAGGGTTTCAGCACTGCTAGCGAAGTGCCACTGATGACAGATGCAATGTAAGTGAGCACAGAGCAAAGCTCTTTCGGTTCATTAAAATGTAAGGCTTAGAGCCTGGAAGAGAGGAGGTTGGGATCAACCCTATGGAAAACTCCTGTGGAATTTAACAGAAAAAAATATAGCAGATTTTGAAAGCTTATTGGGAATATTCCTTCCCCTGAAAAGGTTTTGGGGTTTTTGCACTGGTTTCCTTGAAATCTGTCCTCACATATTTCTGCAGACCCTCCTGGATTCATATCTATTACATTTCACTAGACTTTTCCATGCAGACATGCAAACTGAAACCACAGAAAATATTTTCATGCACCCTCCACCCTCCAGAGCAAACCCACCACGTTCTCCCCGACTCCAGCGAGGTGTGACGTGGCGGCTTCCTCAGAGGTGCCAGCCAGCTCTGAGCAGCAGGCAGAGAGGCAGCAGAACCAGTGGAGGGAAATAAAGCCAGCTTTTAGGTAAAGATCCTGTGCTCACTGCCTTTCCCCTCCTTTCTTTTGCAGCCAAGCTGCACAGCAAGTAAATAGACTCACAGATCGGAGGATGTTTATAAGCCACTCTTAGTAGAACAGTGACAATCCTAAATATGAGGTGTCCATGAGATAGCAAATCCAGCTCTGGTGAAAGCGCACCTCCTATTGAGGCCAGAGGGAGCTGCTCCCAATTACACTAAGGCTGAATATGGCCCCATTACTGACTTTACTTTTTATTGTTGAACATTGCTTAACAAAAAAAAGACACTGGAAAAATGTGCATTCTATCAAGTGTTGTGAAACTGTGTGGGTTGGAGAAGGCTCAGTTTTTAATAAAGGAAACATTCATTTCAAGGACTTCTGTTAGATAGAAAAGAGGAGGCAAGCAGGAAGCCGAAGCCTTTCTCCTAACCCTAGTTCTCCCCTTGCTATTAAACAATAACATTTGTAATGAAAAAGGAAAGGGAAAAAAAAGAGGGGGGCAGTAGGAAACCATGTAACTGTGGAGGCCGAGGAGGTTCCCTTACCTTTGCCAAGATCAAAGCTTGGCACCACATAGAGTGGAAGAGTGATGGGTGCTCAGCTGGCTCTGTGGGGATCCTGGTTGTGTGCCATTCACAGGAAAAGGTGACACGCTGGCCTTTCTCTGGCTACTTTCAGGTTCATTTTTGAAAGGTTCCCATGGAATGTTTAAAAGAAAAAAAAGGTTGTAGTTCAGTGGCAGATTTAAACCAACCAGAAAACTCATCATACGCTCTTTGAGTCACGTGCAGGAATACCTACATGTACAGTGAAGAATACAGACTACATACGCATATACATACTGAAGAATACAGTCTTCAGTCCTGTTACATTTTCAAAGGCATTTTCCAGCAGGGGCTATAGGCCTCCTGAGTTTTAGGTATAGTTAATTCTTCCCAACTTTCCTCTGTTCTGCTTCCTCCTTATTGTTTTCATCTGCCAGTACATCCCTGCCTGATTTGTCATAAATTCATGTTGACATACTGTAGTAAGACAATTGCAGCTGCTCTCTCTGAAGAATGCAAACAGGGATCTGTCATCTCCTCTCCCTTCCTCTCCCTCCCCCTCCCGGCAGGGATGAATTTCACTGGGAAGGAAGGAACCATAAGTCGCCACCAAGAAGTGGCTGCGGTCTGCCTGTGCAGAGGGCTGGCAGATGATCCCTTGTCACTCAGATCTTTGTTTGGACATTACAGTTTATGCTCAGGCTAAATGCTCACCCGTTCAAGTGTGTGTATGTTTATGTAGTCAACTCTGGGATGCAAACGGCATTCCTCTTATCATACGGAGAGAGGATATGAGCTCATTCATAAAGAATCCCAGCTCTGGGGTGCCCCACTCACTTAATCCAAGCATCCCCTGCATGTCCCTTCTTCTGAAAGCATGGAAGAAAAGCAAAGCACAGTGCTATTGGCTTTTAATAAGTGGGATAATATATTTCAGAGAGGAGCTCAGACAGGAGAGGAAATGAACTTGGCTAGACAGTCACTTAAAACAAAAAAAAAAGGGGGGGGGGAATTTGCAAAACTCATTCCATTATTTCATGTAAATATACTTGGCTAAGACAGGCTGATATAATCGTAAGATGCTGAATGAGAGTAAAGGCCATGTCTCCCCTTTAGACAGATTTAGCAATGCAGCATTGTTTATTAGTCTTCTTGATAAGGAAACAAACAGATTATCCCCTTGGCAGTTGCTGACTGTCAAAATAAGCAAAGCTCTAAATATCGTACAAAGCCTCTGATCCTGGAAGAAGGCCCCATGACTGGTACAGCATCCAAATCAACCCACTGGGGCTCTACCTGAGCTGAGGGATCAGCTTATGCGATATGCTTTGCAGGTCTGGGCTTAAAATGGGAGCAATGAGCAGCTCATGTTGTAGGCATGTGATTCAACACACACACAAATTGGAGTGTAACTGGGATGCATCAGTGCATCTGAAAGGTTTTCTGCTCAGGCCTTTGGTTGAACACATAACCCCCAAGTGGTGAATTAGCAAATAAGATTTAGGAGGAAGAAAAGCAAGGAGGAATGGGGAGAGAGCTGTTGCCACTGAATGTGGTGTGACTGTTTGGGCTCATTAAAACAGAGGACATTAAAAAGCTAGGAATGGTTCTTAAAGGTGCTGCAACAGTCCTGAAAACCTTATATGAGACCTCTCGCCATAGGCAAAAAAGACAGCTACCACTTAACAGATCTGACAGCCACAGCCAGCACCAGGTCTGCTCTGCCTGTGCCAAACTGCCAATGAGGAAGAAGGCAGGTCATGTAGCACAGCCATGAATGTGCCAGGAGGTGCATCTCTCCTGCCCTTCTATCATATCTTCCACTCCTTTCCCTAGTCTTCCCCTTCCACTGAAAAAAAGGTCCACTTCTGACATCCCACAAGACAAGAAAGCTTAGCTCTGCCTGCAAGTAACAGGCTGCCTTGAAAAATACTTGAGTGACTTCAGTCTGTTTATTTTATCCCAGAAGATATGCCCAGGCAAAGGTTTCTAAATGCTTCCATGGTAAGACCTCAGAGCTCTCACCTAGCAAGTGAAAAGCCTAACAAGACTTCTGATAGCAAGGTGACATGTGAAAAGAGATATCTTAGAGGTAAAATGTCCACTCCAAGGAGAGTTATCCACTGAAACAACTCACCCAGATGTGAAGGGGTGCAATGATAAGACATCTTTATACCATGGTGACTTTCCCTCTTGTCATAGTCAAGTTCAGCTTCCCAATATGGGGACTTGACACAGCAACTGCTGGACAAGGTGTCTTTTTCAGTATGATCAGTGAGCTCAGACAACATCATAATTTCAACAGTCTCTGCCAGCTATAGTGCCAGAGAGGCTCAGAGCTGCCCCAGTGAAGTTAGGACACCATCCCAAAGTCCCTGGGAACTCAAAGAAACAGAAGCTGCAGAAGGTGCAAAAAAGTAGTCATAACATGAAGCCGAAGGGTAGACCAGTACAGTCAGAGCTGAAGAGGTATGATAATATCTCAAAGGGGATAATAGTGCCACTCAGTTTGCAGTTCTGATATGGGGACGGAGCAGGTCCTGGGTGATCCTGCAGCAAGGACCATGTACTCCCTGCATCTATGCTTGTCAGCCCACTCTGATAGAGTGTTAGAAAACAGCACCCTTCCCAAACCTTGCTCCCCTCCACCACCAGTCCCTGCCCCACTAACCACCAGTCCTCAGGCTAAGCTGCATCTCCTGCACTCCTAGCAAAGGTGACATGCATGAACACAGGCACAGGATTACACTGTCACTTTCAAAGTCTTGCTCAAGATCACATAAGAAGCCTGTGTGAATGCAAAGTGCAGAAATAACCTTCTGAGTCTTGAGCTAGTACCCAACCCATGAGGCACATTTTTCCATAGGGACTTCCTTCATAAAGTCATGCCTGAAATGTTCCCATCTTCCTCCTGCACAAGCCAATGAGGAGCCTATAGTCATTGTCAGTAGGAACGTATCACCCATGTACAATATTTAATTAAAATGTTAGAAATAGAAATGGCTACAGGTTACACTGGAGGCAATTTTGCCAGTGTGTGGGATTTATCCAGACTTCATGATGCTCTTCTGTTTAAATTTCAAGCTCCTGAAGATACATGGTGACATAAGCAACTCACTGGTATCCTTTCAGTGAATCTTCAGCACTTGTTGTTGATGAGAAAGCTTAAAAATATAATGGGAGATGAATGAAAACTGAAAAAAAATGTGAATAGAACTTGAACTACTCTAAATCTCATTTTTCAGCCACTCCCGTAAATACTTGCAGCCTGAACTTTTGGCACTGGCAATATTTCTTATGCTTATGCTTTAAAGTGTGGGGTGCAGATTATAGTCTTTCAAAATTAATGGGAACTTCCTATCAGAAAAGTGCAAACACCTTTTTTAAGACTTGTCATTTTGCAAGTGGTTTATAATTTTCAAAAATTGTTTTTAAACCATTTTCTTCTAAATCTCATGATGTGACTGAGCTGGGCCCAGTTTTTACTAATGTTTTCTACCATGTAACAACTGATAAAAATTACTATAAAAGAGTTTGAAGGGGAACCATAAGTTAAAAGTGAAGATTGTTTCAAACTTTTCATCATATTTATTATTTTTTTAAATGCAGCTAGTGATTTTGGATCCAATTTCCAGAACCTAATCTTGAATTAATCTAAAGGACCCCCATTGACAGAAGAATTCCATTTCAGCTGTGAACATGCAGCACACACAAGATATAGTACCTCCGAGATATCACGTTATGAACAGCTGGAGGCGAGGCACAGAAGTTCACCAGTCAGTTTAAAAACTCTTGCCCATAATGAATTGCTGTATTTATACTCTTTAAAGTGCAGAGAGTGGAATATATTCATGCTATATTGCTCTTCCAACATATGTAGTTCCTTCAAATTCAAGACACGTTTGCGTCTAGCAGCACACCACGCATCTGGGGACACCTTTGACAATGTTGTAGCTTCAGCTCTCAGCAATAAAACACATGTGTAAATAGATACCTTTTCCTGGAAGTATCTCTGTCAACATTTGTGGAGTACTCAAGAGACAAGGATGGTGACTGTGACGGACAATCACAGGAAGGTGGTAATCGCTGTCTCCTCACAGCAGGGTTCAGAAGTGGATGGTGAGGTATAGGGATATACACTGACCCTGACAATAAAACAAAACCTGCATATCTGCCTGCCGAGCTAGTATGGTGGGATGGAGCTGGATTTCCATTTGTTCAGTCACTTCCCAGTCCTCAGAGTGGCTGCATTTAGTCAGAATGGCACTGCTTTTCCCATAACACTTGGGGTATAGCTAGGTGGAAAGACATACTTCCCCCTTAAAAAAATATAATAATGACAAAACAAGATCTTCTAATTATTCACTAAAAAGGTAACTCTGAGTTTTCTCATTTTCATTAAAAAAAAAAGACTCAATCAAGTATCCTCTTCAGTTTGGGAGGAAAACCCATAAGCTTTCTAGAAACAGACCTTGCATCCAAACTTGAATTAATAAGCCAGAATTAATAAGCTGCTCTGTCAAATACACTCTGGTAGAAAAAATTCCACAGTTTCCTCAATTAGCACACACATTTGTACACAAAATTGCATGCATATTTCTTTCTGTTTCTATCCGGTTGTCTTGTAAAGGTCTAAAAGGCTTACAGCAGCTCCTGTGAATGAGGAAAAAGAGCACTGCATCCATTTTACAGATGTGCAGCAAGATTAATCAGATTTACTCAAGGACACACAAGAAGTCTGTGCAACAGCTGGGAAGAAAACCCCAAGTCCTAGTCATGTGCTTTACCCACAGAATTATCCTTACTCTTGGAAAAGCAGAGGGGTGCTTTTGTGGAAAACAATGAGTTGTAAAGCCTGAGGAAAATAAACTCTCCCAGGCTTTTTCTTAAGCAGGGCTGGAGAAAGAATTTGTCATAGAGAGGTTGCTTGTAGGGATGTTTAAATGTGGATTTTGGTCTCATTTGTAGTCTGGTTTGCTTTAGTAAATAAATATATACATGTGTTTAGGTGGGCTTGAATAAACCTCCATCAGTGAAAGACTCCTTCACAAAACCACTGGTGCACAGAAGAGCCCAGCTTCCCCTGCTCGCATGCGACTCCACACCCATGCCACCCCACTGATGTCATAAATGCTAAATTCTTTCATCGTTGTTTGAAACAAGACCTCCATTATAAGCCCAATTTTGACTCTCCCTCTAGACGGAAAATAATCAGCCTGAACTTTCACAGGCATGGTATTATCCCAGGGTAGAGTGTCCTTTTAGGAAACTCGAGGCTGACTGAACAAAGTTTTCAAGAGATTTTGGGTGAGGGAAGCAGGGGGGATGACAAGGAAGTACACAAAATTGAGCTAGTTTTATGATTTCCTAGCTTACTGTTTAGGAAAAACCTTTTAGGAAGGAATAACCAGGGGAATTAAAGCAGGTTTTCTTTTCCATGAGGTATCATGAGATGCACACACTGCAGCACTATCTATAAGCTCTAACTGACCAAGCAACTCCAGGGCAGCTTGCACCTGGAGTGGCAACACGAGATAGAAAGTGGCTCTGGAGTAGCTGGAGCAGCCTGCCTGAACTTTAAGACACTGGATAATTCAGGCGAGGAGGGGCTTCCGGAAGTCCCCAGTCCAAACTCTTGCTCACAGCAGGGTTAATTCCAAAGATAGAGGAGATCTCACAGGATCATGTCCAGTCAAGCTTAGACAGCTTCCAAGGATAGGTATCCCTCATCTTCCCTGGCCTCCTATTCTTGTGCTGCATCATTCTCACAGGGAAGTATCTTTCCTAATCAAACCCCAGATTTTTTCTTGTTGCAACATGTGCTCCTTGCCTCTGCTCCTTTCTCTGTGCACTCCTAAGAATCTGGTTCTGCCTTTTCTATAACTCCCCTTCAGCCAGTAGAAGACTGCACTTAGATCCATCTGAGTCTTCTCCAGGATGAACAAACCCAGTGCCCTCAGCCTCCCTTCGTACATTACATGTTTCAGCCCTTACCATCCCAGAGGCCCATTGCAAGATTTGCCCCAGTTTGTCAATCTTCCCCTTGCTCTTCATCCATAAAGAACAGAGGCAACAGTGGTACCTGTTGTGTGTATTGACTCATCCTACTTCAGGCTAGCCTGCTTGGAACACACTGGCTGCAAATACAACTTCAGATGCAGTGCACACAGAAAAGTTGAGGGGAAGAGCAGAAAGGGTGATGCCAGCTCAATGCCCTGGCCTCAAAGTCCATAAGTCTGTTGATAGGGATCTACGATGACAGTTCTTCCCAGAAGTTGCACAGAAAGGATGGTTTTTCTTGCCTAGTATGGTCCATCCCCATCAGTTTCCCAGCTGCAGAGATATACGCTACTGTTTTGAACATGTGTGGTATCTGAAGTGCTCTCCCAAGGAGTTTTTCAGGGGGTCAGCCCAGATTTCATGGAATCCTGGAATCATTTGGGTTGGTAGGGACCTTAAAGGTCATCATTCTAACACCTCTGCCATGGGCAGGTTTCTCAAAGCCCCATCCAACCTTGCCTTGAACACTTTCCAGCTTGTTCAATTCCACCATGGTCCACTGCAGACATCAGTGGCACTGCAGACAGGTTTTCCTCTGCATCGCACAGAAACAGTGTGTAAAGGACAATCAGGGCAGCACAACTGAAGCAGGCAGCTGAACTGCTCTGAGAACTGGCTGTTCCACACTGGAGGAAGGCACTGTGGTTTTTGAAGGTAAAATTATGCCTGACAACAGCTCAGTGATACCAGAGTTATCTACAATGTACCACATGAAACTGCCCTTCATCCAGCCTGGGGAGACTCTTAGATGGCCGAATTGTTCCATTCCTCCTCCCAGTATCAGGGTGGAAGGGAAAAGAGACATGATCAAGATGTTCATGGGTGACAGTCAAGCCTTCCTGATAGAATTGCTTTCTGGGGTCATTCATATGGGGGATAACTGAAATAATAGCTAGCTCCAGGGGTTCTGCCTGGTCCTGGATCTTAGAACACACATAACTTAATGTCTTTTTTGTGGTTCTATTTTCCCTTTATAATACAGGCTGTAGACTCTGACTCCAGGTGAGGACTAGGGCTCTGATACTTTCTAGAACCCTCTCATTTTCCTAAATAATTCAAGCAAATGATATTAACAAAAGTTTTTGCATGGGAATTGAAACCTAAGTATGTCTGGTATTTGTAAGAGATAATCAGAGCCATACTGAAGCAGCATATGACATATTTTGTTTTTCATGCACCTTTGCCTAACTTTCCAGCACTTCTGCTGACTAATCTGTCCTCCACAAGACCCCTGCCTTATTTCTGTGTATCTTCATAGTATCATCTTTGAAAAATAAAGCCAAAACCAACTTGTTAATGCAATATTTTTCCACTTTCTTAAAAAATATGATACCCTCATGCCCTAAAAGCTACAGCCAAAACTGCAGAACCAGGAAGAAGGAGTCTAAATCCAGTTGCAGGCTGAAGACCCGATGTGTTGAGGCAAATGATGAGAAAAATCAGATCTTCCTACTACTGAAAATAGGTAATTTACACTGGCAGAGCATATATAATTTTCTTCCATCCGCAGAATATCCACTGGCTTTTAAAAACATGATTTTATTATGGTAAAAAAATCTGTTTTGCCATAACTTTCTGGCATACAACAATGGCAACGGTTTTCTCCTTCCGAGGCTTACCAGTTGATGAACAATGCTAAGTAAAGAAACTTGGCTTTCCAGCAGCAGGTCCTCTAAAACCTCTGTAGTCTTTGCAAGCTTTTTAAAAACTTTAAAAAAAAAAAAACACAAAAGAAAAAAACAACCCACAAACCCCCCCCCCAAAAAAAACTTTATTTTTAATAAACAGAACCCTTACTGATATGACCTTAAATACTTATCAAGACTTGTACAGAGCAAAGCCATACATTAGCTGCATGCCTTCAATATCCATGAGTAACGAGGCACCTCCAGCCCTACACTAAGATTTTGATGCCAGACACCACTGTCATGTATTTTCTCCCTCTCATATATATGAATGTGTGTGAGAAAACCCCACCTTCATATATGGTATGTCTTTCTAGCAACATTTTCACATGAGAGAGGGAGGCTGAGGTAATCTTATTATCACCAAAACATTGTAAAAACAGCAGAGCATTGGAGAACTTTAATCCTTTTCTAAATTATGGACTGAGAACATTACAATCATGCTGAGCACAAAGGCAGAGCTGTAACTTGACAGGCTTGTATAATTTACAGCCTCCATAGTAAAAGAGGTGTTTTTATTAAATGACTGCCTGAATTTCTACAGCCACTTCAGACTCTGATGATACTGGGGAGGCTTGCATTCTGCTGCCATCATTCAATTCCTTCCCTTTTACCACATGAATATGGCACTCCAGTTCAAAACCCGTATACCATTATCTATCTATTACTGCTCGTCAATTCTCAGCTGAGGCTCTTTATGCTGTTACCTTAAATAGCTTTTCTTTCTCATTTTATAAAGCTGTTTTCTTTATCAAATAAGCATAAAACCTTAACTAAACAATAAGCAAAATCAATTTATCACCAGGAAAACGCTTTTTGCAAAGAAGGCCTGTGGCTTATGTTCATGTATTCAAATTTCTGTTTAAACATATGACAAATAAAGAACTGAAGCTTTTTTGCTGACTGAATATTCATTTGCGGTAAGTACCTAGCATTATTTTCCCCTTCTGTATTGTACAGAAGAGAAGGATATTTGTCCAGTGAAAGGGAGAAAAAAAACTTCTAGCAGCATCCACTAAAAAATATTTTTGCACTGGTAAAATAAGACCAGGCAAATAGAGTGGGTGACTTCAATCTCAACATTACAGTGCATACTCTAGAAGGATGTTTACACTGCTGGAATGAAAACAATTCACAACCAAGCTTTTAACTTAAAATAAGTAATGTAAATATTTATCAGACCAGTGTTTTAAGGCCTATATTACTAAACTATTTCTGCATTATATTGGGAGTGACAGCTATTGTTAAAATTGAAATGCTTTCATAGCAGAAAGTTAACTGAAATCCATTTAGCCAGCATGGAATTCTGCATTAGTGAGTATATATTTACTGGGCTTAGAAAACTCAGGTCAAAAATTGCAGACAGATAGGCCTTACCCTGGGAATGTGTTTTGTCTTAACTTGACCTCTTTTGTGGATCCCACTGATATTAGAGAGTCTGCATCCCTCCCTTTTTTAAGGCTGGTCCTAGAGGATGAATTCTGGATGTTTTTCCACAGTACATAAGCAGCTGCCAAGCTGTAAGTCTGTGGATGCTACCACTGACTCCTCTGCAAGCAGATAAATTTAAGTGCTGGATGAGAGGCACAGCACTCAAACCTGCTCAATATCAAGGCTTTATGCCTCAGCTGGTCCTCAGATCATCATTCCTCACTCTCAGAAAGAAGTTCCATTGCTTTCCTTTATCACCTTTGACTTGATATCCTAGACCATCTTCAAAATGACACTGCTGAGACAACTGGAGGTGGAGCATAATGTCCCCAGCACAGACCCACAGCATCAAGAAAATGCATCTCGGGCCATCTACTCACATATAACACACTCTTCTCCTCTCCACACAACTACTTCTCCTCTCCTGACACAACACACCTCCCATGCTCTGCTGTGGGTAGCTGGGTTGTGCTTAGAAAGCCAGTAGTGCTCCGTGTCTTGCTTGGTATCATCTATTCATTCCCTTCCCAGCTTCCAAGCTCTTCCAAGACATCTGCACGTGCCCTGCCTGGAGCTGCTTCTGCCATCTCCACATCCATGCCAGATCCAACCATGTCAACACTGGGGCCAAAATAATCAGACTCAATTAACCTCAAATAAACTTGATTGACTCCATCCAAACTCCTGACTCCATCCAAACCCCCTAAATGTCTATTTCTTGGAGAGTTAGGCAAAGACCACAAGCAGACACTTACAGGACTCACCCACTTCAGCCCTTTGCAATGCCTCATCTGGAAAGTATTTATGGCTGTTTGGGGACCATGGATGCTGTATCACACCATCCCTAATTCTACCCCATTCGATGTGCAAACCTTTATTAAGTGGCTCTTTTTCCTCGAGCTCTGATACACTTGGTGCAGGAGTATGTTGTAGTACTCAAAAATGCTATTTCAGAAACAGGTGCTTGAAGAAGAAACATTAAAGGGGGATAAAGACTTTCTGTTGGAAGGGCCAGAGATAAGAATGGAGACAATGGTCGGTGAGACGAAACAGTGGCAGGAGAGATGAAATGTGTTCCTCATGCGTGGCAGAAGAGAGGAGAATGCAGACTGTTTTATTATTTCTCTAACTTGTACAAGTCTAAATGAGGTATAGCTCACACTTACAGAAGCCTAATTACCTGTTGTGAGGTTTTGCATAGCAATGTACATGACTTTTTAACCAGTTCAGAAAAAGAATTTCATGCAGATGAATAGGGACAGAAGAGCTTTGCACTGAAGAACACACCAAGCTCCACATCAATGCTTTTGCACCAGTAGCTCCATGATCACTAGCAGAAAATCATTAGTGTTGAAGTCCAGGGTTTACTGGTTTAAAAAGGAGCGTACTTATGCCCATCCCAGTCAGCAAGGTCTGTGTGCACTCAGCTCCATCAATAATATGAAGACGGTGTTGCTTAGTTACACCATGGATAATGGCTGGAAACAGAATGAAATCTAATTTCAGTTTTAAATTAGCTGTTAAATCAGAAAAACTTAGCATCCATGACACTAGGCCTTTTTTTATTATTGACTTTGTATTTATATATATATATAGTCCACAAAACCAAAATTATGTCCATATATATATGAATTTTAAACCAGAAGTGGTTAAGTTTCTCGTGTCATCTGAGTTCAAAGACCTTTTGTAGGAGACTTAAGAGAAGAAAAAGAAATCTAAAAAAAAAAAAAAAAGTCCAAACTGCAAAACAAATGTCAAAGGGTGTTAAAACTAAGCTTACATGAAATTTCACACCAATTGGCTGCCTAGATTAACCAAGGAATTTATGCTCTCTTTTCATGATACCGTTATAGCTTTGGAGTCATTTCAAGGTACTGCTTTCATATACTTGAACAGAAGGAGTTGCATTTGCCCACAGAAAGGCATACTCATGATTGATTGCTTTACCAGGTGGCACCTCAGATACTGTGTCTGGGATCTAAAGGTGTTCCAGCTTTCAATAGACTTTTAGGACTTTTGTTATATTTGAAAGCTCTGATATTTAATAAAAGCTGATGCTTTTGGTTCATTTACTGTTACTGTCCTGAGTGTTTCCTAGAGGCTAATGAAGTACAAAGTCCTAAACGAGTCTTTCTACATGAGGTAACTCTCACATTGTGTTGTGCTACAGCTTCTTTCAGATCTTCTCTGAAATGAACTTTTAGTAATATTTTTCCCCAATTAAAAAAAAAAAAAGAGAAGAAAAAAAAGCAGTTCATGCAAGGAAAAGTGACACAAAAGTAGCACAAGGACACCATGTCTACATGGCACTGTGCTTGAGTCAAGAGGACAGCATAGCTTTTGAACCATGATAATCTCCACACGCAGTGCTTGCTCCTCTGCAACATGGGGATGTATGAGCTCCTTTGGGCCCAGTGATACCCTTCAGAATGTTTTTGTCACAGGACTTAGCACATTGCTAAGATGTAAGAGGAGATGTTCGCATTTTTTTCTTTTCCACATGTAGCAGTCTCTCTTTCTGTGGAAGTTCCCAGCGTACAACACTGTGCAAGCTTCAGGGGATCTACTTCACTCTGCCTTTTGCTTGTTTCACTTTTTTCAGGTATGCTTCTGTTTTTCTGACTTGCACTGACTGTCAGACTTATTTTCTGTCACAGGTCTGGCAAACATTCCCATTGGAGATTCCTCGTCTTGCCTTCTACAGTCCTGCTTTCTCAAGAACATCCTGTTGCAAAGGATCTGCATTTCAGTCATGATGTACTGGATTAAAAATAGAATTATCCAGAAATGATTTATCTCTTAATTGTTAGAGGAGGAAATCCTCAAAAGAGAAGATGTTGTGAAGTGTCTCATTCCCCAGGAAAAAAAAAAAAAAAAACAACTATGGAGAATTTTTAAAATCACTTTGTGAATTCCTCAAAACACAATTTTCAGGCAGAGGACTAAGAGCTCAGGAAAGCCTGAGCTCTGCCCAGCTCTCTGAAGTCTGATTAGGCATCCAAAGTCATTTATGAACAAATCATTCACTGTCCATGTGATTTTGGAAAGGGGAGAGATCAACTAATTTTGTTGATCTGTGACTCATCCATAAAAATAAGAATCTTCACCACTCTTATTTGATCTGTTTAGCCCACTTAACATGTATGTTACTCAGAATGAGGATTTTTCTCTCTGCTCAGTAGAGTTATGAAACTAGAATTACAAAAGGTGAGAAGATGGTTCTGTTATCATATAAAAAAAAAATTACAGAATCTACAGAAATGTTTTTAGTGTTTCAAACTAAAA
Source organism: Neopsephotus bourkii (assembly GCF_033783945.1). NCBI lineage: Eukaryota > Metazoa > Chordata > Aves > Psittaciformes > Psittacidae > Neopsephotus > Neopsephotus bourkii. The sequence continues at coordinate 1,939,077 of NW_026900624.1, read as the reverse complement.
TGTTTCATGAGGCCTCAGTATTTATTTCAGGCTAATAAGATGAAGTAACAGTGAAAAACTTGCAAGCCAGCTTCTGGTCTTTTCTCAGCTTCCCACTCAGATGTGCAGGACATGAGGTAGACAGATAAAGACCTAATGACTGAACCAAGTTAAGGAAAGTGTGGTACTTAGAAAGCTCACGTGTCCAATTCCTGACTCTGCATAGGGCAACCTAAATATTAAACCATATATCTAAGAGCACTGTCCAAATGCTTCTTGAACACCATCAGGCTTGGCACCATGGCCCGTTCTCGGAGGAGCTTGTTTCAATGCTTGACCACTCTCTCAGAGAAGTACTTTTTCCTAATATCCAAACTGAATTTCCCCTGACACAGATTTAAGCCGTTCCCTCGCATTTAGAAAGAAGAGATCAGCACCTCCATCTCTACATCCTCTTGTGAGGAAGTTGTAGACAGCATTTGTAGGGAAAGGATCAGGATCATCAGAATTTGCAGTTCAGAGACTGTTCAGGTCTGCTATACAGAGAAAAATTTGCTCTGTACATTTACCTCTTAATTCTGGGATTTACCCAATTTTCTTACTCAGACCTGTAGCTACTACAATCTTGTCTTCTACCACATTTCTTGAGACAGTCTATAACAATCTGTACAGTTCCTCTGTTTTGGGATTGCTGGTTTTGTAAACATCCTGACAATGGTAAAAGTCAAAGAAAAAAGATGAAAGGACACCAGCTGGCCTACCCTTGACCTATGAGATCCTTGCTCATTTACCATTCTTTCACTTCCCCCCCTCCCCACTATTAAAAGGTGGTAGAAGTAGAGAGCACTCAGGACAAGATGTTCATGCAAAATCTTTCCCCTTCAGATCTGACATCTCAGGCTGCTACTGTCAGGCTGGTGTAATGCACTTCATTATCAATAGCTCTAACCAACACTACCTCTCCTTCCAAATCTTTCCGCTTGTGTATCATAACTGAGAAGAGACCTAGAAACTCTGAATCCCTGTAATACCTGAGCACTGCATGCACCCACAAGAGGTTTTAGCATCAGGCAGCCCTTTACAGACAGCCAAGGCATGCCCCAAAGTTCCAAGGTCTGCACCTAACTAGGAACAGAAAAATAGTTGTCCACAAGTTGGTTAAGGACCTTAGCCACTAGATAAACATGTTGAGGTGTTGTCAAGACCAATTACCATGACAAGGCAAGCTTATTTATTATTCTTCTTGCTCCTAGGTCGAGCTGACTGCTGCAGTCACACACAGAGGCCTGCAGCTACCGTGACCCCGCAAACATCTTTTCTTTTTGCTCAAGAGAAAACAGTGCCTCTAGGACAGTCACAAACTGACACACCAAGTCACTCACTGACCACACTGCGCCTGGGAGCTGCAACCATCCAAGTGCTACAGCCAAGGCAACACGGCAAATGTAGAGTTTTTAATGACACCTACCGCACACAAAGAGCCAAGGAAACTCCCTGGATCATTCACCACACAAACTGTGACAGTCAGTGCATGGTATCCCTCAGCGCCTGGAAAGAGCAGGGGGCCACATCTCTCCTCTCAGCTGTGGTGAAGTTTCAGCGATACTCAACCTGGTCCCAGAGGCATTTACATGGATGTAAAACAGTGGGAAAGATTGGATTTATTTTTATTTTTAATGCAGTTTTAATAGTAATATATTACCTTCAGGAACCGCAGTGTGACAGAAAATAATTCGGTGTTAAGCAGCAAAGAGGAGTGCAGTGAAAATGTATATATTCCATATGAAAACAGGATAAGAAAATTGGGGCTGTTCAGCCTGGAGAAGACCGCATGGAGACCTCATAGCAGCCTTCTAGTATCTGAAGGGGGCTCACAAGGATGATGGAGTGAGATTCTTCATCAGGAGCTGTAGTGACACAACAAGGGGTAATGGGTTAAAACTTAAACAGGGTTAGATGTAAGGAGAAAGTTCTTTACTGTAAGGGAGGTGAGGCACTGGAATAGGTTGCCCAAGGAAGCTCTGAACGCTCCATCCCTGGCAGTGTTCAAGGCCAGGTTGGACAGAGCCTTCAACAACATGGTCTAGCGTGTGGTGTCCCTGCTCATGGCAAGGGGGTTCCTTTCCAATCCAAACCGTTCTATGATTATATGATTCTATGATTCTATATAGCTGTAAACAACAGACCCAAAAGTTGGGGGCCTGCTCTGTGTTCTCTTCTCACTGGGTTTTGCACTAACCCCAGCCCCCTGGGATGTGCAGGAGGCCATCTGTCCTTCCCGTCCTCTCAACTACAAGCTCAAGGCAAACACCCATCAGCCAAAATTTTCAGACTTTCCACAGAAGACAGGGCTGTTGCACCTGCGCATTGCAGCAAGGCCCACATTGCCACCATGTTCAAGCCATGGCAGGAAAAGCTCCTGCAAGCACAGGGCCTGGCATCAGCCCAGCCAGGAGAAGCTGGAGCTGTGGCAGCTTGAGGAGTCCTCTGTCCCACTTCTACCCCTGCAGCCACAGTTACTGAACTAATGTCAGCACATGGGGTGCATGGAGGGGAGGATGGACATCTTGCTCTGCCTACAGGGCCAGGGATGAGCTGCCAGGTAGACCCAACCAGCCTGCCCTTCTCCTGTGGCATGGCAAAGACTGGGGACCATTGTATGTAGACTGCTTGGTGGAGACCACACCAGGGTTATTAAAGGCTGTAATTTCACTGCTCACATGCAGAGGATTTTTTTTTATTAAAAATGAATAAATAAATAAATAAAAATAAAAGATGCTACATTACCCTTCCTCAGGGACGTCATCAGAACCACCCCAGCTCAGAGGCAGGGGAAGCCCTCAATCACTCTGGGACTGCCAAGGGCTGCTGCATCCCAGAAGCTTTCATAGAATCATAGAATTAGCTAGGTTGGTTAAGATGTTTAAGATCACCAAACGCTTGAAAGTCCAACTGTTCCCCCAGCACTGCCAAGTCCACCCCTAACCCATGTCACTGAGGGCCTCATCTACACGGTTCATGAACACTTACGGGGATTTTGATTCCATCACTTCCCTGGGCAGCCTGTTCCAATGCCTGAGCACTCTCTCTGTGAAGAAACATTTCCTAATATCCATTCTAAACCTCTCCTGGCAGAATTTGAGGCCATTTCCTCTTATCCTATTGCTTGTTACTTGGGAGAAGAGACTAGCCACCTCCTTGTTCCATCTTCCTTTCAGGTAGTTGTAGTGAGCAACAAGGTTCCCCCTGAGCCTCCTCTTCTCCAGACTAAACAAACCCAGTTCCCTCAGCTGTTCCTTGTAAGACTTATTGTCCAGGTCCTTCAGGGACTGGAAAATCTCTTCTTTTCTCCCCCATTGTGTTATTATGATGGTGTTATTATTTGCATTGCAGTGGTGCTTAGAGACTTCAGCCAAAGGCATAAGTCTCATAGCACTAGACACAACACAAGCATGCAACAGACTGTCCCTTCTCCAACACATTTTCACCTAAATGGAGACAGCAGACAAAACCAGGAGGAAGAAAATATCTGTGAATCCATTTACTATCATGGTAAATACGAGTTGACTCTACTTTTTTTTCTGTTAGTAAGGGATTTGCTCCTGCAAGATTCAGAGAAGCCATCAGATTATTACTTTGTAGGAACCACATTTTCATGTTATGTCTGAACTGATTGAATGCCCAGTTGTCACAGAGCTGAGGTGGTCCTCCTGTCCTCCTCCACATCTGTGTGCCACAAGCTCCTGAGCTCAGCTGACCTCTCACTGAACTGATTTAGGGGGACACGGGGGGGACACAAGACCTAAACTGGCAGCAAACTACCACAGCTGCAACAACTTAACAGCTTCCTGCTCCCTGCTGACCTGGGATACTCCACCACTGGCACAAGAGAGGTGAGGGGGGTGATGTGAGGTGGGGGCAGGACTACCCTGCTAAATGGCAGTAGCTGTTTGACCCCCTCAAAGCATACTGCACTCTCAGGTACACTAGCTTAGCCTTTTCATAGCAGGAATAGTGAACTTTAATGTCTTCCAGCTGTTCATATCCCAGAGGAGTGGTGGACGTCATCCACAGACACAGACCAATGCCAAGCATACTGCCCCTTGGAATTAGTCTGCCAGTGCTGCAGGTGTCTGGAGGTAGAGCATAATGGCAAGCAGCATCATATGTATTGAGATAAATGTTGTATTGCTTCCTTTGAAATTACTGCAAGCTCTTTCTGATCAATGAGAAGAAAAAAGAAAGGGAGGAAAAATCCCGAAGGTTAAAACATATTTACCTTTCAGCTGGCAAAGAACAGGGAAAAGTAATGTTGGATATCCAGTGGTTTATCATTGGCAACTCAGCTTTGCTAATACACCAAACTGGAGAGGAAAAGGAAACCATTACTGGCACCACAGCTCTGGGGCTTCTTCAGCACACAGATCTCCTCCATGGGAAAAGAGCAAGCACAACACCTAAACCCAGCCTCTTCACATTTGCTATTGGAGAAAAAGCCAGGCAGCAGTGGGAAGACAAGCAAACCCCAAACTCTCCAAAAGAGTGTTCGAAATGGATTAAACCAGGAGAAATTAGGTCATGGGGGAAACATTTTAGGTACATTAGGTCTGTACCTATCTGATCTGGTTGTGTTGTGTAGACACCTCAATTTACTGAAAGCCAGCAAAAACCTGAGCATCCATAAGTTTTTAAGATTATAAAACATGTATCCCCTAAATGAGATGGAGAAGTGCAGCTCTATTTATAGCTCTGCTACAATGACATCTCACGGAAAAGGTCATGTACATGTCTTTGACTGAAGATCCATGGGCGCAAACTCACATGAAGGGCAAAACTATGCTACAAGGTACTCATTTTGTATCAGGGCTCACTGAGCAGACAAACAGTGTATCGGCTCAGATGTTTTCTTAGAAGGAGCTGATAAACAAAAAATACAAAGCAACTGGCCACGTTCCCAGGTAAGATACAATCACGTTTTGCTGCTGTTTGCTGGTTAAGCCCCGATGAGCACGATAGTCCACCTGCAGGAAGGCAGGAGAAAAGGGATGTGCTTGCCTCCAACTCATTTAGCAGAGGCCAGATCTTTGGCAGGGCGGCCATAGTGTTGTATTTACATGGGCATCAATTTAATCAAAAGTGACTTTAACTAATAAAAGCCTAAATAAAATGAAGTAATGCCTTCAAGATTTCACCTACCGTTTAAAGTGTTAAACAAACCTCCCTACATTCAGAAGGAACATTCAAACTTTCTTCTGAGATGCCTTTGCAAGCGCACAACTTAGGATAAAAAAGGAACTAAGGTTTGACTTTAGGAGAAAGCAGGTATGCAAGGATGAAAACATTTGTGTGCTGGAAAACAAAATTATTCTGAATCTGCGTTGAGGAGGACTAGGAATACCTGATACCAGGAAAATATCAACACTTATTTTCCTCCTGCCACAGGAGGGGTTCATCAAATGCTGTAGCAAAAATACATAGGGATTGCAAAACTCTTAATTTTGTCACTCGCTATCAAAACAATTTGAGCATCCCTTGACTGATGTGTTTTGATTTGATCTGTTGAACTCACCCTACATATTTCCTCTTAAGCTAGCTCAATATTCAGCAGTGCTTTTCAGTGGTGTCAGAGTGCTGCCTCCTGGGAAGGAGCAATGAGGAAGCTCACAATCTTCTTCATTGCTACAAGCCACCCCATCCATGTTCTCTCACGGCCTGAGGTTTCTTGCTTAAAGAGAATTAAGGGTTTCTTGCACTACATCACTGGGAGACCTGGGCTGATCACATAGCCCAGCCATAGGACTGCAATTCCCTTTCCAAGGAGCAATACACCACAGTTTAATGTGGAGTCTCTGCCAGTCAAAGCATCTAGGACCATTTCAACATCAGACTCACCTAAAATAAAGTGCTTTTGAGAAGCCTGTTAGGAAGATTTGGATGGATTTGAAAATCTCAGCATTTTATGCTTTGGAATAAAATAAACCATTTGTGGTCACTGAATTGCTATCAAGTATGCAATACAAGTAGCTCTGTTGGGGTACCAACACACATGGAGAAAACACATAGTTTATACTATGCCAGATACATGATGATCTATTTTTGTTTCCCACTGTTTTCTCTACCAGAATGTTTTATATCACACCCCTGACTATGATTTGCAAAGCATCAAAAATTTAGGTTTTTAAAAAGGATAATTATTATTTTCAAACTCTCATTTTACTGCCTTGGGTTGTATCTGCTGTGGTATATACTTGTTAAAGTTCATTCTTTCCTTCCATATAGTCTTTTCTGTTCCTCATAACTACAAGCACTGTACTTTTTACAGTTACATTGGACCCTTTTAATTCAAATATATATACCTCCATTACTGGCTCACAAAAATGTCCTTCCTCCCATTGTAGTGGCTCTTTTCCTAAGAAGCCTCTTTAAATAAAGGGTAATTCAGAGCCTGGTCATTCCAACGTACCTACTTCCAGTCCTAGCTGAGGCATCAAGGGCTTTTTCAAGGTATTTTAGGGGTAAGAAATTAAATAACATACTTTTAGCCTATCCAGCACTGATGCATGGATCATTTCAGACAAGGAACGAGAGACCCAAATGTCTAAAATTATGAGCAAGTTTGTTTGGTTTCCTTTTGACGCCCACTCTTTTGAAAGTGCCCTTTGGGACACAGAGCGTGAGTGACACTATGTGAAAGCACTCCAAACCACCGCTTATTTGGCAGGGAAGTATTTCATCTGGTGTCGCACCCAGTAACACTCCCTTCCCAGCAGCACTCCTTCTTCCCAGTATTTACAGCCCACTGCAATGTGGGATGGCCATGAGACTCCCTCATCCTGTAAGTCCAGTTTCTATCCAAAATACAGTATGGAAACAACTAGGGGGATGGGGGAGGTGGTACATTGTTAGACATCTCCAGGGTAAGCGAATTGTGAGAAACAGGAAGCAAGAGGTTGAGAAGACTGGGTTTTGTCAGATAAATTTAATCAATTTTTGGATGGGTTGCACAATTAGTGGATAAAGGGAATATAAGAGATACAATGTGTTTGGATTTTAGTAAATATATTTGATCCTATGTCCCGTGAAACCATCAGCAGAAAAATTAGTCCAAATTTGCTTGGGAAATAAGTATTAACACATGGGCTGCAAACTGGCTAGAAGACCGGAAACAAAGGGTAATAATAAACAGCAATGAATCCAAATGGAAGAACTTTGTTTTGCTTTTTCTTTCCCAAGGTGTTAAAATGATGGTGTTAGTATGGGTGTCATTAAAATGCATTAATCATCTGATCAGGGATGAATGAATGATTTGTTCATGAATGCAAGTTGCAGGTGATAAAAACTTGGGGAGAAATATAAACACAAGCAAGGGATTAACAAAGAAAAATGAAGTTCAGAGATATTAAGGAGTTTCTGTTGGAGCCTAGAAATTGAAAGGGTGGGAGAAGAATCAGGTAGGGATCTGGACTAAGGCAGTGATACTTGAGGAGGAAAACAGTCTGAAAGTAGTGAGTAAAAAATGGACCTGATCACAGGCTGCCCAGTTTTCAGGCTGTAATCCAGCAAATTCCCTAAGCAGGTGCTTAACTTCAGGCATGTAAACAGTTAATGATTCACTGAGAATGAAGCTAAAACCACTAAAAGTTTGCTGGATTGAGACCAGGACTGCTCAGCACCTTGCAGACTGAGCCCTTCGCCACTCTCCCCACACTATGCATCTTTCATCCACTCAATACTTATTTAGGTTATGGGCTCCATGGGCTTGGAGGGGCTGATGTACCCAGCAGCTGTGGATTCTGCTCCCACCAAACAATTCTGGGAGTCCAATTTCAGCTCAGCTTCAAGCAGAAAGAAGACTAAAAATTCCACACTTCTCCATGGACAAAAATTTCACCAGCAATGATAAATAGTTTCAGAACAGTCCAGAGGATTTTGGCTTGTACTCAGATTTTCGTTGACAGCGAGACCACACAAACTCCATAGAAAGTCTCATTGAAAGGGGTGTTTCAAAGTGAAAAATTACACTATCCTATATAAAAGAAAAAAGGAAAAAAAAAAGAAAGAAAAGTTAGACCAGGTCTTTTCCTGAGTTTTCCTTTACACGATTCCATAGAAACTGAAACCAGTTTACAAAAGAACTCAACACTTTACAGGATTGGAATTTTCTAATGGAAACTGTCTCACCTGCCCTTCTTTCCTTGAATTTACCTAATACCTTCTTCTCTTTGTGATAATAAATACTGAAAGGAAATTACTGACTTATGCATGCCTTGTACAAGAAACTCTAAATTTTTATTCCTACCTGCAATTCACATGATATTCAGCATTCCTGCTCCTTTCCAACCACAGCCTTTCCCTTTCTGCCTTGTCAGAAATGTTACATCCAGCTCTGCTTGGCCCTGAAAACTCGATAGGGCTTGTCACTCTTCACAGAACATTTCTGCTGGGCCAACACTTTGTGGAGAAAACAAAACAACAAAATAAGCCAGAAAACAGCATAGTCACAGTCACAGGATCTAAAGTGTTTTATTAGTTCTCATGACTTTGTCTATGGTCCCAAGTTCTGGAGCCAGATTACAGAAGAATTCTCGTCTTTGCAGAAAAAAAAAAAAAAAAAAAATAAAATAAGAGGTTGAAGCAAGGCTTTGGTGTTCAAACTTAGAAGGAATGGAATGTACCACTGGTTTTAAGCTCATGTGTTTTAGAGAAACTGGCTTATGGTACATTAAGGTTTATGCTGGCAATGTAACAACTATTGAATGCCACCCAACAATTTGCTGCATTACTATTGCACCTCTTTATCAGAAGGCTTCACCTCATCACCTGCTCTCCTGCAGTCCCCACCATGGCTCTGCCCCAAACTCCACCTTGGGGTGCACTGCTGCTCAAACCTCCACCATTCAGAAGGGGAAATGCACAGGAAAGACTCTGGCAACCCTTTTTCCTCCACACCCAGGTGGTTTTGATTTGTCAGTGACTCCAACTGTCATCAGAGGACTTCTGGGTAGAAAACATGCAAATGGAGGTCTACCACTGACCATTCCTCCCTTTAATCACCAAAAGGCAGGAGCAGAGAGCTCCCTCATCAAAGCCCCCACCAGACCAGCAGTGCTTCCCAACTGCCCCCTAGCTCCTGCCCCTCTTGCAGTGAGGTATACTCCACCACCCCTAATCCTGGCAGGTGAAAAGGAACTGCTGTCAGGCCAAGAAACTCATCCATATCCCACTTCAGATTGTGATCTCTAACGGGAAAGTTACTATTGTGGCACATGAGCAAAAAGCTTTATCAAAAAATGTTACACAATTAAACACCTCAGAGTTGGTTAAAACTGAGCAGGATGGTGGCCACCAACAGAGGTGCTTAGGCTACCAGCGACTTCAAGAGACACATCAGACATGCACCTTTTCTTGTGCAATACCTTGGACCTAGCAAGGTTAAATTCCATATGCCTTTCCAATCTTCTTTCCTTTATTTTTCCCCAGTGATGATGAAGTCTTAGAAATTTACAAAAAGGATATTATAACTAACTGGGAAAACTCCCAGAGGAGAGAATTTTGCCGTCCATAGGTGTTAGTATCACCTACATGGGAGCTGGAAAGAAAGTTCAACCAGTTCGTGCACCAGCTGATGAAGCAGTTCATTTGCACCAAATGATGAATACCACGCTTCCATGAAAACTATGGGGTTTGCCTTTCCTTGGCCAACCACAGTTTGAAGGAAGATGTGGGTGACCATGTGGGGCTCCTCAGAGCACCAAAACCTCCAGCATCCCTGGCTAGTAGTCATGCTGACCTTCTCTGAACAAAAACAGTCTATTCACTGACAGGGACTTTGGAAGCTCTTCAATGAAGAACTGGTTTTTAGCATCACCAGGGAAGTAAAACTCCCTGTTAGTGCAGGAGCCAACTACTCCAGCAAAGCCCTTGATCCATCCCACTCTTCCATGATAAAGCCTTCCCATGGCTTTGCTTTGGGCTTTTCCTGTAGGATTTTCTGTGCTGAAAAACCTGAGCTGTGGTGGGGTCATAGGGAATAAGTGGTTGATGAGACCCTTTGAGCTCAGCACCTTTCGTTCAGTGGCCTGTGATTTGCAGACACTTTGCCTTGGTGATAAAGGTGATCCCTTCCAACTCCATGCTACTTTTTAGAGCAAAATTTGATTTCCCTTGTTTACAAAGTGTTGCCCCCATAATACAATTTATAGGTTGTAATAATTCCTTGGTGTAAAATATTAAGTAAGTAATCCCCACGACACATTGTGTTTTCTTTAAGTCTTTAGCTAAAATTATTTTATAACATTTGGGCTGTCACCGATACTATGTTCCTTCACCTCAGCTTCTTGGTTTGCTCATATTTCTGCCAGATTTCTTAATTCCTCCTCATGCCAACTGAGATGATGCAGGATGTCCGAGCCAGTACCATGCTGCAGCCTGTCAAAATGTGATGGAAGATGGCCCTGAAGCCTTCCTTGACTTAAACTGCAGCTGTCATTTTCCATCAGTGCCCACTGTTGTAGCTTAGCTCCTGCTGGCACAGCACCCTATGCAGAGTTGAGGCTGTGCTTTTTGCCACAGGTCTCCACTTTTCACACAACTGACACTTTTGAGTCTCCCTTCCCTCCCCCCAAAAAAGCTCCCTTTTTCTCCACTGACTTTTTCTTCTCTGGCCCCGTCCTTCTGTCCCTAAGGTCCTACACAGTTCTCTCTCCTCACTCACACTGCCATGCTTTCAGCAGACTTCCTAAGCTATCATTAGCGGGAGTAGAAAACAAAAGGATTCAGAGGAACCTCTTCCCAGGCTCTCAGTGTCAGATGCAGAGTATTTGCAATGGGGTCAGGGCTGGCAGCAACATCTCCTCAGCATGAGACCCTGCTCTTATGATGACACTTCATCTATGCTGACTGGGGAGCACCATCCCAAGTGGGGCTGGTAACCACAAGCCAGGCTCCCGTTATGGTACTGGCCACACATGCAGCAGTACAATGAGAGGCAGCAGGTGGGTCTGAACTGAAGGGCAGAGAGCCCAAGGAAGAAATTAGATGATACCATTCAGCATGCTGAGCGGCAATCACAGGACACCAGATGCATTGTAGCTGCCAAGTTTCTGTAGGGGTCAGGAAGAGAAGAGCAGCATGGAAAGAACTGTGGGACACCAAAGAGGCTCTACTATGTTCTATAAGGAGCACTTTTCATATGGAAGGACCAGTAGAAGAAAAAGTGCATATTTGTTGGAAAGTGCCAACAGTAGACTAGCTTCATCCCATATACCTCTTACTCTTTACACTTCTTTTCCTAATCCCTTTCAGTTACATGTCAATCTCTCAGATAGGATGAAAACGGGAATAGCTTTGAGAGAGCAGAAGCTGGCAATCTGGCTTTGTGTCATTCTATGTGAGAGCTAATTCGCTCAGAGTACTGCATTTTTTTCAGCTGACTGCAAGAAAAATGTCTCTCAAGTCTCACTGTTGTCCACAAGGCTGTAATGCACATAAACCTATACCAACAGAGCAACGCAACTTGATGGGCTGACATTTGCCAAGGCTGGTTTCACTGTCCTAAACTATTAAAAATCATGGAAAATTTTTACTCTGCCCTTCTATCTGTAGCAGCATTTTCTATAACAGGTGAATGCCATGGAAGCCTTCACGTTTCTCCTCGCAGCTGTCTTGTTACTGGGGAAGTATAATCCCAGTACAATGACTGGGCTGCCCAAAGAGATGGTGGACCTGAACCTAGGTCTCCTTGCAGGCATATGGACATGTCCCCAGGTTCCTGACTGCACAAATACAAATCTTTGCCCCAGCAACCTTGCAATACTGCACATAAGAGGCAGATGAAGCAGAGCAGGAAAACAATGGGACAGCGCAAAGCCGGTTCAGACCAATGATCCACCTTCCCCTGTATCTTGCCACCAGCTATTCCCAAATTTCTTCTATTGCTTTCTTTTTCTGTTGCAATACCAGGCCTGGGTTTGGTGTTTCCCCCTGCTTCCCACCACACTCGCAACAGAACCCACCACTGGCAGTGTCCCAAGCAGCTGTGACACAGGCCTCTCTCAGGGAGGCTGAGCTAAGCTGGGCATAACCCTTCTATCCTCCCTTGTCCATCTGTCTGCATATCCCCCCCTCCCCGTCCTGAGCCCACACTGCTCTCCCTGGCACACACAAATGTCCATGCTGGCAAAGCCCCTTGGCAGAGGGGGCAAAGGGTGGCCAGCTCTGTGCCAAACTCATCGTTGTACACCCTGCCCTTCCCGCCTCAGAAAAGCCTCCTGCACTTTGCTTGGGGTAAGTTGGCATGAGAACTCCCCATGGAGCCCCCTCCCATGGCACCAGGATCTGTCTCTGTCCTTATGCCCACTTGTGCAAGAGTGGACAGTGGATGGTGCCAGCTAAACGGGTCAGTTGCTGCTGGTTTAGGGCTTTTATTTTTATGTGTGGAAGAATTACTTCAGGAATGGAAAATAAAAGAAAGTTAAGGAAACAGGAAAACCAAACAAAGCTGATGTCCCCATGGTCCTCAGGCAAAACCAAAGCTGCAAGGAAATGAGAGATGCAAGAATGGGACGAGTATACATGATACTTCCTCACGTATGCTCCTGTTGCCATCTCACTCAGGAAACAATGGCAGCCAGTGTGCCTGGGCTGGGTCCACTGTCCTCTGCCTTCTGAACAGCTGGCAAAATACACTGAATCGAACCTCAGAGCATGCCAGAGATGGACATACATCGAGATAACTCTATCTGCTGTCCTGGTAGACACAGGGAAGCTATGTCATTTGCACGTGTCAGAGCTGGAGCTACCCGGGAAGTCCTGACCCTCTCTTAAGTAAGTTCTGACCACTAAAAACAGGGGGTCCCCTTAGAAGGCAACATCCAAGTTAAATGGCAGATAGAAATATAATCATTAGGCTGTGAGATAGCGTTTCCCTTTCTGTCACATGAAAGATGAGTTTGTTATAGAACATCCTCTCTCAAGCCTGTAGGGAAAAGCTTGGAAGCTCACAGATAAAACAGATTGAGTTATGTCTTCCTTCACTTTCAGTGAGTACAAATACAAGGATTTTTATTGTCTGCAATGTTAGCAACATTGCATAACACAAAAGACCTTGTTCATTTATCAGCTTTCTTTAAAATCTTTTGTTCACAAGCCTGCTTGTGTGTGAACACAGGAAAAATTCAGCTCTATCTAGTATCAGCCCGCAGCTGTTCAGTGACAGAAGGACTCAAAAGCTACGGATATGAACATGGGAAAATCCACCAAAAGCAGAAGGAAGACACAGTAAGCAACAGCTGCATGACAAGAATATGCTGTTTCTGTAGTGTGAGAAAACATAAAAAACCAAGCTACAGTTACAGTGAGCATCAGAAAGTTGTCAGCAAACATTATAATTGAGGTTCAGCTGAGATGCAAAATTACTTCTCCTTCTAACTTTAGGTATCTGATGTTCTTCTGGACATGTGTTCTGATTCTCAGTAGGATTAGGAAACTCAGAGCCAGGAGCTGGGTCCTCTGAACCATCTTCTAAGCGCTGGAGTCAGCAGATTTCAATCTGTCCCTGACTTTCACAGGAAAAAGGGCAAAGTGGGCAAAAAAAGTGACCTGCAGTCCCCCAAACCTGCTAAATCCTTTCAAAACCCTACACATAATATTATGATTATTCATAACAGGGCTGTGTTTGGGTCACAGCATGTTGGCCCCATGTGCTTTTTATGCTTCTTTAAAACAAATCCCAGGCACAGTAGTTTCTAAGCGTGTTCTCAGGACACAGGTCCTCCCTCAAGTACTTTTCCCCTAGATGCACAGACAGAACCAGAGACCAATGCTGGCTTTCTGTGCTCTCCAAGAGTTTCAGCTTGTATTTCTGCACGCACTCCACCCTTGTAAGCCCTCTACATTTAATTTGCCATCTCAGGGATAAACAAATACATAGCAGATCAACTGTGCAACATTTGTAAAAATAATTACTGTCTATTTGAGATGTGCAAGAAAATATATAGAGCTAAATAAAGCAGAAGAACCCATCTGCAGTAACCTGCATTCAATTCTTCACCATCCTTTGCCAGCCCTTTTCCAGGCCCTCTCAGGAGCACCTTGTTTCACTCCTGCACAAAGCATTGTCACATCAAATCGAAGGCTTTCTTCTGCAGCTCTCATTAACAAGTACTGTTTCATTATAAAGAATCACAGAATCATACAGTGGTTTAGGTTGGGAAGGACCTCAAAGCTCATCCAGTTCCAACCCCCTGCCATGGCCAAGGACACCTTCCACTAGGCCAGGTTCCTCAAAGCCCCATCCAAAAGGACTCTCTTTTGCAGAAGCATGTTCCTCTTTTCCCTTTTTACCTTCCCAAGCTTTCTTTGCATATGGCTTCTGAGCTCTGCTTCTAAGGCAATGCTTGTCCCTCAGCCTGCTCCAGAGAAACTGGGTAGCCTGACCTTCCCCAGGATGGAGCAATTCCTTTGTTATCTGAAGATAACGAGCTCATTCAGGTGCCAACAGTCTCTAATAGTCCATCTATTCATGAACAGAGAAACCAGCTCCACTCCCTTTTTTCTGAGTGAAAGGTTTGTGAGATAAGGACACAAGAAGACAGTGCTAGAACATGAAGGTGGAAAAGACCTATAAAATGCCACATATCCTGTCCTCTCTGATGAGGGAGATGAATCTGTTTAGGTAGTGCTCTGACATCGGAAAGGCAGTACTGCTAAGAGATATACTGCAAAGCTCCTTTAGGGTGTTGCTTTATACAACAGAGCCTCAGTTTCCCATTTATAAAATAGAAATGATGACTCCAAATCTGCGGGACACTGTGAAGCACCTGTTCTGATGATGGTGATGGCTACCAATGACCCTTATAATTAAAACTTTGGAACCCAAGAAAGAAAAAGATTCATGTCTGGGCATCAAAACAGCCACTCAGGCAAAAGGTCCTCTAGCCCAGTGCCCTGGCTCTGCCAGTGGACAATACCTAGGGAAAAGTTGAAGAAGAGGATGAGGAGCTAGCAGCATTGCCCAAGGAACGAACTGCCCATCAAAGAGGCTATCTCCATGTCAAGAAGAGATGAAAGCTCAGAGAAATGAGACAGCAGCACAACAGAGTTTTGCTAGGGGCACAGATTTGCAACATCAGGGATGAAGAAAGAGCATAGCTCAAAACAAGAATGAAACCAAGCAAGGAGACAATGGTGGAGGTATGGAGGTTTCAGTGAAAGAAAGCAGTGTGGAACTTGTGCTAGTGATTTTCTTAGTTAATAATGCAGTTTAGTTCCATTTACCAATAAATCCCACATCTACCAATATAAGCCACATATACAGATCCTGCACAATACATCCTGAGCTACGTATATGGAGTTATGCCAATGGACAGCAAGAACCTGTCACTGTTTCTTGCTGTTTTTCAAATACTCAGGAAACTTCAAGGTGATGGACAAATGTTGCAGCCAGGCAAACTCTGAGCTGGCACAAGGGAAGATTCTTCTTCTCTGAGACTGGTGCAGCACTGAGAAAGATTACCCTGGAAGGCTGTGGTATCTCCTTCCTTGGATATTTTGGCTAGACAAGGCCCTGAGCGATTCAGTCTAGCTTGGAAGGCAGCCCTGCTGTGAGCGGTGGATTGGACTAGATGACTTTCATCCTACTCTTTCTATGAAGAGTGTTTGTGACTTAGATACATTTACATCTAGTAAGACAGCTGAAGAGCAGCAACACCCTTACGGGAGCATTAAGTCATGCATAGGAAGTTGTGTATACCTGCGAACACCAACTTCAGAATCAGGCAGAACAGCAACCAAGGAAAGGGTTTCCTAGTCAAGGGCAAGCCAAAATGTTGTAGAAGCGAGGTAGCAGAGCTGCAGGGAGAGAAGAACATTTCTTCTGATAGCCCTGGGGAGAGCTAGCCCTTGAGAAACGGCTCACCATCTCCCAGCTGCTGCTGCAGTGTTTTGCCCCCATGGGGTGATGGAGGAGCCTTGGGAGCTCTCCAGGGGTAGCAGCAGTGGATTTCACAGAGACCTGTGCGAATTTCTTTCCACTCCAACAGGAGGGCAGCTGTCATTTCAGCCGCCTTCCTGTCTCAGTCCCTGCCTAAAATACCTTCTTACCCATATCAGGAGTTTTGCTCAGACCAAACAGGAACTCTTCAGACTTTGGATGTAACTCTGAGAAAGCAGACACGACTTTCATCATGCTCAGTCAGCCAAACACTACCTGCATGAAAGTGCTGGGAGATTAGATCTGAAATGGCTGGGGCTAGAGCCCGAAACAAAGATGTCCATCACCCCATCACACAAAAGCAAAGAGACAGAGCCTGAGGTCCTTGTTCACCATTACCCATGCAAATGCCCAGCAAAGTCTCAACAAGGGCAGCAGTGCTGAGCATGAGGACTTCGGGTAGCAAGGGATGCTACAGAGGTCACAATTGAGAGAGGTTTCATATCACCCCCAGTGTTTTACTTCTCAAGAAAACCATGTCTTCGAAAAACGTGTGGCACCTGACAAGTGACTGAAGCCTGGCTGTAATTGCCACTGTGAAAAGGCGCACAGCCTTTGAAAATGCTGTAATTTCATGGCTAACTCTAAAATGCATATTTCTTCAGTTGTAACACACTGGTGCTGAGACACGCTGTTACAGGAATAAAATATGCATTCCCAAAAGAAAAGGAGAGAAAAAAGAAGCAAATTATACTACTGCATTCAGCTGGTCATTAACATTCTATGCTATGTCATGGTTTAGGCTATTAATGTTTTAGCAGTACTTCATATTCCCAGGTGTTGGTGTCATTGACACAGAAGAGACTAATAATCTGAACTATTCATCTATGGGAAATAACTTTTAATTCAGCAGTTTTGGAAGAGAAAATAAATGAGTAAAATTGTTTACTTCAGTAGAGGGCATTTATTGACCCTGTTTTATTTTGTTTTACTCTCGTTTTGTTTTCTATGTGCTTGTCTGCTTGTCAGGCAATAGAACTTTATTTGTTCCATTTGTTTGTTTGACCACATTAAGAAGACCAAAGGCAACAAATCTAGGCAGTGTTTCATAGTCCCTGGAATGCAAAAGGGACACCCAAAATACTGTATCAATGACTATTTAAGCCAGAATGCTTGTGAAATGAGTTATTTCTTTATGGGTGGTTTATGATGCTTTTGCAGAGGAAACAAGCCTAGTGCTGAGGGGAAACTTAGTTTTTGTTCCCTTTAAAACCTCACCTATTTTCAGAACTCCTCTGTGCTCTATACATCTGCCTTCCAACTTATCCCCATAACAAGTTGCCACTTAACACAGTCATTCACACGGCTTCCAAAACAAAATCACATACTGATGTACCTCCATATATCTCGTCAGACTATATATGCCTCATATGTTTCAGCAAACTATTCAGTGTGGGAATCTGTGTCAGGATAATTCTCTTACTGCGGATTATCAGAATCATTACACATACCTTTAAAATACAGCTGCTTCTTGGAATAAATACTGTGATTATTTAGCAGCTCACAGCAGTGTTAAGACAACCGAGGCATGCAGTATCCCTTCCCATCTCCCCATAAAAGGAGCAATTTGCTCTGAAGGGCTTCCTCTCCCTTCCCTGTCTGTTTAGACCTGGGCATGCCACACAAATATATTAAAGGTAAAATCTTTGCCTCAGTGTAGATGGAAAGAAAATAAAATGGAATTGAAGCTCCACATCTGTGACCACAGAGAAAAGTCAGAACATTACTTTTGAAGGAAGGTGTGTGACAGCAGGATGCTTCAAAAATTAGAGAACAGCTGAAGGCTTGGGTACAGAGTCTTTTATTAATCTCTTCTAATAGTCTGGAAAGCAAAAAGATCATGCATCTAATGTCAAAGCCAGCATTGAACTAATGACTGGTACAAACCTCCCAGAGAGCAGGGAAATCACACAGCAGAACGCAAGAGGTTAACAGCAAAGTCTATTTTAAGCAGAAAAGTGAGATGATTCATAAGCAAAGGAAACAAAACAAAACAAAAAAAGGATTCGGTCACCTTCAGATCCTATCCTACTGTTAATGATGAAAGAGATATCAACGGCTCATAACCTGCAACTTGTCAGAACTGTTCTTGCTCTTTCAAATATCTTCTCCAAAAGACAACTTTTTCCCCCCCCACACCACCTAGTAAGAAAGAATAAATGACGGTGTTTCTGTACAGTCCTGCATACCAGGGGCCCAATCCTGCAACAAATGTCAAGAGCTCTCCCTTTCAGTTGACTTCCTAGCATGGGGGAGGCACCTGTTATGTGCTCCTGCTCTCTGTAAACCACTCACAGCCTTATCATCCAGCTCATCAAGGAGATGATGGAGTCGGCAGCACTCACTGCAAGGGACATGGCACCCCTGCAAGATAAGGCTGTGGCACCACCAGAGTTAAGCAACACAAAGATTTCCCTGTTTCCCATCTAGTGAGAAAAATGCCAATCCAAGACTTTCAGCTGCAGCAGAAATTTCTCATGGGTTTCAATTCCTTTGGTGCAGGAAAAACTGTGAGATCTCACCCAAATTCTGCACGTGCCCATGTTACCACAGGCTATAGGTTCTATATAGATTGACAGATGAAATAATTTTAAGGCCAGAACACATCATGGAGATTATGTATCTGATTCTGGTTTTGGGTCACACACTGGGCACACAACCCCACGCAGTAACTCCTCCTCCAACTCTGCAGCTGTGATCTGTGGTACAATATACTTTTTTAGGTTTTAACCCACCTAACCTTAAAAACACAGTCCTGAATAAAATATCAAGGGATTAGTAAAGTTGCAGTTGGAAAGCTCACTTTGTGGTTAGCATTGTGTACCACTACCTGCTCTACCACTCTAAATCTCCCTGAATTTGTCTGGATTTCTGTAGTTTACATTTGTGTCAAACCTGGGAATGTCTTTGGGCTAACTGTGATGAATTTACAAAGTCTTCCAGCCTAAAACATGATTCCCAGGTATATGATCACTCTTGAAGCTCTTTTTTGAGTCCCTTCCCATCTCACCTAATGAAGGAATGTACCAGTGGAGCTGTGCACTTCTTGCACTGGGCATTGCATAAATGCAGTTTCTCCTTACTGCTCTATAGAAGTTCAAGCCAAGGAATGAGAGCCTAAAGAAGAAACCTTGCACAAACCAGAAAGGAGTAAATAATTAAAAATATGTTAAGCAATCAAACAGAATTCGTTAGTTAATGCTGTAATTGTTCTGCCTGCATAAAATCACCCTCTAAAGGCAAATATAGTTTTATTACAGGATATATTTCACCTGCTCAGTACTTATGTTAAGGTGGCTGTAACTGATAAAGCTGCCACTACCCAGGTATTTAAAGCCGAAAATTGCCTGTACAATTAAAAACAACTGTTTGAAAATACATGGGCAGTGTGCAGCATTTCCTGCAGCATCCAAATCCTCTTCTGGTCTTTAATCAGAAACCAAAGGAAAGAAAAGATAGTTTTTATCATATTGTTCCTGCACATCACGGAATTAAGGAATTTATCTTTGAACAGCAAAAAAAAAAAAAAAAAAAGAAAGAAAATTAAAAAAAAAAAAGAATTTAAAAAAATAAAAAGAAACCACCAGGATAGACTGCTTCCACTGACTGAAGCTGGAATGGTTTATTCCAAATCTATTGCACATTTTATTATTCACGTGTTTGTTTGCTTTCGGGGCTTTCCTCAGCTTGGACAGTGGAAACACATTCATCTGTTTCTTTTTTGGCTTCCAGTCGGTTTCACTTTCAGATTCTCATGTTTCACACTCCAGCCTTCAGGTTTCAAGCGCTGCAAGGGAATACTTATTTCATTTAAACAAATAAAAAACCTGCGGCTGCCGGGGCGCACACACATGTGTCTATTGGTCTGCGGTTCGAATGCAAAGCTTGATCTCATACTGTCCCCTGAAGCATCTTCCAAGATTGCTCTCCGGGATGTGCAGAGAAAAGAAATTAAATAAATAGAAATGATGACGAATTAAGGATCTATTTTTAAAAAAGCCAAGAGACGCCGCGTTTTGCAGCGCTCTCCGACTAACACCAACAAAATGCCATTACACAGAACAGATTTGATGGTAACTATGTGTCACGCTGATGATGAGGCTCCGTGACTCCAGACTTGACGACCCGCAGAAGAGGGGTTCCCCAGGGCAGCAGCAGGGACTGCGGCATTGCCCCCCGGCGGCTGCGGTGAGGCTGGGAGCGGGACAGCCCCTTCCCGCCGGGCTGCGGACGGGGAAGGGGAGGAAAGGGGGGGGCTGTCCGACCTCGGGAGCGCTGATCCCACCGTGGCCGCTTCTCCTCGCAAGGCGCAGCGCTGCTCCGCGGGAGCGCCCGCCTAGGGCTGAGCGCACGGCGGTCCCGGGGCCGCCGGGGAAAAACCCATCTACCGGCGGTATTTGATTGAATCATTTGTGCTTTTGAACGGGCGAGGCAGCTCACCAAAAGATTGGGAGCGAGTGCGAAAAGTAGTTTTTTCTTCCTTTTTTCCTTTCTTCTTTTTTTTTTTTTTTTTTTTCCGGAGGGGGGTGGCATTTAACATATGGCACTCGGTAATCTCTACACGGAGGCTGTTAAAACATCTGCTGCCTCCAAACGCATGCGGCAGCGCCCGTGGGCACGGGGACAAGGCAAAGGGGCACATCGGGAACCTTGGCTTCCGCAGCCGCGTTTCGGAAGGCCAGTGTTTCCCCATTGGAAAAGCGTACCGCGTATACAGAAGCCGTCGCATCGAGGAAAAGCGGTGTTTGGTGGTGGTTTTTTGCTGCACCTCCACGTGCAAAGCTGGCATGTTTCCATGTATTGATTTAGGTTGGGTTGTTTTTTTTCTAACGGGAGCCTCCAATCCCTCCCAGGAAGGTGGCAGGGTGGCCTCTGCCCGCCCGTGGGACCCGTGGCTGCCACCCCGGCAGCCGCCCCGTCGCGGGGTGCGGGGAGCCCCTCACATCCCTCCCCCGGTCCTTCCGCCGGCAGCCGTGTTGTGCCCCAGACATCACCCCACTTCGGAAAGTTGGTGCCGGACAATTAGGACACCCGTTGTCCTCCCGCCCGAAACCCACATAAATCACAATCGCTGCATTGTCGGGCTACAAAGCCAGACGGGAGCGCTTATGAATTTAAGTTTGGAGAAGGAAAACGTGCGCTGACACAACACGCTCCCTGTTCACAGGAGTAGCCAGGAAGGGGAAATGAATGGTGGAAGTTAAAGAGCCTTTCATTGCGGAGCACGCCGCGACGCAGCGGGTCCCCGCTCGCCGCCCTCGACGTACGCCGGGGGGTGCCCCCTCCCAGATCCTTTCCTTCGCCCTCGCAAAACGCGAGCCTTGCCGGTCAAAGTCTGCCCAATTCCGCCTACGGCGGGCTCGTCCCCGGTAAGCTCCCGCCTCGGGGGGTGCGGGTACAAGGGCCACACACAGTGCCCGGCAGCTCCCGGACGCCGCTGCTGCCGCCGCGATTCGGCGGTGGCCGGGAGCTGCCCGATTCGGTGACGGGACGGGAGGTGGGCGCACGGAGCTGATTCTGCGGGGAAATGCGGCTAGCAACGCGTGCAGAGGTCGGCTGTCCCGGGCCGACTCCGCGTCACCGGGGCACGAGGGGGAAAGGGAAGAGGGAGTCCTGCTCGCTTTCTGTCGGCGAAGTAGCAGTGCTCCGACAGGCGGCTTAGGTGCCGAGCCGTCCCAGCCGGCTTTTGCAAGGGCTGGAGTCCGAAGAGATGCACCCCACGGCACAGCCGGCCCCGTCCCTCCCATCCGTTTTGATGCAGAGGGGAGAGAGCTGGTGTGCGACGGGACGCGTTTGCCCACTCGCGGGCAGCGACGGCCGGTAGCCCGCCTTTCCCGATACCGGCAAGGACCTTGCGGCTCCCAAGACCGGCAGCGCGGCCAGGTGAGGGGCCTCCACTTCGCCCCCTGCCCTCCGGGGCTGCTTTCGATGCCGGGCAGCATGCGTCCTTAAAATATAATCTGCCCGGTAACAATCAGCGCGCAGCGGCGAGAGCCCCAGAGCTATTGGCTATGCAAATGGAGGGAGGGGAAGCGGCGCCCCAAACTCCCCACTCACTCTTTTAAGGCGGTATTTCTTCCCCCGCCGCCAAGCCCACCTCCGCGGAGTCCCGGGAGGGGGGGGGCTGGGAGGGGGGGGCTGTGGGGCAAGACGGCGGTTCCGGGAAGCGAGATCCTTTTATGCCCCGCGGGGCCGCTCCGATGAGCGCCCGCCCGGGCAGCTCGTCCCCGGCCGGCTTCGGTCAGCTCCTTCCCCTTCGGGAGCCTCCGCTCGACCGTAGCAGGCAGCGGTAGAGACTTAGCAAATTTGACACATTTTGCAGGCGGGGAGCGACTGCGACGCCGGCGAAGTGCGAGGAGGGTGGAAGTCACCCGGTGTGGGACATAACTCCCCTAACACCCCCCCCCCCCCATCCCCCCGACAACCTCTCTCCCTCCTCCGCTCCGTTTCCTAGAAAGTTGTATCAGTGTGGTCGTGCAGAGCTAAAACGGTTCGCCCGCTAGAAACGCCTACATGTGCCGGAGGAAGCAGCGGTGATTATTGTTAGATTGCACCCCGAAAGCGCCGGGGAACCCTCACCGCTCAAGGATCAGTGGGGTCTTTTTCGGGTTTGCAGCAGGCTGCAGTTAGCACGGAGCCCTGTCACCCTCCGGTTGCAGATCAAGGGGGTGCGTGAGGGAAGAGTGGGTCAACGGCTTGGGGGGGGGGGGGTGGTGGGACGGGACCCCGCATCCATCGCCCCCATCGTCGCGGTGGGTACTGAGAGGGAGCCCTCAGTTTCTTGCTACAAGAAAAGGAGGGGGAAATAGATTCAGACGAGCTCCCGCAGAAGGAAAGTGCGGAGCGGATTTCATTTAGTCGCTGGAAGCAAGCAAAAGAGAAGCTGTCATTTGTATGTGTGTGTCCCTATACGAGGGCCTCCTGGTTCCTTGTTAGCTTATAGAGGGGAAAAAAAAAAAAAAAAAGAAAAAAAAAAAAGAGCGTTTGATGTTACGTCTGACCAGCTGCTGTTCTCCATAATAACAAGAGAGAGAACTGCCTGCCCCGGCGAGTTGCGTCACTTTGCTTCAACTTTAGGCTAGAAATCAAGAGAGGGAGAGACGAGTTTCAAGGGAGGCAGGAGCGAGCTGGAAAGCCCGGCTGCCGCCTTCCTCCCACCCACCTACCCCTCCTCCTTTACCCCTCTCCTTTCTCCACCCCCTTCCCCCCAAAAAAAAAAAAAAAGGAAAAGGAAAAAAAAAAAAAAAGGAAACCTTTCCCATCAGAGAAAGAGGGAGATCTCTTTGGAAACATGGAGCTGCTGTGCTGCGAGGTGGATCCCATGAGGAGAGCTCTCCCTGACCCAAACTTGCTCTACGATGACCGCGTTTTGCACAACTTACTAACCATAGAGGAGAGGTATCTGCCTCAGTGCTCCTACTTCAAGTGCGTCCAGAAGGACATCCAGCCCTTCATGAGGAGGATGGTAGCCACTTGGATGCTGGAGGTTTGTATCCCGGCGCCTTCCCCCGGCCCCTCGGTGCGGCGGGGCGCGGGCGGCAGCACCTCCGCCTCGCCTCGGCCCCTCTCCCCCTGCAGCCTCTCGCCCCTCCGGTCGTGGTGGGGTTTCTTCTCCTCTGTGTGTGCCCCTTCTCCTCCCCCTCCTGCGCTCACCCGGTGCCGTGCCGAGCGGTGCGGTGGGGGAAGGGGCGCGGGGAGCATCGACAGCCCACGGGGGAAATCGCCCCTTCCGGGGGGCTGCTGCAAAGCGGGGTGCAGGAGGGGAGGAAGCAGGGGGTGGGGGGTTGAAAAAGTCATTTGCAATTAAAAAGCAAAAGAAAAGCCGCCTCCGGCGGCGGGCTGCCGGGAGCGCTTGGGAATGAGGCTTTTCTGGGAAAAGGGAGCTGCGCCCGGGCAGGGCGAGGGACGGGGGCTGCTCGGTGCCCCCCGCGTTTTGCCCAGAGAGGGTTTCATGCCCACGTATGCAGTGGTGAGGACGTGCCTTTTTCTCGCCATGTTGCGTTGCATGCAACTGTGCTCGGAGGCGCCGAGCCCGTCTGCCCCCCCTTTCCAGAAGGGGTTCGGAAATGCATCCCGCCGCCGCGCCCCCTTTCCTTCTCGGCCTGGCGGGGGTCTGTCGGTAAGCCCGAGCTGGCGGCGAACCCCCCGTTCGCCCCTATACTTCAGGCGGGGCGGCAGCGGGCCCAGATCCCCGCAGTCTCTCTTGCCTTGCCCTGGCCCCACCGCCCATCATTTGCCCCTTCGGATCTCCTTTGGGGGGGACCTTTCCCTGACCAAACCCCCTGCGTTGGAAAGCCCAAAGCCCCCGCTTGGTTTTCATGTGCGAATTGTTTTTTTTCTCCCTTGCTCCGATTTTTGGTAAATTTTTGAAGTCATTTTTCGCTCGCTCCTGCTAAAAGGATCCAGGCTGCTCAGGCTCTCCCCACCCCACCTCGCCCTCGCTGTGTCTCCCGTCCTTTCCCCCCCCCCATGCTGGATCAGGGGCACAGGGCTGGGGGACACCCCCCGAGGGAATTTTTGCAATTGTCGGAAACGATAGGGGACCGTCCCGGGGTGCTACCAGCACCAAAACCGGGACCCCCGGGGAAGTTGTAATATTTTTATCGATTTTTTGAAAATATGACGAAATCAAAAAAAAAAAAAAAGTAAAAAATTGGGTCGCAAAAAAAAAAAAAAAAAAGTCGGAGACTGCTCGCTTGCTGCTGGATGGGGCTCTTCGGCTCTCCCACACAGTGTCTTGAATTCATTTCTTACTGAATGAACTAAAGGAATGTGAAAGCCGATTGACAGCCTTCCCAGCCTCTCCAGAGATCTCCCCCTCCCCCAAAATTTAGCTCCCCGGGAAACAAAAATAGCAGGAGGCATAGCGGGGAGGCAGTGGTCTGTTTCGTGGGATCACTCATTTATAAATATTTTTTCCTTCTTGTGTCTTTTCTCTCCTCTCTCCACCCCCATCCCGCTGCCCCGTCCTCCCCACGCTCCCCTCGCTTGCAGGTCTGTGAAGAGCAGAAGTGCGAAGAAGAAGTTTTCCCTTTGGCCATGAATTACTTGGACAGATTCTTAGCTGTGGTGCCCACTCGAAAGTGCCATCTGCAACTGCTGGGGGCAGTGTGCATGTTCCTGGCCTCCAAGCTGAAAGAGACAATCCCCCTCACAGCCGAGAAGCTGTGCATATATACGGACAATTCCATCAAACCCCAAGAGCTGCTGGTAAGCAGCCCCCCCTACCCATTCCCTCTTCACCACCTTCCCGGCAGCTTGCGCTGGCCGCCTTCTTCCTTCTCTTTTTCTCACACGGCAAAGCCATCACTTGTGTCACCCCCCACCCACCTTCTACAAAATCACGCCTTCCACGTCAAAAAGAGCTAAACACTCGGAGAGGGGTGACCCGAAGCTGCAGGAGACTGGTTTGGGGGCCACCCGCACGCACACACACACACACACGCGGGACTTCCCGGTGGGCTCAGCCTCCTCCGCAGCCACCCCAGCGGCGCTTCCTGCCCCATTGGTGCAGGGTTTTGCCATGTCCGCGTCGTGTCCCCCATATGTGTGTGTGTGTGTGCGCGTGTGTCCCATAGACCCCGGTGGGTGCGGGTGTTCCCGTACCGGGGACCTCGCCGGGCAGGGAGGGCGCCTGGGCGCACGTGCGCGGGGGGCGGGCGGCGCGGCGCAGCGGCGCCACCTGGCGGCAGACACGCGGCTCCGGGCGTGACTTCACCCCTTGAGCGGCTGCCAGGCGGCCCCGCGCCCCCGGCGGGCGGGGCGGGCGTGAGGCGGGGAGAGGTGCGGGGCTCCCGGCCATGGGCCCGGGCAACGGGGGTGATGGAGCACAAGGGAATGGGGAGGGTGTGGCAGTGGGGTGGTGTCCGGGGGAGGCCGCGGTGCCCGCCGGTGAGGTGGGAAGCCACGGCCCTGTGTCTCCGCACTGCTACCATGTAGGTTATCAGTGGTGCAGGTGGTGAGGTAAAAAAAGCATCTCGGTTAAGCAACCCGCGGTGTAAAAGGCCACATCTGGTAGTTCGGGATCAATTCGGGCACGGTGAAGGCAGAAAAAAAGAATTATTTAAGGGAAGAGCGCTTTGTGGTGCAGAGCGGCAGGCAGGTATTTACGGCTCTGGGTGAGATGTGTTCTCAGTCAGCTGGCTGTGTGCTCACGGATCCTGGTCAGTGCACATTGCCCAGCTGGATCCCAGGAGAATTTCTCCTGTGAATCACTGGGCGAAGGTGGTGGGAATTCCCCCAGGGAGGGGTTGGGAGCTCATGCTTCTGCAGAGTGAAGAGTTGTGTGCTGCAAACCCTGACATGGCTGTAGCAGGCATGAGGAGGCCTGTCAGTGATGCACACTGTCAGTGGTACACGCTGCCATGGGAAGTGCTGCAGCCCCCATGTGAGAAACCATGGAAGGATGTGCCTGCCTTTTTGGGCCACATGAGTTTAAGCATGTGTTTTAAGTCCTTCCCTGTATTATCACCTCGGTTAAGTGCTCTTCTGTATCAAAACCTATGGCATTAGCGATGTTGGGAAGATCAGGCCTTAGTTAACGTAGTTGCCATTATGTGCAAACATTTTATGGGTTTTTTTGCTTCCTAAGTCCATCTTTAGGGGCCTTTTACATATGTGAACATGAGGTTTTCCAAGCTATGGAGAGCTCTTTCATAATCCAGTAGGAATGTCCGTAGGAAAGTAACTTGCTGTTAAAGTGGGCATCTATTCAGAGAAACGACAGCAGAAATGGCATTGTGGGGTCCATGTTTATGGTTTCTCAGCAACGCCGATTGACGTCTCCTCAGCTGCAAAATTAAAGGGCTTTTTTTTTCAACTTGCCAGCTCTACAAGTTTAGCTGGGGCTCCCCACCACGCTGGGCTCCATCAGCCTCACGCATCATCAGGACTCAAGAATCAGTGCATGGAATTTAGTTAATAGCTAATAGTTGACGCATGAGACAGAAGCAAGTCCAAGGCCTGAGCTTTGTTCACTGCAGGGCACTGCGAGGTATTTAAAACCTATTTTGAATGTTGAAGGATGCAGGTCTAGCCCTGCTTGAACCCCACTGCTAGATCTGTTCATTAGGTACCATTTCTACATGTCATCCTGTTGTAGGGAATGGCCAGTAGTTATATATCCACCCAAGTTTTTCTTTGATTTCACTGGGAGTTTTGGGTGTGCAGAGAATGTGGGAATGTATCCTACATGATATATTGGCAGATAATTTACACAGGCTACTTCTTGGCTGCATTGTGTGCATTTCCTTTCTGCAAAGCCTGTCTTGGAGTCATTTAAGTACCATCAGATTTATCTGCAGGCGCTTTTGAATACAGTTTTGGGAGAGAATGCCATCAAGCTAACTTCCCCAGTCTTGGAAAAAAGCATGTATATCTAGGTCATTTTTGTGCATGGTTATCCTGAGGGCTTTAAATGGCTATAAAGTAAGGACTACAGCCGTTTAAAAGAAGTTGCTAGGAAAGGACCACAGTGACCTTGGCAATATCTAATTGCAGGCTAAACTTTCTGGGTGGGCATTCAGCACTGGATACAAAAAAAGTAAAACCTTGGCAAGAGCTGCCAGGTCTCATTATTTTCAGTAGAGCTTGACATTTCCAGTGTTAAAAAAGAAAAAAAAAAAAAAAAGAAAATAAAGTCAACAACTTCAAAGTAGTAGGGGCATATGGAAAAAAATGTTTGAGCAAGACCAATTCAGCAGTGATATAATCAGCGATATAATTACAATCAAGGAAATAGGTGACGGGGGTCTGGGAAGGTTTTTTTCAGCACTGCTTACAGCTTCGCTTCTCCCTTCTCTCTCCCCACCCTGCAGGAATGGGAGCTGGTGGTGCTGGGGAAGTTGAAGTGGAACCTCGCAGCTGTCACCCCGCACGATTTCATTGAACACATCCTAAGGAAGCTGCCTCTACCTAAAGACAAGTTGCTTTTGATCCGGAAGCATGCACAAACGTTCATTGCCCTTTGTGCCACAGGTAGGCCAAGGTGTTCAGCATGTACCTGCTGCTTGCTGTGTGGTTAGGAGGGCACATTAATTTCTGGTGGCACAAAGGCTTTTCATTCCTTTCATCCTTACATGACGCGGGAAGAGCGCTGAAGCTGGTGGGGCAGGTTGAAGAGGGCATCATGAATCAGGCTCCGAAACTACGGAGAAACAACCTTGCACTTGGGAACTGTAGTGCAGTTGCAGTCCTAACTCCTGACAACATGTGCAGTTCCTTTCCAGTGGAAGTCAGTAAGGCTGGAGTAGATCAT
This sequence comes from Neopsephotus bourkii, assembly GCF_033783945.1. NCBI lineage: Eukaryota > Metazoa > Chordata > Aves > Psittaciformes > Psittacidae > Neopsephotus > Neopsephotus bourkii. The sequence continues at coordinate 1,910,851 of NW_026900624.1, read as the reverse complement.
GTGATTTTCTACTTTTCCCTGTTCACTAGTGTTTTCAAGAGCCGCAGGTTGTAAGGACAGATGTGGGACAGCCAAAATACTAGAAGCTGTTATGACGCATTAGCCCAAAATGTATTTGGCTAATGCATTAAATTAATGTGTTTGCAAATTTTTCATTAGCTGGATGCTGTCCAGATAAAAAGTAAAAATTATATTTTAACATGTTTGTGGTACTACCACATTGTTGAAGCATAGGGAATGACAGTTACTAAACATTTAGATGCTTCCTTCACTTCACTCCAAGAAAGCAGGGAACTGTTACACTCCTCTTTTGTTGTAGGGTTGGATGAATACAGTTTCTGAAGACTTAGGTGGGAATAACTGCTGCTGTGGAAGAGCAGATTTGAATTTATACCTGTCTGCAAAACGCTTTTTTTTTTTTTTTTTTTTTTTGAGGTTTTTTGTTTGTTTTCACAGTGACTTTCACAAAATAAGTTTACTCTTAATTTTCATCCAGAGGATTAGCATTTAGACCATCTCTTAGAAGCTAGTCCTGGAACAGATGAAAAGCATGCAGTGTTTGCCAGGGTTATCATCAAGTAGTACATGGCTTAGTGTTTGAATTCATTACAGATTGACATACCTAGTCCTGTGAGATAGGAACTGTTCTGCCTGCATGTTTGCAGAGGGGAAAAGAAGACGGTGCAGCTTTGGGGTATGAATGTCTACTGCTATGCCTGCTTCTTTCTTTTACTATGCAGGCTGGTTTTGCCTACCTCGGGTGATCTGTTTTAGAGAGTTTGTATCTGGGCAGTGTAAGGGTAATTGACTTGGTTACCAAGATGCTCAACTTTCCATTCCTTTTCTGTGGCTGCATGATCCTTTTCAAGCAAAAGACCCTAGGACTCAACAGAAATATTGCTGAAAGTCTGCAGGATCACTTTTGGTAATTCATCAGACACTTCTAGACTAATTAACTTTTTACGTCAGGGTTAATCTAATACGTGAGCTTTGCCTTCTTTCTTTGCCTTCTCACGATTCATTCGCACTGCCCTTTTTCTTCTTTCTTTCCCATGAATGTCTGGATCCTCGCAATGCCGTCAGCCATCATCCTCCAACATACCTTGATGTTGTCTTCCAGACCAGACCAGTCTTCTCTCTCTTTTGTTCATTAGTTGCTTTCGCCCTTTTGCCTTCTACATTAGTGTTTTCTGGGGGGTTTTGGAGCTTGGGTTTGTTTTTTTTTAATCCAAGAGGACATTTTCTTGAGTGACGTAGATTTCATTGTGATTTAACTTTGGAAATTCTTCTCTGTAATCCTTTGCCCTTGAAGTTTTCCATGTAATCAGACCATTGCAGGACTGTGGGCCATGAAGGACTTTTCCAAAGTCCATGGCTTCTTTCCACTCCCTCCATGAATTCTTTGATGCTTAGCTCCATGCATTGCTAGTTTGTTTACTGAGATCCAAAACAGAAAGAGTTCCAACCCTTAGCCCAGTCATGCACTTTGCTTATGTGCTTCCGCTGTGTGACTTGTTGCTCATGTTATGCATCTTATGCTATGCATGAACCGAAGTCCTCCATGTAGAGTTTAAGGCAACAAGTTAGAGATTTTCTTGAAAATGAAAGACATAATTGACTGCATATGGATTTTCCTAAAAGACAGCACACCATGATGCTTGCTGTAGATTTTATTTTCTTATCCCATTTTCTGCAAACCACAGGGTTGGCGTTTGATTTTCAGAAGGACCCACAACCCCTTGCAGTTTTGAAAGCAGAGGTCTTACCCAAGCCCTCATTCCCAGTTTTCTACCTCATTCGCAGTTTATTAGCAAGCTACTCTCCGCATTTGCCTTATAGAAATTTGTTACTGTTGTATTTCCCTTTCACTGTCACTCTTCTCAAAGTCATTCTTGCCCTCCTTGGTGAAGAAAAGCCCCTTCTCATCAGACTTCCTTCCGGATCCAGTTGTCATTTCCTTTTCTTGTCCCATTTATTGCAGAGCTGTCATCGGCTCCTGTGTTTCTTTCCCTTTCTCCCTCAAAGCTTCTGCTCTCCGCCAACGTGGGTTAAGCCTGGTGTTTCATTTCCCCATTTGCCTTCTTTCAGCAATATGACCTCCTTTCACATGTGGCTGCCCCTTCCATTGCTCCCTCCCTCCATGCATGTTTTTAGCCTGGTTTTCACTCTTTACTATTACCAGACCTGACCTTGCTGGCTGGCTAACAGCCCTGGTCTGGAGCACAGAAATTAATCTATTTTTATTTCCTAATTCATCTCATTGCAACTTTCTCTGCTCTCAAGTACTTTTTCATCTTCTTTAGTGTATCATGCAAAATCTGGCATATTTTGAACTTTTTCCTGTAGCCTGAGTTCTTCTTCGCCAGCTGCTCCATTTTACTTTCCCAGCCAAAGCACACCACCAGAAATTCCCAAGTGTTCCCTGCCTTTTGCAGAGCCACTTGTGATCCTGTCCTGCGACACTTTGGGTCAGCAGAGAGGGAAGCAGCCATTAACAGTTCTGGATATTGGGCTGGATGTGTAGGATCATTTTGATATTCATCTCTATCTTCTTTCTGTTTGAACGTAATGCAGGAGGTGAACTTTTTTTATATATTCACCTCAGTCATGGTTCATCATTCTTGCATTTTCTCTGTTTCTCTGTATTTATTTTGAGGCCAGTTTCTGAAAGAAGCTGTGTGGATATAAATCCACAGCCTCTCCCCAGTCCTTGTGGTGATTAATGATTCACATGAGCATGACTGAAACTGGAACATATCCCTCTTTGCCCTTGGTCCCATCTGAACATACGGCTGCTGAGCAAGACAGAAGCATATTCCCTGACTAAAAATTTTTCTCTTTTGCCTGCACTGCACTCAATGCTTTCAGGAGCTTACTTCTCCACTGGAAGGGGCTGAAAGTGGCATCACTCCTGCAGCCTGTCCCAGACTGTGCTGACAGCACCGTGGCTGTGCAAACAGGGTACTGTCATTGAGCGAGAGTTCAATCTGTTGGCTGGGAATTGCCTATGCTTAGGCCAGCTTTCTGCCAGTTGCCTCGCTCACTGCCCAATAAGAGTGTATAGATTGATATGCACTGGCATAGCCTAGTGTTTTGCAATGTCATTTCCCACTGGTGGGTCCCTATGCAAGCTAAAATCTCCTTCAGGAGTCTTTTGAATTTTAAAGACACTAAGAGGGTACATCTGGAGTCCTCGTCTTTCCAATATAGCCTGGCAAAATTGATGCTTACTGCTTACTCTTTATCTGTGAGCCCAATGGAAATAATTCTTCTTTTGCTTTCTGGGATCACATTGTTTTGCCACTCTGACCCTAACTCCATCTGTTCATTGCTTTGCACCCTTCGTTCCTCCTGTGTCTGTTCACACAGCAGCACTCCACAGTTTGGAAATGTATTCTCAGGGACTGCCCACTTGCTTGTACGTGCCATGCTCCAAGCCAGGGAATTGCTTGTGGAGTAGTGGGAGAGGGCAGCAGTTACAGAGCTGCGTGCAGAGCATGCCATACTGGCATTGAAAAGAGAATGTGCACTATTGCCTCAACTTCAGCATGCTATCCCATTTCTTCTTCCAGACTGTTCAGAGTCACAGATGCCCAGCTGCTTCCCTATGTTACAGTCTTGTGCTGGAGGCTAGAGCCACTGTTTTGTCTCAGGATACCCCTTTTTATGTCAGAACCTGTAAGGGAATGGGTTTTGAAGGAAGGCAGGCTGTGCAGGTCAGGCTTTCAGAAAGAGGAGCTCTGCGTCTCTGAACGTAATCTGTAATGGAGGGACCAGTCTCAGTGAGGAGGTTTTAAGTGTTGTATTTAAGTGGCGTGCAAAACTTGCAAGCAAAAAGCTTTGCAGGCATGCAGGGACACAAGGCAACTTGTAGATCTCTAGTCTCAGCCCTTTGCATGGTCTCTTCTGTGCTTCAGCTGAGTCCAAAGGCAGGTGAGATGTTCGCATGATTGATACAATGCAGCATCTCATAGACTGGTGGCTTTCAAAGCCCATGTCTGCAAAGAGGCTGAGAAAGAGGAGGAAAATGTCAGCTTTAAGTCAGTTTTGTACAGAGTGCCAAACCTCTGCCCACTGTTTCTGGGACATTAATCATCTACGTTTGAAAGCTGAGAAGGCTTTTTTATAAACTCCTGGGCCAAATCTTGGGTCCTTACTCAGACAGAAGTTCTGTGGAAGTCAATGGGAGCGTTGTTTAAGCAAAGACTGCAAGATTAGGCCCACAACCCTACTAGTGATGTGGAGGGCAACCACACAGAATGCCTTGTAACAGCAAGAGGTATGTTTGGTCCTCAGGGCTCCTGCTGGGAAAGTCTACTATGCATCCTTTCCCTCTCAGCCAATATAAGAGTTATAGGGCTCTTACACTAGCTTACTTGGGCTCAGAGGACAGAAGTGTGGTATGAGTTTTCTTTGGGAGCTGTTCTTTGCAGAGGGAAAGAAAAAAGGCCACAGAGGCTTTGTTGTGTAGATTAATCTCTTAGAAATAAAATATATGTTGCAAAGTGGCCGCGGTTGCATGAATGCTTCTTGCATGACAGAAGAAACAATAATACATGTGGATTTATTACCCCTCTTGTTGGTTCTTTGGAGAGGCAGTATATTAAGTTTTCCATCAAAATGAAGCCACAAGAGCCGTGAAAGCTCCAACAAGTAAGCAGGGCCTGGGGAATTTTTCAGATGAGCAGATTCCTTAAGTTGTAGGATCCATCAAATCTGGAAAGATGAGGTAGAAGGAAATGGAGGAAGAGACCCTTTTGCTGATAACAAGCTGGTGTAATTGCAGCACTTCCAGATAAGTTATCCTCTTTCAAGTTGACCTCTGACCAGCTGCAGATCAGACCTTTTGATGGTTCAAGTGCTAACACAATCCTGATCCTTGGTTAGGTGAAGCTGTAGAACAAGTGAAAATAGTAATTGGTGCAAACAGTTGTTCAGAAATAGTGTTTATGATCAGCTAATGAGCATGTTGTAATGATTGCTCATACACTTTACATAGACTGTCCATACACTGTGTTTCCTTGTCTGTACTTCACTTGGATGGTTGTGATGGAGCACAAGTGTTTAGGATACTTTAGACCCATTTGTTTATACAAAGGCCAAATACCTTTTCTTTACTGTAGTCCTGGAACAGAATTGAGTGTCTGCCCTCCTACCTACTCAAAAGATAGGAGCACATTTGCATCCTGTTTCACTTGACAGTTTTTGTTTGGTTATACTTGGCACTTCCATGCCCTTTATGAAGGGCTGAAGAGTCATACGGTTTTGCCTTGAGAAGAAGAAATAGTTAACATGGGGAAAAATTGCAGTGTCTTGTAGAAACATGAAAGCAAGACAAAAAAGTGGTCAATGCAATAAAAACCAGCTGCATTTGGAAAAAAAAAAAGTAACACACTGATACTGGAATTGTATTTGGATCAAAGAGGCAAGAATTAATTAACTACTTACACTGTTTCCCTCAGCCCTTTCTTTCAGACTTCGTTTGCAGAATGTAGATCCATGCATATCTTCATAGTACAGTCATTGACTGTGTGAAGTTTGAGGCTGGGTGAAATTTGACCATTACCTATGTAGTTTTAAAAACCAGTATTTATGACTGTCATAATTCTGTTTACCTGATGGAGGTAACTTTCCCTTTCTTCTTCCCACCCCTCACCCCGTGAGAATTACCTTCCTCAAGCCAGCAATTTTCATTCTGCAGTAGAAACTCTGAAAATAAACCTCTGTCAAATTATGTAGCTTAAAACGGGCTCTTAAAAAAAACCCAGCCAGTGGCCAGAGCAATAATAAGGGTCATTGTAAGAAGATAGAGTTCCCACCTGGCTTTGGCACACTGAGCACGTTCAGCCTGGATATTTGTCAGTGCTCTTTTCCTTCCGGCAGTTTTCGTTTATTGGCTGTGAGTTAGGGCTTCCCCTTGCAGGACCTCTCTGGGTTCCTGCCTCCGGTTCCCTCCTGCTTTAGACTGACTGTCAACCTTGCATTTTCCTGGCTCAGAGGTAGTGAAGTCCACTGGATCAGGAGAGAGCCAGCAAAGCAGCTCAGCTGCTGTGTGCAGGGTCCTAGAACCTGACCATGGATTACGTGTGGCACACCAGCAGAAAAACATCCTTGGCATGTGATTGTGTTCATGCCCCTGCTGTGTAAGCTCCAGTTTGAAAGCAGGGTGCGGGTTTAGGGCACCCTGAATTTGCTTGATGACTCCAGCTGGCTGGTCCAGAGGTGGCTGTATTTCAAAGGACACTTTTTCTTGTATCAGCTCTTTTTTGATTTCCAGTACTGAAGTCAGTGGGGTTATGCAAGGCTGGTCCTTTGTTTCTGTGGTCCTTTAAGAAAAAGGTGATACTGAAATGGGGATGGGATAGTTTCTAGTGCTTATTGCTAATAATAGAAGGCAAAGCAATTCCTGCTTTCTAATAATGTAGTGTCTTCCCTTGAAGTGTTCGTGTGCTCAGATTCTCACAGACTACGCATTGTTGCACTACTTCTTTAACTTTTATTGAGATTGGTTTGTACTTTCCCATGGAATTGCATAAATCACAGCAAAGTTAGAGTCAGAGCCATGTCTTCAGTACAGGCTCTGAGTGCCCGCTAACCAAGGTTGCATGTAGGTCCAGAAGAAGCTCATAGCTTTGCTTCAGGTGTGCAGTAGAAAGTGCTTTTTGTAAAATCCCCTCTGTAGTACAGGGGTCATCATCTGCAACAAGAATTTAAAGTAAAAGCATATGTTTCAGCTCCACATATCTAGGTCCTCTCTCCCCTTCTTTTATTGTAGAATATTTTTATTTTTTTTTTTAACACCAGGGCAAGCTTTTGACTTGATTCCGGGGAGGCAGTTTTACCTGGGTGAGAATGGCAGGATTTGGATTGCTGTCACAGGGGAAGCAGAGATAGAGGTTTATAATTGAAAATAACACATAAAAAGCTTGTTTTGAATTTCTTGATGGAATGTACAGGACTCAGAGGGGGGTTCTGCATCCCCTCAGATACAGTACTTAATATTTACGCTTTCATTGCACCTTGACAAACATTTCACGTAGTTATTGCTTTGCTTGAATATGGAAATATGTTAATTATGGCCTTTATTCCACTGCCTGCTCTTTTCCTCAGCCTTTTCTATTCAACCCTCTAGGTGGCCCAGCACAATGTGGCTTCTTTTCTTTCAATGAGCTCTTTCCACACTAATAGGGTCCAGGGTGATGCGGAGAACCATGTGCACAAAATTGGTGCACCACCCCCCATCCCTTTGTGGGCATGTCAGGTTAAATTCATATCAGCAGGAGGGTCACTGCCATGATTTTCAATAGCACGAGATGAGGTGATGACTTCAGACAATGGTGCCACACTCTCCAGTTGGAGACACTTGCCTCACCAGTTGCAGTAGTTAATTAATATGCTAAAAATAGAAGCCAGTGATACAAATCGCTGCCTGTTGTACAACAAAGACTAGGCATGTGTAGCTTTGATAGCCAAGTTTATGGTGCTTGTTATGGAGGGAAGTTAGTTTAGAGCTAGAGGCAATGTAAGACTTTCTGGATGCTGAGCTTTAGTCACTCTGGGCCTCTGGCCATTCGCTCGCTGTCTCATTTGCATTATGAATGACATTAAGGGAACTAACAAGGTTATTGGGCATAGAAATGTTCGCATGTGACCCCACGTGGAAGCAGACCTACAGCAGTGCTAGTTGGCAGGGCCACTGTGGCTCTTTATTCAGCTTCCTAGGAAGACGGTGTCTGGGAGTAGATATAAAATCAACCACGAGAAAACCAGCATTTGGATAATGTGAAGGTCTTGGTTCAAGACCCTAGGAGGCAAGGAAGTTCAGAGGGCAGGCAAGAGCTGTGGCCTTCACTCAGTCCGGTGTGCCTGGCTGGTCTTGAGCATTGAGTGCAAGACACAGGAGCTCCCTGTTGCTCCCCACCAGCTAGCTGCTGTTCTCTGGAGGCTCAGTGACCATGCATGAGGCTGTGGGTCCATCAGGCCTCTGACTGGGTCTCTTTCTCCCTGCTGCTGGCTCTCATGGTGGGGTGGCAGAGGGTGGGTTTTGATTCTGGGGCACTGCATCATAACTTCCTTAGGGAATGCCCAAACAGCAGAGTTTGAGAGGTTTCACATCATCTTTTTACTGTATCTCTTCTGAAACTTGAGACAAGGAGGGATAAGTTATGGAAAGTCCATAGTCCTTATGCCACCCATATTTCCCCTGCATAACTAGGAGATGGTTTGGTAAGTCCAAAGATAAAATGCATGAGTCACTTCCCAACTTAGGACCATGTTGATAAAGTGCAGCCTCATTCGCATCAAATGCAAGCACAAGGAATTCGTAAACCCAAGCAAATGCAGTGTGTACAAGAGGAGAAACAGACCCATGGAGGTGAAGTCTTAATTTATCTCTTTTCTAAAGAAATCAGTGAGATTGCTGATGAGTCACTGTGTAGATGAGAGCAGATTTTGGGGATGCAAGGTCTCTTCTATATATGTTCAAACATTATTAAATATTGTAGACATCTGTTATTTGCTTTGTGGACCAGGAGGAGACTCTGAACAGTCATGCAAGCACATATATTTGCAATCTTTATAAAATTCTCTCATTCTTGGAGTCTTTCAGCCATTTCTGCCCTTCATATTGGACTTTGCAAACTGGTGGCTCAACAGTCACACTTCTTCCATGGAGCCACTAGCCACAAGATCAACCCATAGGAACAAGCTATTGCAACAATCACCCAGTGTCAAGTCCTGGGGCCCCCGTCCCCCGTAGAAATGGGTAAGAAGAGAGGCAAAATTGCATAAAAATAGGGCTGTTTCAAGGACTTAAATCCTTCTGTGTTTATGGCCTGCTCTTGAGGTCTGGCCCAATGATAAGTGCAATCGCAACCTGAGGCGCTGGAGATAGGATGGGCTCTGGGGGGAGTGCATGTGTCAGGTAACCTTACCTGTTTTCCTTGGTCATCCTTTTACAGTCTGAATGGGGCTAGCCATTCCATATATGTCTATAAATCCACATGAGGTAAATGTAAAAGTGATTTTGATCATGAAAGTCCAATTCCTGTTACCTCAACGTGTGCTGAGATCACACATCAGGGCTGTCCTGCACTGGTAGGTAGGAGTCGGGTCTCCTGTTGACTCATTAGTGGGGGTAATAGAACTTAATTTTCAAGATCATCAGCTTTCCCATATACAGTGGGTTCTTACTATTACAGTAGTGCATACTTACTGTGTTTACAGTATATGCAGTCCATATTTATTGTTTCAGTCCATGGAAATTTGCTTCTGCAGAAGTGCTTGTCAGAGTGTGATGTATGGAGCTCTCCTGGTAGGAAGTAGCGTGCAGTGGTGGGCTTGGAGGTGGTCACCTCCTGGTGGCTTTGCGAGACAGATAAACCTATGTCAGGGTTTCAGCTCCTCCCTTCCTCTCCCTGTTTCTAACACCCCACCTTCCAGTCCCTCTGGATGAATGTTATGACTTGAGTTTCATTCTTACCTTAGTGCTTCATTCCTCGTGGGTCCCAGGGACACATTCCAGTCTGGAGAAGAGCATGCTGTCTCCACAGCTATTGCGGTACCTGCCAGCTCAGAGTCTGGGGGGTGAGAACAACTGTCCATGTGTCTAAAACTTCAGCAGACATCAACAGGGTTACAGTTTGTACTAGCTGGACAGAGGGGATTTGGGACCTGCCCTTAACAGAAGGGCAGTTTTCTGTAACAATCTGTTTCTATAAATAGACTGAATATTGATTATGGTTTATTTCATGTGAAGTATTACTTGGATTTCCTCTTCCTTCTTCTCCCGTCCCCACAGCTGAAAACTGGTAGAGAAGGGTTTGTTAATGAGTTATTGTTGAACCAAAGAAATTAAATAGCAAAGCTTCATTTTAGGAAGATACCAGTAACCTAGAAGATCTGGAAATGCTGTTTAGTAAGATATGACGATAAACTAGTATCGTCATAAACTAGATATGACGATAAACTAGTGCCTATGGCAGGATCATAAACCATAAATTTGTCTTACAAAAGTCACAAGAACATTGAGTTTTATTTTCATTTCTCTCGTGATCTCCATAGATCACAGATGCGTGAGAGGAAGTTTTGAAATGTATTTTCAACTTGTTTGTTAAGAAAGAGTACTAATGATAAATGTGATCTTTGTTTTTTCTTGTGTTGTATAGCTGCGGGCTGTAAGTGTTCTCACTTCCTAATTGCAAAGGTGGCAAAGATGAACCGTTAATTAAAACCTTTTCCTGGACAGGTCTTTAAATGTTCAAGTTAATTAAGCCTTTAAAAATGGACGTGACTAAAAATCTCAGTTTGGTCTTTTGTAATAGCTTATTCCAGTTAGTTTTCCAGTTATACAGAGAGCTCTAACATGACTGAGACCCAAATTTCTGACATAAATAACAGAAAGCCTCCTTCTTCTTTTTTCTTTTCTTTAAAATGAAGGAAAGACTGTTAAAAATTGTCCAGGTTTACTTTACGCATCAGTGAGAATAAAAGACTGAACTGCATTTCCATTTTAATTTGCAGATCTTTTACCCTTCCTTTGACTGCTTGTGATGAGCAGTGTGACTAATGAGCTCCACCGGACCAGAAAGAGTGGCACTTTTCCCTTTCTTCTACTTCCCTGGGTTTTATTCTTGGGTGTGGTTTTTTATGTTGCTTGCCTCTGATGTTTTGCAGCTTTTGGGCTTGGCCTAATTCCCAGATCTGTTCTTGCAGATTTTAACTTCGCCATGTACCCACCGTCAATGATAGCAACTGGAAGTGTGGGGGCAGCCATCTGTGGCCTTCAGCTTGATGACGGGGACAGCCTCACGGACCTCCTGGCCAAGATCACAAACACGGATGTGGTGAGTGTCCCACATTCCTCTTCTCCTTTTACTTCTAAGGGTGCAGTGGAGAACCAGGCCATCAAATCCAGCCTGATCCTGAAAGACCAGTGGAGCGAAGAAGAGGGTGCTCCCGGAGTAAGCAGTTTGCAGGAGTGGACTCAGCACTTTGTTTGCAGTGCTTTGAATGTCCAAAGCTCCTTGGCCTCCTGGGATCAGTTTTCATTCATGCTTTGTTTAGCAGCTTGGTGGGGAGAGCCTGCTCTGGCCACCCTGACTAATGGTCAGGCATGCTGTCTGGGGGAGCTGCCTTGGATTCTGCCTCGGACAGTAGGGCGAGCCTGATGACAGTGTGCCCTGGGGCATAAGGCAAAGTGATACGTTTGCTAGCCCTGTGTTTGCAACCCTCCTCTGGCCCTCACTGAGTTATCATAAAAATCCTTGATAGAAGGAGGTGAACAATGAACAGTTTGAGGCAGGGGCAACCCAGGCTGTCTGCTGTTTTGTCTGTAACTTCACTAAGTTTGCCCCATGAAGGGCATTTGTGGCTTGTCAGAAAGTCCCATCATCAGTAGGAGATGTGAATCTGATGGCACTTCAGTGGTGCTCAAGCTCACTCAAAATTCAGCTTTCTGGTCTGGGTTGAGCTTCCTGTGGGGAAGTGAAAAAAACCCAACCCTGAGAGCTCTGCATGGCAGACTTGCCAGAAAGCTGGGAGGACTGAAAGGAGCACACTTGGGGTGGTGCCTCTCCTGCTGCCCCCCTGTATTGGTGAGGCACTGCAGGGAACCTATGCTCCTGCAAATCTGAAGTGCTTGGTCTGTGTAGAAACACGAGTTGCATCTCCTGGAAAGCTGACATGTTTTGCCATCATAAAATTCAAAAGGAAAGAAAATGAGTGAGGCTTTCTGAAATGCAGGCCACTAATAAGATAATGCTTTTTTGACCATAGAAGTATCAGTTTCCAATGTGTCGTCTTTAATATGTCCCAGCTATAAAACTTTTTCTTGCTTTTACTGTGCAGAATAAATACACTGTCCAATTATTAGATCCATCATAACATTGTCAAGAGAAGGCCTGGTTTTTTTTTCCAGCTATAGAAATTACAGCCTGATGGACCAACTTGGTAGTTAGCAGGACAAGGATAATGCTGAGAGCAAGGGAATGACAGCATGGGGTGAGGAACAGGGCCACAAATAGCTGTTATGGCAGCCAGGCATGGACAGGGAGGCTTGAAGCAAATACTTGCAAAGTTTAGGGGGAGCTTTCACTTTGTAATTCCACTCGCCTTAAATTTCTGCTGCTGTGAAACACATCACTACTCACAGAAATCCCTAGGTAGTTATTTGGAAGTCCTTTATGAGGATAGAAGCAAGTGGTGCTCAGGTACCCCCAAAACCCAAACCTAGAGCAGCTACCCTCATCAGAGCTTATCACTGTTCCTGTGCTGTCTGATTAGTGGTGTAGTCTTTCCATCACCAGACCATTTTTCCCTTATCAGTGAGTTCCAGGTAAACTACTGATACTGTTTCCACAGTACTTTAGCCCTTCTCAGAAGGGAGAGTCCTTGGTAGTGTATTTGTATTTGTGATGTTTGGTTGGTTTTGATCGTTGAGTAGCTGGGTTGTGTCTTTCTGGAGATGCCAGGGCGTTGTTCACGGTGGTTCTTCATCTCCTGTAAGAGTTTCCCTATGGAGTCACAAGGATCTTTCCCTCCTTGCTCCTTTTCAGCATGGACAAGAAGTTTGGGTAGCAGTGACAGCATGGTGCTAATGATGCTTAGCTCTTAGGTTAGAGTAAGCAAACTCAACACATGGGATATGTCATTGGAACCTTATGTGATACTTAGCTGTGCCTTGAGTCCCTGATCACATTTCCCTCCCTCCTCCATCATTTTTGCCAGCAAAAAGATTTTGAGCATCCCTTTCTGATGCAACCCTTGCTGTAGTAATCTGTTCCTTAAGCACCTTTCACTTGTGTTACTGTAGTTCCTATTGTATGGGGTCACGTTCAGAAGGTCTTTCAAGGGCAGATCCAGCTGCTTGCTTGCCCAGCCACTCTTCATGGTAGGAATTACACCCATGGGTTTTCCTGCTGCGCTTCTCCATGTGTTTCTGGAAGCTGGCTGGTGCCTTACTGCCTCATGTGTGAAGCTCTGCTTGAATCAGGATCCCAGTTGTCTGTTCCCATGCCCAGTCTGTGTACTGGGAATGTTTGTGAAGGCTTGTAAGACAGAAGAAAAGTCACAGTAGGGTGTCCTTCTGGTGGAATTTTCTTCCTCCTTGGTATGGTAGAGCCATACTTCGACTTGGCTAATACATGGCTAATTTTGCTGTCTTGGGGATTTTTATGGATTCTCTTTATTTGATACTTACTGCTATACACTTAAAGCTTATATTCTTTATTATAAGAGATATTGAAGCTTTCTCAGGCATCCCAATGCCTTTTAATGTAAGGCCATTTTACAGTATATTGCAGATTGGACAGACTTTGTTACGCTGATTTTTTCTATCCTGATTGTTTCAGTCTGAAAGAAAATACCTGCCAAAACAGCTTAATAGTTCTTAAGTCATTAGAAGAAAGAAGAAAAAAAGATGCTGGTTTTCGCATTGCAAATTTCTTCATGCCTTTTCTTTGAAATTTAGCAGATGGGTTTTTTGTCAGAAATGTGCTTTTTGCCACCCTAATGTAAATCTTCCCAGATCTGACTGAGCCTTTAGAAAAAAACTCAACTAATATATCACTCTTTCCCAATAACAAAGAACTCTACATTTTACTGGTCACATCTCCTCTCCAGGAGTCTGTCGGCACTGGATAGAAACAAGCCTTCTTCTCTCTGCTCCTGGTGTCAGCCCACAGACTGCAGAGGAGACTTTCCCAAGACAGAGCACACTCGGGACAAAAGAAGTTTCTGGATAATGTAATTGCTAAAAACTTGAGGTCTTTGCAAAAGTTAGAGGTGCTGTCATTTTTTCAAGCTGTTTCTGTTGTGGCAGAGGTGGCCTTAATTCAGGGTCTGTCTCCTGCAAGCTTTGAGGTCTCAGCCCAATCAGAGGTGGCCAGAATTTTTAGCTTGGGCAAAATAGTGTATTTTTCATTAGCCAGCTATTCGGAAGGGAAGAAATATTTTGGTAGAAACTTTCACTGTGACATTTTCGTTTGAAAAAATGCGAAAGGGCCCAGGACTGGAAGCTTCAACATATTAAAGCTTGAGAGAGAGATAAGCAACTCTAAACAGGGTCTTGGAGGAGTATGGGACAGTCTTAGCAACAGATAGTACTATCAGTCTCACCTGTAAAAGGTATTATTGGAACAAATGTACTGGCTAGGTTGCGTAAGAGCTAGCCCGAGGCTGTGTTAGTGAAGAGTTAAGACTAATGTAATGTATTTTACTCTGTGACTTAAAGTTGAATGAACAGCTTTAGTTCTCTCACTTCCTAATTTCTGGTGTCTGAGAGCTGTTCCTGCAGCTACACAATTAATTCAACATCACTCTGTGAATGGTTTTGTTTTCAAAGGGGAGGTTAGGGAAGAGGAAGGAGTGAGAGCTCCTGTGCTTCAGGGGCATCACATGATGGAAAAGCAAGGGAACTCACAGAAATCACAGTTCTGCAGAGAAAGAACTTCTCTCCGTCCACCCACCCCCTGCCATGCCGCTATAACCCACAGGAAGCAACAGAGAGCTGGGGGAGAGTCCTTCCCAAATGGAGGGTCTTCTTTTTCTTTGGTGTGTGTGATTGCTTAGCATGGAAGCAGATGATGGGACTTTCTCATTGGCTTTCTAAAGAATGTCACTGTTGGAGGTGAAGCATGAAAAATTTCAGCTTCAAAGATGCAAGCATATGAAACTAGAGAATGATAATGAAATCCTGATGCAACATAAGTGCAGTGAGCTTTTCTGAACTTGTACTGTTTGATAATAATAATTTGAGGCTGCTATCTGTTTGCTAGGAAATAGCCACAGAAACCAGGAGTCTGAAATCAATGGAGTTATTTGAGATTTACACTGATGTAACTAAGACTGGAGTTTGGCATTTGGTGCTATAATGTTTTTAGTGAATGTTTCATTAAGAATTAGACCAAAAATACATTACTAACAAACAGCATTTAATTTAGAACCCAGCTGTTGGGTAAGCAGACAACCAACACAAGAGTGTTTCTTTCAGAAATACATCAGTGTCAGCTGTCCTATATGAATCCAAAGCAGTGCTTCAGATAGTACATGGCATCCTGTCAGTGTCATTCTAGGGATAACAGCTATTTCTGATAAACTGTCCCCTGGGCATTTTGATGAAGGTTGAATCACAGTCTGAAGAGACAGTGACAACAAGGCCATGCAAACCTCAGTTTAATTACTCCTTCCATCTACCAAAATAAACACATCTCAAAATAAAATACAAAATAAAAACATCTACCAAAATAAACATCTCAGCTCCCCTTGGAGAACCTGAGGTGCTCAGCAGCCTTATGGGTAGTGAAAGCAGCCCTGCACGGTGTATCTGAATTGACTTTTTTGATCATTATTGTCCCAAAGAGTCGTTAAGAGCTAGTCTCACATGGCTTCACACAGCTCTGATGGATAGGGGATTGCATGTTTTGATCTGTTTTGCTGCCAGAGAGTGGGAATATTTCCTTTGTGTTGCTTGAAGAGAAGAAGCCAGTGGGCAAAGAGTTAACAGACTACTCACAGGAACCTGCTGAGCTCCCTGTGAATCTCTTGGTGGGTCATTGAATGGAAAAATAAAAAACTCAGGAAGTCAGGAATTTCCATAGCATCCGAGACAAGCACTCCAGGTCATTCAGTATCCTGTCCCTTGTGCAGCCAGATGCTTCAGGAGCATCTCCGCCATGTACAATTATGGGATGTAAGGAAGGATAGCTGAATGGGTAGGGCACAATTAAAGAACTTGCAATCAATATTCTGCTTTGCCACAGACGTATTTTGGGCAAATCTGCCTCCTCCCTTCCTGGAAGAGCAGCCAGTGTTCAGTGTATCGCTAGCCATGCATCTGGAAACCCCCTCTCTAGCTATGCCTGTGAGTGTTCTCATAAATCATGTGCTGGGTAAGCATGCCATGGCTTGGTTACTGCTTGCATCTCCCTTGAGTCTGTCCTGTGCCCTTCCATTTTCTGGTACCCGAGATCTCCTCATGGAGGGGAAGTACTTTTAAGATTTCTGAGGAGCTCAAGAAAGTACTGCTGGAGTAGATAGATAAGGTCTTTACCTGTTACAAAGCACCTGGGACCAGAATTTTGTAGGATAAAGTCAGTGAAAATCAGGCACACAACTTTTATCTACTTAATCTTATTTTGAGCAGAAGGTTACGTTAGGTGATATTCAGAAGCCCCTTCCAACCTCTTTCTGGGAGACTGAATGCACTGAAACATAGAAACTGTTACATTATTTTAAAAATGTGGTCAGGCTTCCATCATGGACAAAAGCCGGTAAGGTTAGATCACAGATTAAGCTGGATAGTGGCTGTTTGTGTAATAAACTCCGTGTCACCATAGCTGCCAGAAGGGCTGGCTGGGTTCACTCTGTGTGGTAGTCAGAGCTATATGTGCATGTCAGGTGCATCTTCTTCCTAGAGCCCAGCTCTCAAGCTTGCATCCAGATGACAAAAGGAGTTGCCCTCCCCAGTATGAACAGCAGGGGCTAGTTTTTCAGGCAGACCTAATGTGTAGCCTTGTATTCAGGCACAAGTCCTTTTTGAACATGTGTTTCCAAATGGGAATTGATGTGTATTGAGTAGTTTTGAAAATCCAAAGAATATTTAAGGGCCTGAGGTAGAAAGAAAAAAGGAACCAAGCTTTTCATAAAGTCTTGTCGAAACAGCTGCATCTGAGCCCTTGCAAGTGTAGAGTCAGACTGTTCTGAAGACTTGGATCCGTAATAAATGGCATATAAGATATCTCCACCTAAATATGTGACATACGTCAGTGCTGGGATTATTTCTCTCTCCCCCCCCCCCCCCCATGTTTCTGTTGAGCTGCAGTATAAAATCATGGACATCTGTCTTGAATGGATACCATTTGAACATTGTCCCTACAGTACATACACTATTAATCCCCCTCCTTTGTAGTGTTTAGGGCCTGTGGTTTTGGAAACAAGTAACAGGACTCGTTGTATCTTATCCTGCTTTACTTGTTGCAGACCGCATTTTGTATGCAAGGAAACAACAGGCAAAATAGCCTCCAAAAGAAAGGAAGAATGAGATAGTTTCCTAAGTTGTCTTTGCCTGAGTTGGCAGCTGCTCTGATTCATTCAGCTTTTTGTTCCCCAGTGAGTGCTGTGCGTGTGTAGCAACAATGGGGTGATGCAGTTACACCACGGGCTCATGGCGGAGTTCCGTCACATCCATTCATAAATACAGCCTGGGCCGGCGCACTGAGGAAGTGAGGCCCCCAAGGAACCGGCTCCACAGCCCAGGCACTGCTGCCAGAGCCACTTATGGCCCGGCACTGCTCTGGTCAGAGACTTGCCCCCAGCCTCTGGCGGGGAATCCTTGTTTGGCTCATCGGGCTTTTTACAATGCAGCTGAATTGTCACAGTTTTTATCAAATCCCCCTTTTCAATGAAGGATCTCAGCATCTCTTACATCAGGGTAAATTCACAGCTTTTCACAGTTGCTAAGTATACCTGTTAGAGATAATCAGCTTGAAATGTAGATGATATGGTTTAGTGGTGGTCCTGGCAGTCCTGGGGTAATGGTTGGACTTAATGATCTTAAAGGTCTTTTCCAACTGAGTTGATTCTGTGAGTCTGTGAAATCCCAAGTCACGTTAAGCACGGAGTATGATTTCAAGCATGGCATCTGCCCCTGGATCACCCTACCAGTGTTTTGGCTTCACTCTCACTTTTTCCAGTTCTGAAAACATTGTTCTCTCCTGTTGCTATGAGAAATACCCATGCGAGCAACAGGAAATCAACAAACTGACTGTTGAAGCAAACAGTGGAACTGAATCTAAAAAGTACGCTGTTGGAAGTGCTTAAAAGACAAAAAAGATTGCAGAGAAAAATGTGCCATCCTTCAGATGCTTAGTGTTAGTGATCTTACATATTGCATTAGTACAGTAATGTAGCAATAGCAAGTGGAGAAATTCTGGCATAAATAAGATTTGTTTGTTTGTTTTTTAAAATGAGATGTCCTCACTAGTCTCCATGAAATGCCCTTTGGAACAGGCCAATTACTATTTTTTGTACTTGTAGATGGAAAAACAGAGACATAGACACTTATCTGTAATAGATGCTCTTTGTTACAGTAGCAAAAATAGACATTTAGGAGGGAAAATATTTCTGTTTTTAAACTTTGTCCATTAGATGTGAGATCACTGAGATCCGGTAAATGTAGTAAATGGGCATGATATTCCCACAGCAGCTTTTCAGGCTCTTGTTTTGGAGAATGTTGGCGAGCTAAAGGCCAGCACTCGGCACACGAAGGCCCTGCTTTGGGAAGGAATCCCTGTTTATGTCAACAATGAAGCATGTGCTTTGGAGAGGTTTGAATTGGGGCTTAAATGTGAACTAGCGGAGGAATCCTGCCGCCTTTTGTGTTTAGGAGTACAGATGACACGTTCCATGCTGGAATTTATGTAAATCCTGACTCTTTAATGCATGTCTGATTGCTGTTTTCTTAGATTATCCAAGCAATGCATACGTGACCAGGGAACAGTATTGTCACTTCACGTATCTCCAGCATCCTCTCTATTTATCATACCAGGTCCCCCACCTAAAAAAAATGTCCTTCTCTGGTTTCCGTTTTGCAATTTTAAGTTTTAAGAAAGAGGAAGATACCAGGGGCGTTAACAGATATATGTGAAGTAATTAAATGTATGCATGGAAAACCAACCACCCTTTAATACAGAAATGCCAGAAAGCTCGTGCAGCTTTGCCAGCTTTGGGACTCTAAGCACTCAGCAAAGAACCTAGGGTTTGGATCCAGGCTCCTAAATCTGATCAGCACAGGAAACGCAGGAGCATCAAGAGGTATCCAGTTGATTTATACCTCAGTATTTTGTATCATTTGCAAATACATGTTATATATAACAACAGCCCTACTGTTACTCTTCTGCTGCTGGTTGTAAAGGAGAGTAGGGCTGTGGCTTTTGGCTGCCCTTGAGAAAAGACCCACTTGGTCACTGAACAGGATTGTTCTCAGCCTTGAACTTGCAAAGGGTATCATGACAAGGATGCTGGAGAGGGACTCTTCATCAAGGACTGGAGCAATAGGACAAGGGGTGATGGGTTCAGACTTAAACAGGGGAAGTTCGGGTTAGGTAACAGGAAGGAGTTCTTTACTGTGAGAGTGGTGAGGCACTGAAACAGGTTGCCCAAACAAGTGGTGAATGCTCTGTCACTGGCGGTATTCAAGGCCAGGTTGGACAGAGCCTTGGGTGACATGGTCTAGGGTGAGGTGTCCCTGCCCATGGCAGGGAGGTTGCAACTGGATGATTTTAAGGTCCTTTCCAACCTATACGGTTCTATGATTCTGCCTTGCCATTGGCTTGAGCTTGGTGCGGCTGGGGCTTGGGTGGCAATGGCATTCATACCAATCCCTGCCAACTTTCTTTGAGTTACCAGGATGAGCTCTTGGCAGCTGGATGTCTGTTTATCCCATGTAGGGCTCTGAGGCACGGTGTTGCCTCCCTTCAGGTTTTTCTCACTGGTCTGATCAAAGCTGTTTAGCTGTCTAGGCTTTAGCTGGTGGTGGCCCTATTTATTCTGTGGTTGCTGATGCACAACACCTCGCCATAAAGCTAAGATCTTGTCAAGGGCTAAGTGATAGTTAAATGAAACAGAACTAAAATGAAACCTTGTTAACTGTAGTGTTGCAGTCATTTGTTTCTTCTTAAATACAGCCATAATGCATTTTCTCTGGGCACTGGTATTCCCAAATGAGTGCCATCTTGGATGGGCAAAAGCTGGGTGGCTGCAAGGCTTAGACCAGTTTCCATGTATGCAGATGTTTCCCTAAATTTAGTTTTGATAAAAAAAACAAAGATTAGGAAGCTTGCTGGTGTAAGCTCTATTGCTTCTCCCAGGCAAGACCAAAACTGAGATGCAAAAGGGGAGTCTAAAAATGACAACACAAAAAGTGCTGTGGAAGAGGCTAAAGCTAAATTCATTGCTTCTGCACACCATGCCTCCCTGCCTGCCAGAGTCAGTGAGTGCTGAAGCTCTGGTGGTCGCTGCCACAAGGACCACAGGGCCTGGCAGAGCTGGGTGTTACATGACCAGTATGGACACAGGGGTGTGCTATCATTTAGTGGCCCTGCTTGGCTGTGAAATTAATCTGGTGGTTTAAATCTGGTTTAGAGCAGTTGTCATGGTGAGAGTAATTGCAATAAATAACAGAGCTGCAGTCCCCTTATGATCACAGAAACTCTGGATTGATTGGACTGATTCAAAATGGAGATGGAGGTAAAAGATGCGTGGCTAAAATGATTTACCTTCTTGTGACAGCCCTCCACTGTCAGCACTGGAGAGGAGTGATCTTTTTCTTTGTGCAGAAGGTGGTGTACCACTACTCACTTACTGCAGGATCTGATGCAGAGACCATTGTCATCCCAAAGATACCATCTGTCAGCTTCAGTTTAGATGGGGTGTGAGGGAAAACTTGAAAATGGTTAAGTAAGTCTGTGGCAGAAACTCAAGCCGAGTTACTAGTATTCTGAACATCAATTTGAAACTGGAAGCTAGGGGGCATTATAGGGCATATGTATTATAGAGGTGTTGAAAAGTTCGAGAAAATGTATTATATAGGTATCATGTTCTACAGGACCTCTCCTAGTGCTTGTGCATTGTAGCAAGATTGTCATGAATGGAAATTGAAATCCTCAATTATGATTGACTTGAATAAGTAGATCCTGGTGATTCCTCCTTCCAGTCATTTTCACTGCCAGCATTCCTATCACATTCATGAGGGTATTCCTCATTGGACACAGAAAAGCATTTCTTTTCCTTCAAATTCTTTTAGAATGTGCTAGTGTAATCACCCAGGATGATAGTTTCACCAAAAAAAAACCCCAAAAGTAACCCAAAAGTTCATTAAAAATTACTGCCTTTTTAGTTCTGTACATGCTGAAGTAAAAATAAAACTGTGGAATGGAAAGTACCTGAACTATTTTAATCATTAAAACTACTAGAGCATATAGAAGAATGGGGAAGTTGACCCATGTGACACACACTTAAAAACCTTCATTATAAAAGCAACAAAGAGAACCCTACAGTATTCTGGAGGAATGGCTCAGTCCCTATTATTGCAAAATCTGAGCTTCTTACTTCAGTGGGTTCTCTCAAGGAAAGTTTGCGTAGTGGAATTCATAGTTTTATATGTTTTTTTAGAGCCTTAATTTTCTCTTGTCAGTACTGTCTGGAGGGTGTAAAATGGAAGTCCTCGAGTAAACTATGCAGACATGCAGCAAATCCACATGAAGCCTGAAGGAGATAAAAACACTGCATCATGCAAAGGCCAGGCTGCCTGTCCTGATAGGTTTTTTGTATTTTTTGTGTTGTGTCACTTAACTTTGGATTGACAGGAAGTTCCTGTGAAGCAAACTGAACTCCCCATCCCTGGAGGTATTTCAAAGGTGTGTAGATGTGGCACTTAGGGGCATGGTTTAGTGGTGGCCTTGGTAGTGCTGGGTTAACGATTGGCCTCGGTGATCTTAAAGGTCTTTTCCAACCCAAATGATTCTATGATTCAATGAAACAGAAGTGGTAGCCCTATCTACAAAATAAGCCACTTGCTGTATCACACGATAACAGTTGGGATGATAAGATACTCAAAATGAACTAACTTTTTTTCCTTTCACCCATGCGGTGACCATCCAGACAGTGTACTTCATGGGCCCTCGAGCTAGTTGCTTGGTAAGACAGTGATTCAAGTGCACAGCAAATGTGGGTTTATGATTTCTCATAGAAGAGTACAGGCACTTTGCTCGCATGTCACATTGGCCAGATGTAAGCTCCTTCTGCTAATTCCAGTTTATTAAAAAAAGCCATTGACAGGTTTAGTTGGCATCTCATCTGGCATAAGGCACGTTCCTGAAATCTGTCCACAGCACTCTGACACTGTGCTGTGCCAGGGATCCTCTGTTGTCCCACAGCTACCATGGTGAGTAAAAACCCACCGTGTGACCTGAATACCATGGCAGAAGCGGGGGTGTGGGCCTGTGCATGATCTCCAGCAAATGAGGCTGCCTGATGGGGTAGTGACAGAGCCAGGATTAACCGTTGCACAGCCGCAGGCTCAGTTGATGAGTTTGTTGTATCTCTGTCATCAGTAC
This sequence comes from Neopsephotus bourkii, assembly GCF_033783945.1. NCBI lineage: Eukaryota > Metazoa > Chordata > Aves > Psittaciformes > Psittacidae > Neopsephotus > Neopsephotus bourkii. Next base: position 1,888,739 of record NW_026900624.1, on the reverse strand, counting down.
TGGAGAGTTTAGGCTGAATCTGCTGGTGTGTTCCAGTTTGTTTTGCTGCACGTCTGAGATTCAGTCATGAATCTGGCATTAGGTTTTTACCCCTTAGTAGATTTTGGTAGTAGAACTTGAGAACCTGAAAAATAAGTTTCACCATTTTTGGTTTGTGCTGGCCAGGCAATTTCAGCTGCTGGATCTTGTTCATAGACAAGATTAATTAAATCTTGTTCATAGACAAGATTAATTAAATATAATGTATTACTCAGATTAATAAACCCCTGATTTTTAGTATTCAAATAGCAGCACTTTATTTGGGAAGCTTTCATGCTGAATGCAATATGTTGCTCATTTTACCACAGCGTTTTTTATTTTAAAGAATTCAGTGGTGTATTATTTAAAGTTCAAAATAAGTGTGGACCACAGCTAACACATGACAGAAAAAAACACACCAGTAGCCTGTGGATCACCATACAAAATAAAATCTATGGAAAGCATGACACTGAACCCCTTCATTTGTTTTACGTACAAAATGAAGACGTCAGAGATTACCCATTTCTCTATAGGATTACCTAGAGATTTTACCCTCATTATACAGGCAGTGAAGCATCATATTGACCATCAGAAGTTTGTATAATAACAGCGTAAATGATCATATATCAGGATGTTTAGAAACAGACAGAGTTGGCTCCAACTGCTCAAGCCTTGCGTTCCACGTGTCACCACCCTTCCTTCCCCGAGGCTGGCTGCAAGGAAATTGCCTCATTAAGCTCTGCAGTCTGAAGCTGCCTGTAAAAAATCTGGCTTCTTCTCAGGACATACTAGTTTGAAATTGTGCACAAGTGTGCTTTAAAAGAAGAGTCTTACCCCCCCCCCCCCGCAAAAGTGCATTACAAAGGTAGTCTCTTACAAGAGTTTCCAAACTGGTGCCCCAGCTCTTTCTTCCTTTTGAAAATGCCTTGACCCTTGAAGTGGCTTGTTGCCATTGCTCTCTCACAAACATGTGAATGATTACAACGCACCTAAAACCTGCCCAAGCTAATAATGGGGGATTTTCTTGATCTGAGCTTTTGACAGATAGGTGTTGTGGGAGAAAGGCTGAGGAATGTGTCTCACTCCCATCATTAAAAAAGCAATTCCAGTATTAGAAAATTGCTAAGCTCCCAGTAGCGTAAGAGCAAGCTTCAGCTATTAAAAACAAAAAAGTAAAAAATTCCCAAACCCAGTGTTTAGCCAGTTAAACAAAAGTATCTATTCTTACCTTAAAAAAAAAAAAAAAGCTTCGCCAGCAGCAGCCGGAAGGTGGTGTTCAGAGAGAGAAGCCCTTCTCCTTACCTTTTGCTAAAAGGAAAGGAAGAACCTCGTGAGGTTTTTGCTTATCTGTCCTGGATCTCATCACCAGAAGATCCACTGTGCTCACATTTTATTGCCTCTTCAAAGGCATTTGCCTCTGTGTCTCCCTGCTGAGGCTTCCGCTCCACTTCCAATGAGTTAAATGCTAAAGCTTCCCTTCTCTCGAGGAATGGGAGTCTAGCATGGATTGCAGGCAGGGACAGGCAGCTCTGGGAGGCCTGGGTTTAAGTGCACCCTCCTCCATTAAAATCCTGCTGTGATGAAGCCAGTGTGTGAGCAATGCGTTTGGTAATGGTGGTTTTTTTATGAACCTCCTCCTGGCAGTTAGCTCAGGAGGAGCTGTGCAGTGACCAGGCACATGAAGACCAGTGTTTTCCAACACAGCCTTTGCTTTTTCTCTGGAGTGATAATTTCTTTATTACACCAACAATGTATGCATCCCACTGAGCTGACTTGGCATTTTAGGTACTCTGTAATTCTGAGCTGCAGAGTTATTCACTGATTGCACGTGGGTGTGGTTATGCACCAGCTCTGGGAATGCAGTGGTGATGGCCATGAGATATCTGATCTTCTGAGAGCATCACCCTTGCTCACAGAGCATCAGGATGAATTATGGGAGTGACAGAAATCAGGGCATGACCTGGAGATGACTACAAAGAGCTTGGGGTGATCTCTGCGCTACATCTGATGTAGGAGTCATTCCAGTGCACAGGCAAGGACTGGTGCAACCAAGAGCAGGTTGCAGCACTCCTTTGCTGTATTGTGGGTTACACTACTGCCTACTGTAGCTCAGCAGCAGAGTGCAGTGCTCTGTGAGACAAGGAGCCTACAGCCAGTCACTTGAATTCAGTGTTCAGTGCTACCCAGGCCATCTTAAACAAACTGCCCATGTCTCAGCTTCTTTTGACGTTGCACTTCATTTATATTCTGACTCTGTACCCATAGCATGGCATGTACATACCATTTTTCCTCTAATCTGGTTTCCAGAGGAGGGAAACATGGGTGCCTGGGCTGGCAAGGAACTCTTCCCATGCACCCCTGCAAGGACCTTCCTGTGCTCAGATGGGCTTAGATGCAAACAGGGATGGTGGTTGCCTTCCTCCAAAGCACAGGCCCCTCAATTGTAAGGGCCCTGAACAAATGCAGTATGTAGTTTTCTGAGACATGGGATCTTCACTGGTCTTGGGCTGCATTTCTTGAGGATATCCGAAGGTATCTGATCCCCCACCATGTGCCTTGCCAAATTCTAATTAATCTTCTCCAGAAAATACAGACATTGGAAACTATGGCTAATGTTGGTAAAATCACCTGCTTTCCTTAACCCTTTCCTTGGACACAGCAGCACGGTTTTTGTTGTGGTTTCTCCCCTTCCATAAAAAGCCAGCCTGAGGCAGAGAGCAAAGCGTGGGAAAGTTTAGCTCCAGTGACTGAGACTTGGGAAAGCTGCTAGCAGTGAGAAGCATTGCTTACAGTGGAGCTGTGTTGGGGTAGGTACAGTACGGCTGCAAGCCAGTTAACTTGACCACAAATGCTTTTTCAGGGACAATCCCACAGTCCCCAGCTCTTCAGACAAAAGGTGAACATGGGAAAGGCTTGATCTGGCCACAGTATTGCAGCAGAGGTTTTTCATGTTGTACTCTGCTTCACTGTGCTGTTACTTATCAGACTGATGGAACAAACTTCTGAGTCAGATTGTACACAAGTAGCTCAGACACTCCAGACATTTTGATGACGACTCACTCTGGCTTTAGCTGGTGTCATCCACATCACTGTGAATATTTTTGTCTGTGAAACAACTGGCTCTAACCTCATCCATGTCCTTCTTCCTGGGACAGTTTGAAAAGCCATCCCTCACAGCCTCTTGTTGGCAGATATACCTTCAGAGAAAGGTTGGGATGCTTCATTATATTAAGCAGGGCAGTTTCACAAGGAGAGGACATGATTTTGCAGCTAGCAGCTGCTGGGTAGTAGCCGAGAAAAATGGGTATTTGTGAACCACCGTGGTTAATTGTGACCATTACAAACGTAAATGTTGTCAGCATTTACCAGATACTCTGCATTTGACGTGTTCTTCCAGTCTGGCTAGGATGATAAATTAAACCTCTATACATGAGTATTTCAAACTCGCCTCAATAAACTGGTATTATGTAGAGAAAGTGGAGAGTGTTGGTCAGAGCTCAGCTCCCCAGTGCTGCAGACATACCTGATAATGGGTTCCTGGACTGACAAGTGCCCATGGAGCCACGTGAAGGTCAGTGCCCAGCTCTTGTCTTCAGCTGCCATGCCTGAAAGTGGGAATGGTGATACCAGGTGTCACCACCCCTGTCAGATGCTGCCACAACTCTGGTTAAAGTACTCTGCTGTAAAACTCTGCTGCTAAAACCTGCTTTTTCCCACTGCCCAAAGCCTTTGTGAGAGATTCATCTCTTAGGCAGACCGAGGCATCAGTGGGTTTACAATACTGGTACCTTTTTCAGTGTTGTGGAAGGGCTGCTTTTAGGAGAAAATCCACATTTATTGTAGGATCCACCCACCTTACTCAGTGCCTTACTCAGTTATACTCTCACAGTCCCAAAACACTGCAGGTAATTGGCATTGTGTTTGTACAGTTATGGCTTGGGTTTTGTTTTTTGGTTTCTGCTATAACCATTTGCCAATGTTTTGTCACACTTTTTTTTTTTTAATAACCATATTATTTGGTCTTCCAGCATATTATCAAGAATGCAGAACATCCCATAATACTTAACATTCGTCTTCTTCGTCGCTGTGTCTGCTTTAATTGTATTGAATACTTTGGATTTCTTCGTTTGTACTTCATGTTTTATCATAGGACTCCTACAGGGTTCCAAAATTTGTGTTGCTATGCTGTATGCTACTCTTTCTCCAAGTGTTATGTAGTATAATTTGTAATGTAATTTTCTCAGAGGCTTGGTTGCATGTTTTTGACTTACATGTTTTTCATAGAATGGTCAGGGTTGGGAAGAACCTTAAGATCATCCAGTTCTAACCCCCTGACATAGGCAGGAATGCCTCACACTAGACCGCATCATCCAGGGCTCTGTATCACCTGGCCTTGAATACTGCCAGGGATGAAGCATTCACTACTTCTTTGGGCAGCCTGTTCCAGTGCCTCACCATCCTCATAGGGAAGAACTTCTTCCTTACGTCTAACCTGAACTTCCCCTGTTTAACCTTTAACCCATTACCCCATGTCCTATCACTACAGTCACTGATGAATAGTCCCTCTCCAGCATCCTTGTAGACCCCCTTCAGATACTGGAAGTCTGCTATGAGGTCTCCACGCAGCCTTCTCTTCTCCAGGCTGAACAGCCCCAACTTTCTCAGCCAATCTTCATATGGGAGGTGCTTCAGTCCCCTGATTGTCCTCGTGGCCTTCTCCAGACTTGCTCCAACAGCTCCATGGCCTTCTTATGTTGTGGGCACCAGAACTGCACACAGTGCTCCAAGTGGGGTCTTACGAGAGCAGAGGAGGAGAATCACCTCCCTTGACCTGCTGGTCACATTCCTTTTGATGCAGCCCAAGACACAGTTGGTTTCTGGGCTACAAGTGCACACTGAAGCCAGGTCATGTTCAGTTTCTTGTTGACCAGCACCCTCGAGTCCTTCTCCAGAGGGCTGCGTTGTCCACTAACTAACATTGTCCATTTGCTTTCTACCCTCTAGGACTGCCTTAAAGCTTGTCAAGAACAGATTGAGGCGGTGCTAGTAAACAGCCTTAGTCAAGTCCGGCAGCAGCAACAGCAAAGCAATACTTCTAAGACGGTGGACGAACTGGACCAGGCCAGCACTCCCACAGATGTGAGAGACATCAACCTGTGAGGACATCGGCACAGGAAGTCACGCTTGCTCCCCCAGCCCTTTTATTTTTGTTATTATTTTTAGAGTGATTTTTTTTTTTTTAATCTGCTCCCACATAGAACGTATTTAAAGCTCTTTTAGGTAAAAAAAAAAAAAAAAAGTACAAAAACTGAATAATGAAAAGAAAAAAAAAGCATTTGGTGCCTGTGATGTTCTACAGAAGGGAATCCCACAATATATTTGGTAATTGCTATTTGATTATGTATCAGTGATATTAAATGCTTATAAAAGCATACAAAGTAGCTAGATAAATGTAAGCCTGCATTTGTGGGAACAAAGTAGAGTATACTTGTCTGTGTATTATGACCTAGTGCATACACCCCTTTTTTAGATTTAAGAAAGGAATCGTGTGTGCGATTTTATGGCTTGACTAGATTGCAAAGCAATAGAATAAGGGGTTTAGGGCAAAGTGGGAAAAGATCCCTGAAGCAATTGAACCATTTTGAATGCAGAAGAGATTTGCTGATCTGTCACCTCTGTTATTAGTCAGAAGTGTTTGTTGGATCTCTGTATGTTAGTTTTGTTTACTCTTGCTGTCTGTGGTAGCTGCTACCTAAGAAAGAAGATGCTTTATTTTGCCAGCCAGAAGAGCAGGTGGTTTTTTGTTGTTGTTGTTGGGTTTTGTTTATTTTTCTTGGTTTTTTTCTTCAACTTCCCCCTCTCCCCTCTCGACTTTTTCTACTTTTCCCTCAGAAATGGCTCATTTTAAACACAGCAGCATCTTTGGCATAAGGGCAATTCTGATTACCCAACTGTGGTCCAAGCCAAAGTTACAGAGTGTTCATATTAGGTGGGGGAATGCACCAATTCAATCAGATCACCTCTGACCTTTGGAGTGCAAGATGCAGTGGGTCATCTGTGAAAAGCATTATATTCCTTTACAGTGCTAATGCTTCACATCAATGTTAACTTGTGGCAGCTCCTTAGCTTGGCCGTAAAGACATTTAAATGATGCTCTATCCATCTTCATTTTTAACATAACCTCACTGTGTTAAAGAAGATGAGATTCGGTTTGATCCCTCTTCCAGCTACCCACCTTCCCCCATTGCCCCGCACACGTTTTCAGCATTTCATTAACTTTATTGATCCATAGTGAGGGTTTTTATAAACCATTTCATTCGAAAAGCACTTTGAAAATTGTTCCTAAGGGATTAAATGAGATGGTTTATGATGATTTTGCCAAGGAAAAAAAAAAACACCAAAAAAGAAAGAAAAAAAGAGAAAAAAGAATGAAAAACAAGAAAAAAAAAGAGAAAAAAGTCACAAAAGCAAAGCATATAGCTTTTTATAGTCAATATTTTCCAGTATCTGGTGTACTTGGTTAGTTGTGGTGTTGCTGGAAATGCCAACACCTGCTTCCGATGACATTCCTGTCATGACATTCCGGATAAGAGCCTGATGATTTGTATTGTTCAGTGTCACAGAAGGATCTTAATACCACCTGCATGCTTATCTATGGACAACGAAAGAAAATTGCTGGTGCAAAAGACACGAGTGGTAAACACCAAGGTGTGCGACTTGGAGTTTGATTACAAAGGTGTATTCAGCGTACTTGAATTTATTTTTCTGCTCCATCTGTAACGAAGAGTCATTTAGATGGGAAAGGAGTTGGAGCAACTTGGTTTTCTTTTTTTTCTTTTCCTTTTTTTTTTTTTTTTGCACAGTTGTATTAACAGTTTGCAAATATTCAGTATGAAGCTGTTGGTTGAAACGTTAATGTTTGCATTTTTAAGACAAAAATCCAGAAAGAACATGCTACTTCGAAAAATATTATATGAATGGACTCAGCCGTATTTGGCTAGATGAGAGTAGAAGATGGAGTAAGATTCTAAGGTTTTGTTGGGTTGTTTTTTGGTTGGGTTTTTTTTTTTTTTTTGTTTTGGGGGGGTTTGGTTTCATTTTGGTTTTTTTTTTTGCGCTGCTAAGAAGCTATGATTTGTTTCATTCTTATTCACATTAACAGTACTTAGCTGTATTGTTTCACTGAGTGTGCTGCTATTTTATAAACATTTTTATAATATATTATTTTACTGCTTAAATTTCAAATCCTGAAGTAGATGGTTAAGTGGAGATATGATGAGTTCTTTGATTTACTGGAAATGCCCTGTACAGTCTGGTGTTTTTTTTCCTAATAGCGTGTTCATGATCTTTTTTTTTTTATTTTATTTTTTCCTTCTTTCTCCTTTTTTCTTTTTTTTTTTTCTTTTTTATTTCTTCCCTTCCTTCCTGGTCACATCCTGCAAAGACGGTATACTTACCTCAGGTTTACTGGACAAAACAAAAATGGTTCCCATTTTCACAATACCTCACAACACGACAGCTTGGTTTTGTCCCAGGGCCCACACTGTGGCTGCTCCAGGGAGAGGGTTTGCAGGCAGCCGGGGCCCTGGCTCCCTTTTGGTCTTCTTTGGTATCCTTTTCATGGTGGAAAAAATGCACTGACTTTGACTCTCCATTGATGGCTTTACCAGAGCAGATCCATGTTTCCCAGCACTGGTGGTGGGGACAGCCTTGTTCTCACCGCCATCACTTCCCACCTTCATGTTCCATGTTGGGAGCAGTTGAAGTTCTGCAGCACTCTCTCTTCTGGAGGACAGAAAAATAGCTAATTTTGTGGAAGTAGGACTCGGGAGCTGCACACAGCATGTATGTTCATATATATCAGATCATTCCCTGAAAGCTCTCCTACGTTAGCAAATGCGGCTTCACAGGGAGGTGTGTCAGAGGGTCCCCAGACAGTGGAATGACTTCTCCATGCACTGCAGCTGTAGCGCAGCTGGCCACAGCAGCCATAGGCACCATGTCCATCACGTTAGCATGGTTTGTTCCACTCTGTGCTGTAGGTGCAAGTAATACTTAGGGTGCCTGTCCCTGCTCTTCATCCCACTTCCTGCAGTGCCCCAGTGCCATGTAGGAATCTCCTTCTGCAGCATTATCCCTCTGGGGCTCCGCAGTGCTGCCAGGAACGGGGGTGAGGTTTTGCCACCAAGGTCCACTTCTTGCACAGTGGAGATGCAAATTGTGCTGGAACGGAGCTGTACTGCCTTGCAGGGACCTGGTGGGTTTCTGTAGATCACCACCAGGCTAAGAGTGCATTCAGAAGATCCTAAACCACCAGGGTAACAGTGCATTCAGAAGAGCCTAACAGCCTGGTTATACTGAGAAGCGAACTGTATTTGAAGTCTGGAAAACCTACAGCTTGACCATTTTCACATTGGTGATCTAAGTAGAAACACTGCGTAGTGCTCCTGCTTAGCAGGTAAAAAAAAAATGCATATATACTATTACTGAAAATTAGGTGTGAGATGTTTCTCCCTGTATTGAAGAAATCATAAACCTTCCTACTGATTAATTCAGAAAACAGTGATGCTGATTATACCTTCACAAATACCAACAGGATTGGCACCGTTACGAACAGCATTTCTCTCCCACATTCCTATTGATGGTACTTTGATGATCCTCCCCTCCCTCCCCTTACTGCACTGTAGGAGCACCTCGTAAGCTATTTATTTATATCCCCAACGTGCTTGTGAAAAGAGAAAAATACTATTAATCCCAGTTCAGTGTCAACGATTTGTGCTGGAATAATCGGAGGGCTCTCAGTTACTCACCAAACCACCTGGCCACTGGATTTTTTCCACTATGTTCCTTACCATGTTCTCATGTACCTCAGAAATCACTCTCAGTTGCACAGTTTCTGTTCTCAAACTTTTGGTTTTTGGTTTTTTGGTTTTTTTTTTTGGTTTTTTCTTCATTGAGTGTGATGCCATATCAAGTCAACGTTATTCTCTCACAATGTGCTCTTTAAGAGGTGTGGATGTTTATATGGTCAGGGGATGCTAGAAAGTGCGGTAGTAGGCATGATCAGTGTAAACAAAAGTATTTAGAAAGTATGCGAGGTTGTTTTCGATGGATAAGACTCAGATACAGTGTAGTCTCGATTACCTTTTGAAAGGTCTTCTTTGTTCAGTGTTGTCATTTTTATTAATAACCTGTTGTTTTGACTAGTTTAAAGATGGTTCTAAGAAAAGTGTTTTGGCGGGATTAGGTATGCAGTATGGACAATAAACTCACCTTGACCTAAGTTCGTCTGTCTTGGTTTTATTCATTCAGTGTAAAGATGATGCAAAAGAAGATGAGATTCTAAAGTCTCTGATCTAGATAGATGGTGTTAGCAGGCGTATAAAACATGAACTCTTCAATGTTGCAGTCTCAGAAACAGTTTTCCTCTAAAACAGCTCGTTGCCTGCTGGATAGGAAAACCCTGACATGTTTCTTCTCTGAAATGACCCCATGAGATTCAAGGAGAACAAAATCCTAAAAATGGTAAATTGCTGGATTAAAACAGTTTGTGGAAATTAAACTGAGCTGGTGGAAAAATCCTCGTAAGTACGTGCAGCGCAGGTTTTTGCCACTAATTGAAATACTGTTGAAATCTCCAGTCAGTTACTTGTTGCGTTTAAATGCTACTGCAAAAAAAAGAACATGTTGTTTTTCTTTCTATGAGCTTTGGGCAAACTGAATAAAAAGAGAGGGCTTTGTGGTGAAGCCAGCAGAAAAAGCTGAGCCTCCAGGTGCAGAGGCTCCTTTCTCAGCCTGTGGCCAGGTGGCGAGATGCTCGTACTCTCTTGCTTCCATGTCTTCTGCTTCTGGATGCTTGCTGTGAAATGACCAACCTCCCATGGTATGTATTCGGCCTGACCTCAGTGTCTCTCCTTCTCCACTGCCATCTTCTACTGAGTTTCAGGCCTTTGGGCACCCCTGGGAAGAGGCCATGAGGGATGGAGAGGTGTTTGGGCAGACACACTGGGGGAAAAAGTAACCCCATAATAAAGTGAATAATACAGCCAAAACCAGAGAAGAGAAATGAAAGAAAACCAACAAAAAAAAAAGGGGGGGGGGGGAGAATAGGGGAAAAAAAGATGTAATGAACAGCAAGCAGAAATACTCAAAAGGAAAAACATGTATTACAAACATGAAGAGACATACGAGCAAAATTAATACATATGAGCAAATAGAAAAAAGCCATGGAGGGGTAGGAAATAGAAACTAAATCATGAGGCTGTGAGTTCCCTAAAAACTCAGGACCTGTGGCTTTAGGCAGAGTCTGTTAAGACTTCCCTGCAAAGTGATGGGGGTTAGCCTCATACTTCAGAGGCTGACTGCACCAAAGGTAGAGATTTTGAAGTGTAACAAGTCCACATGTTTGTTTCTCTGACCACCATTTAACATGACCTGCACTCTGCAGCATTTCATAGGCATAACTTTGATCCTTTGAAGAACTGGAACTCATGAGGGCTCCAGTTTGTGATTTAAAGCTCAAAGGGGTACTCCTCGGCCTAATTTCAGGTTTTAGGGGGTTAACTCCTTTCTCACTATAGTGTCACCAGTAGTCACCCAGGAACTACATGGATGTGCTACACAGCTTTGTGTTTTAAGAGTTTTTACTAAATATAGATTTAGCAGAAGAGAGATTTTATATTGTCATTTAAGTAAATGCATGTGAATATAGGGAACAGAAGCTAAAACTGAGATTAATTGAACAACAGCCTGTTCCCTTCCTTTAAAGAAAGCCGGCTGAATGCGGAGAAGCCACATACAATAGGGTTAAGTTCCATTATTATGTGGCCTGTGAAATCGTTTTGTATTGTCATCTTCTTGACCATCTGCAAACAATTTCTGCCCATCATGATCCTACACTTTACATAAAGGACAGCCTGAGGATTTAAGGAGGGACAACATAGCAAGATCATGCTTTAAAACAACCGCATGCTGGACTGACTTTTCTGTGTAAGAAAACTTCCATGGCAAAGGGAGAAAAAGCTTTTGCACTGAGATTCCAGAACAAACAACCACCACCACACAATGCTCGGTTTTCCCAATCTCAGTATACGAGTTAGGTTATATTTTATTTGGTATTTCCCAAAATCTTTCTGTACGGCCTAGAAATACAGTTTATCTTCTAAAGAGGGACTTTTCCTGTGTGTTTCAAAGAAGGTATCCTTAATGCTCGTTTCAAGGAGTGTCTTCAACCATTCCTATTGCAATTGCTGTATTTTTTAATTTGTCCATGAACTGTGTAGCCACTCTTCATTCTGTGCTGCTCTAAAAAAGCCAAATTCCCTATGAATCTCATGCAACCAGCACAAGCAGAGTGAAATTCTATCCCTGCTGGAGACAGTGGGAGCTCCACTGTGAACTTTTCATAGGTTTAATAATTTTCCCACCAGCTCCAGTTCACTCTTGTGCCATACTGTGAATTACCAGTCACATCAATAAACGTAAAGCTGATGTAAAGGCAGGTAGAGTTTCTGCTAAGTCTGGCCAGGCAATTTCCTTTTTTTTCAGTAGGAAAAATCAGGATTTTGCTGCCAAGAGGTATGAGAGGTGTGGGGTCCATCTTTCTCAATACAGTGTTAACCCTTGAACAGTATATTGGTTCTTCAACTTCCTGAACTCCCAAGGTCAGTGAAGCTCACTGTCTCCAGTCACAGCCCATCAGTCGCCCATACTCTTCCTGGAAGGATGCTCAGGAGGATGTGTAAATGATGGACAAAGCAGGCACTATCAAACATATGGCCTGCTTAATGGTAATTGAGATAATAAGGTAGAAAACATGTATTTTAATCTTATATTTCAGGGGGAAGAAACAGACCAGGAAAGCATATGGCTTTGTTCATGCAGGAAAAAACTGCTCATACACTTACACCCTTCTGTAGCCCCTTGCAGGCATAAGCATAGAGTAGCTGCATTCAGCCTTTAGAGAACAGTATTAGAGCCTTCTCTGTGCTGTTTGCAAATCGAAGCCAGCCAGCTGGCACAAAGGGAACCAGGCTATGCTCTACTTCTTTGCCCCCCACAGAACACTGAATCATTTCTCCCAATTAAGGGAAAGTTTATTTTAACAAGACTTTGGGGATCCCTTCAGACCTTTGGACAAAGCTAGCTGTACCACAGTTACTTCGTACCTCCTTGAAAGATACAAAAATCCACACACACTCTTTCATTTTTTCTTAACGTAATGGTATATTAAATGTATTGGTATGTTACAGTGTGTGGAGACCTCATAGCAGCCTTCCAGTATCTGAAGGGGGCCTAGAAGGATACTGGAGAGGGACTTTTCATTAGGGACTGTAGTGATAAGACAAGGGGTAATGGGTTAAAACTATAACAGGCGAAGTTTAGATTAGATATAAGGAAGAAGTTTTTTACTGTGAGAGTGTTGAGGCACTGGAATTGGTTGCCCAGGGAAGCTGTGAATGCTCCACCCCTGGCAGCATTCAAGGCCAGGTTGGACAGGGCCTTGGGTGACATGTTTTAGTGTGAGGTGTCCCTGCCCATGGCACGGGGTTGGAACCTCGATGAATCTTAAGGTCCTTTCCAACCCTCACTATTCTGTGATTCTGTGATATTTAAAGTGGTCCTCAAAGGTGATCTGCATTTCAGCCGTGTGCAGCTGCACAGGCATCAGAGCGTTTTTGCACCAAAAGGAGTGTGTGGCAGCTGATGTTGCTGCAGATGCTGCCAGCAGACAACAGTGAAAACTAGGAAGGGTCTTAGTACAGACACTTGTCAGGGAGAACACCAGGCCAGGACTCAGGTGGGCTTTAGGTGCACTGTGGGGAAGGGCACCCCTTGCTGGCAGATATATTAAATCAAGACCTATTAGGCTTACAAATGAAGGTGAGTAAAGCTGAGGTATTTATGCGTAGATGTGAGATCTGTACGCAATATGCCTGGCATGAAAGGCTGCTCTGAGTTTTGCTGCAACCTGCTAGAGAGAAAGAAAGGAGCTGATGGGAAGAGTAAGAAAAAAAAAGGGTATGAGGGAAATATCTGTCTCCTTAAATGTCTGTCCTTCTGTGGAAATGATGTGATGATAGCTCTGTCTTGCTATTGAGTTTTCTCTAAAAATAAACTGGGATGCTATTTGAGCTCTTCCAAAACATAACATGCACAAACTACATGAAGAATTAGGACAGAGTGATGAAGGCAAGAGAGAAAGGTCAGTAGACTGGCCACGTTTGGAGCTGCAGCTCCTCAGATTACTTGGTAATGCTGTTTAGAGCAAAAACTCTGGTTTGTCTGGCAGGAGACTAGCAAGCATCCCTGAAGAGCAGCAGAATGACCTTTCTGATGGCTAGGGTTTTCAGAACTTGAACAGAACTGTGAGTGGGACATAACAGGCTAGGGGATGAAGAATTAATTCAGGATTAGAAAAGAAAGCCAACCATCATCAAATAAGTATGACCAGCAGGTCAAAGGAGGTGATCCTGCCCCTCTACTCTGCTCTAGTGAAACCCCACTTGCAGCACTGTGTGCCCTCAACATAAAAAGGACATGGAACTGTTGGAACAAGTCCAGAGGAGGGCCACGAGAATGATCAGGGGACTGGAGCACCTCCCATATGAAGATAGGCTGAGAAAGTTGGGGCTGTTCAGCCTGGAGAAGAGAAGCTACATGGAGACCTCATAGCAGACTTCCAGTATCTGAACGAGGCCTATAAGGATGCTGGGGAGGGACTAGTCATTAGGGACTGTAGTGATCACAGTATCACAGTATGTTAGAGATTGGAAGGGACCTCAAAAGATCATCTAGTCCAATCCCCCTGCCAGAGCAGGATCACCTAGATAAGGTTACACAGGAACGTGTCCAGGAGGGTCTTGAATGTCTCCAAAGAAGGAGATTCCACAACCTCCCTGGGCAGCCTGTTCCAGTGTTCTGTCACCCTCACTGAGAAGAAGTTTCTTCTCAGGTTTAAGTGGAACCTCTTGTGTTCCAATTTGTACCCATTTCCCCTTGTCCTTTGATTGTTAGTGATAGACAAGTGGTGATGGGTTCCCAGGGGAAGTTCAGGTTAGATATAAGAAAGAAGTTCTTATTGTGAAGGTGGTAAGGCACTGTGGTAAGACAAGGGGTAACGGGTTAAAACTATAATAGGCGAAGTTTAGATTAGATATAAGGAAGACTTTACTGTGAGGGCGTTCAGGCACTGAAACAGGTTGCCCAAAGAAGCCGTGAATGCTCCATCTCTGGCGGTATTCAATGCCAGGTTGGACAGAGCCTTGGGTGAGATGGTTTAGGGTGAGGTGTCCCTGCCCATGGCAGGGGGGTTGGAACTGGATGATCTTAAGGTCCTTTCCCACCCAATCCAGTCTGTGATTCTATGACTCTATGATTGTTACCCAGCACACCCAAACAGCATTTCCTCTCAGATGTTCTACCTTCCACAGGCTCAACCTCTTCGTTTCCCCATAATTTTTTATTTTGATTTCTTTGGATTTGCTTCTTACCCATGACAAAGCACTTATTTTTCTGGAGTGCTCTGATGGCATCAGTTTATTTCCCCAGTTTAGGTATTAAGGCTTGGCCTGACGTTAGAGAAACTTGCAACAGAAATCCGTTAAATCTGGCTGTGATTCTCCTCGATGGCTAGCGGCAAAAGAGCAAATGTGTAATCTAAGCTAGATGCACAGCTTGTTGAGTGGGAAATCCGGCTAGAACGGAACGGTAAAACCCGAGGGTGCAGACTGCAGGAGCACCGCTAGATGACGGTAACGCCTCTCCTACGGCGGCAGCTATTCCTGGCCCTCCTCCAGGATCTGCCGGGGTTTCCCGCACTGCTGGGAAGGAACGATGCTCAACTGAACCTTCCCGCTGCTCCAACAGCTCACCTGAACGCCTTCATCAGCCAGAAAACCTGCAACCATGACTTGCGCTCTTTTACACTTGGGGGTTTGGGCAAACTGGTCTAAAGTGCGGTTACAGGAGCAGTACTGTTCAGTGGAAGAGCCACAAGGGGATGGCTCTGCTCCCCCTTTGCAGCCCGTATATCACACTGAAAACCATCTTAACAATAATTAAACACTTTCCTAAAGTTGCTTTTCCATAAAAGCAACCGTTGCAGTTGCCACAAAGGTATTGCACAACCATGTTCTGCAGCCTGAGTTGAGAACTGTCCACAGCACAATCTCTTCTGTTAGGATTCGACCGACTTACAGATTTCTGCATGCCAGCACATCCTTTAGGGCCATACTACTTAGGGAGAGGAGTGAGGGAGAAAAGCAATGAGGAAATTTGTCCCAGGTTTCTGCTGGGCTGGTGTTAACTTGTAAGAGCAGGAAGCAAGATCAGATCCCAAATGACAAGTGGGCAGCAGGGAATACAGCCCAGGTGAGGATTTCAGGCTTGCGTTAATTGCCAGCTGATGTTTCATGGAGACTAGATAACTGCTCTGTATCAATGATACCATCTAATGTTAGTGACATGTGATTCATATGATGATGAGTTTACTAGATAGTCAACATTACTCAAATATAAAAAAATTTTTAGGAAAAAAAAAAAATCCTCACTCAAAAATGTTTTATTTCCAGCTTTACAGAAGCTTTTTCTTCCTAAAATGACTTCCTCAAAATACTGTTCCTCATCTGATGAGCTTCTACGCTCATGTTAGTAGTTGTGCTTTGTAAATGCTTTGTTTTAATGGGTCAGTTTAAAAACCAGCTTCATGAATACAGGCTTGATGTGCTACAGCAGATCTGAGAAATGACTGAGGAAGAAGAAATGAAAAATAAGAATGTTAATGCTCAGGGAAAAATATGCATATGCTACGAAGATGAAGACAGGGGCAAAGATAAGCGGACTAAACAATGGAAAAGGGAAACATGATCTAGCAGCCAAATCATGAGGCCATTAAGTCAGAAACTGCAGGCCTTTCAAGCTGTCTTCTCACAAACCCAAACTGTTGGACTTCAGACACAGCCTCTTTAACTTTGCCTGAAGGGCTGTCACAGAGGGACCTGCATCAGAACATCCACTTATAAGAGCACAGACACAGTGTTGGCTCCTATTTATTTCTTGTCCTTCTAAAACACACTTGAAACACAGCTGGGGTCTTATCATCCTAGCAAAACACAGTTGTTTTTAATGGTGATACAACAGAAATAGGTCAGAGTTGAGTCACTTGACAATGGCTGGTTCAGAGGCCAGACATGCCACTGGTCTCTCACCCTTTGAAAATGTCAGTTCTGAAATCCATGAAGGAGAGGCACTGCAGAAATACAAGGTTATGCCACTCTGCCAAAGGAAAATATAAGGTGAATGAGACAGACAAGCTGTTGCATTAAATGTTCAATTTAGCATCTGTTTTAAACTGCTACCAAATGAAACAAACATGTTTTACCCTTCACATTTAGAATGTGCTTGGTGGTAACGCACAAACCACTTTCAAAGTTAGATCAGGTCTCTGGGCAACCCAGAAGAATGTCTCTGACTTTTAGATAGCCTTTATTCCATCTGGTGGTGAAATCCTAAAGGAAATACACTCAGGTATCTGACCAAATAACTGGTTAATCAGACTGCCTGTAACCCATAAAACTTGAGCTTTCTGAAAGGAAAAGGATGATTTGTGGCTGCTCCTTCTATTACTTTGTCCATTTTACCAGCAGTAATTTCATAATGCTATTATTTAATACTAGCAATTGGGTCATTTCTCTCATTGTGTACTAGAAAACACCATGAGCAAAATGATTAAAATATTAATTTTACATGGTACTTTCTAAGTTCCTGTGTGCTATTATAGCTCCTTGGATATTTTTGTTCACCATTACGTGACTTTCCCATTTCTTGCCCTGCTTTTTGCAACCATAAAACACATATTATGTGTTATTTATTCTGCATCAATATCGCAGCGAACCATATGGTTCATTTCCTAAATATCAACCATTTGAATCCTCTGTATTTTGGACAGTAGAACTTTTCCTGAGGTGAACGTTGTATTTCTGTGTTCAGGGAAACATCCTCTCTGCTGCGTCCTTGCAGTTTGTGAGATGTGTTTTTTCATGGATCTTCAAAAACAGTACGTGGGGAGGAACAGCAAAATAAATGTCTACTTTTGTAAGACTTATTTCTTGGGGTTTTTTTGCTTTGCTTTCTCACTCTCACTAGGGAAAGTAAGATTCTGAACGTCAAACCACAGCAAGTGAAAAAAGCATCCCCCTGCTCACCCAGAAAGTAATGCATAAGCAACAAGAACGTCAGCTACAAAATGCGGATGTCTGGTATCTTCCCACAGATGCTGTTAGCCGGCGCAGGAAGCACACTGCTGGGCAAAGGAGGAGAGCTGATTTACTGTACCTAGCTCAGGCGTCAGCTTTACTCCCGAGTCTGAAAACATCACCCCGATATAGAGGAGGTGTAGGTGGTAGGTTTGCTTGTCGTTCTTATTTCTCTCTTCCCCACCCCCCCCCCCCAGTTTCTCTCTGTTATCTCCCAAGTCTGGAGCGGGTCCAGAGAAGGGCAACGAAGCCGCCACCAGCGCAACCAAGTTACTCGAGGAACGCCCGGCAGGAAGCGGGACGCAGCTCCGCGAACACGCACCCCGGGACACTGGGGTCTCCCTGGGGGCGCCGGAACACAGCGGAAGCGGTCGGGGCTGCCCGGAGCGGACGCGCGGACTGACACCAGCACAGGAACACACACCGGACCCCGACGGCTCCCGGAGAGACCCCGCCCCCTTTCGCCGCCACGCCGGGGCGGGGCCGTGACGTCACCGGCGGGCGTGAGGGGCCGGGCGCCGCGCGCCGCAGTGCGGGGTGAAGCGAGGCCGGGCTGGGCCTGCGTGTACCTGTGAGGTCGCGCCATGGTGCGCTTCGGATTGACCATCGTCCGGCAGTGAGTACCGCGACACCCCAACACCGCAGGTTGCTTTTAACTCCTTTCCTCTCTGCCCCCTTCCATTGCCGGGATGGGCTGCGATGTTAGCGGAGTTCCGTTCCTCCCCCCCAACCCCCCCCCCCCCCCCCCCCGGTCGTCCCTTAGGCGCACACGGCTGCCGTCAGCCAATAAAGCTGGGTGGCTTGGCGGCGGGCGGGGTGAGCGCCGGGGTGTCCCGTGAGGGAGGCGGGAAGGGGGCCGAGGCGGCCTTGGAGCCGGAGGGCTGGCTCGGAATGGCGTGGGTACGGCCTCTGGCGTTACCGCTCCTGCCGGGGTGCGTGAGCCCATGGTGTACGCTGCAGTTAGCCGGACAGGTGAAGCCACATCGGTGCGGTTTGGTGTTGGTGAAAGTACGGGGGTATACGTAGCGTCAGTAAGCACTATTTGGGACTGCTTAGGTGGCTGCTCTCGAGACCTTTCCACAAGGTCTCTGGTTGGGCAGGCTGCTCGCTTAGGAGTGGCAGTCCTAGCATTTCTGCTGTGGAACATTAAAGAATTGGCATTTGTGACTTAGAATCACAGAATAGTTAGGGTCGGAAAGGACCTTAAGATCATCTAGTTCCAACCCCCCTGCCATGGGCAGGGACACCTCACACTAGATCATGTTGCCCAAGGCTCTGTCCAGCGCGGCTTGAACGCTGCCAGGAACGGAGTATTCAAAACTTCTTTGGGTAACCCATTCCAGTGCCTCACCGCCCTCACAGTAAATAATTTCTTCCTTATATCTAACCTGAACTTCCCCTGTTTAAGTTTTAACCCATTACCCCTTGTCCTGTCGTTTCAGTCCCTAATGAAGAGTCCCTCTCCAGCATCCTTGTAGACCCCCTTCAGATACGGGAAGGCTGCTGTGAGGTCTCCACGCAGCTTCTCTTCTCCAGGCTGGACAGCCTTCATTGAAGTTACTGAGTTTTGCCTTCAGGCTACAGTGGATATTGGCAAAGATTTGTAGTCAGCTAGGCTGAGTAGCTCCAGTTTCCTGCAGCTGAGAGTAATTAACTGTCTAATTTTTAGTAAAGTTAGACTTTTTTTCTCCTTTAGTATAATATATGCTGAAAGTAGCTGTCAGGACATGGGGCAAGCCTAAAGAATTACATTGCTGCCCCTTGTGCAGGAGTCTAAAGCATACTGAAATACAGTGATTTGTCTTAAAGGTACTAGCCTTCTGTGATCAGTTACCTATTTCGGGCTCATCTTGAGGGCTTTCCATGAAGCCTTGTTGATGGGTGTCTGCATAAAAACCAAGTAGAGAACTTGGCCTTAGTACTGCAAAAACTTAAATGTGACATTTCAGTCAGGTGAGGGGTTTCAGCAAAGTCAGCATGCTTGACTTCGTGTGAAGTTTAGTTGTTAGACTTTCCCCCTAAATAAGTCTTCACATAGTTTTAGTCACTGTTCTCATGAAATACTGTCAATTATGGTTTTCAAGGTAGAATATTCATAAAGAAGGTGCTGTTCATTCTACTAGCTTTTCTACAGCTCTGGCTTGTTATTATGCTGTTTCTTCAAGGTGTGCAGGCTGCTCTGCTGCTGTCTTTGATAATCTCTTGAATTGGCTTCCCTTTAAACTGCAGAGGTCCAGTTGACTAGCACAGATTTTTCATGAGGGCTCCTGAGTCTTCCTGCAACTTCTCTCTCTCCAGCATGGAGGTGTAATTGTAACAGATATATTATGTTGCATTTATGATAAATTTAAGAAATTACTTCCTTTTATTCCAGGTAGGTTTGTCTTAGTAAATATTGAAGGCATGATTGAGGTTGACCACTTGAAAATATGGGGTGTTTTTTTTTGTTGCTTAAAAGTCTTCAGATATTTGAAAAGAGGCTGTGCTGTATTATATCTCATTTTTCATATCCAGACTTTGCTGTCTCTTGTTGGTGCCTAATACAGTAATGGTTTTGAACATTCAGCAAAATCATGGTGAGTTAACTTTTGTTTATAATCTCTTTCAGTGGAGAAACAAGATACAACAAAGACAAGATACTTCAAGGTTGGTATCAGTTACTCTGTGAGCTTGTTAGAGGTGGAAATTTATTCTTCCCTGCAGAATGTGAAATCCTGCAACCAATTGCTGAAATGTTAAGTATTATTATGGAATAATATTGTAAACCTTAACAGATGTTATTTGTAAGCCAGGACATTAGCTTGATAGCTTTACTGCTATCAGCTACATACAGCTATCAACTGCATACAACTAGGAAGGTTCTAAGTGGATCTCCACAGAATATCAACAAATGACTTGACTCTCCCATGTGCATGTGTTTTTTTTTTCTGTAGATGTATTTTAGTATCAGCAGCATTATCTCAATTGTAATGTCCTTTTTCTTATTTTACAATCAACAGATATGTTTATAGCATTTCAATTTCAGTTGTAAGGCACCTCTTGCAGGAAGCCTACCAGTGACATTTTGAAAAGGACAAATGTTTTGAAATTACTGCTTATGTTTAGAAAATGTATGTCTCTGTTTGATGTTTAAATTTGTCATATGTATACATTAATACGAATATCAGTAAAGATCCTTCTGTCTTCTTAGTTTGTACTCCCACTTCTGTCATCTGTGTGACGGTTTATGAAAGCCTAGAGGAACAGTGACGTTTACCAGAGGTTGACTTTACTGAAGGAGAAGGATTTTATCATGACTGAGCAGATTCTTTATTGCTGCTGTGCTTGCTCAGCTAAATGATCAAAAATTTGCATGTCTTAATGTTGATGGGGTTTTATTTTTTAGGTCAAGGAGTGGATGAGCCGCTCTCTGCAACTGGTTTCAGACAAGCAGATGCTGCTGGTTTGTTTCTCAGTAATGTGAAGTTTACTCATGTCTTTTCAAGTGACCTTCTTCGAGCAAAGCAGGCAAGTGCTTTTTGAGGTAACTGAATGTAAATATTAGCTTCAGAATTTGGCATTTATTTGCTGTTGATGATGCAAAAAATAATAGAGAGCCAAAAGGTATTCTGAGGGACTTAGAACTGCAGTTTGAGTTTTGTAGAATTCAAGAAGGCCTCTGAGGAAATTTCAATGAGAACAGCTCTGTTAGGAGCCAGTGAAGGCTACCTTGCTTTGCAGGATGTCTTGCAATGTTGTTCTAATGGATTTGCTGTTATTTTTTATGGGCATAGGATCTTACTAAAGGAGTAATTAGGACTGAGAGGTAACACAGGCTGAAGTCAGTTTTTGAAGAAACAAAACTAATTTGCTGTGATATTGTTCTACTCTCATATGCATTATGGCTGGATGCTGTGTCTTTCTGAAAAATGCAGGCCAATATAGGCAAGATCAAGTTTTGCTGTAAATTCAGTGCAATGATCATTAAATATGTGGAGAGGTTGGATTTGAATAAATATCACACCTCTCATCTTGATGCACTATTTTTCTAGGTTAATTAAAGAGGAAAAAAATGTTAATTACTGAATGGGATTACATGTGATTTTGTGTGCAAAGTTACAAAATGCTCAAAAACTTCAGGAAACAGAGCTTTGAAAGGTAGAGGGTTTTGATCTCATGATCAGCTGTTGAAGGAAGATCATGTCTCCTGTGGAAGCCCTATCGTTAATTCTCTCTGCTTTGACTGATGCTGTGATTTCAGGAGATGTGTAGGTTTCACATCATTGAAACAACTAAGCAGTTCTTGATAGCCCTGCTGATTGCTTGCCTTTTGCTCCACTGTCCTGCTACAAAAGACTGCGAAGCCTTGATGTAAACCAGATCCACAAAATCTAGCTTAAATAACCTTTTTTCCCTTAAAACATAGATCATCAACATTAGTCAACAGTTTTGCAGCACAGTCCCATGAACTGCTGTAGCAGCACAACTTAGGCAGAAGGCAAACTGGAGAGACAGGAAGAGAGTACTGCAGTAATTGGGTATTTTAAAAATGCCTTATAACTGCCTGATAAGTCACTTCCTTTGAGTGTGTGAATGGCAGCAATGATATTTAGAAACATTACAGTACAGTTCTGGTGTCGTCAACATAAAAAGGACGTGGAACTTTTGGAACAAGTCCAGAGGAGGGCCATGAGAATGATGGAGCACCTCCCATATGAAGATAGGCTGAGGAAGCTGGGGCTGTTCAGCCTGGAGAAGAGAAGGCTGCATGGAGACCTCATAGCAGCCTTCCAGTATCTGAAGGAGGCCTATAAGGATGCTGGCGATGGACTCTTCATTAGGGACTGTAGTGGTGGGACAAGGGGTAACGGGTTAAAACTTAAACAGAGGAAGTTTAGATTGGATATAAGGAAGGAGTTCTTTAGTGTGAGGGTGGTGAGGCACTGGAATGGGTTGCCCAAGGAAGTTGTTGCTCCATCCCTGGTGGTGATCAAGTCCAGGTTGGACAGAGCCTTGGGTGACATGTTTTAGTGTGAGGTGTCCCTGCTCATGGCAGGGGGTTTGGAACTAGGTGGCCTTAAGGTCCTTTCCAGCTCTAAATATTCTAGAATTCTATTAATAGTGCTTTATAATGTTCATGGGATGCTGTGCTATGTGCCTGCCTTAGGGGAATTGTTTTTGAACACTCAGCCACTTGAGAGTGAGCTTGTTAATTTTATTCCTTATTTTAGAGACAACCTTTTCCATGAGAAGCATTTGCACGCTCATAGTGTAGAAGACAGACCTGAATTTGTCCTTTGCAAAAAGGAAATGTATTTTGCTCTATTTTTTTTTTACAAGCTATCCAGACTTCGTGCAAGCTTTTCAAAGATGGGCAAACCTGCAGTTTCCATTTGCTTGGAACTCACTTTTTTTGGCATCTGCAAATCTATGAAGAAGTGCCCTTTACTACACTGTCACTTCATAGCTCAAGTATGAGAGGAATGTGTAAGTTCCCTTGAAAAAGAGATAAAAAATGATTTTAAAAGAAACTGTTAATGATAAAGTTTACTTTTCCTTGCAAAGTCTCCTGCATGAGCTGTAGTCAGGTTGTGCAGTGGTTACTGGAACCAGGAGTGGTGTGTTGTCCCCTGGCTACTGCCCATGGCTAACAGCTGAACATGCAAGACTGAACAGGATAGGAGAAAATGGGGATGTGTGCAGAGAGAGTTGTACTAGATGGGCAGGAATTCCAAGAGCTACAGGAGATGCAACATGAATAGGTATGAGAAATGCAGGAAGAGACTCTGCAGGGAAGCCTGCTTGAGAGACTAAGCCTAGAAAGGGGGTCAGAGACTGGCTTCAGAAATCAGCAGTGCAGGAGAAAGCAGGGCAGACTAGCAATGTGAAAATACAAAAAGACTAGTTGGACAGACTAGGATGTTTTGTGAACACAGCAGAACTCCATAAGGCTACAAAGCTTAACAGAGCATAACAACAAAGTCTGTAGGGGAGTATGGGGCCTATGTGAGGTGCTAATGCTGTTGGAACAAGAACTGTGCAGTAGTGAAACCAGATTCAGGACTGGGACAGGCTGGGCCCTGGGAAGGATCAGAGATAATCTTTTGAGTCTTTTCCATGTATGAAATTAGGCTAATATCCATTCTCTCACTGTGGTAATGTGAAGATTCAGTAATGTTTCTGAAGCATTATATTCTAGTAAATGATGGCATAGGGAAACTATGAGGAAGTTAAACTCTTGGAACATATTTTGGTTTCAGCAGAGTAAATAAGTCTTCATGTTTAATACTTGCAACTCAGAGTATGTATTAGTGCTCAGTAGGTGAACACTGTCTATTCCGTGTAGCAAACAGGATCTCAACCCTGGAGAAATTTCAGAATATTATCATACTATGAATAACTATATTATTCATATTTGCTAGGAAGTATCTGAATTTTGATGTTTTCCTGTGGCAGAAATTTAAAGTTGCAACTTAAAGCCTTTTCTGAGCAATGCATTAAATAGGTCATAAAATCTTGTTAGTACAACAAAGCTTTTTTATTATTCGTCAGAATCAAAGGAGCCTTTTCAGAATGAGTCCTTTAAGTGTCATTTTGTTTGGACGTGGACATTTGCACGATACTTCCAGCTGATATTACCAGTCAAAACTGATATGTGAATCCAGTATGGCCTTCACACACCAGTGCATGTAAGAACAGGAGGAGGTTAGCTCCTGTGGCAGCCAGAGAGGTGTGCAATATCCAAGACATTAGAGCCTCCATTAGGCAATACTTTTTTCAAAGTGGTATCAGAATTTCTTCTTGATCAGTCATCTTGCCCTCCCTGCACTCCCAAAATCATGTTTTCTTGGAAGCAAACAAAAGATGTATCGCACAAGACTTGTCATCCTGTTAGGAGCAAACTAAGGCCTTTGGGTTTTCTCTGTCTCTTAGCTATGCCATCAAGAGGCAGAGGAATACAATAAGCTAGATGTTTTTTTTTTCTCCTTTCAAGTGTATCATACAGTGCGTTTCTTCCTAGTAACAACTTCCATTTGTTGCGGCAAACATCCTCCTGCCTCTTAACTGCTTCAAGAGTAGCTTGTTTCTGAGTTGCATTGAGTAGCCACTTGCCAGAAAGGAATTTAATTTGTTAGATGTTACTTTTTTTTTTTTTTGGTGGTTGAATTAACTGATCAGTTTTTAGGAATGTACTGCTTGTGAATCTGACCTACATACTACAAAGAATGTGTTGGCATGATTGCTTTGTGAGTGGCAGTATAAATGAGAGAAGATGTGGCTTTTATCCTGGTAAATCCTGTGCTGCTGTTCATCTTGCTGCACACCTTTCATAGGTGCTAAATGTCTTCAACTATTCTGGGCTTTGAATTTTGAAAGAACTTTCAGAAGATGTAGGTTTTCTGCCTTTTATGGCCTGACACAGGCCTTATATCCAATTCTGACAGTGACTACTAGCTGAAAACCTTTTTATCTTGGATTTTTGGGTCCTGCTAGTGTGATTGACATTGGTTGTGGTGGTCTAAGATGGTCTGGCTATCCCATGAGAAAACAGCTCATTGATGTGACTTGTATTCACTTTTTAGACGGCTGCCACAATTCTAGGAAAAAATAAGTTTTGCAAAGATTTGGAAATCAAGTGTGATGCAAGACTTCGAGAGAGAGTAAGTGCCAAAACAGTATGTTTTAATATTGAACATTGAACAATTTGAAATGTAACTTGCTGCTGATGGTATCTTGGCTTATTAAATGGTAAATTTAATAGTGGAGATAACTGTTTGATGTATTTTTAATCATTGAAAACTGAACTGTTCACATCGGATATTATAAATTGTTTGCAGAATTGTGAAGCAAAGCCAAAATGTAGTGATTAGTGCTGTAACTGATGCTTTAGTGATGTAAGGTAAGATTGACGTGTAGAGGAAATTATCTTAAGTGTAATAAAGAGCTTAGCTGTTTTCTAACTCCATATGTAAAGTGTTAAAGATACTCTCTCTGCCTACCTTCTCTAGCCTGATGGCACAACTCAGTGTTGACTTTTCAGCTGTTTATACCTTTTCATTTCCGCAAGGACTCCTGGAAGGCTTTCTTCTGTCTATGGAACAATCTGCTTTCCTGATTAGCTTCTCTGCCAGATAAAAGGGATCGTGTACCTCCTGTCTGGTTTTAAGTATGTCTTGATAAGAATAAATTCAGATGCTGGCTGTTACTGCTAATATGAACCACCCTTCAGATGCTACAGTAAGACTGTCAGCTAATTTTAAATAAGGAAACGGTGCAAAACCAATAGTGGGTTGGCATACTGCCAGCATGCAAATATGTGTTTAAGGAGCGTAACATGATTGTAGCGTTTAACTTTCGGATCTTTGTTTTCTGTCGGAAATTCCAGTTCTTCCACTGAAATCAGCAAGTAAATTTTCCCCAAACTCCTTTAGTTGCATTATCACCTGATAATTTAAAAAGATATTACAGTTTCTAATACAGAATTTTAGAAAGCTATGATGTTACGCTTGTTTCCCCCTTTTATAGCACTTGTATGGGTGTATAGAAATGCCAGTACAGTGTCCGCAGGACACAGGTTGTAAGTCACTACTCTCTATAACTGGAATTAAGTTTGAATTGCATGAAAAGAATCAAAGTCCTTTAAGACAACATATGTCATTGATCCCATTAGGAAGGTTTTATTCTCTCATGCCTTGCTTTCATGAGAGGAGTCTAGAAAAATAAGGTTAGGATTTCATTTTCAGCAGTTTTAGGGCACTGAAATCTTCATATCTGTCTTAGTGTTCCAAAACTCTCAATATTTTGCTGTAGAGAAAGGGATTGAGAGGCTTAAGTAGATGTGTTTCAATACTTTTAAATTCTGAAGACTATAATAAGTTAATTGTTGTGGATATGCAGTTAGGGGCCATAATGAGTGGAGAGTGACATAGAAGTCTGGAAAGCCCCAGTAACAAGTATGTGGCTGTATCCTAGTCATCAACATCAGGGTTTCTGGAATGTGCATAACAAAGTTTGACAATACAGTTATCTTGATGTGAACAGCAACATATGGAGGTGTTTGCAATGTAGTGTCAGTTACATAGACACTTGAATTTAGTATGCTAAGAATGACTGTTGAAAATATACATGTGCACACCAGCGTGTATATATATATACACACACACACTTTGTATGTATACATTTAGCTTAAATAGCAGATAAAAAGTTACCTCCTCCCCCAGTATTGAAATAAAATGTAAAAAGTAGTTAAGCCTGTGGGTTACACTAGAGAATCCATTAAAACAAAGCTCTTAAGAGATGTTTGCATTGAAAGTGGTATGGAAGACTTGATACATCTGGCTAAACCGTCTCTTGTTTCTTACAGAAATATGGTGTTGCAGAAGGAAGGCCTTTGGCTGACCTCAAGGCTATGGCAAAGGCTGCTGGAGAGCAATGTCCTTCATTCACACCTTCTGGAGGAGAAACACTGGATGAAGTATGGTATTTATTTATTTGTGCCCTACTTTCAGTGCAGATGCAGCTACTGGATACGTACTTTCAAACATCTTATTGAGAGCTTAGCCCAACTAAAGATCATTATTTTATAAGCTAAAAACACTTGACCTGATTACAGTGTCAGCCAAGTAGGGAATCTCTTTAGAACTGTAGTATTGATTTTGAGATTGTCTCCTCATGAAGCTGTCATTTGGAGAAGGGTGATGGCAATTACTTCCAGCCTTGGCTTCGGAGGGCAGAGGAGTTTTTACAGCATTCAGTAACTTTGCACTGATCTCTGAGACTTGTCTGTGATTAATGTTTGCCTTTGAAGTAGTTCCATCTCAGATTTCTGAAAGGCAGTCTCTTGCATTCTTCACAACAATCTCTTCTGACCTTTCCCTGTAGGTAAAAGAGCGTGCAAGGGATTTCTTTGAATTTCTGTGTCAGCTAGCTGTTGAATTGGAACAGAAGGAGCAAGATGTCCATAGTGCAGGAAGCAGAAACTCAGGAACATCTGAAGAGCAGTTTGTTTTCCCTTGGACGAACCACTGCAGTGAAGCAGAACTTAGCTGTGGTAACGGTGGAGTTTCTAAAATACTAGATGCCAATATATTGGTGGTGAGTCATGGAGCCTACATGAGGAACTGGATTGGTTATTTTGTTTCACATCTCAACTGTACTTTGCCATCGGATTTAACAAAGTCTCAGTTGTCTTCTGTCAGTCCCAACACAGGAGTTAGTCACTTTATTGTAAAACTTGAAAATGGAAATTTGTTAAAACCTGAAATCACATGTGTTTGTTTAAATCAAGATTCTCACTTAGTAGATGTGGGAGCTGAATGTGTAGCCCAAAAAGTCTTTTAAGAGGTTTTGTAGGAGGAAGTAGCTCTAGATCATCATTAATCTATGCTTGGAAAAGGTATCTGTAGTAAGTACTGAGATTGACTGGAGTTACTGACATTAAACTGCAAAATTTAAGATATGCAACTGCTTACCGTCTTAAAATAACATGATTTGCATGTTCCTAGTGCCTGATATAAGTTGGCACTTGAGAAATAACACAAATGTTCTTTATGAACAGAAACTTAATACTTAGTCTCTTGTATATCTACACCTACAGAAACTTCATTAGTCAATAATTACTTGGTTTTCTCCAAGTAAAAGAGTTAGGGGGGGAAGGAACGGTACCTCAAAGATGAACTGTACTGTATCGTTGTTTTATTACAATATGCTGTATTGTAATATTAAACATATATTGTCTTAAAATAACTTCTTTTGAATGCAGTAGTATAACGTAAAAAGGAGCATTGCCTAGTGGAAAAGGTTTGGTACAGAGTCAGGGGACATGTTCCTGGCTCTGGTGCTAAGTAGCTGTGAGACTCTGGGCAAATCTCCCTTCCCTTTGTGAAGTGGGGATGATGATACACCTACCTCGCAGGAGTGTTTTGTAAGAAACCCTTAGGGTTGTTGAGACCTCTGTTGAAGAGCACTGTACACGAACATAAAGTATTTATTTTTAACTGTAAGCAGGATGAGGAGCCTCATATGAACATAGTTGAAATAATGGGCTCTCTTCTGAAAAGGAACCTTATCAATAGGGTGAGTCGTACCTGACTGGAATCCTTTTGTCAATTTGTAATCAGGCACTTGATGGATGAGTAGTTTTGCCTCGAATTAGGCAAGTTTGATTGCTGGATGACTGTAGTTGCTTTAGTACTGCATTCTTTCCCAGCTGGGGTGTTTGGAGTGTGACTATCTGATTTATGTTATTTATGTCCACATACTTTTTCTTCATTTGCATATTTTAAGCCTGTTTAAAAAATAAATTAAAGGTTTCTGAACTCCATTTCATCTGTATTTCTTTTGATGTAAAAATCTTTGTTAAGATTACTTTATGAAGCATTACTCAGGTCATATAACTTCCCATTTTATTTTTTTTTTCCCTGAAAAACCCTATGCTGGTCTCTTACTGTGAAAAAGAACCTTTTTTAAGGCTAACTGATCAGCACTATCCTGACTCTTACCTGGAAGAACCACTGATGTAAAATGTTGAGGATATACTTAAATTGCTTGCAACTGTTCAAAATTAACTGTTTGAAGTTTTAATTTTTTCATAATTTTTAAAAATATGCTGTCCAGTGTCCTTTAAACTACTTGGTCTCTTTGCCTTGAAGGAGAGACCTGAATTTTGAGGAGTAAAAAGAGGTTGCTGTTGTTTCCTTGAACAGGTGGGTAGCTATACTTAACTGCAACCCTACTAAAAAAAAAAAACAGCAATAGTATTACTTAATCTGACTCTAGTGACTGTACTTTGCTGTTTCTATTCTGACTGTCACTCAGTAGGAAATTCCTCTTGATTCTTACCTGAACAAAGAATGAGGGTCTGTGTTTGTCTGTGGTTGGTTGTACAATGCTAATATGCTAAAATGTAGAGATTGAAATGGGAAGTGTTTGGCCCAGCAGTGAGCTTCCAAGGTGGTCTTTTCCAGAACCTGGAAATGAACCTAAGGTTTTCTACTTCTTTATCCACTAAATAACCATGAAACCACCTACTGCTGTGTCTGAGAACTAGTCCATTGAGAGAAAAGCAGCTTACCTGGTGTGTAAAAAAGAAAAAGAAGGGGGGGCCCCCCCAAATGCACACTGGTAACTGGGGCCAGCAAGGACTGGATATCTTTAATTGGGGTTGGTGAATTCAAATTGGAGTTTTATACTGAACTTCTGCATTGATAGGTATCAGTTTTTTCTCCAAAGTGACAATTGATAGGACAAGACGTAACAGCTTAAAGCTCTGTCAGGGAAGGTCTAGATTGGGTATTACAAAACATTTCTTCACAAGGAGGGTGCTCAGGGGTTGGAACAGGCTGCCCAAGGAACTGATGGAATCACTGTCCCAGGAAGTATTCACAAACCATGTAGATGAGGCCCTCAGTGACATGATTTAGTGGTGGCCTTGCCAGTCCTGGGGTAAAGGTTGGGCTTGATGATCTCAAAGGTCTTTTCCAAGCAAGTTGATTCTATTAATTCTATGAAACTGAAAAAATCCTTGTTTTATGAAACTGGAAAAATCCAACCATTATTGACATTAGGCATGATTACCACCCAGACAGTAAGTTTGTGTTTGTGAAATTTAAAAAGGCCAAGTTTCAAATTGAAAGTACAGAGATAGCAGTGGTAGCTTGAGGAACTGTTCAAGACTTGTTTCAAAGTGTCCATGTCTGTCTTTGACAAGAAAAAAAAAAAAAAAGATTAATTTTTAATGCAGTATAGAGAATAAGTTGTGTTTGCAGGAAGGAAAAATAGGAATGTGGACGTCTGCACAGATTCCTCAAGCTTCTTGTGAAATGCGTCTTCCTAAAGCGCTTCTGAATACTAAATTGATCACAGCCAAAGAAGGCAGAAAACTTTTATTGATGACTACTAACAAGAGTTAATGGCAGAGGGTGAGCCTTTCTTAATTTGCCTGTCCGTGGTAGGGCCCGTTTATTTCAGGAAGGCTGCTTACACAGCAGGAGACCATCCTGCTGGTGTTTAAATAGCTTGACTTTTCTGTAATTGTCATGTCCTGAATTTTGTTGGTCATTCCATTAATACTTCTTGGAGCCAGAGTAACCAAGTTAAAAATGTGCATCCTTCATCAGCTAGAAAATGAGTGGGCACCTAATCCTCCCGTAAGTCTGTAACTTTAGTCAAATATTTCAAAACACACTGGTGATTTATGTGCTTCCCTGAGTTTAGGAGGTTTCTTTTGTTTTCTTGCCTACCCTCAAGCAGGTTAATTAACACTTTGTTCTTGCTGATGAGGTTAATATCCATGGGGAACATCTACCTGTTAAATGCTTTGCCACTTGGGTGTTAGTCTTCTGTGAGGAAGATATATCTATGGATCTTTGACTCTTCCTCTGTAATACGATTTGCCTTCTTTAATGTATGTGTAAGTGGTCAAAATTTAGACCCATCCTAAGAAACCTTGTCTTTATGATAGTTTTCTTTATCACTATTAACAAATTCTTTTATCTTGGGTTAACTCTTCCGTAGGGCATGCAGATGGTACAATAGTGCCTGATCATGAAAAATATCTAAGGGTGAAACTGTTCCAGTTTTCTAAACAGCTCCTATGTTAATGAAATAACCTGTTTTAATTAAAAACTTAAAAGCTAGAATGTCCTAATCAACACTTTATAAAACACACTAAATTGGTGCAAAAGCATTTGCCAGTGGCTGGGGGAGTATAAGCAGTCAAGTGTGTTCTGCAGTTCTATTGCAGTCTTCCCGTATGTGTCTGCACTTGACATTGTTGGAGACAGGATTCTGGCATAGGTGATCTTATAGCCTCCCCTAATAGAGTTATGTGTTTCATTTCAGCTTCATCATATCAGATGTAAGCTTCTCTGTGCATTAAAAAGTAAATCAGTAATTTTGGAAGCTTCTGAAGTTAATTGTAAAGCCTTTTTTTCTTTAGGTCTATATACGGCACTGGTCTTTTAAAGTCTTTAAATTGACACTGAGATGAAATCTGTCTTCTTGCTCTTTTAATAAAGTGACTCTTGCACATTTGTACAGTAATTCCGTACAGTTTATTGGGATCATGGGAAAGGAGAGCTGCAGTTATAGATGGTTCTGTTAGGAATAGTAACAGAACATAAATATTTGAGGGATTACTCAGTAGTGGGCAATGAATGTTTTGTCCTTGTGAAATGCCAGTCTCTAATTAGCAGCAGGAGACAAGGCTTTAACTGCAGGGTGGATTTTCAGCAGTAGCTGCCAAGATGCAAGAGAGGCTGTCGAAGCAGATCAAGCTGTTAAATACATTACCAAAATGATAATAATTTCAAGTGATAAGAAAAAGGTACATTCCTTTTGAATACCTTCGTAGGAAAATAGTACTGAAATAAATGTTAGAAACATCTCAGCTTGTCCACATAATAGCCTATAGTCAGATGTGATGTAACCAATTGCCAGTCTTTTAAACTGGTCAAGGTTAAAGTAAAAGCTGTCTTGGCAGGTCTTTTCATGTGGAATAGGAGAAGAAAAGGTGACTGTTAAGAGCACCAAGATCTAGAGGAAACTCAATCCCCTCCTTTCTGAGCTAATCTCTTCTTTTGCTGAAGAGTCCAGTGGTATTCTGCTCCCAAAATAGTCATGCTTCAAAAGGTAGGGAAGTTGTGACCTTTGATAAAGTCATCGTTCATATTTAAGCAGTACTTTTCCAGGCTGGGCTTGATTTGGAAAAGGTGACAGGACAGACAAATCAGAATTCAAAGTTCCCTGCGTGGTAGCACACTTCTTGCTCAGTTTTGGCTCCACCAACATCATCTCCTGGCAAATCTGCTAAATGTCTAGCAGTCATCAGGCATGCATTTTGGCAGAGTGCTCTGGTAATATCACAATTTCCTTCCCCTAAACTATCAGCTCTTTTTCAAGATACTTGCTCTGTTCCCACAGTTCTCTCTTGGGTTTCTGTTTTCCAGACATAGCCCTGTCTTTGCAATAGGAAGAGGTTTGGTTGGGGTTTTTTTACATACAGAATTTAGATCAGATGTATTCTCTATCCAAGCTGTTGGTATTTCATGAGACTGCCTCAGATCCACAGCCCACATGCCTGGACCTAAAATATGTCAGATTTTCCCCAGATATGTCCCTCTTTTGAGGGCTTTGGCCATGAGCCTGAGGTTTTTGGATATGTAGTAATCCCAGGCAAATGGCAGTTGCATGAGCATAGATCAACTGCACAGTATGTGAGCTGTTTCCCTGACACCCACAGCTATGGCTAACCCGCTGTGTGGATGGTCTGGTTGTGTGTGGTAAATCCAACCTGCTGTTTGGGCAGGTCTCCTGTGCTGAGATGGCTCTCATGTCACTTGTAAACATCCCTGGGGTTTTCTGGCAGGCAGGGAGCCCTGGATGCGTCTACGAATGTCCTACCTGAATACCAGAAGATGGCAGTGGGGCCCCTGAGAGCACAATCAGAGAACAGTAGCAGAGGTCCCTGAGACTATGGGCATAGGAGGGTACCAGGGTAAAAACACAAATCGGGACTAGGAAATTACTGAGCACTAAAGGAATACACTTGAGGTCCAGGCAGAACCCCTTTTGGAGCATAACTGGATGTGATCTTTTCTCTCCCTCTTAATGCCCAGTTGATTAATCAAGCCACAGGTGAAGTGAAGCAGTGGTGTTGCACTAGGCTTGCCTGTGGTAAGTCATGAGCATATTTTTGGAAGAGCTAGCTATTAAAAATTGAATTAAAAAAGGTTTTATTTCAGAAGGGCAAGAATCACAAAATCAGTTTCATAAGGTAAACTGTACCGAAGAGTCACAAAATTAACAAGGTCAACTATACTTAAGAGCCTTAAATGGACTTAATATGGAAGAAAGGGGGAAAGCTTTGCTTGTTTATATTAGAGGTGTAAAAATTACCTAGTTATATCACAAACAGGCAAAAATGGCAGGGAGGGTCTCTAGGCCTGATTAGATCAAGAGTCATTTCCAAATGAGTTACTGGTTCTGGGAAAGCAACTATAAGGAGTAGAAATAAGCTAGATATGAAATAATGAGAATTTGCAAAATAAATTAAAGCAAGTAGCAAAACCATCTTGAGATATGTGTATATCAAAATAGAAAACAACAAAAGGAGTATCAGAAATGTAGGAGTATTAGTGTGTAGACTGAATAGAGATTGAATAGTCTTAAATTATATCCCCAAAATTAATTACTTCATTTACAGCAGTATTGAACACAAGAGTGAAAGAAGATGGATGATGGGAAAGGCAAAATACCACATTTAAAGCCAAGAATTAAAGAATTTAATATGCTTCTGTCAGGGGAAATGACTAATCTTTATCCCAGAATTCTGAAAGCACATCTAAAATTACACATCCGTAAGCAAGTATTTTAAATAGATCTGTCAAGTTGGGTGTGGAACTGTGTGACTAGAGAATAGGAAATAAAATATTTTTTATTTGAGAACAGGACAAAGTAATCTTACAGAACTGTTGGTTTCACCTTAATAACATTCAAGGCATTAGAACTAATGCTGAAGGAGAATGTAATTACAGACAAGAGAGGTAAATGAAACCTTGACTATAATTAAATGATTTTTTGCCATAAGTAGTTCACACTAGACTAAACTGATAGTCCTTTAATCGAAGAACTTATGTTTAGCAAGGGGAAAATTATTTAGGTGAATTTTAATTGAACACTTGACACCATGCCACGATGGAAACCATCAGCTCAACCGGAAAAGATAAATGTTACTAGAGAAAAAAAAAGATTGAAGTAGGTATGCAGGCAATTTATGGACATATGAGTAAGTAGTAATGTCCAAGTTCAAGCAATGAGCTGGAGCAAAGTTGCTACTTAAGTTCCTCATGGGGCATATTTTTTTTTTTATGACTTTGAATAAAAATACAGGAATGTGGAAATATTAGTGAGGGATCATCATCAACAACTAAGTCAGAATATCATGCAGAGGAGGAAATGATGAACTGGAGGTGTGAAATTAAAGACATGGCATGAAATCACCACAACACTTTGGTACCAGTGTCAAGAATATCCTCTACAAACTGGAAGATAATTGCTGAAAAAAATGGAGGAGAAAAACCTGGGGTAATAACTAACCTCTGACTTACAGTGGGGAGTTGGTGATGTTGCATTTAGAAAGGCAAGCCTGATCCTTAAAGGTGTCTCTCATCAAGGTAAGGAATCATTGTACAGTCATTGCCATTATGCAGGCACTGATGAGATCTCACCTGTAATTCTTGCCAATTTCAAGGAGGAGCTGGAAAATGTAGTTCTACCTTGAAAATGGGAAACAACGACCTGGGTTAAATAAATCAAAACCTCTGTGTTATTCAGATAAAACACCAACAGCATTTTGTAAAAGACTTCCTGTTACCAGCAGATCCAGGAGTTGGTGCTTAATGCATGGTTAGTCTGGGGGAAACAAGTAGGCAATATTCCACTTGGGATGTTGCTGGTTTTAAACTCTCTGACTTCCTAAGTACGTCACTTACCCTGAAAGCTTACAGACAGGAATGAAGTTCACTCTTGGGCACATGAATTTCATTTAGGGTTGAAGAAGGGGAGACCTACTTTACAGAAGGACTTCAAAATCAGTAAAACACCCAAGAAATCATAGAAATGGAAGTTAAATTTAGCTGATTTGCCAATCTTACTACTTCTTGAATCTTAAAATTGGTCCTTCTCCCTTCTGAAAACTTCTAGGCTGCATCTAGGATTGTGCCTTAGCCTCAGCAAATAGACTCCTGGCTTATGCACCAGATGTTGTTTGAATACAGGGAAGAATTGTTGGGGATGAGGGTTTGCTCAGAGTAGTGGAATGGGTTTGTGGTCTAATTCAAGCTGCTGTCCACAGTGTGCTTCAGCAAAACCACATAGCCCTCAGCTACGTTACTAAGCAAAATACTCAATTTCTGTTAGATATTATCCAGATCAACCACTTAACAGAACACAGAGGAGACTAGGATGTGTGGTAGCTTAATGAAGATTTACAGACTTACAGGAATAAAGGTTAAAGGGAAATGCAAGGATGTTCTAAGATGTGTGAATCATGCTCCAGGATCTAAAACAGTGTGACAAGGCTTGGAAAAAAACAGGTGCTACGTTATCATTATTGGAACTATCCTTTCAGATGCCTGGTTCTGGTCACTGTCAGAAACAGGAGCCTGAACCAGGTGTGGCCCTTCGTGTCCTGTCTTCCTCTGTTAGAACAACTACCCCGGGTAAAAAAAATGAAGGGGTCTCTTATTTCTTTGAGTAGGCAAATGTATCCCGTAATCTTCATCTCTAGGTAGTGTTTGAGCCCTGTATCTGACTGGCACCCTACTCTTTTTTTCATGCTTCTTTCACAAGCATACATAACTCAAAAATAAAACTTCATTCGTCCTTGTGAAAAACATAGGGGCTTGGCTGAAAAAGGTGCAGAAATGTTTGCCTTTCTGCTCCAGCATAAATCCTCTGTATGAAGCTCTTTCTTTCCTAGCCATGGACTTTCTTTGAATGTCTGTGATTTTCTAAATAACACAGAATCAGATAATAACGTAAAAAGAGGGCGAATCCCTGTTAAATCAAGCTAAGGGTTGAAGACAAGGGTAGGGGAAGACAGGATGGTGGGTGATGAAAATATCCTAGCAAAGGCCTGCACAACAGGCAGGGGAGCAGAAACAGTGATTGCATGAGCCAATGTTATGCTGTTGTTCTGTACTTTAGGCACCACTACTGTCTGGGACTGTTCTCAAGCAGGGTTACAGCATTATTACTGAAGAGCACTTTGTAAAATTATACAGTCTGTGAGATAAAATCTAGCAATAGAAGAAAAATAGCTGGGAGGTCTTGAAAGGGCCAGCTCAGTCTCCTCTTCATCAGCTCAGGAAGGAAAGAGCACTGTCTCGGAAGGGAAGATAGGAGGTTGTATCAAGGCATCAAGCTGTGTAATTCCAAAACCCCACCCTGGCAAAAGAAGCAGGGGTGAAACGCTGATGGGTAATGTCTACCTGGCACTTTGTTCTCAGTCATGAGAAATGCACTTTTTTTGTGGTTGTTTTGCTGCAAAACAGAGCCTTTGCATAGCCCTAGGGATGGAGTTACAATGGTTTGTATGAGCAGCAATAAGTGAGCAGTAACAGTAATTTACCAACTATCTTTTATGCTAAGATCTTGAAGCCAGGATGACAAATATTTCCTAGTGGATTTAGCCGCTAGATCAGTGGTTTCCCACTGCTTCTGGGTCGCAGAAGTTGTTTCCCAATAGAGATGACAATCCCTTCATGGTCAGTCTACACCTACTAACACTTTTTCCTCATCACCTTTCACAGACCTTTCATAGTTGTAGTAAATGAAACACCCCAGCAGATGCATCCTATGAGGCTGAAAAACACAGGGGATAGCAAGACAAAAAATCTCAGACAATGCTAATAGCATTTGTTCACTCGAGTCCTTCTGGAATGGGGAGCTTAAACAGAAGTTGCAGAATCCATCATTTGGAGAGAAGGAAAAGTTTATTGGTACATTTATAAAAGGAAATAATCTCTATAATACATTGTTATAAATATTTATAAATATTTTGTGGGGCTTAAGGCCCACTCAAATAAATAAATAAATATTGCAATATAAATAAGTAAGGCTTTCTTCTAGCTGGTGATTGCCAGCATCTCCTTTGAAGAATTAATTCTTTCAACATTTCTATACAGCTCTCTATAGTTACAAATATGTTCTTTGATGCAAAATCCACTGTGAATTCACTCTTAGCTTAGGGACTAAATCCACTGACTCCTTTGTTCTAATGTACAGAATATATAGAGAATATATAGACTATAGAGTTGGTACAGAGATTTAACCCCACCAACATTTCTCATCAAAGTTTGATATAGATCAAGAAAGAACTCTTCACAATTAAAATTGCTGTAGGTCTGTTGACTTGGATCCTGGACAGCTCTGTGGACTTACTTATGGCAGTTTAAGCAGAATGAAAACTTTGCTTCTGTAATTGCAGTCCAGAGTTCTCAAGGAGCAGAAGCCAAGAAGAATGGTATAGGAATCAAGTTGAATTAATAAACTAGAATATATAAATGAAATCATACCTCTCCACTGTATAGACAGCAAGGTAAAAAGTCTTGCTTTAATTTGGGTAAGCAGGAAAGTATGCAGCTACCTGCCTGCCTTGAAATTCTCCTAAATTCATTAGAATCACTCCTTTCCTTTTGAGACCAATCAAAACTATGATGAGTTCAGAGGAGAGAAAACATCAAAATACGAGTCAGAACCCTTGGTCTAATCCTCATCATTTGACTTGTCCTGTGCACCTAAGACCTTACATCAGTTAAGTTTAGTGGTGATCCTGGAACTTCTCTCTGGCTTGGAAATATGCAAAACTAGTGTTTCTACATTATGTTTCCATATTGTGATGGTAGAACTCAGTCAATAGAGATAGAGAAGCACTAGAGAGACAGTAAGACTCTCTTCTTTTTTTCTTAGACCTCAGTTTGGATTCAGTAAGTGTCAGAAATTACTCTTTCTACACAAGACCATTTGATCCTGTCCTGTTTTCCTGTCAGTTATTTCCGTTTTCCATGTGTGCTGCTCCTATGACAGCAGAGTGTTCACTTTTTTACTCATACGGGCATAAAAAGAGACTGAAGAGCCAACTTAGCAGCAAAAAACATAAATAGTAATTTTTATATAATAATATAACAGTTTGTCTGCTGTGTTTGCACAGCCAGGGATGGTGCTAATAAGGGATTCCCTGTCTTTGTTGGCGTCTCAGATGCTCCAGGGCTCTTCCCAGTTACATCACATGCATAATATTGGTTTCTTGTTTCATTCAGGTGAATTAGCATTTTTGCTGATGCACACTTACAGTCGTGATTCAGACCCTAAAATGTTCGGTTTGTATTCTTCTTTTAAAAAATTTATCTTCTTTCCAGTAAAGCACATCCCCATCTGGAAAATGACCAACTCTTTTTTTTCCATAAACTGTCATTTATAGGTACAAAATTTGAAATTAAGGATTTCTTCCCAGGATTTCCAGTAGCCATTTCAACATTCAAACTGAATATGCCAGACAATTCCTTTTGCCTATTATATTCACCCATGTCTTCAATTTGCAAGCAGTGGGACCACAGTTATTTTGTAATATAGAAGCGAGGACTTGCGTACCTCCTGGCATCCATCATAGCGTGAGGGTCATCTGGGTTGACCACATCGTTCTGGTTGATTCTCATGGGTTCTCTGGGCACGTGGGGAAAATCTGTTTGCTGCTGCAGCTGAGATCCAAACAGAGAGATCTTTCTCTGTGGGACCAGGATCTGATGAGGATCCATTGGGTCGATATCTGCGCTTCTAGTGTTTCTGTGGGGTTCAGGTGTGTTGAATCGAAACAGAGGGATTTCATTTCTCCTGGATAAAAACTGGGAGTATGGTGGTGGATTCACACCAGGGAGGAAAGCTTGTTTAACTCTGCCTAAGCTAACCAGGAAGTTGTGTTTGGGAGATTGGTACACATCGTATCCATTTTCCAGCGTCTTGTGGTTGAACACACAGTCGTCTTGACTGAAGTAATGCTTAGGGGAAAAAGAAAGACACCTGTAAGCAGAGGAACTGGTGAATGCCAGGTTCCAACTAAAGATGGAAAAAGGGGCAAGATCTTGCAGCAAATGTGTTTCTGATCTGCCAGCCCTGTAACTCAGGCTTAGCTGTAGATCTGAGATGCTTGCCCATGCTTTCACCAAAGGTATTATAACAATAACACTGTTTTCTGTCAGAGAAATTGTTCGAGCACTGTTCGAGCTACTCCCAGCCCATGGCTCTATGCTACAGCAGGAATTCAGATTGATCCATCACTGGATCTTGTTCTGCCCTCATTTACACAAGCAGGAACTCAGGTGGTTTTTGTCAGCTCTACAACTCAATACAGTCAAAGAACAGGGGGAAGTTTAACTGAAGCGGCAGGTTCTCAGCTCATTTAAATCTGCATCCTCCTGCTGTAGCTGTACAGACTTGTCCTAGCTGAGGAAGTAGGCACCGTGGTTGCAGACTGAACCTGCCTTTCAGGTTCGTCTTAGTAAAGGTCACTCACCGA
Source organism: Neopsephotus bourkii (assembly GCF_033783945.1). Taxonomy (NCBI): domain Eukaryota; kingdom Metazoa; phylum Chordata; class Aves; order Psittaciformes; family Psittacidae; genus Neopsephotus; species Neopsephotus bourkii. Next base: position 1,849,412 of record NW_026900624.1, on the reverse strand, counting down.
ACCAAAAATGTTTCCTCTCATGTCCATACACAGGTAGCGTCCACTCTTCACGCCTGTGATTATCACTGAGCCAGCACCCTCGGACTTGATCATTAGAGCACCTGTTTATTAAAACAAAGATGTCGAGTCCATGACCCAGTTTGACATTGCACCGTTGCTTTGCAGACCCACAGATGCTCTGGCTGGAAGTGTCCTCTGGGGGTCTGAACGAACCTCCCCATGGAACCTGGGGCTATTTGTCCACCCAAGATCGGGTTAGCTGTTGGCTTTGTCTGAGTTTTGGAATGCCCCTAGGATGAAGACACCACCACCCCCCTGGGTGCCCTGTTCCAGTGCTGTACTGACTCCCGAAGACAACTTTTTATTTCCCTTAGCATCTTCTCTGAAGTCTCAAACCACAGTGTGGGGACATTGCCTTTAGTTCTGTCGCTGGCCACTACCAAGGGGAGTTTGTCTCTCTCACCTTTGTGACTGCCCTGTGTTATTAGGTCATCTTTAGCCTCCTTTTTGCTATACTAAATAAGCCCATCTCCCTCAGCCTTTCCTGACAGATCGTGCTCAAGGCCCCTGATCCTCAGAAAACCCTCTGCCAGAGCAGCTCCAGTTTCTCCCCATCCACCTTGAACTGGGGCTGCTGTAGAGCTCCAAGAGCAGTTTCACCAGTGCTGGGTAACGTGGTAATAACTTTCCTTGATCTGCTGATCACAGTAGATGGTTTACCTTCCTCTCAATGCGAGTGTTTGACTCAGTGCCTGCTGTAACTCCCAGGTCCTATCCAGGAGAGCTGTACACACCCAGCCCGTGCAGCTGCAGGGGGCTGTTGCAGCCCTTGTGAAGAACTTTTCAGTTCTCATTTATCTCAGTGGTACTGTGGTGACCCAGCAGAGATTCAGTGACCCTGCCTTTAATGACCTCCTTTGTTGTCTGATTTTTTACCCTTCTTGCTCCACCAGTCTCGATACTGGTGTGTTTGCTTCATGGCAGATATGGGAAAAACATGTTTCCCTGTCTGTTCTCTAAAACATCACTCTTGTTCTTGACCCATAAACCTAAAATGGGTTTTATGGCACCTTTAAAGATGCAGGAAGAATAACAACAAGACAGTGCAAGTTTTGTTGCCAGTGTTCATTACTTTCATTAGTAATTCCTAAAAAAGCCCCCAAAAACACAAAACAAAAAAATAGCAGAACATGATCCTTTTTTCTCCTTGATTATATGATAACTTAGAAAACCTCCTTTGCTGCTTATAGAGTTCTGTGAAAACATCATTACTTATGCTTATGTTTTTAGTTGAGTTTATGAAGAAGACTCTGTGCAGCAATAATACTGAACATGACTTTATGATTCCTAGCTACCTGTGATGTGAGTGCTGCTAAAGAGAAGTACTTCTGAAATGCTATGAAAGAACTATAAGTCTTAAAAAAACCCCTAATTTTTCTATCACCCATACTGTTTGGGCCAGGTTTTCTGCAAAGGAAGAAAAATACCTCAGTTTTCCATGAAAATTATGATAAGACAATTTAAGAACCTTTTAGTTACAAGAGGGAATATTTTTTTCCCCTCCAAAAGATATACTCCTCTGTCTGCCTGCCTAACAAGAGAAGGGGATTTTCTATAGGTAGTGAAATAGCAAAAGCCTTGTTCTCCCTCCCTTACTCCCCTGAAGACTGAGGTTCCATAGTAAGCTACTTACTGTAAATGGTTTGGTGAGGAGCACCGTCAACATAGCCATCAGCATTGATTTGGAGATGGAAGCTGTTCCTCTCTGTATCTGTGTAGAGGTGCATCAGGCGATCTTCATTCCCCCAGCTGGGATTCATCAGTGGAGAGGAGTTGGGAAAGGCAAGGGTAGCCTTCAGGCTACAGAGTACCAGCAGCAGGTAGTAAGCACTGCTCTGTGGCATGGCTCACCCTTCCTTTCAGTTGGTCGGTATCTGCAACTTGATGTGAGTCTGTGCTTCTCGCTTGCTTCTGGTCACCTGTGTTTGGAGAGTGAATCCTCAGATAAGTTCCCTTCTTTTCTGCAGTCTTATAAAGGGCAACAAAGTGACATCACACAGGAAAAACTTCTCCACATCCTTGATTTTTGTCAAAGCAACATTTTAAGTGGCCCAAAACCTCAAGGGAAGGATCTCTGGCTAAGGTGCGGGGGGGAAGAAATGTAAGGTTTCTAAAGACAGCTCACGAAAGCTAATCATATGTTCAAATGTTATCGACAACCCTGTGACATCTGAAAGCTTCCCACGCCCCTACTGTTAGGTCCAGGAAGAGCAATCCACTGCAGTCAGTTTACTTTTACCGAAGGGAATGACCCTCCAAACCTGAACAATCCCTTTTTTTTCAGACGTGTTTATTCAGATTGCCGCCTGCCCTCTCGGTTTCCAAACTAGATCTGATTTACTGGAAACAGCAAATACTGATACAATATTTTGTGAATGTATCAAAAGCTGATATTAGTTTGCTCTGGGCCTGATTCCTCCTTCTTTATGGTGTAAGTTTAGCAGTAAGCCTGTGGTGCTGATGTTTGTGTCACTCCATTTAAGCAAAGGAAACTTGACATGAGCATGACCCACTTCAGATAAGTTGTCCCTTTTATTTCTCCTGATTAATTTTGAGTCACTTAAATAATCTAAGGCTGGCTGAACAGCTGAAAATTACCTATAAAACATTTAAAACTGCATGTTTGTTCCTGCATTGCGCATCTGGCTGGCAGTCTTTAATGGAGTCATAGGGGTTAGTGTGACCAGTAGATCTGAGATCTGAATCAAACCTGAATCCCTCATACTGGCACATTTTTAGTGCTTCAGGTACAGCAGGCAAGCTTGGAAGGACTACAAGGGGAAAAGTAATAAGTGGGCAGTAATGTTAAAAACTGCTCCAGGACACAATACCTGCTTTCCAGTTGTCCTGCCGATGTTCTGCATCTTTACAAACAAATTTTCTGATCTAAAAAAAAAACAAAAAACCCTTCAATTTATTGTATGAAAATGCTGTAGTAATGCAACACTGTGTAAAGAGTGATAGGAAGAACAGGTTATAAAACAAGACTGTGTTAAGTTTTCATTCAAAAATAAATACAAAACTGAAAAGAGTACTGGACAATAATTTTATCTTTTTTTTTTTTGAGGAGAAATGAGGATTTTGATTGTAGCAGTCTTAGGTTCAGTTACAATCTCTTGTTGGACAGAGTACGAAAAATTCTTAGTTTCATTAACAAGCTGTGGAGCAATGCTGCCAGCACCAAACATGGATTGATGGATTGATACAAGTGAAACCAACTGAAGAAGCTGATTTGATTTGCTTTTATTGCTTAAAATTAGCAAAACACTGCCAAATTCTTCTGTCATACCTGTGTAAATCCAGAGACTTGCATCAGTGTATATACACTGCGTAAACGACAGCATTGTTTAGCCAAAGTGTATAAGGGTCGTATCTTTCACTAAGTAGAGTGACAAAGCTGTGTTCACTGAAAGGCCAGCTAGGCTGCAGACATTTTACTGGTTATAATGTCTGACATGCTTCAATTTAAAGGATACCTTGGAAAGAAAGTAGGATTGCTTTTTCTTTTTAAAGTGACATGTCTATTTATTGTTGAAATTATCCACCCATATTTCTCACTCTGGTATTAAAACAAATGTTTGGGGGGGGTTGGTTGGTTTTTTGTTTGTTTGTTTTGTTTTTCTTTTGTTCCCTTCCACTAGAGTACCATGTAAATGTGCATATGTATACCTCAGAAGCTGTTGCAAAGGTTTCTGTGAGAGTCACTCATGTGAGAGGCACTCATGTCCTTCTGTGAGAGGGTGGGGTGTCCTCTTGGGGGTTTTTGTGATTCTTTTGTGAACGCAGTTTTTCTGCTTTGATGTTTCATATTCCTCATGACATTTTTCTGTGCTTGCCATTGTTCACCGAGCTGATCTCTCTCCACTGTTATAGCTGCAGAGAAACAGATCTCAGATGTTAGAAAAAAGCATTGAAACCCCATTGTAGCACACGCCAGTGGTGAGGAGCTGTTTCGGTGTTTTATGTGTCAAAGAAGCAAAGACTGCTCCCACATGCTTAAGTTGTTTGGCATATTCCAAATTTTCCTGTAGGGTCAGCTTAACTCCAGACTCCTCAGAGTTCTGTTTAAGCTGCTGGGCTAAAGTGAATGGATTTAAGCCTCTCTGAAGGTCATAAGGCAAATTTTGCCTTTTCGTAGGCCTTTGTTTTAAATCTATGAATGACCACTGCACGTTGTTCTTTTTAACAGTCCATTTCTTTTTTATTCCAGGCTGCTCCATTTATTCCTTCTGGTTGCCACTTACCTTCTCCTTGGTATGCCACTTACCTTCTCCTACCCATTCTGTTACTGAAGTGACCAGGTGTATGAAAGCTTGTTGACTTCTTCAGCTGTGTCTGTTAGTGATGACAGGCCTTTCTTCTCATGTATTGTTATGCTGTTACAACAGCAATATTTCTGCACCCTTACCACATATGTCGGTATTGCTTTTTTAAGATTTCTTATATTGTTCTGAGACGTTTGATGAATCAAGGCAGCTTTTCTCAGTTCTCAGTAAGTAATCAGCTGCAGTCTTACAGATACTATTTGATTTAGAAAAAAGAAAGAAAACTAGAACTGAATTTGAAGAGCAAAAACTTTTCAGCGAACTCAGAACTGCTGTTCATCTTTAACTGCTAACTTAGTCCAAATGGATATTCAGGTAGTGCTCAGTTTTGTTCAAATAGGAAAACAGCTTACTCCCTTCCATGAGGAGCCTACACTTTTAATCAGACAGGAGGGAAAGTGGGTGCTGTGAAAACAGCCATGTGAGTACACGTGAAGCATGAGACATGCGGATGGGAAAGTAGGTCTGATCTATACTTTAGGACCGAACACTTATGATTCTATGGTCAAGATGGCCACATTGTCCATGTCCCATCTCAGCGATGTTATACAGCCAGTGTCAAGTGCCACAGTGGCACAGGGCTTTCCTTGGAAGCATCCTGCAGCTGGGAGACAGCCTGGAGTTACCACCCATGGGGGATGTCAGGAACCACTGAGGTAAAGCAAAGAAATTTTCCCTTTGGAGCAAGGTTGAAAGGATGGATGAGAAGCTCACAGGCTGAAATTTGAAGAAACTATTGATATTCTGCCCTTTAGTGTCTCATTCCCCTCCCTCTCTCTGCCATGACTGCTTTAAGTTTCAGCATTAAGTCATTTTTGGATCAAAACTACAGTTTCAAATCCGTAAAACCCTGATCTCACTAACTGTATGTCATCCCTTGTCCCACTGCTAGTAAAGTAACTCCTTTCTTTTACTGCTTATCACTGCAATCAACTGCAGAGGACTTACAGGGGAAAGGCAAGTTTTTTACAACAAATCCAAGTCACTACAAGTGATTTGCTCTCAGTCACTTTTTACAGACTCCTTGAAAATTGTTTATGCACCACCCAAAATTTTCAGGCTAAAAAAGGGAGCTTCCTGCTCAGTACAATGGGGTTGCCTTCCCTGTTACTGCCTGCGAGTGAAAATGCACGTTCCCTCTCAGTGCTGGCCAAGCTTTCATCATGTAGGAGCACCTGTAGCACTATTGCTTAATAAAGCATATTGACTTCTATTTAAACAGGTGTGTGGCTTGTCCTTTTGCAGAACTCTGTGCTCTCTGGGTGTCTGGGATGGCCTCAGGAAGCCTTTTGCTCTCTGCTGTTTCAAAGATCACAAGGGAGTTTGGGTTGACAGATTTGAAACCACCTCTGCTTTAAACAATTTCCCTTGCACTGCATCTCTTCAAAAAAGGCAGGGAAATCAGGGGCCCTTCTCTCTGCCTCCCCTTCCTTAAAGTCACCGTAATAACTGGCTCTGGGACAATCACATCTTTTGTGTATTTGCGTTGCAAATACAAGGGTGGAGTGGCTCTCCAGAATTTATTCTAGGAATAATGACGCACTAAGCCAACGGTACATACAGTGGATGCTCTGTGTGTCTGTGTGTGCAGGAGCCTTTGCCACAGACTTTACCCGGTGTTGTTAAACACATCCTGAGTGACCTTATTTGGATGTCCCATTCTTGTCACACTGCCCACGACTAAAGAAAACATCCTGGCTAGGTTCACCTACGTGAAACAAATGAGTTAAGCATAGCCCACTGGGTCTGGGACTGCAGTGTGTGCTAGAAGTTTCTGCAATGTGCTTGCCAAATATATTGTTTTCTGTCTTTTATTCCCCCCCCCCCCCTTTCTCTATGTAGTAGACATTGCTAATTTCAGAAGTGCTAAGTCACTTGCGCAGGCAGCTCAGACACTGATATTGCTAGAGTAGCTTCCTTGATGCCTTTCTCCACAGGATGGGGGATGTATGGTCTTCCTGAGAAGTGTCCATCCTTTATTCTTGACACTTTTACTTCCAGTCAGGCAGAAGACTGGTGTAATATTCCAGCTGTGGTTCACGGGACCAAAAAGGGGGGCAGATTTTTACCTCCGGCTTTAGAGGCTGTCTGCTGTCAACATTTAGTTCAACAAAGGCAGAAAGGGCCCCAGTGTTTCACTGTATTTTGAGGAGGAGGTAGATAAGAAAACAGACTTCCTTGCCTGTAAATGTCCCAGATGGGCATTTGTGATGCTGTTTGTGTTGTTTTGTTCTAGCTAACTGAAATGAAGGGCCTCATTCCTCCTCCAGCTGAAATCCTTGGCAAAGCTCCCAGTCAAAGCAGAACCAGTCCGTAAAAGGTTGTGTTTTCTGAACAGAGAGTGTTTCTGTCATTTTAAAGGGTCTGAATTTTCTTAGGTATTGTAGACTAGAGCTACTGATACCCTCCATTTCCAAAGAGCTGCTTGCAGTTTATTGAAATGGAGTGTCCCAGGTTGTAGGACCCATTTCTCTGTGAATGGGAAGCCCCTTTCCAATGGAGACATGCTTCTCCTGTAGCTCAGGTCAGCATCTAGACATAACCAACCCCACAGATTATCTGACATGCTTGGTAGTAGGTACATGAGAGGATGTCCTTGCCCACATGAGGTCCCAGCATACGATTAAGTGGGTGATAAGTGGTCAAGATGGGAGGGAGTGAGTACAACAAAAAAAATGAAGGAAGAGTGCACAGAGACATCTTTTCGCATTTGGCTGTGGTAGCTGCTGCTTTTTGTATAGGAGCAGACTCTGAGGTAATCTGCTAGAGTGGTGCAGGTGGTTGAACTAAATGCCCTTTGTCAGTGTCTTGTGGTATCAAGTTCTCCTGATAATCTAAATCTGGCTTAAAATATGTATATATATTTAAAACCATGTAATTCCACCTCGGTATGCAACGCACAATTGCATCTAAGGTGCCATAAGAATGAAAGAGTTTCAAGTTAATTTTGTCCCTACACACATACTTGTATCATCTCTCAGGTTTTTTTTCTCCTCAAAACTAGACAGCCCAGCTCAGTCTGAGCTCTCGCATGGAGGTCTCTGCATGCTTTCTCTGAGCATCCTTTGATTGTTGTTTTTGCTGCTCAGATCCCATACTGAAGATCTTGATTTGCTTCAGTCTACCCTCTTTAAAATAAAATCCATATGCCTAACAATAAGAACCCACAGCACTTGTCCATGCCTTGTTTCATTATAAGAACCTTCTTTCTTCCCTGGACACATCCCCATTGTTTCCTACATCCTATAATGCAGTATAAACAGAAATGTGCCTTTGGGGAAGCTTTCTTTTCCTGTGCTATTTTTCAGACTTGAAATTGAAGCATTTGGGTGTTCAGGGTTGAGGGGAACTTAAATGTCTTGATGCTTTTGTAATCTTTGGTGTTTGATTATGGCCACTGTTCTGAATGCAAACCCTCAAAGCCAAATGCTGTTGAAATAGTTTTGCTGTTGAACTAGTTAAGGAAATTTTTTTCTCCTGCACATCAACACACACAAAGTAGAGAACTCAGTTTTACAGATACTTTTATAGATGTGTGAACTCCTTTTCTCATAAAACCATGTAGCAATTGGCAGCACTCAGGTTGGAGTCCAGTGCTGTAAAATGTAGTTTGCTAGCATGGCAAACTACTTGCAGCCTTTGAAGGTGTTTGGTTTTTCAGCTGCAATGCGATTTTACTCTTGAGAAATGCATGCCCTTACACAGGGGGTTAGTAGGGATGGAGGTGGAAGCCTTCCTTATAAGCAGAAGCAAAAGGTTTTAAAAAGCGCTTCTCCTTTCACAATAGTTTTCTTATTTTATGTTTCCAAATCTGTTTTGGGGAGGAAAAATACAGGACACTATCCAGAACCCTTAAGTTTTCACCTTTTCAGCAATGATATTTGATCCAGACAGAAGTGAAGATAATGTCTAGCCAGTCTAGTCTCACATCCACAGCTTTGCACCTGAGTTTTAGTGGATAGGCAAGTTCTGAATTCTTTTCTGAAGAAGAGATGACAGGTTTAAAATGGGCCTCTGCAGCATCAGTTTGGTTTCAGATGTAGAGAAACAAAGAACAGCCTTGCAAGATATTAAAGATACACTGATATTACACAAGATTCTGACAAACACATCTGAACTGCAACTATAAAGTATTTCTGCAGAGTGTTTGCAACCCAAACAGAGTGATGTTAGGCTAACGAATGGCACTGAAAAAAGGAGGAATTCAAAGGAATAAAACAGGAGCAGAAGTCGCAACGTGCCTTTTACCTTATTCAGAAAAATTAAAAATGTAAAGAAGTGAGTGAATTGGTTCCCAGCCATCTCCACCTCTGTGGGTAGTGCTTTGTTTCAAGCAGTCTGCTCTAACAGCCCTTTGTAACGTACACTTTCTGTACAAAACACGTATGTTAAAATTTATCAAGACCAAGAGTAAGCATTAGTAATTTAGGGTAAAATACACAATGGTCACAAGTTGCAACAAAGGCAATTTTGGTTGGACAGAAGTTACAAGTTCTTCTCCTGGGAGTGATCAAGCATATGCCCAGAGCAGCTGTAGCCCATAGCCTTGGAAATATTCAGAACTTGTGTGATCAAGGTCCTGAGTGAGCTGATCTAGCTCTGGAGTTGGTGCTGCTGTTAGCTCGGCTCAGACTAGAAGCCCCCAGGGCCCCCTTCCCACCTAAATCTTTCTCTGATTCTATGCTAATGTGCGCCATTGACAGTTTCCAATAAACTGATAGGACAGTTTCCCCCTGATAAATAGAAGAATAGATAATAAACTTTGTTCTAACCTAGATGTAAACTTATTCCCGCATCTTGAGTTCACATGCTTCACTTGATTCTGTCCTGGAAGAAGAGACTAAAAGGCTTAGGTTAAAGAAATGAAGAATGGAAAATGTGAAGAGGGAGGGGGGAATGCAGTGAAACTGTCAGAAGACAAAATATGCAGACAACCTCATCATCAGCCAAGAGCCCTTTTTCTGTGGGACAGTAATAACATAGCATGTGACTGATATGGTTAGAATTGCTTGAATACAAGTGCATGTGTTGCTCTTTAGCTCTGAGACTTACTTTTAAATGAGATCTCTGAGACTAAAACTTGGTTCAAGAAACGTTTGCTCTCTAAGTTTTAAGAGCAATTTTTTAACGTGAAAACCTAAACAGTAAATGAAGAAGCCGATGTCTGAAACAAGCATTACTCTTATACCCAGTGCTTCTAATGCAAGGAAAGTACAAAGATTTCCTAAGCTACTGCAAGACTTAACATGTGAATCTGAACGCTAAAGCAACATGGAGCTCAAACTTTGTAAATGGCAGGGCAAGATAAGTAACAGTGACTTCATTTTTTCATGTAAAACCGGGTTAGCTCAGCTTTGCTCAGAAGCTGGGGTCTGGTTGTGAGGTGTTTCTGTGATGAGGCACCTGGAGTGTATAGAGAAGAGTTTATTAGGCTGAATGGAAATCTGGCAAAGATATGTCTTGGACTCTGCCCCCAATTCATGTTTTCCATCACAGAATGGGTTTTCAGGTAGATTTGCAGCTACACCGCTTCTGAGTATTACAGACACTGTAGCTCTTCATGATGCTTTTCCTTGGCCTGTTATGCTGCTGGCAAGGAGGAACTTGAGTGACACACTGGACCCCGCATGCACAGGTTCATCAGCTGCTGGGACACTGATCCTGCACCTGGGCCCTACTGATCTTTGGCTGTTTCACAGCTGGCACAAGCTGGTGTCATGCTAGGGCTGGTTGGGAAATGCATTCTCTTTCAAAGACGACAAGTAGGCTGGTTTTGTCATCTTTATGGAAGCTTTGGACTCTCATCAAACTGCTCAGTTTTCCAAAAACAAAGATTTGCTGGCTGACATTTTCTTTCAAACTTGAAAATGCAACTTAACACTTTTTTCTTTTTAATAAAAAGATAATCCTTTTAACATTTCCATAGCCCTAATCGACCTTCTTACATGCCAGAGACTGCCTAGCCTGTACGTGTCTCTTTCACACTGGTGTCACTTCAAGACCCCTCCGTGATTCACTCACACCTCAGGCTCCTCTTCTGGGGAAAGAGTGGAAACTAATTCAAGTTAACACCTTCATGGCAGCTGATGAACAGCTCAGCATAATGTGAGGTTGTGCAGAACACAAACATGCCTAAGAAATTTCCCACGGAAGAAATATCACAGTCACCCAAGTGGCCTGTACTCCTGCATGTTGATTGTTACAGGGGTGTAGAAAATAAATCCTATTTGAGATTATCCTTGTCTTCTTTTGAAATCTGCAACTTTCCCTCTAAAATCTGCAACATGATGTCTACAGATATGCTCAAGATGTACTCTTCCTCCTGTTGCGCTCGCTTCTAGGTTGTTTTGAATACTGAGAATCTAGCCTCCACAAGAAAATCAGTTCATGCATCCATCTCCTGTTGTAGTATACTGGGAAGGTGACTAAAAGTAGGCTGAGAGACTGTTTTATTTTGGTAAAACTGTTTTATGTAAAGTTTCCTGTTTCCCAACATTGCTGTTAGTCCAGCACTGGAATTTAGTGCTTTTACATAGGGCTAGCTACGTGGTTAAGTACTTCAAGTATTTTCACTGAGGGACCGTGGATCAAGCTAGGCAAGATCATGAAGTTAGAGTCAAATAAGCTGCTTGTTCCCATCAACTCAGCCTGAGATCTGAAAGCCCAGCTTTATGGAAGCACTGCCAAGAGTCAAGGTATGGTAAGGATTTGTCATGTGTCCACTCTTTTGCAGTAACTGCTTGTGTCTTGACCTTGTGGCACATATAAGCTGTTTGTCCCTTCCTGGATAACTGAGGCAGTTAAAGTGCTGTTGAGAACTGATGATGATCTCACTGAATGACACCTATGCAAGTTATCATAGCTACCTTCCTTATGTTTTGGCAGCCTCTTCAATAAACTGGAAGATTTGTGTTGGCCCAGTGAGCCCTGGGCCTGGGTCACAGACAGAGTAACCCCAGGAAAAAGAAACAGGCTCTGATCACCTAGAACAACCCAGTTCTCATCACAAATACTTAAGAAAAAATAGTTATTCTTATACAGACAGCCCTGAAACAAATACAATTGCAAACGACACTGTTGGTTTGTACATTATCGCTGGTGATTGTTCCTTTGACATAAGTTGGTATCGTTGTGTTGTTCTTTGAGGAGCTACTCTAGGGCTGAAAGCTCTGGCCCATGAAATTATAAGCGCACAATAAAATTGTGAATCGTAAACAGTTAATTTAGGGGACAGAAATTTAGTCCCGATCAAGGCATTTTGGTCCCCACCCTGTAACAAAAAGTAACCAACAGCAACATGCATGCATGCATGCAATCCAGGATTGAATAATACATTCACATCTCATGATCCAAGGACACAGCTTGTTCAGCTCATCTGGACTTGTTGGCCCCTTGGATTTTGGCCAAACACTTTTCAGCAGACTACAGCTTCCAAAACAAACATGCTTTTGGGTTGAGCTGGATGCAGAGCTTGGCTGGGGAGAAAAAAGGCATCTCCGCTTGTGGCTGCATACTTGGTTGTTTGGTTTTAGGACTTTTTTCCAGTGACAGCTATTTCATCAGCCAGGATTGGTCACTGCACTTAACTGTAATTCCAGTTTGCATTATATATATTAAACAGAGAGATATTCACACACTGCTTGTCTTAGCCTCAGTCTCCCCCTGTTACCCAACTGCTGGAAGAGATTCTTACCTCCTCCTTTAATCTCTCATTCTGACAAGGAAATCAAATGTCCTCCTGGCCTCTGCTGAGTCATTTGTAATTCCAAATGTGAGGCACAGGAGCTTGCAGTAGGGTCGTTTTTCCAAGGAGCAAAGTCATCTGTAGTTAAGTACCTGGGACCTAAATCTGTCCTCTACTGCTTAAACTGATGCAGAGCAGGGTGGCCTCAATAAATGCCAAAAGTAAAACCCCAAAACCAGAATGCAAAACCAGTTTGGGGTTATTTCCTTTTATGAGCATATCTTAAGTTGCACAGCCGATACTGACCAGCACTCTGATGTCACTGAGACACCTTTAGATCATGGCCTGTAAATGTCTGTCAAAGATGCTAAATATCCTCTGCTTTCCTTAGCAACAGTGGGAATGGAACTGAGCATTGCTAAGCTCCATAGGGACCGGACTGTTTCACAACATTTTAATTTGTTTGCAAATCACTTAATGAAATCCAGACACCAGCCTCACCCCATTGTCATGCTCTTACACAAAACTGTCTTAAATGAATGTCTGGCAGTTCCCTTGAGAGGCTGGAGGGGGAATCCCTGGTTTATAGACTCTCTGCCTTTGCCACTCCTTGCCCTCTGGGACTCCAGTGTAAGAAAGACTATCAATGCAACCAATAAAAAAACAATGGCATATTGGGTTGCATTAGCAAAACCATAGCCAACAGATTGAAGGAAGTGTTTGTTTCCCTTTTCTGAGGTCACATCTGACAATGTGTCTAGTTTTGAACCCTTTGTACACATTGCAAGAGAGATGTTAATAAGCTGGAGCAAGCCTAGAGAAGGGGGACTGAGGTGTGTGCAGACTGAAGCACATGATGTACGAGGAAAGGCTGTTGGAGCAGCGTTTGTTCAGCGTGGGGACCATGAGGGGGCAGACCTGGCTGCAGTTTTTCTACATGAAGGACAGCATACAGAAGAGGGGAATGATTATTATTAGCACGTGGAAAATACATTGCTGAAGTATTTGTGTGCTCTATGCTTATCAGAGTTGCCCCAATCCAGCCTGTATGGCTAAATTAGTTTCCTAGTTTATCACTTTTGCAGCGTCCCCTGCCTGCATACAGGAGTCAGTGCAGAGAATTTCAGTTCATAATCCAGGGTCAAGTACGAACCCTGTGGCAGAGCTGGGAGCCGAGTTTGGGACTCCCAGATGCTAGTCGAGCATCGTGCAAACTGTTCCCTGCTTCCTCGGCAACCTCAGAACCCCGCTGTGAACTTTGTCCCAGAGGGGTCCTTCTCCTCCAGCTGCAGAATCAGAAAGATTGTACAGAATAGTGATAATCCACGCTAATGCTGCCAATTCCCAGGCAACCGTGTTGTTCATCTCCAGGGTTATGATGATGTACCTTAGTCCATGTATTTCGGGCCAGGTGAGGCCGGTAGGGGCCATCAAGGCCAATTAGTGCCCACAGGGCCCTAGCAGCAGCCTCTCTGTCCAGCCAGGCACATGCTCACACTGGTCTGGGATCAGGAGGGACTTGGTGCTGAGTGACTACATGCTATGGGGCGCTAGTGGGATTTTATGGGGTGCAGAGCCAGAATAGCAAAGTGGGAAGGGATATGGCAGGAATGACTTATGGCTCAGGGGCTGACCAGCCCCAGGGACTGATCTAAAAAAGAAATGGGTGAAAAATGCTGAATGCTGTCAGATGTCACTTTTCTGACATACCTGTGTGCATGTTCTAGCATGTGAGCTGCAGTTACATACGTAAACAACACTTCTGAAAGCGTTGGGGTATTTTATTGAATTGAAAGCCTAGGGTGTTCTTCCTTTGAGGAAAGCTCTGACTGCATCTTTACATGAAACCAGTGTCACACCTGCCGCTTTTCTAGCAAAGCTGTGCTAACGCAGTAACTGATGGAGAAGTGTCCGTAGCTTTATAATGTGCTCTGGATTTTCCAGGTGAGTTAAATCTCTGCCTAGTGAATTTCTTCATATGCGTTTTCCCCAGTGAGGATGACCCTCCTGTGGTTTTTCCCTGCTGTGTTTCTTTCCAACCCTCCCGAGCCGTCATTTCTGCAGGTGACACACTGCCCCCTGGCAGCCGGAGCACCAGCATCTTCCCCGGGGCTCCTGGCTCTGCGAAGAGCACCTCTGCTGAGCGGTGGAGACTCTATCATCCGTGATCGCTTGCAAATGGCAAATGGTCCCACAGCACCGTTTGTAACAATGCGCGGGGGGGGGGGAAAGGGATTTCTTAACATGTTTTAAAGTTGCTGTCTTCAGTATAATTTGGAAAAGGTGCTGCTTTCTGCTCTCCCACTCAGGGTGCTCCATGCTGCTAACCAGGATTTCCTGCTGCAGATATCATGAGCGATAGCAGGGGGATTCAATGAGCCTTGTCATTTTATGTCATAGAACCACAGAATCATATTTTGGCCTGGAATGGTCCATTAAGGTCATCTAGACCAACCCCCACCTGCAATGAGCAGAGATATCTTCAACTATGTCAGGCTGCCCAGAGCCCCATCAAGCCTGAAATTGAATGTTTCCAGGGACAGGACATCATCTACCTCTCACGGCAACTTGTTCCATTGCCCTCGTTGTAAAAAATTCTTACCTGTATCTAGCCTGAATCTCCCCTCTTTTACTTTAAAACCATCAGCCTTTGTCCTATCACAACAGACTGTACTAAATGTCTGTCCCCTTCTTTCTTATAAGCCCTTTAAGTACTGAAAGGCCACAATAAGGTGTCTCTGGTGCCTTCTCTTCTCCAGGCTGAACAACCACAACTCTCTCAGCTGCTCTTCACAGGAGTGTTCCAGCCCTCTGATCATTTTTTGGCCCTCCTCTGGACCCTCTCCAGCATACCCATGTCTCTGTCCTTTAAGGTATTATGTGTGGCACTGCCTTTGATGCCTAGGCTCAGCCTCTGTGTTTGCAAAAAAACTTGGCACATCTTCGGGTTGGAAAATTAGAGGCAAAAGCGAAGTAGTTTTCATTATCAATTTACCTGCCTGCTGTTAGGAAAAGCTGCTCATCAAGAAAATACCTGCATCCCAAATACTGTGTTCTGTGGCTCCCCACTTACAGTTGTCACTTTCCTATATAAGGCTGCAGCCGAGGGACCTGAAGCCTATATCCAGTCACAGCCATGAAGTGATCGTTCCCTTTCCCCCTTGTGCCCAGCCCGTGGTACAGAGCCCACGCTTGGGCTCTGACAGGTAGCTGCGAAATAACAAAATAGCCACCAGAGGGCAATAATAATTACAGCCAATAAAAAATTGCAGTCATCAGCCTCAGGTGCTCAGACTCTTTCTACCTGTGCCCTTTCATTCCTTTCTCTTCAGGGGAACGAATGCTTCAGGTGATTTCTGCAGCCATTTGTGTTGGTCGGGGTGAGAGCCAGTAGGAGGGACAGTTTCTGCTCAGCACACAGGACAGATGTGCCTCCTGTCAAGGCTGGATAGGAAGATGCCACCAGCTGTTAGATTGCCTTCCAGTAAGGCACAAGGTGTGCTGGTGACCCCTCTAAGACATCTGTTTGTGTTGGTGACTGACCCTTTTTGAATTGCTATACAGAGTTTCATCCAGAGCTTAATGAATCATGAGGCTATCACAGGAGCTGTCAGAAGGGGTGGATAGGGGGGATTCTTCCTGATGTAACCTCCCCTTCACCAAGCTAGAGTTTGGGTTCAAGCTCTCCAGCAGTCTCTGGTACCATGACCAGGATGCTCCCAATACCTGTTTAGCCCTTTGCTTTATTCTCACCTCACTGCCCTCACTGAGCAGCCTTTGCTGGCTTCAGGAAGATGGAGTGCTGTCCGCTTTCACCTGTGCTCCTCCTCACAGTGTCACCTCTGGCCAGCTCAAGGCTGGCATGTCTATCAGGAGCTGTTGACAACCCGGGCTCATCGTGCTAATCAAAACAGCACCTGCTGCCTCATATAGATGATGGGTCACCAGAGAAGCCAGAGCCTGAGTAAGTGGATGGATTCTGGATCTCTGCCAATGGCTTCAGGCCAGGGAACACAGAGGGCAGCACGATCTGGGGGAAGGGGGAGGGAAGGGACATGCTGGGATCCTCCTGCTCTGCTCTGGGTGAAAGGAGAGACTTTTCAGAAGAGCAGTTATGTTGTCAGTGACAGGTCAGACAAAAGGACTTGGGAGGAAAGAAGAGACCAGAACAGGATTGGCACAGTAAGTTACCAGAGGTGCCCTTTAAAGACATTTGATTCTTATTTTTGTTTAAATTGTTTTTGCTCCTGTGTATTAAAGTTTCTCTCCCCCTGATAAGCATCCAACAGCTTGTCCAGGCTGAGCAGTGGAGAGTTGCTGGAGCAGAAACCAAAATCAAAGAGGAGAAGGAGAAGGTGAAGGTTACTGTGACACACGTGTACCTGTAGGAACGGGTACATCAGTAAGTTTCAAATTACCTGGGAGGAAGCAGGAAATTATAGAAACCAAGCAATGGTCTTAGTTACTATCCCTTGTCCTCCACATTCCCTGAAGACTTTTAATTCTCTAAGCTGAAAGCACTGGGGGGGAAGGGAGCATGGGCACTCTCTGTGCCTCACAGGGCTCCTGGGCACTTGCCCAGGTGTGTCTGCAGCATCCTCTTTCGAAGGGCAAACTGTGATGCAGGGAGAAGAAACTATCCTGTGTCTGAGGGGGTGTCCCGTGAGCTGGCCACCTGTAGCCTTTTCCCAGCCTCTGCAGGTGAATCCATATGGGAACACTGATGTCTCTCTCTTGCTGGGGGTAGCTTGGTTTACATCAGCTGCCAGTTTGTCCTGTCCTTTCCAGTCTCTGCATGTGAGCTGTGTATCTTCTCCTATTCCCACTTCCACCTACAGTAACCAGCCTTCAGAGCTGTAAACATATAGCAGACAGAAGCATTGCTTAAGCCACCAGCAAAATGTAGTCCTCTCCTTGGTGAGATGTGGCACATACAGAGAGCAATGATATGCAAGAATTTCTGACAACCTATAAGCAAAGGAGGATCACAGGAAGCCAAAACACAAATGCAGAGAATGGGGTTTAGCCAGTGTAGTGGTGCTGATGTTCTTTTGCTCCTGAGAAGGGCCACTAGCAATCAGAGCTTTGGAGACTTGTGCGCTCTGTGATATCATGCTGATGGATACTTGAACCAAAAAACATGTGGCAGATTCCCAGCTATTGGTTTCTAATACCGTAATCTGTCTCCTCTGGGAGAGCTCCGTAATCATTTAACTAACTGAAGGACTGATTAAATGACAACTTGTGAGTGGAGAAACGGAGAGCAAAACTTACCAAATCACTGAAACGTAGCAGTGTTACCAAAATACCCAACTTTGAGCCATAGTGAGGCAAAAACCGTCAGAGACAGCTGCAAGAAGAAATGCCATTTATCAAAAGGAGGCCTTTCTTATTTAATGAAGTAAGGGGTATGTAAGGGCAGCACCACACTGAAGAGCACCGTCAACAGGAGAGTTGCACTAGAACATCCCCAGGTAAAATCCCTGGAATTTAGACAGGTGACTACAACAGATTGTCTTTAATCAGATTGCATTTTTATTTTCCTTCTCTTCTGTGAAACTCCCAGATTGCTACAACAAGCACAACTCCCTTATGACTTCCTAGGCAAGGAGTCTGAAGAACACAAAAGTCTACCACAATTCTGAGTGTACCAATACATCCTCTGGTTCTAGGGATGAACAAAAACTGTGTGTGTTTCTGTGTGGGATTTAACACAGCAACTCTGAAGCAAGGAGAAAAACAAATGTTAAGAGGGATTTGGAGTCAAAACACTACCAACAATGTATAAAAGTTTATTTCATGAATACATTAAACTATTGTGCGCAGCACATACATATAAAAATAAAAGCAATTTCACAAACGATTGGACAGTTTCGTGTTTCTTGTAAATTTACAGTCTCAATTGTGAGTCCATATTGAGTCAGAATATGAGGTATATTTTAGTGAAAAAAAAATACTGTGAGAACTTTGGCACCATTTCACTGTGCAAAATAAAATCTTGGAATTGAAATACTTAGTGAGGTATACAAAAATCACTCTGCTTTCCCACTGTGGGTGTCTGCATCTCTGCATGTTTGGGGAAAATCACATTATTTAAGAATATAATTCAGTGCCAGCCAAGACTGTTTTCTAATGGAGGTGGATAAGGTCTTAAATTAGTATGGGATTTGCCTAAGAAGAAGAAAACTTGAAAACAGGTATCGTCAACTCCACACAGAATCCCATGTGCAAAATATGGGTAAGATAGGCTGGTGTGGGGCATTCAACAGCAATGCTTTCAAAGCTTGTATTCCATATCGTAACTGCATTAATGCACACTGAGATGATATATGCTCTGAAAGGGACCACATAAGAACTGTCAATAGCAGGTTCCTAATTTGGCTCTGATTTGCAAAGCTCCTTTACTTTCATGAGTTTTCTTTTACATATCCATTGAACTATTCTTTCAAAGAAAGCTTTGCTTGAGAGTTTGCCAGACTATGCCCATACTGTCTCCATAGCCCCCATATCATGTACATCCAGCTTACAAATAGTTTGTTTAGGTTTGGTTTTTTTTTCCTCTGTGCCAGCTCAACAAATTTATCCTGAGGTGTGTAAAATGTTTGGTGGTCTTCCTAAATCTTTCTACTCCCATGCAGGCAATAATGGCCTGAGAAGGAGGAAGTGGAATTTAGCTACTCAAGATTGAGGCAGAACAGGATCAGGCCATTTCCCAGGCAAGTTGCATCACTTCTTGAGCACTGCCACAGTGCATTCTGCTACTGTGGGCTGCTACTAGACTGCTTGCACATCCACATTAATGTGTCAATATGTGCCTTAATTCTCTCCTGAAAGTAGCTATGCATTCACCTCTGTCAAACTATTGTACCCAACTAGTCTAAAACTCCAGAACACTCCCATACTGCACTATTTGTGCTGGAGGGATTTATTGACACAGCTATCACTCCTGGCAATGGCATCTTTCATTGTCATTTCTGATAATGACATGATTCACTCTCATATTAGTCAGATTCCTAGCACCGGAAGACCTGTTTCGATTTCAGTGTTGACTTCAGTATTGGTCTGGCTGGCACTGATAATGCAGTAAGGAAAAGGACAGTGGTGTAAAGAGTAACTCAGCAGAGTGACTGGTGGGGCTTTCCAAATGCCCACCAAAACTGCATCCACGAGGGTCTGCAATTCTTAAGAACAAGTTCCGCCCAGCAGGCTGTGTACAAACAGACTTCTTGTGACATGGTCTACAGTTTGTTCTTGCTGTTGACCAGTATGTGCAAAATGGAACCAGTGAGTCTAATTCTCACCTTTTATGCCAGCTATCCCATTATTTGCCAGCACTGGCAACAATAAATTAATCTTGACTGCACTGGTTTAAGAGGGAGCAGACTTCATCCTACCCTAAGGACACTGGTTTAAGCTGTAATCAGAAACGAACTTGTGTGTCAGCATTTAAACTATGATTTCTTCTACATCCATGTACTTTTCAGTCCTTCTTTAAACTTAATTTCAAAGACAATTAGGAACATAACACAAAGATACAGGTTACCAGCTAATGTATTTGAGCACAGCTATAGTCTTCCAATCTGTACACCTGGAGACTCTAGGTTGCTGTCTGATATCCTTCAACTTTTCTCTCACCCTTTCTCCCTACTCAAACCATTCTGCCTTTTCTCTTAAAAATGCACATCTTTCCAAAACAAACTGCTGCACACACTGTGGATGAGCAAAGCGTGCCAACTTGGTTTCTCTCTGCTTACTGCAAGACCAGAAAATGAAGAGTAACTCTTTTCCTTCACCATATCCAAAGCGTCCTGTTCATGTACTGTAAACAGTATTCCATTCTTCTTTTCTCATCATTTACACTGTGATCACCACTTATACTTGAGCAAAACAAATTCAAGTATAAATTACACAAAAGGAGCTGGAAAACTGTATCCTCTTCACAAAACAATTGTCTTGATAACTTTTCAGAAAGTGTGGCTGTAGATGCATTCTTGTAGGTGTGCTCTTTGGGCAAAACCTTCTGCAACAATAAACAGTAGTCTTACTAGGTTGGTTTACTCCAGCTGAGGACCTAGCCTTGACAGTGTTTGTCATGCATGTCAGAAGGCTCAAATTCATCATGAATAGACACCTCCTGCAAATAGAATGGCATGTCAAGGCTGGACATAGACACATTTCGGCTGGACATGGGAGATTATCTTGCACTCAGATGTTCACTTCTACAGCAACATGGTCCATCTATGCTGAAAATGCTCATGCTCTGACATTGCATTGAATCTAGTTTCAAATTTAGGAGCACGCCATGAGTGCAGGAATCCCAAGGCTTCTGGTAACTGACATTTATAGTGACTATTGACTTAGGACCTCTTAAAATACTCCTTCAAAGGCACAGAGAATGTAGCTTCGTTGGTGATCTGGAAAAAGGTTGTCAGAGTAGCAAGGCAATGTTATGCACCATTTGTATGGCTTCTAGGAGAGCTTTGGAGAGTATTTCATACCGCTTGCTGTGTTGTCTTTGAAAAGGATGCTTTACAAGTGACAGAAATTGGAATTACAGCACGAATTCGTTTACCCCAACACAGGAAGACATACTTTTATAGCCTCCTTCTTCCTCTGTTACTCATACTCCAGTAAGATATGACAGAGAAGAATCAGATACACTTAAAGCAGTAAATACAGGAAAATTCAAAGCACAGAAGTTTTCTCAAATAACCCTCTGCTGGAAGCTTTCATGAATTTCATACATTTTATAAAATGCATCCTGCAGACCAGTTCTAATTCTTAGAGATTAACAAGGTTCAGCCTAAATGGAATACAGTGCCCTTAAATATTTATGCTCTTTTATGTGCGTATGCATATAAAGGCACCTGGGCATCTAGAGGTTGGGATGCTTGGTTCATTAAAAGTATGCAATTACATAGGTACACACACACCCCGTGTCTATATGTACACATATGTATTGATATTAAAGGTGTACACTTTCGTATTTGAGGTGAATCTAAACTAGGCTCACAAAACGTCATTCAAAATCCTTCAATTCAAAATCAAAAGCTTCAAATGTATTTTGCATTTGAGGCCCATCTGTCATTTATCCTGTGGCCCTTCCTAAGGGAAATTGATTGCAGATCTTCATTTTGCCAGCAAGTCCATGTGAGAATACCATGGAGAATCCCTTCATAGACAGAGGGACTCTGGGGGTAGGCAGTTTGCTTGTGTAGAAATGGGTGCGGAATTGGCATCCTAATGATCCATATAATAGATTGAGGACACAGTGTGTAGAAGGGGAGGTGCAGGCAGATATTCAGATGGAGTGAACTGCTTGAAGCTCTGATGAAGCAAAGTCCTTTGATGATTTGGCCCATGATATGTAAACAGCTCACTATGAAAGGTTATTTTCTGAGGTAATTAGTATTATTTAGTAGATAATCTATGATCAATCAGATGATTACCTACAGCCATTTTGTCTTCCGAATACTTCCTTTGCAATTCAGCTTGCATTTTTCTCTGTTCAGCACCAAAGGAGGCACACAAGCCATGTAAAATTTGCACAGAGTAGAAGAGAAGTAGCATTGTATTACATATGCTATGTGATGAATCTAGTACAAATATTTTTATCCAAATATACACATAGATACATTTTTTTTCAATGAACAGTATAAATACTTTACCTGGGAGATTCTTCCCATGTGCAAAATGAAAGAGTTTTTCCTGCGATTTAATCTTCAGCTTTGCCCGTGTTCATATTCTTGGTAAGAAGTGGGTCACTGTCATAGCAGGAGAAACCTTGTTTCCTCTCTTCACTCTCCCATGTTTGCTGAGTGCTATGTAAGCACCACAGTAAGCATCTGATTCATATGAGTTGTAGTTATTAGGCAGCAAGGTTTCTTTGAATTTGCACTCATCTTGGAAAACAGCCTAAAGAATAGGAGGTGGGGAAGAACAAAGCAGGTACAGTAAATATCTCAAGAAGACTCAAGTAATTTCTCTTACTAGCGCTAGTACAGAAGAGCCTGTTGCAGTGTGCAACAGGTGGTGCCGCAGCGACTGCATCCAACAATAAATCTCCCTCCTCAGTGCTAATTTGGTGTCAGATGAACCCAGATGCCACCTGTCCAGATAATGGACTGTGCACTTCCTGTGACAGATCAAGTTAATTCATCATAAATCATAGAATTCTTCATTTTATTTGCAAGCAATAAAAACAATAGTTTCTGCCAGCATCATGTTCTTTTGTCCAAATGATGTAGCTTTATTTCATATCTCCCCTCTGCAACAGGTCCTTTAATCTATAAAAGAATGACATGCTAGCTGTCAAAACCTTCAATTCTCATCCAGGGAGAACTTTTTGCTTGAATACTACTATTTGCTTGAATAAGCCATTTGAATAAGACCTCAGATCTGCACTAAATCTTTTCTTTAAATCATTAGTGTTATTATATTTAGCTGCTAGTAAGACACACAGCAGGTTCTAAACCAGGAAAACAGTTTTATTTTTCTTCATGTCACATCACATAAATCCAAGGAGAGGGAGTTGTCTGACAGAGGAGGTACAAGGACTAGCAGGAGACATACACAGA
The DNA here is from genome assembly GCF_033783945.1 of Neopsephotus bourkii. Taxonomy (NCBI): domain Eukaryota; kingdom Metazoa; phylum Chordata; class Aves; order Psittaciformes; family Psittacidae; genus Neopsephotus; species Neopsephotus bourkii. Next base: position 1,826,766 of record NW_026900624.1, on the reverse strand, counting down.
GCACCAAGGAAATTTAAAGAGAAAGCAGAATAATTGTCTGACATTAGATGTTTGGCACATGAGACACCATCAGTGCTGCTCTATTTGGACTTCTTAAAAACACCATTCAAAGCTTGTAAGAGTTTAACTTAGGGCATTGCATTCTGCAAGGGAAAATGCTCATCTCTTAAAGCTTTTAAAAATATCTTTGAAAATCATAGAGTCACAGAATGGTTTGGATTGGAAAGGACCTTAAGATCATCTAGTTCCAAACGCCCTGCCATGGGCAGGGACACCTCACCCTAGTCTGTGTTGTCAAAGGCTGTCCAACCTGGCCTTGAACACCGCCAGGAAAATAAAGAAGACTGGATTGAAACTAGGGGGAAAAATCAAAGGGAGCTCTGAAGACAGACCCTGCATTTCTTTAGGAAGACCTAGCCAAGCAAAGCAGTTGGACTTGTGGCTCTTTTTAGGTGCCTTAAATCAGGCATAGTTAAAAGAATATTCCTAAAGTGGAACCTTAAAATGCCCCATTGTCATTGTCTGTGTGAGAAGGAATCAGTCAGATTAAGAATGGCTATGCCTCCTTTGCAACATTTGGTGTTTTATTAGGCAAGTGAAACGCTTTGTTGAAAGTACAGCTGTTTCAAAGGAAATGGCTTTGCTGTTTCTTGACAAAAGAGATGAATGCAGTCAGTGCTATTCATTACTTGGAGATGGACTGCTTTTGCCTATCGCCCAAACCCAGCCTCTTGCAAACCTGCTTCCTAACAAGTACTTTTTCTGCTGAATGTTGAGATTGGAGATGCCTTGCTCATGCCTCAGAGATTAAATTGCATTTAGATATCACAGCTAGCACTTTCTAGATGAGGGTGATGGTGTTGGTATTTCAGTATGACCTGCATACCACTGTTACGAGCTATTATTGTTTTCTCACCCTTTTGGATTGATCTCACAAAACTGGTCACTAAAATAACCCCAAGTGCATGTGTTGACTTTGGAGGGTAGACTTACTATTTATTCTTCATTATGTGCTTGGTTTTGGTGGGGGAAGCATGTGGTCATGATTTTACTAATGGTAGCTAGTATAGATGGCTCTAATTGTGCCTCTTCTACACAAGCCTGTATGCACACACACACACATGCAATCGCATACACGCACACACTCATGGACATACACACACAATTGATCTCAGGGGTGGTTTTGCAGAGCACACCCTTTTGCTTTATAGACAAAGGGAATCAACAAAGGTCAGTCTTGTAGTGCTGAGCAATCTAATGAATGCATACTGTTTGCAGAATACATTCATTTTCCTAGTGTGCTCCCTCTACAATCTTATTGGAAAGCTTTAAACCACCGGCCTCTGACAGCCATGCTGGCAGTTGGACTGAATAACACTGATGACACCAGGTTGGGCAGGCTCCCTCTAATTGAAAGGCTATTTTCTCTGCTTGTAATCAGAGATTTCCACAAGGAAAAAAAGCCCAAAACACTTTTGCAGCCTTTGTTTAAGCCTCAGAAAACTATTCGCACTTGTACTCACCGTTCCATACAACTTCCCTTTGTTGTTCATTGCGATGAAGAGAGCACTTTTCACACCGAACAGGCTAACGACACCTCTCTCTACTGTGGATATTTCAAAGAGACCTTAAAAAATAAGAAAAGTTATCATAGAATTTAGAGCTAATCAAAGGCAACTTAGTTGTAATTTACTCATTTAAAAACCCTAATGAACTCTTTGTATTCACTTATTAGAATTATCATCTCCCTAGAAATACAGAGAAGCTTCTAGGTTTTTTACTACATGCTGCAGGATTTTAAAAGAATTATTTTGGAATTGTAGTCACATGCTGTATAATTCTTTTGCTCCATGAAACTATCTTGATCTGTCAGACTCCTGGGTCTTCCAGTAAGCAAATTATTTGTAGCTAATATGCTATAATTACAAAGTGTTAACTACCAAGCTTCAGAGAAGCGTTTCTTGTATTTTGAAGTCTCCTGTGCTATCTTAGCTGCAAAGGATTTTAGCAACTGCTCTCTACAGAAACTTTAAATCCATAGGGATAATGCTTTTCTTTAATCTTATGGTAGCAGAGGAGCATTCATAAGAACAAGCAAGCCAGGAACAGCAAGCCCCAGGTGTCCCAGAAGTACTAGTCATCTAGGATTCAGAAACCACACTTTGGCACTCTGAGCTCAGTGACAACCTCTCGCATTCAAAAGGCAAATGAGAAGGGAGGAGTGAGGAAATGCAGCAGAGAGACAATTTTCAACCTGGTTTGTCTTTTCTCATCAGTGCAGTAAAGCAGAGTAAAAATAAATTGTGTTTAAATTTGTCTAAGCATTTGTGATACGTTTCAGCCTGAAGGGTCCTAGTGTTTATTGATCCCAGAGACTTTTAAAAGGCAACAGATGCAGCACAGATTAATAATATCAAGTAATAACATTTGCATTCTGTGAAGGGTAATTACTAGAGTTCACAGCAATTAAGTGACATCTATTCTATTTCATTTCTGGATGCAACTCACTGTATTGGTTTTCATTGTGAACTCCGCTTATCCTTCCATCTGGGAGGATTTGAAGGTGAAACCCGATGCCCACGTTGCAGTAAAGCCTCCGCTGCCTCTTGATTCCTAGCAAATAGTCACTCTCCCAGTTGCCATCTGACTTCTCCCCTGACATCCCAGCAATGGACCTGGACAACAGAGACTGCCATCCTCTTTCCAGCAATGTGCCATTAGTTCTGCTTACAACTGGATGTGTTGAAGCAATCCCAGTTAGAAAACCCAGGAGAACGAAAGCAGGCAACGTCCGGTGAATGCTGGCTTCGCAGGACATAGTGATGAGAAGTCTTTGTGCAGTGGCCATCCGGTTCACCTCCTGGGCACGTGGTCAGAATTAATGGCCCTAAAAATACCGCCCTTCTTGGTTTTCTCCCTTCAGCATGGTGGCAGAGGCTTATTTTTGGAAAGCAAATAGAGATTGCTGACATGAAACTAAAGCCCGATTGCAGTTGAGTTGGAAGCAGAGACAGGCCGGCAGGACTCGAACTGGTAGGGACCATGTTTTGTAGATCCTGCTCTCCCGTGGGCAGCCGCAGTTATATTTGATTGACCCATCTTTATAGTGCAGAGGCTGTCCCTCCCCGCATCATCACTCTGACATCAACAGCTTGCCAGAGGTGAGCCTGCCATGGCTGTAACACTAACCTGCCGTCCTCCCAGGCTGGCTGAGGTTTGATGAATGCTGTCACCCAAGACCGGAGGCAGGAGTGGGGTTTCATTGGCTGCTGAAAGCAAAGGGGTCAAATTGGTTGGGCTGCCGGAGGCCAAACAGGCAGCTTCCTTATTTAGAGAAGAAGGTGTAAAAACAGTTATGGACCTCATCAGAGAGCAATGAAAACTTTGCAGTCACTTCCTTGGTGGCACGGTCACTGGGTGTACATCAGGGCAGCTCAATATCTGGGGAGAATTGGCTCGAAGTGGCCATTGCTCTGTTTATGCATACCCAGCAAATCCAAGCCCTTTTTTACTGTAGTGGCCCACGTGCTAAAACCTGGTCTGTACCTCTAAAAGGAGTGCTCCTGGCTGGCTAACAGAGAGGTAAGTTATGTTAAAAAGAGGGGCTTGCTCCCACTGTTCTTAATGCAAGCACTTTTCTGCTGCTTGCAGCAGTGATCCTGCTGAGCAGGGTGCACAGGCTGGAGCATTGATTTGAGTTACACATAGCTGGGGACATGGATGCGTTCATGTTTTTCACCGAGGTGCCTTCCATATGATCACATTTCTTTTGGGAGGGTGTGTGCCTCTTGCATAGAACCAATTGTGTTTGTGTTTCCAAGTCAAGGTAATGTGTTAAAGAAAAAGGGAAATAGGACATACCTCCTCACTGTTTCACTGTCTCTTTTCCTTAAGCCCAAATACTCTTTTTATGTAGTAGTTTATGAGAGTCTTAATTTTCCTCTCCTTCCATTTGCTCTTGTTTCCCCTCATTTTGCTCTCTCAGCTTCTTTGGAGCTGGACAGTTTAGACTTCCAACTTCATTATTTTCACATGACTCATTAAGACTTTAATGGGAGAAAAAAGGCTGAGATTTATGCAAATACGTTTTTCCAATATGCCTGTAAACTTTTCACAGCACAGCACTTGCGTTGTCTATGTCATTTGAGATCCCTGCATCTTAATCAGGAGAGTACCTGGAAGTGTGACTGAACTGAGCACACCCGGCATGACACCCAGTTTCACATTAACAGGGGTGTAATACGAGGCCTTGGAAACTGGAGGCTCTCAAGCAGAAGCACCCTGAGCAAACAGGGGGAGACGGCAGCCCTGAGGCAGGTGAGCAGTTAGATTCAGTGACGTGGGAAATACTGATTATTCTCCTGGGAGAAACTATAAAAAGACTGGGAACCACTGGACTAGACCCTGGCTTGTACCAGGTGGTGTTTCAAAGCCTCTCTGCGTTTGTTGAAGCAGCACTAGGAACATCGTCTGCTTTTTTGCTTGCAATGAGAATCTTCAGGCCTTTCCTCTCCTGCCTTCTATTTAATTCCATGATTTATCAGCTATGCAAAGTGCATCTATAGTTTTTAGCATGGAATAATGCTAGTATTCTACACACACACACCCCCGCCTCAGCATAGCTGCAGTCCTTGTGAGAGGCCAGCATCAGGGTGAAACCAAGCCCAGGGTCACTGTTACAAGGATGATTTCCTAAGCTGTCTTATGCTACAGGCTGAAGACCTGCCCATTCCCAATGCATGTGACTCCTAAAAATATCGCCTGATGTCACAGCCATCACTGTCTGTAAAATATGCATTCTAATTCTTTTTTTTCAAAGATTTTGGTTTTCCCCAGAGGCTGTTTCAAGTGTAATTTTGGAGTATGCTTATGATCAGTGTCCTAAGAGGGAAATTAGAATACAGCTGCCAATCAGCAGGCAAAACAGCATTTGGGTTGAGAGACAAAAGTGCAGAGCTGTCTTTCTATCACTGGCTTTTGATCAAAGCCAATTATGTACATTACCTTTGTGTCTCATTTTTCAGGTTCCTCACAGAAAAGCCAAGGTACGGGCTAAAAGATCTTCTCTAACCTGTGCTGGCACATCTGGCACTGCAGATTCCCAACAAGTGGCCAAAGTCAAAGGAGCCCTTGGGATGCACCCTGTTGCACCCTGGTACCCTTGGTCCTAGGATGAATACTAGATGGCTGCATAAAATACATGGGACAAGTTCTGCCAAGCCTATGGGATGCACCTCTTTGGCTTTTAGTCAGCGGATCTGGGAAGTGACAGAACTTATCTGGCTTGATCCAGAAACCAAAACAAACAGCTAAAAACTGTGATTCCATTGCGACATCTGGCCCTCATAAGACCAAGAGTCCTGGTATCTGGTCTAAGACCAAATGGCGTGCAGCTGGGAGTCTTGTAGTCTTGTGGGCTGCTGTAGTTCTTGTAGTGCTCAGCTATCCTTCAGTGGAGCTGAAATGCGTCCTGAAGCATTCTGTAGTCTGATCTGTGTCCAGCAGATTGCTGAGTTTCTGTGTATTAGCAAAGTGGTCTCAAGATGAGCTGCCATGTAAATCCTGGAGCTTCTGATTCAATTAGGCAAGCTGTGTCTCCTCTAAAAGATGTCTCACTGTGGTTAAACTTGTCTTCTTGGCTCATGAAGTAACTGGTTCCAGTTACATTTTGATTTTCAGATCACATTTTGTCTTGACTTCATGCACCCAGTGAAATTTGGAAGGTGTCATGGGAGACACCAACAGCACTGGCAGTAAAATAAATCCTGTGAAATCCAAAAGAGCAAAAATCTACTTTGGCAATCAACCTCCACTTACTCAAAATCTCAAGACCCAGGATGACAGTGCTTACTGCCTAATCAAAGTAACAAGTATTCATTGTCAGTATTTTAGTACAATATTAAAATAACCCCCCTTTGGAACACAGCAGTAGAGATCCACTTTCAGATAGTCTAGGAAAAGCCATGCAGCTGAGCAGTAACGTGATATGGGTGCAGAGCACGTCTTTCAAAAACAAATGATGACTTAGGATCCCAAGTTCCATTTGCAAATCTCAAAAAAGTCTCCCCCTATTCTAAGGCCTGGAAAGAGCAATCCCTCACTCAAACATGTAACGACAGACTAAAATTATTCACCTTGCCTGCGGTGAAGACACAGGCTGCTGGTGGAACAGAGGAGAAGGGAAATCTCCAGGTGACAAATCTGGCTGTTGGGGCAGGGGAAGTATTGCAGGCTCTAGATAACATGCATAAAACCCTGTTAGACCAAGTATGACCACGGAGTCCCATCAGACCATCATTCAGCTAAGGGAATTTGTTGGCCAGTATGTAGAGATGTGTATGTTAGCCTTACAGATACCCAAAATAAACAAGACAACAGACAGCAGCCTTGCCTGAGGCTCTTGGAGGCTGAAGTAAGCAAAGCTACTGCAACAAAAGTACCACCTCATTACAAGTGCTGAATCCTAAAGCAGATAAAAGACCTGTTCAAACCCAGTCTGTCATCACCAGCCAAAAGGAACTCAAGATACACAGTGAAGACTTAACAGAGGATCTACCTTGCCCTTCATGTCAGACACAGAGCAATCCTGGCTAGGCCGCTGGGACACATGCATTTTGGTGCAAGTGAGCACTCGGGTAAGAAAGTAAGTTAAACAATGTGGAAACAGTTATCCTCCCATTTCTCAGCAAGGGCTCTCCCTGAGTGTTCACATGCAACTTCCTACAAGCAGGCACAAATGACAGAACAGCTTCCTGTTATTTTGTGGAGGGAAGAGGGAAAAAGGATCCACTCCTGAAGGAAACCATGGAGGATTTAGGACTAGATTGCGAGCTTGCTTGGAAAAAAATCTTGGTTTGCCACTTATTTTTGCTAAATTCATATTGTGAAGAGGGTATGTCAAGCACAGGTACAATCAAATATACCTGCCATTTCCATTTCACCTGAACCACAGAAGCTAGTTCATAGGTTCACAGAGTAACTTTGCTGTGCTTGCACACAGACAGGGTTATGGGCAAATCTTGCTCTTTATGACACAACCACAAATTCCTTCTTGCAGCAGAGTTGTTCTCGATGTCCCACGATACATCAAAGCAGAACTTGCATCTTTTATCTTTACTGTTTTCTGCACAAGATCTGTCCCTAGGCTTTTGCTTGTGTAAAGCTTGGCATAGAAACCCAAAGGCAGGAAGCCCTCCATGAAAGGAAATTGTCTCAACTTCTATTCTAGGGGGTGGGCGAAGGTTACCCGCAGCTTGCAGAAGCAGTTGGCAAGGAGGTGGAGGGGGAGCAGCCAAAGCTGCCGGTGACTGTGTTGACTCCCCTGTGGAGCTCTTGCCAGTGCAGGTTGAAGGAGACTTGAAGATTTGGAGCTCTCTGGGAGTGCATAAAAATCCTTCTGAGGTGCTGTCAGCCAGAGGTGCATTTCAGGGTACCTGGCTTTCTGGTCCTGCTCCATTCATGGGCACAAGAAAATCCCACCCTGAACAGTTCTGAGATGGCAGTATCTGCCTCTCCATATCTCACTGAGGTTGAAATGGCTGTTATAAGACAGAGTGGTGACTCCCTGGTGAATGCATGGGTTCCCAACCTGGTGTTCTGCACACCAGCCCACACTGCTTCTCTCATCACCTCCTCAGCTGTTACTGCTCTCCAAGGACAGGCAGCCCAAGGGCAAAATGCTAAACTGAAAAGAAATGACAGCCGCCAGCCCCCACAGGGATCTGCTTGGTGTTATTTATTAGAAGGGTGGAATGACATGGAACATGTTTAATTTGGTTTCAGTTTGTTACATGTATGGTTTTCTCATTACATCAGTAATGGGGACATTACAGGAACAGGGACTGCTAAATGTCCCACTTAGGTAACATTATTAATAGGAAAGCAAAAGTAACTTGGTTTTGTTGTAGTGGTGGTGATGACATTTTGTCCAAGAGCCCAACTGGATGATTCCTGACCATGGAAACTATTCAGATGATATGCTGTAATCCAGAATATAAATTTGGAGGCAATTTCTGCCATTTGCCAGATAACTCTGTCTTCTTTGTGTTGTGTACAGTTACCTCAGTGGAAGACTTTTTCTTGCACGTTAATTCTTCATCTGTTGGTCTGGATTCCTCCTCATATTTCAGGGGAAAGTTCTGAATCCTGAACCTTTTGTGCAGTCATCTGAACTCTTTCTTGGTTTTGTCAAGCTTTGCTCCTACAAGGCAGGCAACACTTGAAGATCTAAAGCTTGTAATCCACCTTCAATAGCAGTTGTGATTTATTGTTTAACTTTCATGGAAAGGATCCTATCTTTCACATCTCCTCCCGTCCTTTCCCCTAAGCCTCTTCCCATTGCCCCTGCTGTATTGGTGAAGGAAGAGAAGATAGGAAGATGATGGGTGGATAGAGGTGAGGGAACACAACACTACTTTGTGGTTTTGCTGCACTCACAGCATCTGAAGCATCCAAAATCCCACAAGGCAGACAGGTGTGTAACCCTTGTTGTTGTGTTGCTTTCCACAGTGGAAGGCTGAATTAATTACTGGAGAGTGAGAAGAAGGGGTCAATATGCAGGGCCTCCCACCATGAGAGGAGAGCCTGGTCCTAGCAAAAAAGTCCTTAGGCCTCTTGGAGGGTGGGGAAACTGCTTTGTGTTCAGGCCCCTGTGTGTGGGTCCACAGCATTCAGTGCAGTCACTGTGATCTACTTCATACAGTCAAGGAGCCCATAACTCACACAGCTCACCACCCAGAAGGTGTCTTCTTCGGGATAAGCTGAAGCATTCCAGAGACTACACTGCCTTCACTGACAAGGTTCCACAGGAGCTGAAGCACATGAAGACACCTAAAGAGAAGTATTTTACTCTGGATTTGAATCACTTCCCTGGCACCCAGCAGCCTGTCTGGGAACGGAGCAGCAAACAGACTGTAGGTAAAAGTGTTTGAGCTGGTGTTGGACCCAGAAGCATCTGCAGTGACAGTGTCTGCTTGGAAACCTCTCTCCCAATGGCACTGACATGTTTCCCAATTAGAGTCTGAAAAGCAATCTCAAGTCCATAATCCGAAGCCCCACAAACTCTTCACACACGTTTGCAACCCTAGGTATCCTGACTGCAGTACCTCAGATGTTTTCAGGGTGTTTCAAAGACCATGTTCCTTTGTTTAGTGCTGGAGCATTTGCATATTCCCAGCAACACAAGGGTGAGTGGTTAAACTGGATTTATAGGAGTAACAGTAGATATTCTCTCTTTGAAAATGTGCACATAAAACTGTATCCTGTTCTCATCACCAAAGGTCTAGTAAAGTTACAGAATACATTATCAGAATGGTACCTAGATGGGTGGCTAAATATTCAGTGACCAGATATTCTTCCAAAGGCAAAGTTCATTGTTTAAGTGAAGAAATTGAGTCATATTGAAGAAATTGAGCCAATTGACGAAATTGAGCCATTGAGCCAATTGACCCAGAATAAGTTTTCATACACAAATGCAGCAATTCAGGTTTTGTTCCTATAGCTCCTTTTCTGAATAGGGGAAAGAGAATAGGATAATTTTTCACCCCTCAATAGCAGGACAAGTAATACAGCAGAGGGGCTCAAGCTATGCCATAGCTTATTGAGGAGCTCTGGATTTGTATAGACCTTGCAAGGGACCAGGAATGCAAGAGAGGTGAGCTGTTTAAGTAATATAACTGACAAGACTTAGCTCTGCAAAGAAAGATTAAGGGGAGAAGTCTGTCTAGGAAATGGAGAAAAAGGAAGAATATCAAAACCGCATCTTTTTGAAACATAAAGGTGGTGATGTGGTATTCAGGCTCACGTGTGGAAATTTAGCTGGGGAATTGTGAGGAGCACACCAAATCTGTAGGGCCATACAGGAGAAATCAGAAAAGTGCAGAGCAAACACTAAAAAAACCTATGGAGAATAGGTAGCTAGTAAGTATTGTGGATTACACCATCAAGGACCAAAGATACTTGGCAGGTGGCTGGGATCAACCAGTACCTAAATCTTAGCAAGTCGTACTTTTGGAGTATGTGGTTGTTGGCTCCCATGGAATCTGGGAGTTTTCACACACTTAAAATTAGGCACATGCTGCTGCAGATTGCTGAACTGGACTGACTTACAGCAGTAAAGATAGATAGACACAAAGTAGAAGTGTTTATTATCAGAGCATTAAGGGGCAGAGGGGACAAAATAAGCAGATATGAACCTCTTTTTGGTATCAGTATTAGAGAAGAGGTGAAATAGATGAGATGGCCTGTATCCCAGTGGCATAACAAGATTAATACAGAAATTATAAAAAGAAACATGGAAAGAGGTAAAATATGACATTTAAAAAGGGAACTGAGCCATAATATGAGCTCTGCTCGTTCTATGAGACCTCTTCTTGCAGAGAGCTGAGATGCACCCTGTTAGCATCTTCTGTGCTTGAGCAAGGGATACATTTATGACAAACTTGCAGTGTTCAAATATTGTGAATTCTCCACAGAAGGAAGACAGAATGACTTCCCTGATGATACTCAGGACTTTGTTCAAAAGGCTTTTTTCCAAGACAAAGAGAAGCATTCCTTCTTTCAACTTGGTGAGGTGCAGAGAGCTTCTCTTTGAACATCTTCAGCATGCTCCCTGTGCATCCTAATGGCTCTCCACTGGACCTCCTCCAATCTGTTGACCTCTCTTGTGCTGGGATGCCCTAAACAGGACATAGCACACCAGATGTACAGGAAATAATAACTTCTGTCAACCCCTGACTGCCTGATCGCGTTCTTGCTAATGCAGCTCAGTATGTCTTTGGTCTTCCTCACCATAGCTACTAGTTTAGGTTTGGCTCACACTGCACCAGGATCCCAAGATTCCTCTAAAAGTAAAGCTGCTCCCGCACGAGTCAGGGTACAGCCTGTACTACTGCCAGGAGTAATGTCTTTGCATTCGTTAACGCCAGTCTACATAAGATTCCTACCAACCCATTCCTCCAGCTTTTCAGGGTCCAGATGGATGTCAGTCCTATGCTCACTGTATCAGCTTTTCCTACAGTTTGTTGCTGTGAGGTGCAAACTTGGTGAGTCTGTGAATATAAACTAATCTGGTGCTAGTGATGGAATCTTCCTGAAATGCCTACTGCATTTATGCATCATGTTGTTTCCACTCACCAAATTGTCGTTCAACGTGATTTTGTACTGTGTGGTTATCCCACGGAGTACCCATAGTAAAAAGCAATATGAAAAGAAGTGGTTGGGTTTCTGCCAGAAAAAAACTCATTCTTTAACCTTGTATTTTTAACACCCTCTTTTAATCTGTGTATTGTTTTAGATGTTTTGCTTCTAATCCCTGACTGTACAATACAATTAAACTGACTGAAGCTTCTTCCTCCTGAGGCACAACCCAAAGTTGAGGTGAGATCAGTTTTAAGCTCATTGATTACAATGGCCATTGAGTAATATTTTGAAAGCCTTCAAGTCCCGTTTTCAGAAAGGAACCCACCTCTCTGTGTCAAAACATCCTCTGTTCCCAGTGCCCCATGGGCTCCTCAATACTAGTGCTAGTGGAGTTTGGGAGCTGTTGAAAAGCTGTCTTTAAGTAACCAGAACATCAGTGCCCTCTCTCCAGATATCATGCAGGTTTCATGACTGCCTCCTTCTTTGCCTTGAAATTATAATTTTTGATACTTACTCTGCTATGACAGTAGCAAATCGGAGCACAGAAAAAACACTTTGTCCTTAAGGCTGCAGCCCCCTTGTTGTTTCTTCGTCAGGAACCACAGTATAAGGCATTTCTTGTGATGCCTTTTAACATATGGAAGATCAAGATCAGATTCCTAAAATATTCTAAAAACCAGTTATAGCTTTAACAGTGACTGTAGTTAAATATGAGACTAAGCACTTTGTGCTATTAAAAAGTCTGAGTCTTATTTTTATCAAATGATGTTATGAGGGCATGTTCTAAATCAGCCGAAAGCTCTTGTAGCTATAACAGCTTCACTCCTGCAATTTTTAACAGCCCAATTAAGTCAGTGTGGCTTCTCTGTGCATTTTGATAGCACAGAATTCTTCCCCTGACACTGAGCAGATCAGGCAGACTCTAGAAGATTAAACATTTGAAGAAGACACAGGCAAGGGAAATGCAAGAGCAGAATAACAATGCCGAGTTTAATTTTTCCCTGCAAAGATGAGTGTCACTTGGACAGGGTCAGGTTGTGACAGACGCACTGGACTAAGAAATAAACCCACACATTTCATGCATTCATGTGACACTTCTCCTCTTGACATCCCTTTCCATACTATCGTGCACTTTTCCACATGCACAGGCCCAGTTTAAGATTACGCTGCTAATGATGATATGCAACTATTCCAAGCATCCTTTAACCAGAATGTGTATTCTATGCAGGATTAAAGAACAGTTTGATGCACACTAGACAGGCGGTATGGAGCAGGGTCAAGGCAAGCATGTAGCAGAGCTCTGAAATTTCCTTTTTGATCAAGCAAGTATTGAGCATATGTTCGCAGCTGGAATGTGTGCTCAACTTACTTTAGTGGAGTTTCAGCACTGACCTTTTGCTGCATTCCTCCAGCAGCAGTAAAATGGTTCTGCTTAAGTAAACTGACATATACCACGTGCAAACCCAGCTGTCTTCTCCAGCCCACCATTTCTCCTACTGTTACAAAAAGCCTGAGGCATGGGAATGCTGTAATGTAATGTGTAATAACCTATCATGAAAATAATGTTGTGAAAATTAATTGTGCTCATGGCACAATAAAATCCACCTTAAGAAAGCAGTTTAGGAACTGGCCACAGGAGTGCATCTTAATAGGTCCTAGATTGTTGTACTTTATTACTGTCTGACATAAACACAGGAGGTTAAAGCCTCTTCATCATCTGCTGCTGAATCTTGTTGCTCTCACCAGTTTGACGCATCCTTTCTTTGCTTGCTTTGTGTTTGCCACCTTTGTTCTAGTTTTGTTTTACTAAGTGTCTGGCAGGTCTGGACCATTATGACTGCATTGTAAAAATTAAGATGGTTTATGCAGCAAGTAGGTGATCTAGCAGGCAGCTCTTACTGGGCAGAATGGTTCTTTACAGAGCTATTCATGACTGCAAGCACCACGCTCAGTGTGAGCAGATCACAGGGCAACAGCCAGATTGTGCCCCTATACAGTGGCATCACATTGCGCACAGACCAAGGCTTTCCCAGATGGCTTGTGATTCCAGGTACCCCTATTTATGAGGTGCATTCAACTTCAGACATGTGGGCCTGTGTTTCAGAAAGCACTGAGCATCCCCCATCTGAAAGCCAACATGCTTAGGCTGCCTTAGTTTGGTTCCTCAAATATGAAGACATGGCTTGGAGTCTGGACAGACAGGAGAAAGCTTTCCTTTATGTGCATGGAAATGCTTCTCAAAAGTCATAAATGGATGCATCTTTTCCCACAAAAACACAGAAAATACACAATGACTGATCTAGTGTGTACTGTGTACAGCCTGCACCGTCACATTCTTGGTGCCTTTTTTGGGTGTGGACGCTGAAAAGCCCTGGTGAATGGGAAGGGAAGTCAGGATTGATCCAAAGACTCTCTCTTTTTTGTTTTTTCTTAATCCTCTCATAGGAATTAGGGTGATCTCTCCACTGCCCTGCTCAAATTAATATTCTAGCCTTGATCGAGCTTTCTTCTCAGTGTCATGACATCAGCTGAAAGATTATCAAATGTGCAGCTGCTTGTTGCTGCTGCCTTTCAGTCAAACAATGGTGGGTCAGTTTATACAGGGCAGCAGAAGAGCTCTTCTGACCCACCTCATTTTGCCGGTAGAGGCTCAGGGAGCATCTGGGGGAGAGTTTCACCCTGTGGCACCCTTCAGCAGAGAGGAAGGCAGCTGGGGTGACCAGCTGCAGGCAGTCACCCTCTCCATGGGCAGAGCTGCAGCCAGAGAACAAGTAGGGTTCAGAGCTCCAGCAGATTCCCAGCCTCCCTTGGTAAAGCTCCCTTCCCAGTCCTGGTGTGTTTACTCCCACAGACATGCTCAGCACTGTAGCACTTTGCTTACTGCGTGCTGAATCCAGAGCCCCATCGGGCTAATTACCAGCAGAGAACACTAGTCACCCTGAATGACGACAGCCAGCTGACTACGGAAGCACCATCTACTGTGATTATAAGGGAATACTAATGGGTGTCTGCAGAGGCCACTGGATTCAGGTCCTCCTCTGAGGTCTGTATTTTTAGCCCCAAACCCTTTTTTGAGGATAGGCACCAAAGATGAATGACAGTCAACCTGCTGTTTTCTGCCATGGCAGGGATGCCCTGCATTTGTATATATTTTTTGCTAGTATGTAAGACTACAATCGATCTCTTTGAAGCAGGAAACTAAGTTTACAGGCCTCTTACCCTACTTGTGGGTAGTTCAGTGTGATATTCACCAGCAAGTACACACACACTGACACCCACACCAACACAATAGGCATGGTCTCCAGTCTCCCCAGTTGCTGGCTTCTTAGTCTCATTGACCCTTTATGACTTATGGGCTTCTTGCCAGTGGCTGGCATTCAGACCTCCATACACACACGTGCACCCAGAACAGAGGGGCCCTCACCCAGGAACAATGCTTAGGAACAAGAGCTTAGTAAGAAGAGACTGTTGTGACCAGGAGCAAGGCAAGGCCAGACAAGTGTGCTGACCAGCAACTTGTTATGTGCAAATGTGTGTTTTTCACCCCTTATCCCTCTGGTTTTTTATGCTTGATCCTCCCTAGTCTACCTTGATCCCTCCCTCCCCACCTCTGGTCCTTTCCCTAAACATACCATAATATGTCTGGTGCTATCCCAAAATGCTGTTTCCCCAGCATGCCCCTCTGAGTCCCACACCCCTATAGGGAGCCACCCACCTCATCCTGTAAAGGGGCACGGAGAGAGCCTGGTGGGTCTCATACCCAGAAAAGGGGGCTGATCATCCTCATCAAGAAATACCTATATTGACTGTAAAATAAATGTGGAGAGAAGAAAAACTGTGAAATGTTATCCGCTTTCAGCAAATTATTTGCCACTGTAAGCAAAAGTAAGATATAAATTGTTGTCTGAAGTGTGGTGCATACAGATAAAGAATTAACAGGACTGAATGTCCCTTCCTTTAAACTCTTTGTGTATGAATACCCTGGATGAGGTCTGCACATCCCAAAGATTTTTCAAATATGAACATGGCCCCTTTAATTGCAATATGGGTGTGAGATCATGCTGTCATAGCAATGTTGGTTGGAAGAGACCTCTGGAAGTCATGTAGTCTAACCTCCCACTTGAAGTGGGACTCTTGCCAGCTCTAGAAAAGATCAGGCCATGGCTGACCTTCATGCCATATTTCCAGACGTAGAGAGATAGCCATCTAACTTAACATATGATGATTACTATAGAGCTAAGAATAATTTTGTGACTAGGGTGATCTTTTGAATACACTGGATGGTCTCTAATCCCATTTACTGCATAGACCTTTTGCAATGGATTTTTTCTCTCTCTTTTTTAACTGCAAGTCAAATGTTCAGAGCTTTCTCTTTCACTGCAAGGGACCAGACCTTTTGAAAACATAAGCACCTGAATAACTTTACTGATATGAATTAAACATGTAAGGGTCTATTAATTTGCTCCTTTTTCCTGAGATATGCATGACCTACACTGATACACTGCTAACAAGGAGGCTTTGTATATTTGAATGGTGAGGAGCTGTATATATTATGACCGGAAAACCATCTGCCCACTTGTGGCTTATGCACATTATGACACTTATCCAGCCCTCTTGTACTCTGTATCTCAGTTCTGCAAGGGTTAGCTTCATAACCAGTGGTTTTCAAATGAAGAAGCTGAAAGGGGATATGTTGGCTAAAGATGCTGTGAGGCATTGGTGACACCAAGGAAGTGAGTCTTGTTCTTTGAGACCCAGTATGGATTTTAATTAAGCCTTTAGATCTGGTTGCCAGATTATCTTTCATTTAGAAGAGCTGCAAAGATTTGAAGTTTTGAACACATTCATCTTCTTATTTAACTATTACATGCTGCTAGAAATGAACTGGGAAGTGAAATCTGGGGCCCACTGCAGCCAGTAACAAAACTCACACAAAGTTCGGAAGGGCCAATAGTTAACATCGCTTTGCTGTAAAAAGCCCTGAATATGGTTTAGGCATGCAACTGACTGGAGAAGACTGACTATAAAGTCAGCCAATATAATGGTATCCAGCAAAGATTCATCACATGAAGGTTTTGGGCTTTAGCTTATCAAATTATGTGGTTTCAGTGTAAAGAGCCTTGATGCTGCTCTTCAGAGAGCAAAGAAGTTTAAACAGGTGGGCAGAGATTTTATAGGAAATATCTGGAAAGATTCACCTCTGGCTTCCTCACTTGCATCTCATATTAAGTACTTGAAAGTTACTTGAAAGCCTTCTTTTAGTGTCAGTTGGAGTCATTCTCTTGAACACAAGTCTTTTGTTTATACCTGCATTATTCAGTTGATCAGCAGAGAATTTTCTTGTTTTCACTATGTTTTTCTATATTTTTGAGGTGAAAAATCCTGCTCAGCTCTCCTAGGTAGTATTTTATGTATGTGAGAATTAAGACAGGCTCATGAACAGAACTGTAGTTAATCTGATAACACAGAGATAATAGTCATGGAAGAACAACTGAGCCATTACAGTTCTCATCCTGCTGTTTTCAAGGCAAGAAAACGTAGCTGTTGAAGGACATTGGTCTGGCCAGAAGATCTTAATGGTCTTTTTTCTGGTACAGGACTGCAGTTATAAGTAATTAGCTTCAATTGACCTGTGGGTGCTGGTGTTTTCCTCTGAGGCCTTATCAGAGCATGGGCATGTTACACCACTACATATCACAATGTTCTGAACAGCCGTGGTTGCTGGAGTGTTTGGCTACAGAGGCATAAAAAGCCAGGGTTGTGAGAAAAGTCTGGCCAGACTTTAATAATAAAGTGATCAAATCTCTTTGGATTTGATCTGATGATCTCCAGTGCTCTTGAGCCACTGTTTTTTTATTTTCACTGATTCCAGTAGCCTTTGAGTTAGGACTTCAGTATCATGAAGTACGTAAAGGATTCTGATCTCACAGAACTTTGTGTCCTACAAATAGTGAATTAAGTGTTAAAAACAACTAACCAACAAACACAAAAGCAACAAGCAAGCTTCCTTTCCACTCAGGGTGCCTGTGGTAGGGTTGACATGAACCTAAGGCTGGAGAGAAAGCTATGGGAATGAGGAGTGGCCTCTGCATTTCACAGAGGAAAGCTGCTCCCATCTGTGTGATAGAACATCCTGTCCATCGTCCAGGTGATTTCTAATGCCCAGGTGATTTAAAGATATTTTAACTTTCCTATAGCCTGATAATGCTCCCAGTCAGTAAAGGTTTCCTGATAAACTACATTTTACTGCTTCATATTTTATCCTACCATTATCTGGCCCAGCTTGTAGCTTCATAGAATCATAGAACAGAGAATCATAGAATCATTTAGGTTAGAAAAGACTTCTAAGATCATTCAGTCCAACTGTTAAACTAGCACAGCCAAGTCCACCATTAAACAATATCCCTAGGTGCTACACTTACATTTCTTTTAAAGACCTTTGATGGTCCCTGTCAGTGATCAAGGCCAGGCTGGACAGAGCCCTGGGCAACATGGTCTAGTGTGAAGCACCCCTGCTCATGGCAGGGGTTTGGAACTACATGATCCTAAGGTCCTTTCCAGCCTTAACTATTCCATGATTCTGTAATTCTATGATGACTCCACCATTTCCCTGAACAGGCCTTTTGGTGAAGAAATTGTTCTCAATACCCAGTCCAAATCTCCCCTGGCACAGCTTGAGGCCATTTCCTCTTGTCCTATCACTTGTTACTTGGGAGAAGAGACTGACACCAGCCACATTACAACCTCCTTTCAGGTAGCTGTAGAGAGCAATAAAGTCTCTTTTCAGTGCTAACAGCAAAAATTCTTCAAGTCTGCTGCCTATCTTCTATGCAACTGTCAGCTATATATCATTCAACCATTTGAGTCTTTCCAGTTTTAAATCAACTTAGTAAATTGTTTGATGCCATGGCAGGCAATTTAAAAGGACTATGTAATTTGAAACATACAGAGTTTGACTTTGCTGGGTACTGGGTACTTCACAGTGATGCAGCTAATTCCCATTAAGGCTATGATAACCAGAATGTAAAGCTTTGCCATGGTCCGCGTGCCACAGACTGGATGTCCAGAGTTTTTATGCTACTCATGTTGAATGCTACATCCATCACTTAGCTTTGCCTGTACACAGTCACCTCTGTTGGGTTCCATGAGAATTATCAGATACCATGTGATTCAGAAACACAAGTAGAAAATGTGTTATGGGAAAACTCTGCCTTCCCTGAGGACTGCAGAGCACATCCATTAACAAAGGCAGAACTGAAGAAGCAGTGAATCTGCACAACCAATTCCGTCTATTGAAATGGCAGAAACTGGTGCTAGTAAAAGCATCTGCACCAAGGAAAGCACAACAGGCAGGCAGGTTCCCTGAATTATTCTGTAGGTTTAGAAATCAGGCAAACCTCAGAAAGATGCCAATGATGTATTTTTATCTGGAGTTCATATTTCTTAACAGGAAGACTCCATAAAAAGAGCTGAGAGGCACTAGCTATCGACACAAGGGTGATGTGTACCGTTTTGCATGTAGTAACATCAGCTTGTAAGACTTGTCCATAATTTATGTACTGCTTGAAAGAAAGAACCACTTCCATGGGCAGGAAGAATTTTCCAAAATGGCTAAAAACATATCCAAGATAACAACTGGTGGTCAGGCCGCGGTTTCCAAACAACTACTCAACAGAAGCACTCACATCCTCTTGTGTAGCTGGTCAAGATTGAGGCCAAGCTCGAGGCCAAGCTCCTGTCATGGGCCCACTGCAATTTCCACCTTTTATTGGTGAGCAAGCAAAGATTCATTTCTCAAAAAAGGAGGCTTGGCTGCCTTGTGCTGGTTGGATTTCCGCTGCAGAAATAGGCACATACAAGACTGATAACATGGATGCTGCACACAAGGAGTGGCGGAAGGAAGCAGGCCCCTGTTTGTGGAGCGATGCTATTTCTGCTGGCATTTAAAAGGGTTGTTTGGAACAAAGTTGAAAAGTGACTATAAATGACTTGCATGAGTGAGTACAGAGCAGTTTGGAGGATTATAATTTATGCCGGGCAGGAGCTGTTATGGTTCAGCTTAAAGCAGCTTAAAATAAGACTTCTGGGACACAACCAAACCAGCCTCGACTCTGGTAACTTCCCAGTTCAAGATGCTCCTAAATTTGTATGGACAGGGTTTCTTACTACACAGGGCCAAGGGCTTTGAACTCTTATTGAAACCACTAGGTCTCAAAGATGCTCTGATGTTTGGCACTGTTACGAATGAACCAAAACCCATTAGGAAAGCACTGGCAGTGCCATGCAGCATATGACTATCTTATACCCCTTATCCAAACCTGAATTAATTCAACTTAAGGATTTCTTCCCCCAAGGTTTTGTCTTTCACAGAAAGTACATCTTGAAGGAACAGAGAGCTTTTTTCTCTGCTCCTGTGTGCAGATTTAAAACCAATCAACATATTAAGTCAACCAGGGACAAACCATGTCTGTCTGGACCCAGATGGTCGTGCATGCGCTTCCCAAAGCTGGAACAGGAGGGAGAAATCAATCCGTTTCAGCTGGGCAATTGGGAAGGCAGACGCTTCCCAAGGTAAGCCCTATCTTAACATCTCCCAGGCAGCTTAAGAGTACTTTATAACACACATAGTTGTATCCTCCTGTCATTTTGTAAGTTACACAGTGGGTACCTCTCCATTCTTAGATAAATTTTTGTACATTATGATAGGATTTCCAAGTTTTTAGAAATACTGCTTCTCTAATTCTTACATATTTTTCTTTGCTTACCTTTATCCGTGTTAGTGAAGTCGAAACCCTTCTTGGAAAACACACAGTACAAACCCGCCTCCTCTTCAATCTTTGCACTCTTTAAATATTTACAGATGGTTTTCATATTCCCCTTCAGATGTCATTTAGCCAGGGTTGCTGTATATGTCTTCAAACTTAGCACCCTTGGAAGGGCACACGAGGCCAAATTATGCTCTCAGTTACATCTGTGTAATTTTGGAGTAAGTCAGGGAACTTCAGTAGACTTGAATTTACACCAGCAAAATGTAGATCAAAAGGTGACTCTTAAATAAAAGTGAATGCCAAATAAACCTAGGAAGACAGTCAAAACTAACATCAAGTCCTGCAGGCCCTGGACCGCACAGGGTTGGTGGATTTTCTATCAGGGTATCTTCTGCTGCATTCAGTGACTGAAAATTTACAAGACATTCTGAACCGCAACAGCCACCTGAAAGGTGTCATTACCTACCATGGCTCTTCTGAGAAATGCAGGTAGAGCACTCTGTGCTGAGTTCTTTTATGATTTAACACTGCTAGCTTTGGGGTTTTTTTAATGTGCTACATAGAATATTTGGAATATTTGCTACTACATACTTCATATTTTTATGTCTGTGAAAAACATGACACAAGAACATTGTTTTGTTCTGTGACTCCACCTGAGAAAATGTCTCTGCCTCTTCTGGGCCCTGAACAGGGCTGGTTGAAAGCACTGTCCCGTGTCAGTTCTGAAAGCAGAAACTGGTCAGTGAGACAAGAGCTATGTACCATGTGCTTAAGTCTATAGTGCATTTTCCAATGAAAAAAAACTTCATGTGGGAAGAAAAAGCCCCAAAAAAGCTTTGCTCGCCAAAGCTATTTTCCCGAAGCTGCGCTTGCCACCTCACTTTACACTATCTTCCACCACCTCTGCAGTCTTTCTGTGGCATGCTCAGTTCATTCTGCCACATTCTACTGAACATCTAATGAATGTTTCACAATCTGCAAAATTACATCCGTTATTTCCTAGCCATGTCCTTTGGCCTTGTCTAAGTTGTTGCTGTTCCAGCTGACTTCCTTGTACTATCACTCTTCTGTCACAGCCACATTAAAGACTGTTAATGCAGTCAGTGTTTTTCCTTGTTGAAAGGCATTATTAAACTTAGCAAAAGAAGAGCTGGCTGTTCACTGACAAGTTTTTCTGGGATGTTTTACACTGCATTCTTCCGTTTCCTCATACCAGTAATAGATAGGATTTGTGGCTGCTCTCCATTCCTTGTCCACTCAGCCCAGCTATTTCAGGTATGATGCCTGTCACTGTACAAATTGCCATTACCTCTGCAGGTTATCCACTTCCCCAGCCTTAATATGGGCCTAGTGACAGGGACTGCCTCCAAGGAGGCTGGTAGAGGTTCTCTCCTCCTCCACAGAGAGCAGCCCTTCCTCATACTTATTCAGTGGGACACAGGCAACGCACTCGGTATCTTTTTCCTTGCCAGGGTACACCAATATATCTGTCTGAGCTGATGGGTGGGTCACTTCTGCTTCTTCTGTTCCTCTGTAACAACACTCTTGGTAGGTCCTCCTAAGCAATGCACTTTGGACATGACACTTTGCATGGGACAGCTTACATAGCAAGGCAGAGCTTTCAAGACTTACTTCACATCTTACATTGCCCATTTTCAAGTACTTTTTTCTTTTGGACCCCTTATTAAAAAGGGCGAACACTGTTTTTCTCCCTTTACAGGTTATTCTGACAGATGTGGGAATGGTAATGAATTATGAACCACCTTTCTTTAACCAGAATCTGGCCTGATCTAAAAAAAAAAATCCTAAGAGGTTTAAAGGTTTCTTATGAGTTCCTTTATAGCATAAAATCACCACAACAGCCTGTATCATGTACAGAATACCACCCTGTTGCTGGAGGCAGTCCCTTCTTTCTCTCGAGCATAATGAGTTTTACCCCAGTTCACTGCCATCTTGCTTCTGACGACTCCTTTGGCTGCTCTTCGAGAGCTGCTCCCTGTGATGAGCTCTTTGAGAGCTGCTCCCTTGCTTTGTTCCACTTGCTTCTAAATGTTGGGGTAAAATTACAACTTAGTGTTTAAATGTGATTACAGCATAAAGTCAAGCCCTTCAACTTACACAACCAGAAATAAGGTTGTTTATACTTGTGCATAATAATACATTATTCTAATTCTGTGGTCCCATAATTCCGTGGTTACCACTGGCTTCTACCACATTCAGTGTACAAGTATGAAGTAATAAATTTATTTTTATGCAGCACTGATGGTCTGACCTGATACCTCAACAAGGCAAAGATACAAATAGAGCATAAGCATCTCTCTATCCCTCTGACCTGGTGTGAATACCAGGGAATGGTATTGTACTTTTGGATATAGTACAGACAAGAAAGAAGAGTAAATGTGGCATGTAAGATTAATGCTCAAAATATTGCACAAGCATAAACAAAACTCTGCTCTAATGAGGGGAAAATGAAGTACAGATGAAAAAAAAGATCAACTTTTAAGCTCACAGAAGCTTAAAAGAACTGGGTTGGAACACAATCTTATTCATGATTTCCTCCTTTAAATTATATCCCCTCTTCATAATCACCTTCTGTAGCTTCACTTATCTCTACAATGGGAAATTATAAAATAACATCTTTCAGCTGTGCTTCATTAACTTAGAATCCAGACTGAGCTACTGTAAAGGAAAGAGCTCAGATGCAATTCTTTCTTCTCCAGGCAGTGACATCTACTAAAAGTGAAATTTCTGGAATTGCAACAGGGTAAAAGCAGTCTGGTCAGGACAAGGTCTGTAAATCTAGTTTTCAGCTGTTTGCATTCTTCTCCTCCTGTTTGTCATCAGTCACCATGTAAGCAAATGGACACAGATCCTATAGCTGAGGATTGAAGGTCACTTACTGATGGCCTTGACAAATTCAGACTCTCTAAAATGACTTTTTTTTCTTGTAATAACCTCAGTTTGGATTCTGTAAAGGGCAACTGCAGTTTATACTGGTCACCATGAGAAGGTTAAAGAAGATAAACAATGTTATTTGCTCCTCATCTCTCTTGGGGGCAAGAGCCATTTATACAATTTTATGCAACATTTTCAAGGCATTAAATATTGTCATCCTTCCAAGGAATGCTACACTGCGTATACAAATAGAAAACCTCATGCCTCTTGAGTCATTTTCCTCTTAATCTCAAATAGCTTCTCATGACCCAAACAGGATTTCTCACATGGCTTTACCCCATAAATTGCAGTCTGCATGCTACTGTTCTGTATGGTTGCCAGGTAGAGATCAAACAGAAAGTACACTTTAGGTCATCCCATCTCTATAGTCTGTTTTTAGACAAAGACAGCTAAAAATCTGCTGTTAGCACTACTTCCTTCAGAATAGATAAAAAAAAATGGAAATAAAAGATGTTGTATCAAGAACCCTTTACGCAAAGATTCATTTTGGCTATCCAATTCAGCATTTACAAGGGTCAGGCTTCGGTACAATTTTAAGTAGAACTAACAGTTTTCCAGTACCATTCCTACCACTGATTTCTCAAAACATCACCACTAGAGCTTGCTTGTTCTTTTTAGAATCAAAGACCAGTCAGTTAGTACGCTGAAAAGTTTATATGTAATCCACTGAAGACATACGGATTCAAAAACCGAAAGGTAAAAAGCTCAGTTATTTTCTTAGAACTCAGTGTCCGTTTTACAGAAGTGGTACTAAATGACATGGAGTCTTTGTTTTGGCAAAGTAAGGGAATTTGGTCATAATGTTTATCAACAAAGAGCCTGTATAAGCAAGATGACCTGTTCAAGAACTTTTGGTGTTCCACAGGCTACTTGTTGGTAGATGGGCTGACTGAAGGACTGAAAGTATCAAATATGTAACACAGACCTTTTCCCCAGCACAGATAAGTCTTACAACTTATAAAAAGGAACAGTTCTGTTACCACACCTTTCCCAAACAGAATAGTGGTTAGAGAACGTGCTTTTCTCATACCAGAGTTCAATTTTAGCTTAAGGCAACTAATGTAAAATGAGCTCTAGCAGAATTAATCAAGCTCCTTCTAGATGAATTTACACCCTTCTTTTCTAGAACACCAAATTAGACCACATTACTTGCATGATTCTTCTTTAGAAGTTGCTGGCAGAAATAAAAAAAAGCATGTGACAGTCCAGCAATGGATGTTTGCTAGGTTACTTCTGTACAGCACGCAGGACTCGATAAAAATACTAAGAGTTTGCTCATTACACAGTGACTTCATAAACACCATAAACTGATTTATATTCGATTATCTGTGAAAATTTTAAGTCATGCAGCTTCACCAGAATAGACCTTTGTCATTTTCACATTTATCAAACTAAATTATAATGAGAATTGGGGGGGGGGGGGTGTCACAATGAAGATATAATAGAATCATAGAACCATAGAATCAGCTAGGTTGGAAAAGAACTTTAAGATCACCAAGTCCAACCATCACCCCAGGACTGCCAAGTCCACCATTAAATCATATCACTGAGGACCTCATTACACGGTTTTTAAACATTTCCAGGGATTGTGATTCCACCACTCCCCTGGGCAACCTGTTCCGATGCCTGACGACCCTTTTGGTGAAGAAATTGTTCCTAATATCCAACCTAACCTCCCTGACACAGCTTGAGGCCATTACCTCTTGTCCTATCACTTGCAACCTGGTAGAACAGACTGCCCCCACCTCTCTCCATCCTCCTTTCAGGCAGTTGCAGAGAGTGGTAAGGTCCCCCCTGAGCCTTCTTTTCTCCAGACAAAACAACCCCAGTTCCCTCAGCTGTTCCTCATCAGACTTGTGCTCCAGGCCCTTCACCAGATTCATCGCCCTTCTCTGGACCCACTCCAGCACCTCAATGTCTCTCTTGCAGTGAGGGGCTCAGAACTGAACACAGGATTCAAAGTGTGGTCTCACCCGTGATGAGTACTGGGGCATGCACTGCACTGGCCCTGCTGCCACAGTAGCGCTGATACAGGCCAGAATGCCATTGGCCTTCTTGGCTGCCTGGACACAAGCTGGCTCTGCCCATCAGCACCCCAGCTCCTTTATCCACCGTGCAACGTTCTAGCCACTCTTCCCAAAGCCTGGAGCGTTGCATGTGAGCGTTTTGGCCCAAGAAAATAATTAGCTTTTTAGCTGGCTTCCCGGATCTCCAGTTTTCAAGGGAATTTCAGCAATACATGGAAAGAGATTTCAGATTCAAAGCCAGCTCTGAGAGGATCCCTGTGCTTCCTGTCTAACAGAACTATGGACTTCAGAAAGCTACCTGGGACCTTCACACCCCAGGTGCTTAACTGTGAGCCCGACTCAGTTTCACACAGGGCTTTCTGGGTGCCCAGCCTCTGCACTGCAGGATTGCTTTCAGCCTCCCAGCACAAGAGTCTAGAACACAGTAGTGTTCCTATTAAGTTGTTGATGAAACAGGCTCGTCGATGTGAAGCAAAATGGTAACATACTAAAAAAGGGAAGAAATAATTTAAAAATCCAATTACTGTCACAGGTGTATTATTTTGAATTACTTTTTTCAAAAGAACACTTCTGTGATTTACAAAACACAGGTTAAATATTTGTTTCATGTCTTTCATTTTGTAACAGTGAAATGAGGCTGTAACAGATTTTATTTTGTGGTCACTGATGCTGGAAAGACAATGGTGACAAATTATGTCAGTTATTCTAAGGAGACACCTGACATCATTCATATTTTCTTAAATGTCACTGAGCAAATTCAGAAAATGTTCTCAAAACCCAGCCGCCTGAAGCCCATCCAAAAGATCCTGTTCCTACCATAAGCTCTCCATTCCTACTACTTCAGTATGAGCACCACCTATGTATTTCTGTTGTTTACATACAAGGTTACATTGAATTCTCTCAGATAAAGCTGAGGAATTCAGCATTAACACTGTGATGCAACAAAGCAAGAGGCAAAAAGCAACTGCTACTACCCAAGTACAGACAGCATTTATCTTTTATTATGATGTCATGATTTTTGAAGTTGCAACAAATACCACTTCAGGGTCATCATCCCTCAAAAGACAGACATTCCAGTCCATAATCTCTGCAATCTCACCCTGTGGCAACACGATACGTCTTACTGCCACACAACATTCAGTGCTTAGAGGTCAGAGTCAACGTAGAGGATACTCTGAAGATTTGTGGAAGCATATTACTCAGTTGGTAAAACATTTCCTCAGAAATTGTCTGGAAAACAATATTAAAAAAACACACCAGTAAGCTTTGGCATTTTTGCTGTAGCTTGGAAGAATTAAGTCTCTTTGGTTTTTGATACTTAAGAGATTTGCTGTTTTTCAGAAGACTATAAAGACTGTTTTGAAGCTATGTGTTATAATTCTATTTAACTCAATCAAAAGGAAAACACCCACCTACAAATACTGTTTATGTATTTCTGGGATATACCTGTTTCCAGTAGATTTCTTGTTCCAGTAATTGATTATTTCTGCCCAGCATGACAATGCTGTTTATTATCTACAGGACTCCTGCTCTCTGAATTCCAGGATTAGATTCAACTTCAGTACTCAAGTTTATTCTTGGCTTCCTCCCTGCTCAACAGTTTACTACTTCATCAAGAAATACATGCTCTTTCTTTCCTAATATAACTGATTTTTATATTGCAGTACTACTTTCTAGAACAAATACAAGTTGGTGCTGGCCACCTCTGGAAAACTTCCAGTTTCTGAAGATCAGCCAGAACATCAAATTAAATCAATTCAGAATCTTAATTTCAACTGCCTTCAAAAACCTGGAGTTAATAATGACTTCGGGGAAGCCTGACTGAACACAGCGCATTGCAGTTTTCCAAGTTGTTAGGCAGTAAGACTGACAAACACCTAAACTTCCTTAACGCAAGTTAGTTTAGCCATCTCTAGTAAGTAACAGCAAAAAGATTATATTTTTCAAAGGTGATATACTCCTGATTTGTAAAGGTGAACTTCCCAGTTTGAAAATCTAACATCCTTAGAAGATACCAAAAAAATAGAAATCCCTCTTATTCTTGTTTTACTGGCAAGGAATCAAACCCATAGTGGTTAATATAAGCTCACACAAAAAGAGCAGGGGATAGCAAAGAAATAAAAACTAGATCTGCTGAAATTTAACAACTTCTCCCAACAATCTCCTAGGTTGGTTATGAACTTGATTTAACCTACCTGTGGTACCAAGAACTGTACAGTCCGAGAAATTCCTCCATCCCATGAGGCCATTTCCATCATGAAACCTATAAAACAATATTCATACTATGTGCAGTCTTCCCCATCAATTAGATCATTACCAAGCCATAAGGGATTTTTCACATACAATTAGGATTTTTACTGCCTTAACTGGGAATGTCATTAATTGCACTTAAATGAGACTTAGCCAACCTCCTGACTGAAATCTGCTTTAACTGGAAAATCTAATGAGGAATTAGGGAGAAAAATCAATATACCCTTGAAGACCAGAATAACCAGTCCTATGTATAGCACAGTACTAGCCAGAAGAAGTGTGAGGTTTCTCCAAATACGTGTGTTATGAGTTCTTTCGATGACTTGCTTTCACTGAGAAATAGAACTTTAGCTCTGATGTGACCATATCCACATTAATAAATACAAGCCTGTTGCCAAAAGTACACTGGCAATCTGGCAGCAACAGAGACTATCTGGACCTACTTATACGGAAAAAGCTCAGCACTCATTTACTGATCAAATTATAACATGGCATTTTGTGCTAGTATGTCCTTACAAATGAATTACAAAGTCCAAAGGAACAAACTCATGGCAAATAGGTATACTTAGAAAAATACCTGATTAATGAAAATAGTTATGTGGATGATACTCCATTGTGAATTACTAAAGGTCACAATAGCAAGAGGTTCCTCAAGTAGGTGTAGAAAGAACATTAACAGTATTAGCATTTTAAATACTCTAAATGACTCAAGTATTTAAGTGCAGCACACAGAATGCAGCAAGTAGTAAGACCACTTGGAAAGGCAGAAAACCAAGTTGAGTCACAAGGACTTCTCAGCACTGAGATGAACTAGCCTATAGACTAGCCTTGGAAAAATGCAGGGAGTCTTCATTGATAGAGGCAAACAAAATACAAAAGCCACTGGAAATTATACTGCAGAGAATCAGCAGCTTTTGCCCTCCTTTAGAGACAGGTCAAAGCAGCAGTAAAGGATTTTTCTTCTACTGTCTATGTTTAAGTTGCAGATATTTTCACATTTTTAGTCTCTATTCTAAGTGTCTGAGACTGCTTCCTCTGAGACTGAGACTTCTATGATTCTATGATTCTACGACAGTTAATAATTTTAAGAGAAAATTATTTATTAACCATCAGTAATTATTGAAAAATCACTTTTTTCTGAAAATACTCAGCCTCAGCTAAGGCTGGATGTGACCAAATGAAGCATAGACAAAAAAAAGAAACAAACCCAAAACAGTGTGAAGCATTCACTGACATACCTTTTACGCACTTGAACACAAGTTCTGCCCTCTTCAAGCACCATGGAATAGTCATTTCCTAAAAATTAATAAATGAAAAGCCTCAATGCTCAATGGATCTAACCAACATGAGTAGCAGTGAAGACAATAAAATAACACATTTTTGCCATAGAACCCCATTTTCCCAGCAGGTATTCAAGCACCATTACAAGCCATGAAGAGGCCTATATATCTTATAGGTGACCATAAAAGCCTGCCCCTGCCTACTGGTAGAGGAGAGCCCAGTGTTTTTTAAGCCGAGATGTTGAAGAAAAATACTGTTCATAATACTATTAATATGATTGGAAATATGGTTATTTAATTCCCCTATGGAGCTTCAGAAAACTGTGTAACATCCAATGGATAACTGTCAGATTTATGCCTCAGCCAGCCAAAGATAGATTCCTGACCACACCTTAGCAGAAGTAACTGGTAATTCCTAGCTCTTCTTGATGACTGTTTTAAGGTTTACTGGCATACCTGTCAACTTCAGCAAAAAAATCTTCTCTAATATCAGAACTGGAAGAAGCCCTTCACCATTAAAGATACATTTATGGGAAGTGTTAAACCAAACAGAATTCATCTTCATCTCATGGTGGAGTTTCAGATATAAACATACAGCAAATACTTACCTAACTTAAATACCAAGATGGGATATGAAAACCACAGTGGTTTAAGTTACCTTAAGATATGGGTACAAGCACTGGTCTAAATAATTTAAGCAATAATTTAAATGCTTTAGTTTATTAAAACATTCTTTGTCTGAATGTTACAAAGGCAATTATATTAAGATGAATATTGCTAACCAGAGAAAGTCAGTGTAAATGCTTCACAATGAAAGAATGCTTATGTTTGTTCTGATGTACTCTTCAACATGAAAAGGAGCACTTGCTAGTCTGAATACAGGAATACAGACGTGGAAACAAAAGTAACATTCTATGCACCTTTTCAAACGTAAGCCTTACATAATTTTCCATTCAGTACAGCCAGCCTTTATTTTGCGATCTGTCATTATCAAAGAGGTTAATTTCAGGATTAAAGTTATTTGAGAAGCAAGATTATCCAAGAATGCCAACCAATGACCCCCAAACAGTACACTGAATATGGCTGTACTAAACTCTGAAAGACAAAGTTCCTACTTAAATGAGAGAGCCTCTTGCGCTATGTTAAAACCAGCATAAACTAAAAATATCTTTCCAGAAGTCTTGCTTTTATTATGTAAATCAATGCATCAGTAGATGATGTTTTTAGGGTATACAACAGAGTAATCACACAAATGTTGTTGGACATTTTTTTTTTCCTTCATTTCTAAGCTTTCTGAAAAAATACTTGATTCTTGGTCTTTGCTATAACTTATGTGCCTATGTGTCACAAGTAATGTAGGCATTCATTGTTAGTTCTGATCACTGTTTTGGCTTAGATAAAAAAAAAAAAACAGCGTCTAAAAAGAAAGGTCCTGTTGCTCTGAAGGCAACTCAGAAGTTCCTTGCGTAATCAGTAAAGGGAACTAAGCCTTTAAAGGACTGATTGAAACAGCAGGATGTGACATTATCCCTTGGACTATTTCAGAGGAACATAAGTTTTGTGGGCACTTATGGAAATAACAGGTTGAATACAGAATGCTACTCCATGCAAGCCACAAGAACTGAAAATGACACAGTAGTGATTCAATTCTAATCCATCTTTAAAAACCTAAGTTCTCAGGGTTTTGCCACACTGTCAGGATTCTTCCCTAGACGCAAACTAAGTAAGGGTTGTGGAAATGGTAAAGGGTCAGTTACGTACCAATTCAACATACAGTGCAGGAGATGGGGGGGAAGGGGTGGGGAACAAACACCCCATCTCCTAAAGTGACTTTTGGTTAATAACATTCAAGAGAGTAAAAAAAAAACAAGAACACCTGGGACTCCTGGGTTTGTTCACTAGCAGAAACCACATCACTCCTTAGCATGCAATTATTTTCTATCAGATTTCTTCCACTTATTAAAAAACAAACAAAAAAAAGGGGGCAGGAAGACCAAGAGAGAAATCTCCACCAACTTGGAAAATGTGCTGCAAACCTTCTGATGCAAACAAATTTATGACAGACTTTCTATATGGGGTTGCCACTTTTACTAAGCTAAGGGTTTCATGCCTTTGCAGATGACATCATAACCAGGTAATGAAAATGCTGAAGTCTGTAAGTGCCATGTGGGATGAAGATTTCAAAACAAATTTCAATGTTTAATTTAGTAAGTTAAGAATTAGTAAGACGTTTATTCAAAGTACATCCATGTAAATCCTATATAAGCAGCTATACAATTAAAGGCAGGAAACTCAGACAAGTATTTGAGGTTAATACACCCATCAATAATTTCTTTGTATACATAAATCATGTTCATAAATATTTAACAGTTATACCTCTTTAATTTGTACTTTCACCCCCCCAAACATTTTTGTTATGGTAGTAGAGACATGTTTCTCCCAGTGCTGCTGTGAGGACAGCAGCAACAGCTCCTATGTTGAAACTACCAAAGAAGTGTGCCAGCTCTAGCAGCATGGCATTGCTAAAAATGCTATGAGAGCCATTTTATTCTCAGTTTATGTATTAGTTTATATCAGGTTCAGAACAGTGAGCAAACAGTAACATCTAATTTGCCTGAATTTGAACTTGTCTGCTTTTGCCTTTGCCAAGTATCAAACCCAGTTTCTTCCCTTCATTTAACTTAATGATCAGAACAGATGAATTTGATTTTGTTGTTCTCATCATAAGAAAAACTAAGGAAAACAGAATTCCTTTTTTTTTCTTCATAGAAATAACAAAATCTAATGACTTCATTACTTCTGTGAGGATATAAACACTATGGTTCCATCCATAAAAGACGAAAATCTCTGGGAAAAGCATAAAGAAAAGTCATGATGAATGCCTGTCACAGTGAAGCATGCAAACATCTCTGCAGCTGTGCTCCTGGTAAACCACTTTACAAAAATGTTCTCATGTAGGTGGTAAACACAGATTCAAAACCGGGGCTGCTGAAGGCATCAAGTTCAGGTTAACTTTCAGAAATCTGCTATTATTCACTTTTCCCTCAACAACATGTTACATATGTGTGTGTTTCAAATTAGGTCAGCCAGCTGCAAAGCACTGTAATAAGCAATACTGCTAATACATTTCACACAGTACAGTTTTGGCTAAGCATACACTTACAATACAGATCACTTTCTGCTTACTCTGTAAAGACTTAAAACTTAATATAAAATATAAAACTCTTTTGCCAGGACCCTGCAAGAATCCAGCACTAGGCATGAAGCTAATTCCTCAGTTTCAGACATCCCAGCAACAAAACACTGCCAAAGTACACTGAACAGGTGGTGGTGTGTTTTATTTGCACGTTAAAATACAGCTATGCAAATGAAAAGCTAAAACTAACCAGATTTAAAGAAAAAAGAAAAGAATATAGTCAGATGGCAACACAATTAAGAAAAAAGGAATAAATTTATGAAACACAGTAACTGGGTCCCACGAGTAACCCAGGCTGCTGTCCTGCAAGTTGATTATTTGTATTCGTGCCCCCTCAAAAAGTCTTGATATGACTTCAGAGATAAAAATTTCAGAAACAGTATCATCAGTTCCTAAAAGTCTACTTTTATGTATGGAAGTATATCCTTCAGAAGTTTCAGATTAGACATTTTTAACTTCTGCACTGCTTGTACTGTCACATTAACAGATCCTGCAAAGATCTTGAAAGGGGGCCACTTTTACACTGCGTTCGAATCAAGTTTCCCCTATAAAAAAAGTCACTGTTAAAGGTAATCCTTTATCACGATCCTTTACTTTGCTGTGAGCCAGGCACTTTCAAAGAAGAAAAGGCAGTATTGAAATTTATAACTGAAAAAAATCAAAGGGTTACTTAAGAAAAACCCACAACAGACTATAATTACACATACAAGGTTACAGTAATGGCAGTATTATCTTGTTTTTCTCATTTTTTGAAGTTTATAGTCTTTCCACCTCCTGAGGTGAGGCATATGGCTGCAGTGTTTGTCTACTGCTTCTCACCCTGCCTCTCCATCCCCTTTTCATCTCCGCTAGTATCTTGTCAGCCACATGTGACAGTGCAGAGAGTGTCAATGGTATTAATGTAATATGCACTGTTCAAAGTTACAAAGTACAAAGTACAAAGTTAAATAAGAGACGCTTACGTTGTACTTTAGTGTCCGCTGAAGAAGTAAATACGAAAAGTCAGCACAAGGAAGCACACTCGTATCCACAAAGAGCATTAGCAATACGCTGCTTCTAGCCCAGCTGATGTTTGGGGGACTTAAAAGAGAAAGTAGGGCCAGAAATTAAGGATGCAAGTGATTAGGCAGTGAAGACCACAGTTCAGAGCATAGGTGAAATTCAATTGCTGCTGCATAAGGTTGAGATGGTAAAGAGTGCTATTTAGGGATACAGAACTCTAAGGTCAGCTTTGCTAGTTCTCCTTCTCATAAAGCTTAGTTTAAGGGATTCTAGCTAGCAACAATTAAAACTGGGGAGCTGGTATCACTACTGCATCAGTGACTCTGGAGGTA
Organism: Neopsephotus bourkii; assembly: GCF_033783945.1. Lineage (NCBI taxonomy): Eukaryota > Metazoa > Chordata > Aves > Psittaciformes > Psittacidae > Neopsephotus > Neopsephotus bourkii. The sequence goes on along the minus strand of NW_026900624.1, from coordinate 1,793,817 downwards.
CACTTTCTAAGCAAGAGATGTTGCCAGAAGACTTCTAGTAGTTCCATCCTTCAATAGTACAAGTTTGCAATGAGCTGGATCAAGGAAGCAAAGTGTCCAAAATGAGGGGTGGGAATAAAAAGCCAAAGTCATTCAGCTGGCTGAAGTGCTTGTAACCGGTTCAGTTCTTAATTTGGGTCACCATATAAATGAGTGTCAACATAATGATGTGACAGGAGCCAGTGCAATGATGTGGCAGGAGCATGTGACTGACATAAACTGTCCCATGTGGCTTAAACTGGCATGAAACATACCCTTTTCGAAAATCACTTTTGTTGCATCCTACAAGATAAAGCCAAGTTAAATCCTTATATTTACTTACTTCTGACATATCATGCACCAATAGGAGAGGAATACTAATGGTAGTAATGTCGTGTGTGCAGCAGACTTTGAGAATGTTTCTGAGTCCCATGATTGCAGGATCCCGAGCAGTTACGTTACTGGATCTTACATTATCATCCACACAGAGATGAAAAGCAACATGAATTTCAGAAAGGTTTGAATGGCGTGTGATGTAGAATTCTCCTGCAGAATAATATAAACCAGGAAAGCAAGATGATATGGTAGTGATCTATACTGAAAAACAATTGTGAGACAATGTAAGGATAGGGTCAATTAAGACAAAAGGGAAATACAAATACACAACAGAGATCGTAACACATAAATAAGAAGATTAAAAAAGTTAGAAACCAACTAGCCCTTTCACAATTTATGTCATCTCTTAGAACTGCATCTGTTCCTACTGCATGGCATGAAGGGTGATTTCTTTGGATATTTCAGCCAGTACACAGTATTAAATAGGGTATGTGCATTAGCCAGTACACAGTATTAAATAGGGTATGTGCATAGACCTCATAGCAGCCTTCCAGTATCTGAAGGGGGCATACAGGGATGCTGGGGATGGACTCTTCATTAGGGACTGTAGTGATAGGACAAGGGGTAATGGGTTAAAACAGGGGAAGTTTAGATTGGGTATAAGGAGGAAATTCTTTCCTGTTAGGGTGGTGAGGCACTGGAATAGGTTGCCCAAGGAGGTTGTGAATGCTCCATCCCTGGCAGTGCTCAAGTCCTGGACGAGGCCTTGGGTGATATGGTTTAGAGCAAGGTGTCCCTGCCCATGGCAGAGGGGTTGGAACTTGATGATCTTAAGGTCCTTTCCAACCCTAACCATTCTATGATTCTATGATCTAAGAATCCCCTGGAATATCATTGTTCTATAACATACCCTACACTCACTTTCCTGCTTTGATGGATTTCACTGGCATCATGGACACCTGGTGTAGTGAGACGTAACAGTGCCAGTACAGGCGGATATGATCTATATATAGTATGAAACAGAAAAACAAACACAGAGGAGGTGTAATACTCAAAATATATAATGTAAGTACTGAATTGCAGACAGATGTGGGAGGCGGAAACACCAAAAAAGGATGGGTTAAAATAAAGGATGCAAAAACTCTGCAGAAAAAGATAGCATGTTATATAACATATGAGATATGTCCTAGAAGACAAAGGTATCACTGATCATTAGAATTCAAAATAATTCATAGGAATGGGAAGATTAGTTAGACTTTCAAAAGAGTTACCAAGATACCTCACTGGGGTATTTTTACACTTGGTATTCATTTACTACAGGTAGAGGAAGAGTAAGGGGCAGTGAAATGCAGATCTCCATCTTACCCTTCTGCTAGAGATCGAAAAAGTAGTTACACAATATCCCTACACAGATAAACATCTTTCTTCAAACCCCTTCTCACTGGTCATTTAAGATACTGCCTTTGTATTGGGACTGCTGAAGAATAGCTATGTACTCCTTTCTGACCACAGCTAAGGACATAGTAATCCAAAGCAATGACCCAACTAAAAGTAGAAATACACAAGCCACTACAGCAGTATTCACCCTAGTTTATCTGTTAAGGACCCAAGTTGATTTATAATCCCCTTATACCAAGAAGATCCAAAACAATCATGAAAGCAATTTTAAGCCCTCTTACTCAACCTTGAGTCGTATGGATTTAACTCCTTCCCCCCTCCCAACTGTGTTTTCATCTTCAAATGCCACAGAAACTTTCCTTAATAAAAATTACAGTATATACAGAAGACACTTTGTCTGATAGGAACGGATTCATACTTCTCAAGGTTCAAAAAATACATTCTAAAATGTTTTGCTCTATCACAACAGTGACATGTATATAATTATTAAAAAAAATAAAATTAGTTGCTAGTATTTAAGTTTTACCTTTTCCCATACAGAAGTTAAATGATTTGCCCCAAGTCACATGATGCAGTGGCAAAGCTGGGAATAGAAACCAGATGTCCTGACACCCAGTTCTCTGCCTTAGCCACAAGAACATCCTTCTCCTCTAATTGAGGTCAACTTGGGTTTAGTTTATAATTTATGTTCTGACTTTAGAGCTAAAAATGTGCATCTATAAAACATGATTTGCTTTAAGAAGAGGGGGGAAATGCAACAGAACTCACCCGGCAAAATGTTTGACTGGTTTCGTTCTATATTCTTTAATTTATCTTCGCTTCCACTACTTTTGTTTTCTGTATATAAATATATATCACAAATATTAAACATAGCTATTAGTTATGCTTTGCCATGAAAGTTTGACGTATTAAGATGATACCTGGCTTGAATTTTTACTATAAAGTTACCATAAAGTCCTCCAAAAGCAAGGAGAAGGACAGGAAGTGGTTTTTCTGTCTTCAGTAGGCACTGAATTGTATCTTATCTCAAACCATAAGCTTTCTTACTTAATCATCTTACAGTAACACTTCATCTGGACAGAGGAAAACATAGTATTCTCAGACATAAAATGAACCTTTCCAAATTGTCCCACAACTGCATAGTACCTTGCTATTGCTTTTGAAATAACGTAACTATTTAAAGCAAATTTGTTCCTAGTATTACAAGACATAAATTTAGAGATATTTACATAAATTAGCAATATAAAACCAGCTCTCAGGATTTTGCTCAAGACTACACCAATATGCAGGATCCAAAGAAAACTTGTTTTTCTCTATGTACTCTTACATATCTATTCATGTTACTGATGTATTTAAATCAAATAAGTAGTTCTCTGCAAGAAAAAACAAAGTTTCATGATGTACAAGTACTAATCATGGTCAGAAAATTTCACAACCATTTGTAAATGCAACTGCAAAGTAAACCGTTCACAAGGATTTAGTCAGCACTAAAAAAACATGCACATTTAGTCAAATTATTATTCAGTTTTTAGCGCTCACTTTTAAGGAAAGGAAGAAGTCATAAATCTCTTCTGCAATTTTATCTCTATTAAATGTAAAGTCAGATAAAGTCTTACTGCTGCAGGCAGTTTAAACCGCAGATGACAGCACAATGTCCTGTGCCTATCACTTCCCATGCTGTTAGAGCATGATCAGAACCTAAGGATTTACACTTGGTTTTTTTGGTAGGGTATTTCTGTTATGGCAGCAAAAGACACCATGTGGACATGGTGTCTGTGAAGACAATCTCATGCAGACTTCTCAGAGTTTATCAATAAACTTGAACATTCCATTTTATAGATAAGGTAACTGAAAAAAAAGGGAAACCAGCTTGCCCAGAACATAAACATTCAGCTGACCGATAATTCTATTTCAAGGAAAGTAATTGCGGTTGTTACTGACCATGATGTCTTTTCGACTTACTGCTACGCTGTGCTCTGGCCTTAAGTACAACCTTCTGAACAATTTCAAGCTGTTCTTGAATTCCAGGAAAATGGAAATCTGTGCATTCTTGGCAAACAGTTGCAAAATCTAGGAAAAAAGTAAGATTAAAATCCACGTCATAAGGCTGTGTTTAGTAACGTTACATAATCCCGCTCTCTTGCTCAAGCAAGCCCAGCTACAAAGACAACCCCCCAAAACCAGAAGCAGCCCTGCTATACTCCTCTTTAAATTCTAAAAAAATGTATGTCAGAGACAAAACATTTTTTGAAAGAAACTAATTGCTTTGGGAAGCAAACAAACAAATCCAATCAAGAAAAACAACTCCGCACCAAACACACACACACCAAAATCCCAAGAACAGTTGGCAGTGTTGTTGCTATTCAAACAAAATCACCCAAAGAAAAACCCAATCCCAAAACATCAGCAATAATATGTACTTATTATGTGCATTAAATGTACATGTGCTCTAAAAATGGTGCCCTATTACTAGGAGTCCTTCAATCTGTGGTAGTTTATTAAAAGATACACAATAGATACTTCCAACAGCAACAACAGCATTCCAAGTGCTTTTTGAAAACTGAGGGCTATTAATGAAGTTCATAAACAGTGTATCTGTAAAGATGAAATTACAGTTCTTTCATTTTAGTTCTCAAAACACTGATCTGAAAGCTGAAGAAAAGTGTCATCAGCCAAAAAGAACTGAAAGTTCATTTTCCTGGTAAGTGAGCATTATGTCAGACTTGGAAATATTTTACTGATAATGAGGATCATAAAATACTGCCCCTGTAACTAGTATTCTAAGCTCCTTACCCTAATGCCCAGCCTTCTCTCCAAGCAAGTCAATGGAGCCAAACTAAGCTATTAGCAAGGAGCTAGACTATACTAAGTGACTTCTACTTCCTGTTTTGAGGTACCTGTTCTAATCCTCCTTAAAGTTCTTAATGTATATTTTTACATTAAATCTCCACCACAAAATCTATTTTCAAAATAGACTTATTAAATTCTGGTGTTCAAAACCAAGGGAGAAAGAGCTCATATTCCAAAAGATTGTGTCTTCTGTGTTTACCCAGATAAAACAAGGTCACAAGACATTTTATTTGAAACAAAGAAATCTCTCTTGTATTTAAATTAACTTTCATTTTAGTTTATTGTTTGTCTGAGTGTGCTACACCTACTCAAAACCCAAGCAACAGTAGCCTTACAAAGACCTAATGTAAGAGACTTGAGTGAGGCAATGCATGAAGTCTGTGAAGAAACTATTCATCTAGCTTAGAAAAAATAGTCTGAACGAAATCAGCATGTTGAAAGTTCACACCTAAGTTCAACTTTCTGTTCAAGGCTATTTTGTAGAGATGTGTACAAATCTGGTTTCAAAGGCATATTTTGTTAGTTGCCATTTACACATTGTAGGACATAACAGAAAATGTTGCAGTCAGAGTTTTCAGTCTTGCCTCACATGGTATACAAATGGAACCATTTTTGGATAACAGATTTACCTAAGATGCAGCATCAAAATGTTTGCCAGACCTTTGAAAATCTCATCAAGATCTGAGGTTGCTTCTAGCCCATCACAAAATAAAGGCTATTAGGTTTGTATTTTTCCCCAGCCTTAAAACAGAAGCAGAAAATTGTTTCTATGCTTTTGCAATCCAGAAATTTAGAGTGCACAAGCCATGGCATCTCTATTTAAACAACAGCATTAATGAATTATTTAAAAGTCATCTATATAGCAATTTTATGAACCTTTGAGACCCCTAATGTATTTATCTCTTAAAGAGCCTTTTAGGAATGGGAACTGTTTCTGGCTAGTGCAAGGAAATCAACCCTGAAGTGTTCATTTCAACATGTTCCTTACTCGAACAAAAACCTTAGGAAAGAGGTGAGAGATTAGCATATCAGAGCACAATTCTGTCCCCCATCCTTACCCGTATCTCTTTTTGCATTTGTCACCCTTTTGCAATACCATGTCCAAAACATTCGGATCTCCATTAAATTTTAATTCTACAGGAAATATTTTTTGTGACAGCAAGTTTGAGTGACATTTGTTTTTACTGACACGATACACCCCATTAGAGGACTCACCTCTTTTGATGCCACTGTATGAACTGATACGGTTATCTACCAACAAAACCAGTCCACAGAGAGAAGCTGAATAGAGAGACATTGCAGTTTGAAGTCTGTGAAGTTTTACTCCACTTCGATGATTGCGCTTATGTTTACAGAAATCTAGCATATCAGCTCTCAGTAATCTCAAGTTATGCATGGTCTTCAACTGAGCTCCTGTAGGGAGTATCAATGATTTGAATACATACAGTGAAAGGCAAATTGGGATTGTTATTGAAATGCAAGGGATTAAAGTGCTTCCTTAAGTTTTCTGATAAAGATCTATAAGGGAAATACAATCAATAATACTCAAATAAAGTTTTCAACCCTATATTCTGTTTTACATACATACCAGCAACTTACAAAGTAAGAGTGAAAATGCAGTATTTTCACATGCTGTCACAAGTAAGGCCTCGTTCGCTATTATAAGGCTATGGATGAAATACTAATGCAGTCAAAACAGACAGCATAAGAAGTCTCTACTGCATAAACAAAAAGCAAAAACTTTAAGTATCTATTTTTCTGTTAATTGATCATGGGAATTGAACCTAATACCAGCATTTGCTTACCAAACATAAGAATACTTAAAATACAATTTTTAACCACTATAAGTTTTGATATTAGTGAACCTTGCAAGGGTGGATAAAAACTTGCTCCTAGAAAGCTCACCATTAAGTATATCTCAGGTAGTTAGATACTATTTGATACAGCTTTCACCATACAGCTTTCACATACAGAACAATTACAGTTTCTTTTGTATATATTATGCACATTCATGGTTAATAATACATGTCATACTGTAAATAATACAAGGTTTAGATACATTATTTATTAGCATTTGTCATGATGTTTCATTTTGGTGTCAGTTTACTTACCCAAGTGAATAGTAAAGCTTTCTTCTAACAGCCTCTGCTCTTCATAAATTCTTCCGTTTCCTTCTACAGATTCTCTCAGTTGGCTGGGCTGAATATTAATTTCATCACTAAAATAATGAAAAATGTACCGAAAAGTTTGCAGTAATTTTTGTTCAACCCAACAATATCTTGTGAAAGCTATACAAAGTTTTCTTGGCTAGTCTGTAGAAGCCAAGGGACCAAACCTATCGGCATGAACTCCACTTATCTGAGCTTTTGCCTTTCTGGCATGTAATATTCTAGGTGCTTACCAGCAGAAAGAGCTAACTCCACCATTAGATTTACCTAAATAATTACAAAGCATTTTGAGATTGAGAAATAAAAACTAATCACTATACCTATTTATAAGATAATAACAAAGAAAGAAAAAGAAACACAACAAAACAAAACATTCTTCTCAGCTTATTTATCATAGCCAAAACCTTATTTATGAAGTTACAACACAAAACATTTCTATTTTGACCCATATACAAAACAGGATGCTAAAAAAAACAGATTAAAAAAAAATAAAAATCAAACCAAGCAAAATCAAACACTCCACTGTATTCAAACTAGCTGGAAATATTTCCGATACCAGGTACAATGATTAAAACACTATCACTTCACACCTATTATGAGCATCCAAGATTATGACACCAAAACATCCTCACATCCTCACTCTCTCTTAGAGGTCCTTGCCTCTGGACCTTTAGCAGTCCTTTTGCTTCAACTGTCCTACTTAAATGGCTAACATGTAATAAAGATTATGTAAAAACAAGTACTTTGAACTATTAGAGATGGAAGTAAGCATCACAGAGGAATTAAATACCTGACTGTGCTGTTGTTGGGATTCTTTAGGTCCTGATGAAGCTTTATCACCCATTCCTGATATTCCTGCTTCTGGATGGCAGTAGACTGTTTTAATTCATTGGTCCACTTGTTCTCCAAATCCTAACAAGATGACAGTGATAATTTGAGTAGTTTGTGTTGTCTTTTTAAACTAGTATTGGCTTGACATTCATATTCTACTTCACTGAAGTCAGTTTACCTGCTGAGATTCAAAATGCTGAGCTGCTAATGAATTTACATCTTGGTCTGTTAGCGATTTCCCTAGCTCCTGCATGACCTTATCCATTTCAGCTCCTTGTCTGAAATCGAAGCAAAAATAGATTTGCAATTAAAACAAACAAACAAAAAAAAAGGCAAAACAACAGTGTCGGGGTTTAAGCTCAGTCGTAAATCAGCCACGCAGTCCTCGCTCACTCCCCCCTATCCTTTCCTCCCCCCTCTCCCGGAGGGATGGGGAGGAGACTGGAAAGAATGTAACTCCCAGGGTTGAGATAAGAGCAGTCCAGTAAGGTATAACACAAACCACTGCTGCTACCACCAATAATAATAATGAGAAGGGAAATAACAAGGGAAGAGAATACAGTACCACCCACTGACTGATACCCAGCCCGACCAAGCAGTGAACTAGCCCTTCCGCATAATTCTCAGTTTACATCCTGGGCATGACGTGCTGTGGTATGGAATACCTCTTTGGCTAGTTTGGGTCAGGTGTCCTGTCTCTGCTTCCTCCCAGCTTCCCCCCCTCCCTGGCAGAGGATGAGACTCAGAAAGTCCTTGGTGAGACTAAACATTTGAGCAGTAACTAAAAACATCGGTGTTATCAGCACTGTTCCCAGGCTGAAAGTAAAAAACACAGCGCTGCACCAGCTACTAAGAAGGAGAAAAAATGACTGCTACTGCTGAACCCAGGACAAACAGCTATCATAAAGTCAGTGATACAATGATCAGTTGTATCAGTGAGCTGGTCAATGCTCATCACAAGCAAAGATACAACTGAATGCACAGCTGAAAGCTATGTCATACACTACTTTGTCCATCTGCTCATTTTGGAATTGGAATTCATATATTTAAAGTCTGCCCTCACAGTTGCTCTAAAGAAGGTACAACAGTATCTCCAGATACTCTAATACAGCATCTAATTCACTATCCTTATTATTAGAAGAGGTTTTGAAATGGACCTGTTCAGTCCCTTGCCTTCCTCCCACCCAACCACACCACAGTTGATCCAGACAGGTAAACACCAGGAAGTAGGTTAAACATAACCATTTTTAACAGTCAGATGAGCTTCCAGCTCAAACTATGGTCAACATGAGGACCTGGAGTTAAATGGCTGTCCTGCTATCATCAATTCATCCAATACCTCATCCCTCCTTAGTCTTCTTAATCCCTGGCTTCACTTAATCTTTCACATTCATCTTTCTTCAGCAAGGAACTGAATTCCCTAGCACTGATTTAGTAATGAATATCCCCAAAATAAATTTGGGTTGAGGGTCAGGGATTCCAAGTCAGCTCCTGTGTAAACAACACACCTACACTTATCTGGGATAGTCTCAGCTGCCACCAACATATGGAGTGCCTTGATTATGACAAATGGATATGACAAATTCCACCAGAATCAATGCACAGCTATACCACACCAGAACTCTGCAACATTAATGCTCTTGGGATTAACTTCTCTTTCTTCTATATACTACTTGAGAAGAGCCAAAATGGATTGCTAACATGTTATCAGCAACATCTATACCCAAATTAGAAATATGTACAGCTCAGTCTATAATAAACTATATAAACAGATATGCATTGTATAATGTGAGCTTAAACACACACAATTCAAGAGTCATGCTGCCACACTGAATGCTAAAACAGACCTACTTCAGAATATCCTGGCACTTCACAAGCATCTACAGTATTTAGTATCTACAGTATTGTACGTGTTCCCTCTTGTGGACAAAGCAGCCACATGCAGTTATGCAAGTTTATTCGGAAACGTTGGATCCCACAGAGGACTTTCCTAAATTACAAATTCAAAATTTTCTGATTTAAAGTTGGTTCAAGTCTATGCTCATCTTTTCATATCCTTTATTTTCATAAATCATAGAGTGATTAGGGTTGGAAAGGACTCTAAGACCATCTAGTATTAACTCCCCTGCCATGGGCCGCCTCACGCTAGACCATGTCACCCAAGGCCCTGTCCAACCTGGCCTTGATTTTCTAGATATCCTAAGCACTTTATGTTGCTATACCAGTTAAAATGTGGATAGAACAATGGACATCAAACTTTCTATTACTTTGATGGCCTTAGCTTTTATTATTTTCAGTGTCTGAGGAGAAAGTAATATAGCGGACCCTAACAGTATAAGGCTAAGTATTATACAACTTTAAAGAGGGAAACCTTAAACTAAATAGGGCCTACGCAGACAAATACAAGTTGACACACATTGTCTACAAGTTGTATACACCCAGTGGCATGCACCACTATTTATTAAGAGAGGAAAAAAAAAATAAAAATGGAATACCTTTCCCGAAGTTTTTTCAGTTCCACATCTCTTTCACTTATTAATTCTGAGATGCTAACAAAATAATTGTGTTCCAGGTTTAACAGCATTTCAGAAGCTGGAGAATGTATCAGATCATGATAAACATCTGCAAAATCTTCATCCCAGCTGGTTTCTTCAGGTTTTGCATATTCTAAGGTTGTCTAAAAATGATAAAAGGCATTTTAAAGCATATGGTACCTTTTAGGACATGTAAGGATCCCTCACAATGTTGGGGCAAAACCAACTGGGCATTCACACTGTTGCTGAACCTTAAACATACGAAAATTATCTTATCAAAAAAAATAATTTTTGCTTTAATATTATATTATTTGAATATTCTGTTTTAGAATATAGATAGCTCAATTTTAAAAAATGTTTTAACTTTTTTTTCCCTTCCCATAGCCTCTTTCAAAGCAACTAACAACAGAAACATTAAGGTTTTGACTACAATGAGGAACTGCCAATTTTCAGCCATCCCCAATTGGAAAGAACAGTATCTATAACAATATTTGCAGTTGATGAATTTCAGATAGGGTCCAAAACACCAGCTGTGCAAACAAAAATGTTTTTCTAGAAAGGCTGACTAACCTCTGACATCACTAGAATTTGATCAGCAACACTGATTTAAGAAAAGCTGGGTTTTATTGCACAAAGAATGGCCCAAGGATTCCAGTTTTTCAAGCTCCTTTTTACTGGAAAACTCCTTACATTCGTAATCATTTCCACCATCATGAATTGAGATTATATCATTGATGTGCAGGTTAGAAATGTCAACAAATGATCTAATCCTAACCCTTGCACTCAGGCCAACCTATTCGTAGAGACCACTAGCAGAGAAGATAGCAAATTCTTTCAAATGTTCTATCACATTCCTATGCTCACCCAATACAGATTTTTGTTAAGCTAACTTAGCTTTGTTGACATTCTTTAAGACAGATGATTTGCTTCCAAATATTTTTATAATAGAAGAATTTTTCAGATTTTTTCACAACATTCTTCTACACTGCATGAAGCAAATTCAATTCCCATAAACTTTTCCTCAAATGCCGCAGTTTGTCATTTTGGGGTTTTTTTTTCCTCTTTGCTAGAACTCCTCCGGTTCTTTTGCATTCTTCTGTTTTGAAGAACACATGCAAAACTGGATGCATTACACCAGCTAAAATGTAAAATAGCTACATGAACACAGAAAATGAGCTAAAGAGTATCCCCCAAGTACATACTATTTCTTTGGAGACTTGATTGTCACTACTAAGATCCAGGACAGGAGTGCTAATTTACTATCTCTTGCTTCGATTCTAATGCATTATAGCCATTACACCTATTTTTGTTTGACTATTACTAGCTATTTACCTGTCAATTTTCTGTCTCTTCTGAATTCAAGAAATACCTGATCACTACTAAATTCTGTCTCTACTAAATTCAAGAAAAACCTGATCACTTTCAGATAAAAAAGAAAATTGCAAGAATTGACCAGTAAATTTCACTGTAATTTTGCATCTTCACAGATGTAATTGTCTGTACATGCATACACACTCTCACAAAGCAAGTCCTGAATATTAACTTTTCAGCCTTAATCTTACCTCTTTATAAGCTTTAGCCCAAGTATCTGCCAGCTGGTTTATATCTACTTTTCCCGATTTCACTGCTTCCAGAGCCATTTCAGCTTCTCTATCATAATCTTTTATAGTTTCCTCTTCTACAAACTTCTGAAGAGATTGCTTCAGGTCTATTACAACAAGAAAAGAATGCCCCATCAAGAAAACATGCCAGTAGAAGTATCAGTAACCATCTGGGAAACAGACAAATAAAGTTTTTCTGAAAACCTTTTACGTGGGTACCTTACTTGCTACTACTGACAGTAATGTTTTATTGTCTTAAAAACAAATTTTTTAAGACTGTTCTAACAAGCACCCTTCTTTGGGTTTCTTAAAGTATGTTGTAAGACACTTGTGGACATGGACATATGACATTAATTTAAGAAATCAATTCTTACCATTTTCTATAAAGCATGGCAAATTGTGCAGCAGCATTAGACGTCCATGCAAATGACTAATATTCTCTTGCACAGGGAATTTGAGAGGCACGGTAAGCACTAAATGTTGATTTCCAGCAGTGAATTTGTACATATAGTCTCTCTCTCTACTGCACATCTTTCCTTTATTAGGCTTCATCTTCTTGAGTTGATTTCCTGCATTAGAAACAAAACATAACACGACCTAAATTCTTGTAAAAATGTAAGTAAAAATGCTAACTAAAACCATGGCTTTGTTAACTATTAACAGCTTCTGGAAAGAAAATATAAACCCCCAAATTTTTCATAGTCATCTCGACTTCCAAATACATGGGTTGGAACTGTAACATAAATAGCAGTTTACAAAATACTGAATGCTTCTAAACTGTACCTGAGTGTATCATTTTATGAATTAGATATCAAGAAGATGCAAGTTAGATAAAAGGAAGAAGTTCTTCCCTGTGAGGATGATCAGGCACTGGAACAGGCTGCCCAAAGAAGTGGTGAACGCTCCATCCCTGGCAGTGTTCAAGGCCATGCTGCAGAGAGCCTTGGTGGACATGGTCCAAGGTGAGTCATCCCTGCCCATGGCAGAGGTACTGGAACTAGGCGATCTTAAGGTCCTTTCCAACCCTGACCATTCTATGGTTCTATGATTCTCTAATTTGGGTACTCACTGTTACAATCACAGTATAAGCATCTTGACTTAAAGGCAGAACCAGGACAAAAGGAACAAACAGCAAACTAAGACACTGTAACTGCTGCCATGAACATCTCAAAATCTAAAATCCCTCATTGTACATTAGGATTTTAGTTCCTCCTTTCTGCAGCTGGTAGGTTTGAATTGGCAGGGGGGAGGCTGTGGAATTTTTGCAATCATTTTTAGAAAAAGCTTATTTTTTGCACCTACTTTAGGATAGATTGTCATTATTTCTAAATAATACCACTGAAAATAAGCCAGGAGAAAAGCAAGATAACTGCTTACAGAATGAAAATGCTGGATGGGGTAACGTAACTGTCAGTAATTCTTCCCTCTACTCATTTACATTCCTCCTTCTAGAACATCACCTGCAAAGCAGGACACATCACTCCAGCTGAAACCTATGCAAAAAACTACGCTCCAAGCATAACTATTTTTCACGGTATTTTCCATGGCAAGATTAATGGGGCCAGTTCACATTTTTCGTTTGTATTGGGGTTTTTTGTTTGTTTGGGGTTTGTATGTGTGTGTGAATAAACCTATGTATTGGAAACGCGATTAAACATTTGAGTTACAAATTGCTTCACTGTAACACTAAAATGTCTGAACCCAAAGCAATCCAAAACGGTCTCCTGGCCCATCAGAGAGGGATTTAAACGGCACCACTTAGGAATGCAAAACTTACGAACTTTTTTCTGCAACTTGTCGACAAAACAAGGCTTAGCGGGGAAGAAAAGTGCAGCTGAGCAGCCGATGTGCCCCAGCAGAGAGGCCCAAACCCGGCGGTTGTGCCCCCAGCCACACCAAGGGCTGTGATGAGCCAGATCTGCTGCTCATGCCAAAGGAGACGACATAAGCATCCACCGCTGAAAACACATAAACAAAGACAGCGGCGGGAAGGAAACACCTGCAGGACCCCATCCACATTTACCCTGCCGGGAAGGCTCCGACACCCCAGGGTAAGTACAGCCCCACAGCTCGGATGGGGCAGCACCCGCGGGGACTGCAGCCGGTTCCCCCGCCGCCGAAGGCAGGACCGATGTCCCCCTCCTTGTGCGCTCACCTGCGTGCCAGGCGGGCAGGAGAGGGAGCGCGGCGGCCAGTGCCCCCCGGGCAAGAACGGCAGCGAAGAGCTTCCGCCGCTGAGGAAGGCGGTGGCGGGCGGTTCCCTCCTCCCCTTGGACCCTTCGCATCCGGAGCCGCAGATTCGCCGCCCACCCTCCCGCTTTGTAGCGAATGTGCCGACTAGCGCCCGCTCCCGCGCAGTTGAGTGCGTTGCCGGCGCCAAGGGAGACACGGAGGACGTGGGACAATACCGTCGTTAGCGGCGGGTGTGCCCCGCGGCCCGGAGCTGGGATGGCGCGGCCGGTGAGGAGGTGAGGGCTGCGGCGGAGCGGGGGAGGACCGAGGACCGAGCGCGCGGAGCCCTGAGTGACGCTTCCTCGAAAGCGTGAGGCGCGCGCCACCGGTGGCGGCCGTTTCTCGATGAGGGGGCGTTTCGGGTCATCTCAGCCTCCCCGGAGCCCTGTGCCTCCACACCGAGCCGCTTCAGGGCCCCTTCTAGCGTTGGGGCTTAAGGACAGGCCTGCGCCGTTTTCCATTCCAGATGGAGGGAAGCGCGGGGCTTCTCCCTGGGACGGGCAGCGGAAGCATCTGTCTCAGGGAGAGCAGCGGGCCCCGGGCTGAGGGGTGGGCCTGGGAGCGCCGTTTGTGCTTCCCGCTTTAAAGGGTAGCGCCTCACTGCAGAGACGGCAGTGCCACACGGGAAACGGGCTGGAAGGTGCGCGGAAGACACAATTCAAATGCCTAAAAGTGACCCGAGAGAGAAGTAATTGCACTGTAGCAGCTCTGAGATGGTGTGGATGTAAGCAAAATGTGATGCTCCCACAATACGGACGAGAAGCACTGTTATTTTAAGATTTGTTAAAATATAGAAGCTATTCCCAATAACCATATTGTATACACTAGCACTGGTTGGTTATACATATATTTAAACGTGTGTTGCTTTTTTCATGTAAAACGTGATCCGCCCAAAAATAAAGTATTAGCAAGTCAAGATGCTCAGTCTGAAAGGTTTAATAGTGTATGGCTTTTTTGCCACAGGAGCAAGAAAATTGTTGATTATTCTCAGTTTGGGGATTTAGAAGATGACGGTAAGTAACATATTCTTGTACGTAACAAAAATGCCAAACACTAATGTAGCCACCCAAAATGTCATGAGAGTGTCTTTAATGCATTAGTTCATTGAGAAGGCTGTGACTGTTTTCACTGGAAGTGATCTGGGAATGCTGCTGAATATTCTAATTCAACAAGAGTATGATGGCTGTAAGCCAGAGTATAACAACAGTATGTTAGGAAACTGGTGAATACGCTCTGTCTTGTTGCAGGAAAATCAGTTTCTCTCCCTGCCTCAGTTTTCAGTGGTAATTTGTTACTCCATGTTCTGATTACCAGTTCAAAAGGGTTTAAATGAACACAAAAAAATTCTGTTCGTTTTTTTGTTTGTTTGTTTTTTAAGTGTAATACCTATTAGGGCTTAGAAGCAAAGGATTCTTGAAAACAAATAATCTACAATCTATTTTTCTTATCAATGTAACTTGGCTGCTATGTCCTTACCCTAAACCTATCAAGACAGAGCTGCAGCTTAGATCTACATACAAAACTGTTTAATGAAGAAGAATTGATAACTCTTCAGCATATCAAAAGGTGAACTTCTAGTTACTGAAAATCAGGTAACATGTTGGACATTTAAGCTTTATTGCCTTATTGGTAATAAAAATTGAAATCATTATCTCTTGAATACAAGCATGTGCAAAAGAGGTCTTGTTAAATTTTCTTTTAAAATTCATTTACGTAAGGATACTACAGTTCCAGTTGTATCCTTTAAAAATAGAATTAATTTTAAAAAGGTTACTTTTGGTATATTTTCAGTCTGTGATGAAGTTGAATGACTTCTTCTGGCCATACAGAAGAATATAAGAAAACTTATTAAAGTTTGTTGCTGTTTCCCAAACAGATGAAGACTTCACATGTATAGCTGCACCTTCAAGCAAAAAATCCAGAACACAGCTCAAGGAACCAAAGGAGAAGAAGGAGAAGCAAAAAAAGCCACAGAAAGAATTGACTCCACCGCCAAAGCAGACGCCTAGTAAAAGGTAAGAAACACTGAAATATGGTCAACTCTGTGTAAATCTGGATTTCAGTAATAGTTTGGTGTCATGTTGCATCCCACTCCCCAACTCCCGCAACCCCCTTGAGTTTTAAGCAGCTGAAAATACACAATAGCACATTAGCATAATAAAAGATTGTCAGCTTTATTGATACAGTTGCAAATCAGGGATAATGTAATTATGCATAGAGTTGGGAAAAGTTGCCTGAGTTCAGTAGTGAGCTGTGTCTGTTCCATTATAGCTCTAAAAAGCTTCAGCAAGCAGCTTGCATAGGTGCAGAAACAGGTTTGCATGTCTTGATCTTGTTTTGGTATTTCTACAGCGCATGATGACTGTAACAATTCTAAGTTACTTAAGGACTCCTAAAACTGAGAAATATAAAGACACTTAAAAATTTACTCTTTAAAACAGAACATACTTAAAGCTTGATATATATAAAAAAGTCAGGGTCTATGAGAAAAGAAATCTGATTATTTTGGTAGTAAAGTTGTATATAAATACTACATTTCAGTGTGGGTTCTCAAGCAAAAATAACATTTTCTCTGATAATAGCAGTTATTAGTTTATATATATATCTATACATACAATGTTTTTCAGTCATAAAACCTTTATACATAGTGTGCTTTAAAGATTAGTGTGTACTTTGTCTAAATCATTTAAGGAAGTAATATTCATAATACGCTGTACCTACTGAAATATTAATATCTTTGCAAGTATTTGAATTTTACAAAGTTCAGTGAGTCAGAAATAGATCTCTAACACTCATGCCATTCTTTTATTATTTAGCATATTTGGTTTGGGTTTTTTTTCAGGATATCTTTGGATGACAAACTTTATCAAAGAGATTTGGAAGTTGCCTTAGCCTTATCCATCAAACAAAAGTCTGCAAATATTGCTGAGGTGCAACATTCAGAACAAGGTTATTTTACACTTCATTGCAACACTATTTATATGTAGTGAATTTGAACATGACAGTTTATTTAACAGTGAAATACATTGAAAGTCATGTTTTATTTCAAGATGTCATGATTAGGAAATGAGAATTTCTAGGTAGTCTCTCTTATGTTTTGGGGGTTGGGTTTTTTGGGGGGTTTGGTTTGATTGGGGTTTTTTTTTCTGTGTGGAAAAATAACTTTTCTGTAAGAACATCCAAACATAGTTTTCTTAATATCTTAACCTTTTACAATGTGTTTTTTTGTGTACTTATGTTTTTATCCTTTTTTGTTTGTTTTCTGGATGCTAAAACAGGTAAGGATTTTGAATTGGAAAATGTACAAAGGAGGACCCTTTTTTCCAACTGCAGTGTAGACAGTGAACTTTTAGGTAAGCTGTTCTCATACTCTGTCTTTTCAGAGACAGAATTTCAAGATATATTTAAGTATTTTAATGTCTTCTTGTTTCCATTGGTTTCTGGTTTTCACTTAATGGAGAAAAGAGTCTTTATCTTAAACAAAGACTGAAGGATGCAGCAGCTTTTTCATCCAATCTTAAAATGGGAAGACGTGGATTGCTGAATGAGTTTGTTACAGATCACTAAAAGTTTGTTGGAAAAAGAAACAGACATGTGATGGTTTTAGATGCTGAGTTGATTTACTTCTTCAAGAAGCTGCACTTGCCCTCAGCTCTGGAATGGGTCCACGATAGCTAAGCATCAGCTAAACATAACCAAAACATGTGCTGTACCGCTGGAAACTTTTTAATTTTTCCAGTTTTGTTTTTGGTCTCCTGTCCTTTTGTTAACTGCATTACAAATAAATATTGATAACTTTCACAACCAAAATTTACAGTTTGGTCACTTACGAGAGTAAAATGAAAACAAGTGCCAATGATACACTTCTGTATAGTATACTTCAAAATCACAAAAATAAATTCCGGGGGCTCAAATACCTGCTTCATTTTTTTGAGAAGAATAATAGTTTTACTGTGAATTTGAATTAGATCAAGTTCTGCTTTCTAGGTCTCAATCAAGTTATGGATGCTGATGTACCTAAGGCTGATGATATACAAAGGACAGCAGCATCTAACGTTCCTGCACATCAAAAGAAACTACTGACTGTTGACAGTGATGACAGAAAGCATGCTACTGACTCTGAGCCAGAGTGTGTACCCAGTAAGGTCTTCTCTATAAAAACCCTTAGATGTGTTTCGAATGTGGTGCCTTAAATGTGGTTAATATTTTCAGTGAAATGCATACCGCTTCTATTGTATATTCCCCCTTGACCCCTTACTGAAGCATTATTTTTTAATACTAGTGACATCTCAGTTGCACTTCGGCACTAAATCTAAATATTGGAGCTTGTTCCTACACATTTGCCAAACTGGCAGAAGTTATCCTACTTCTCTGCATTTGCCAAAGTACGTCAGAACAAATTTCTTCTGCCATCTTTGTCCAGGAAGGTTTCATGTCTTTAGAGAGCCTCTGTTAATTTTTCATGTTGTTGTCTGAGGTTTGCATCAAAACATTGACTCTGGAGTGCTCTGTGGTATTAGTGCTCCTAGTATTTGCTTTGTTTAAGCGTACTGAAAAAAAGTAAGTAGCCTTCCTTCTTTCCCTGCTTTAGTCCTCAACTCTCAGAAGACAATGCTGCATCCAGTGGGAGGTCAGGGTAGCCTTGTGCTTTGCTTCTGGTAGAAGTCTAGTATTGAATGCCTGCAGAGCATGACAGTCACCTCATTCCCCAGTGGTTAATGTGTCTATCCATTCTTTTATTCCTTACTTTAAGGATTATTGCAATGTATTTCCAGAATTGCTAGTGCAAAAGATAGATCAGGGAAATCATCCAGATACTCCTGTTGATAGAGAACTATTTTTAGGATTTGCTAATGTCTTATTTTATTTTATTTTTAATAGTGAATCTGTGAAATCTTTCTTGCAGCTGAAATTAGACATAGTATTTTTCCACTTCAGTCATGACTAAATATGTAAAAATCAGAAGCCCTGCCAAATGACTTTAACATTTTCATGTTGCACACATGGAATATTGGTAATTCTGCTGTTAAATTATTACTGTATGTGGTTTATATCAGGGTGTTCCATTATTAGGGTTCAGAGCAAGAATTCTGTAAATACATAATGTTTTATGGAAGTTATTTCTTTCTCAGTTCACCATATAAATAACGTTCAAATTTGGTTTATTGTATCTTGAAGGTAACCCAGGTTTTTATGTCCAGAGTGTGATTAGAAGGCCCTGGAGTAATATAATAGTAGATTGTATTTCATGTAGAGATGACATCCCTTTTTCTTGCTGTAGGTGAGGAGTCAGAAGAAGATTCAGATTATAGTGAAGACGATGATGAAGACTTTGCTATGGAAAAGAAAAAAGGCAAAGGAAATAAAAAGAAAAGCAGACAAAAGATGCCAGCGGAACGAGAGAAGAAAACTTCCAAATCCCAGATTAATACTACAGGTAAATTTGCATGATGAATTTGAAATAGACTTTTTTATAATGAACATCCCTTTTATTTTCACTGAAGAAATAGATAGATTTGGCTGACAGCCTGACTGTGCAGGGTTATGATGAAAATAAACGACTATATGCAGAGTAAAAGGAGGAAAGCAGAAAAAAAATCCTGAAAGAACATTCTGTAATAAATTAATGCTTCTTACAAAGAAAAGGAGGCAAAAGTGAACAGGCAATTCATTTCTGTTTTTGTAACTATATCTAGCTTTTAAGAAAAGGCGTGAGTGATCTGAGGATTGTTATTTTTTTAAATTATAATCTCAGATCTTCCTCTTTCAGTTGCATTTATGAATGTTTAATTCGAGGATAGCTAAACAAAGCTAGTCCTACTATCCACTTGGCGAAAACTAGTAAATAGTCATGTTCTTCAGAGTTAATTGTTCACTGTGTCACTAGTGCAATTTATTTTAAATATCTTAAGAAAATACTTAATCATGTTGTTAATTTTGTGTCTGACTTGGTAATGTGTTTTAGTTTCAGGACTACATTGAAAACATGTAATTTAGTTTAAAATTACTTTCGGGTATAACAAAGAATGGTTTGCTTTGTGTAGCTGACGGAAGAATCTTCCATCTTATAAATCCAACATTTGGCAGGTCTTGAAGAAGAAGTTGTAGTCCTGCTTATTTTCAAACCAGGTTTGAAATTCTAGAGTATAACAAGACTGACTTTATAAATATATACTGATAAAGATGTGACAATGTAGTAACATTATTTCACTCAATATAGAGAGCTCATGCTGCACAATGATCAATCATCTTATGAGGTGTGTTAATTTCTCTTCTAAAGAGTATTCTTCTAAGGTTGCTTTTTTCATTTCCAACGAAGTATCATCTGTAGTTTCTCCTTTGGGGAGAACAGAACAAAAATCTGAGCAAACACAAAAGATGATCTCCAGTTCTTCAGGCCCAGTTGGAAGGCCTCTACATACATCAAGTCCTGTAACAGATAAGAAGCCTAAATGGATACCACCAGGTACCTTTAAGATTGTAATTATAAACAGATAGGTTAGTTGACTTAAGTTTTTAGCAGCCTCTTCTAAAAGCAAGCAAACAAATATTTCAGAAAAATGACTGACCTCTTACAATGAAAGTTATTCTTTTGAACTTATATTTAAAAGAAAAGAAAAAAAGGCTCTCTCTCTGCTTCTTTTTCCTCTTACAGCATTATTCTTAACTGCTTTATATGGAGAGGTTAATTAAATGTTATACAGAGTGTGGATCAGATCTTAATCCAGGATTGTTTTGTGGCCATTTCTCTCTTAATAAGAGTTTTCTTTATCTCTGGTATGTGCTGCATTCTTACCTATTCTAAATAAATAATACTACCAAAATGCTGGAGTGTTTTAACTGCTGTAGTAGAGTGAATGCTTTATTTTCTTAAGGTATTTGAGCATGCTTCTGCTGACTCCTGCCTCTTACTTTGATTTTCCTTCATATTTGCTCTTCTTTCCTGTACATGTTTATTTCTGTTTGGCTCCTTTCTCTCAAGTCTTTTTTTCGCACTTGGACTTGTGTTCAGTTGTGTGATTCTCTGTGGAACACCTGAAAATGCATAGTACTCTGGAAACAGTATTTGCTTGTGCAGTGCTGCTCCAGTGTGTTGCTGGTAATTAAATTGTACACCATACCTGCTGCACTGGCTCCCAGATAGATTGATTCCCAGACCTTTTTGCAGTATCTTTAGAATACGGTTTTTGTTCTACTCTGACAACTATAAAAAGACAGCAGTCATATAATATCCCTCCTCCCTTCTCCCCAGATCTCTTAAGCTTTCTTTTTGGTTTGTTTTGTTTTCTTGGTTTTTTTTCAGCTGCATCAGGAAGCAGTAATAACTCTATGAGATGTGTTTCTCTTAAGTCACCTACTCAGTGTCTTAGACTCGGCCTCTCCAGACTAGCAAGAGTCAAACCACTGCATCCCAGTGCTGCCAGCAGTTAAGTGGTCAGTGACAAGGTGACATGTGACAGAAAAGACTTTGGAAAGTGTTTTGCTTATAAATAAGCAAAAACTTCATGGCATCATCTGTATTGGGGAACTGTTGTTTATGTATGTATCTTATAATGATTTTTATTCTGCAAAATGCTAGGTATCCTTAAGTGCTACTGAATAATACTACTGTTTAATCAAGGTGACATCTGGGTCACCAGCTCTTTCATGTATTATATTCTGAGACATGAGTTTGTGGTAATTTTAATTCTCTGATATCTAAGCTCTTGGCATTAAAATAGTCTACACAGCACTATGTCAGTTATAGAATGTGATATCTTAACACAGTGAAAGTCACAGTTTAAAAAATATTTCTTGGAAGAGTTGCCACTTTCCACCCCCTTCTTGGGAAGTATGTCACCACTCTCCAAATCTGTTAATGTTTGCATATCTTATATGTGGATGTTAATTATTTTGAATGTATTATAAATGGGAGGTTTCTAAGAATGTTGTATTTTTTAATAAAATAAAATTATTTATATAACCAAATTAATCATATTAATTGACTTTATTACTTTTGAAAATCACTTATCACTTCTAAGTTTTTGCTGCAGTCTGGCAGATATTTTTGCCTATGCATACTGTTACTGGAAGTCAACAGCAGTTAGCCAGGCTTGGACAGTGAGACTTTTGCTTTGAGCTCTTTGGTTTTCATTGAAGACCATGATACTGTGCATAGTTAGATTTTGTAAAGCATTGAATAATGAAACTGAGCTTTCAAACTTGTTGTTCACAATGTAAATGATTTCCCACCTACGCATAACGATTGTGTCAGATGACACAGCAGATGCATTTCCCCTGTATTGCTAAAGGGATCTGGTTATGACTTAGTGAATTGCATTAACAAAGGAATATACAGCCATATTCAGAGTAATTGCACAGACAAAAGTGTGGTGTTGCCTACAGTAAAATTATGGTATGACAAATAATTTTTAACAGTATAGTACTTACATTATTCAAATAAGATACATGTATATTTATTATATTTATTAAGAACAATGTACGGATTGCCTTAGGAGGAATGAGAAGGAATGAGAAGAAATCAGTGGATGATATCTGTTTCTCATAAAAAAAGGAAACGTACGCATTGTGACATAAAATCTCCACATTTTGGATTCCTGGCATGGAATCACATAGCCCAGTGAAGTGTGATCCTGTGAGCTGGGCTAACTGAGTTAAGGAGGGCAGGCAGTACCCTGGTATCTCTAGTGCTTGTCTGACTCTGTCACAAGTCATCCTGGCTTGCTAAAGTGACACATTGGTAGACTAGAAGTTGACAGCAGGTTGCCATCAGATGAGCTTGAAACTGATTCCAAACAAAGGTGATGCAGGAGTACCTACAGGAGGAAAGGTAGGTATCCAAAACCAATGCTTGTGACAACCAGTATGTTGTATGTATGTTACTTTATTCCTCTCCATTCCTTTTCTTTGTGCTTACATTCTGCGGTGTACGGTGGATAAGTGGCTGCTACAAAATGGGAGCCTCAGGCCCAGGGTGGTTTTTTTGCAGCACCCCATCCATGGCCCCCATTCATGCGTCAGTCCTTTTCTTTCCATGGGAGTTCTCATGCAAAAGAACAGCTCCCTCACTGCATCAGGTCTCCTTCTGTTGAAAGTAAATGGTCATGAATTGTTTTGCTTTTGTTTTTTTCAGGGATAAAGATAGTTTTCATGTGGTTGCACGTTTTCTTGCTACAGGGAAATATATTTAATGGTGCAAAGTATTTTCTCAACCTCAGGAAAATATTTCTACAGCTGAAAGTTTTAGTACTGGATTTTTGCCCCACTCTACTTTCATCCTTTTTTCTTTTTTCTCTCCCCAAAACACATTTGTGTTCCTCTGGTTTCCAGCTTGGCCTCTTTCAAAACTAACATAATTTTCAGCCTGCCACCTGTCCTTAAGCCCCTCCTCAAGTTTGTGTATATTTCCCATTCATGAGGATTTTCCAGTATTTCTCTGCTTGCTTTTTTTTTTTTTTCTGAATGAAAATTTGAACCATTCCCGTGAGTTGTGTCACTGAATACCACCAAGAAGAGACCAGCACTTCCCTCTCCACTTTCCCTCCTCAAGAAGCTGCAGAGAGCAATGAGGTCCTCCCTCAGCCTCCTTTTCTCCTAACTAGGCAGACCAAGAGTCCTTTAGCCACTCTTCACAGGACATGCCTTCCAGCCCTTCCACCAGCTTTGTTGCTCCCCTCTGGATACATTAAAGGACCTTCACATCCTTCTTAAACCATTGTCACAGAACTGCCCACAATACTCAAGGTGAGGCAGCACTGACTCAGTACAATGCAGCTCTTCACCCTACTGTCAACCAGCACACCCAGGTCTCTCTCTGCAGGACTGCTCTCCAGCCACACCTCTCTCAGTTTATACTTGTGCCCAGCATTACTCCACCACAGGTACTGAATCCAGCATTTGTTTGTGTTAAATTTCACACAGCTCGTGACTGCCGAGTGCTCCAATCTATTCCGATCCTTCTGCCAGGCCTCTTGTTGAATTCAAGAGAATGAAAACCAAGCTCTTGGACCCAGTTTCCTCATTTACATTCACTGACTCGTATTCAAGCTCAAGCTCCAACGTATAATCTGCATTCATAGTCCATAGAAAAGTCACATAGTTACATTTACAAGATGCACTGTCTCTAAACAGATAAATGTGAGCTGTCTTCCATGTTTGATCACTTGAGTAAAAGAACTTCCTTTACACAACAGACTAGTAACATACCAGTGTAAACCACAAAGGTTAAAACCCTATGTTACCACTTCCTGTGTTCCTCTGGGCAGAAAGCTGCTCTTTGTATTTTAAAACACTCCTGAAGTGTTTAAACTTAAGTCCTGCTACTTCAAAGAATAACTGATCTGTCTTCACTCATGTGTGGCATCTTTCTCTTGAGAGAAAGCCAAAAAAAACTGAGAAAAACATCTTACTTGAATTGAGGCTATTTCTGCTGTGCTGAATCTTTTCAGTCTTCACACCAAATATTCACAATGCTTATGTACATTTTAAACAAAGACTTTGAGCACGCGTTATTCCCATACATTTGGGATATGTAAAATCTGAAATTTCATTTTCTTTTGTTGTTTTTTGTGTGTGTCTGTGTCTGTCTTCCCCTCCATTTATTGGTTTTCTGTTTGTGGTTTGTTTGGTTTTGTTTTGGTATTTTTTATTTAATTGCTTTTAAATGTAACTAATTTCTTAGAAGTTAAAGATTAGTTTTCCCTAATCTTGACTGAATAAGAGCACAAAAAGGCTTAAAGCTTGTCTAATTGGCATTGTGTGTAAAAGACAGAATCTACATGTTCCTTAATATATTTAAGCTTCTGTTTAATACTCAGGCACCACAATTCCTCTCACCAAATTCCTTTTTGTAATTACAGTCCTTGGGGCAAGGCAATCATATTTATGATGTCATTAAAAATTATAAGACTCTGATGAACAAAGAAATCGTCTGATATATGAGACAATAGAACTATCAAACATGAAAGACTATCTGCTTGGAGATAGACCATCTTGTGAAGTAGAGCCAAAGATGACAGATTATCTTTCTGTGTCGCTCCTTGAACAGATGAGGGAACTCACTTGGGTATTTCACATTTTTTTTACATCCATCTAGTAAATCTGTGTAAATCTTGCTTTCATTCTGTTAACTGTGCAGGATTCATTAAAGTGAAGGATTCTAAAGAGTTATTACCAAGTAGTTCTTCTAGAAATACTTGTGAACCCCATCTCAGCAGAAAAATTGGAAGATAGGTGCATACCTTTCAGAACGCAAACAGAAGCTGGTAACTGTAGGAAATC
Organism: Neopsephotus bourkii; assembly: GCF_033783945.1. Taxonomy (NCBI): domain Eukaryota; kingdom Metazoa; phylum Chordata; class Aves; order Psittaciformes; family Psittacidae; genus Neopsephotus; species Neopsephotus bourkii. The sequence continues at coordinate 1,768,569 of NW_026900624.1, read as the reverse complement.
GAGAGTAGAGGCCAGTACATTAACTTCTTCCTGTACAGTAGAGCTATATGGTGGACATTTGCTCTTGCAAAGTGTACACATATCAGAGACTTGGATGACATACGTGAGCACCAAAGGATGTAAATGGAAATAATGCATTAGAATTAAAGAAAAAAGCTAAAAATGGACAATGAGACTGTTAGGTGGCAGTTGCCAGCACAGTTGATCTGCTGTAGGGTTTTTCTGAGGTATATGTAGTATTTGGCAGAAGGCAAAATAAGAATGAAGGTATTCAGATATCTGTACTGTGCTTGCATTAGTAACTTTTCAGGTATTAACAGGCTTGCATTTGATTATCTTTTGATTAGAAAATGAGATTTCTACTCTAATTCCTACAGAAAACAAATACACACTGACATGAGGATTAACTTATAAAACTTTTCTGTATTTGATGTCTATGATTCTTTGAACACAAGTGTTTTATAAAATATTCAAATAAGACTTAGTAAATAAAATATTACAGTCCTAATGTACCCTGCAGCTTGAGACATGTAGTATGATTTGCCAAACAGGGAACAAATAACCAGAAGGTATTCCAACTTTCTAACTATTTCCCAGCTATTTGTTATGAATCCAAAATATCTAGAATAGAAAAACAGAAATAGAAATTTAATAAGTATTAAACTCTTACCTCTAGTCAAAATATATCAACAGCACAGTTTTACTCTAATACATGTTCATAGATGAGTAATGTAGGTATTTCCTGCATTATTTCGTTCAGTTCTAATCTAAAAAAAATAGGTCTTTTCTGGATGTTTGCTATAATTTTTCTAAAGCATAATAAATCAACCCCCATTTGGGTAAAAAAATAATTTGGATGTAAGTTGTGAGCTAGTTCAGTTTCTTTGTCACCTTTTCATAGGAACAAAGTCACCTACAAGTCAGAAAACAGATCTGTCATCTTCCACAGTAGAGCTAAGTTGGGAAAAGGGATGCATTCAGCACAAGCAGGAGGAGGAGAACTGCACTGAAGTTGGAGGCATGTATTTAAGTTACCAGTAAATTCAGAATGTCATAGTGCTTCCCTGTATTGAAATTCAGTAGCAGTTGGCAGTTATTGCCCAGGTCCAGATGGTATGTAGTCATTGAAATCCTCCTTCGTTCTCTGTGCTCCTCTCACAGAGGCCAGTTTCAATTATGCATTTGAAGCAGTGCAGGGAAATCTGTCTTCTTGTGCCTTAAGACAAACCTCCCTCTGAGGAGTCGGAGAGGACCAAGGCCCCTGTGGTGGCAGGGTAGACCATATCTTAGCTTGGCTTGCTGCCTTCCCCTTATGCATTTGATTGCTGTCTCAAGAAGTTGCTTCTTTCCTGTTTTGCCTGTGTAGGATGTTCAGAAGAGCATAGCAGGAATCTTTGCAGCCTGGCACCTCATGTTCTTCAGTGCATTGCACCTTCCAGCTTCCTCTCTGACACAGCTGATGTATTCTTGACTGCCTTCCACCCTTGTTGCCCAAAACTTTCAAAGATCTATTAATGACTACATGACTGAAGGAGACCTAGAACTCCACTGACCGGGGCAACGGCTAGCCGTGGTTTCCTGGGGTGAAAATATTGACACTAATAATGCAAGATTCTTAAATAATTCTCTTTTTCAAAATTGATAGATTTTTCTAGCTCTGGATTGCAGAAATAACAGAAAAATAAAACTGTTGCTCTATGCTATAATTTATGTATTTTAGCCTATGCTAGTAACGAACCATGTTGTGCCATGTGTTACGTGTCTGGGATTATTATAAAGGGGATTGGAAAGACTGTGTTTTCCTGGAGGACCATGAGCAGAGTCATGTTGCATATGCAATATGTGGAAAGTATTCTTTTAAAAATTTTAAATGGCAATGAAAGTGAGAGAATCAGTCACTTGAGAGATTTGTGGAGGTAGCAACAGAACAAAACTGAGAAAAAAATTCAAAATAATATCTTTGTATTGCATGTTTGTTCCAATCAAATTTTGCATAAGGGATAACTTCTGTACATCAGTAGTTTCACAGGTGTCTAAAATGCTGACTGCAGAATAGCTGCCTTGCTTTTACATGAACCCAAGTAATCACAGTACTTCTGATGTTGTCAATTCCGTCTCTATATTAAGTCATTAATAATTCATAGCTGTTTTCATGAGACTGTGATTTCTGTTGGGTGCTACTTGTGATTTTCACTTTTGCTGAATTAGTCATGTCCTGATTAACTATTCAAATTCTGATGATTTTCATCAATAGAAATAATCTATGTTTGAGTGTTGACAATTATTCTTTAAACTATAATCAATGTTTCAGCTTAGATTTCAATCTGGTATTTTGGTGCTACCAGGGAAAATCAGCGATCCAAAGAACTGACTGTTGGAAATATTAATGTTTGTGTGGACCTTCCTATTGAATAACTACACGTTACAGAATATGAAAGGAACAAAACGTAAGAAACAAGAAGCCAAACAAGTTCCTGCTATATATAACATGCTGTACAGTAATTTCAAAATCAAATAAGAATGAAGATTGTTAACACTGCCTCAGCTAATGTTTCACAGCTCTACAGAGCAGTGACACACACCTTTACGTTCTTCCAAACATAATCACAAGAGGGATAGCACTTCAGTGTTTAATATAAGTCCATTTTAAAGTAATACAGTCGTCCAAGTTTTTAGGTTGACACAGAATTCATGGCTAAGAATTATTCATAAGCTATAAGACAGTATCTCTTTTTCCCTCCTGTCTTTCTTACCTGATACAGCTGCCTTTGAGAATATGAGAATATTAATTATTCTACTTTTAAAAATCCCAGCAAAAGAGAGAGATATTTCTGTGCTCCATTTTAAATGTCAGACAGTAATGGCAGTGTCAAAGCACAGCAGAGATGCTACCAACAGGGTGATTCTATCAGCATGGAAAGGCATGGCATGTACCCCCCTGACCCTGATCATTTGTCCTTAACAGCAGGGATCATTTCTGCCACTGCAGGGTGAAGTAGAAGAGGACTGATGAGGTTAAAACTAAGCTGAGTTTTCTTTGCTGGTTTAATTTTAACCTGAGTTATTTTTTGATCCAATTTATTGTAGGATTTCTGAACATTTGTGCTGGCATGAAGAAGGGGACACCTGAGGATTAAGAATAAATACCAAAAGGAGAAGCAGACTTCTCTTCCCACCTCCCCAGTCCCCTTTTAGCAACAGTGCTGGTTTAAAATGCTCATGAAGCTATGGTGTTGTTCTCTGTCCTCCTGCGGTCTGTTTCATAGGTGAGAAGATAAATCTTGGGTACCTCCTTGTTCTCAGTTGTTCTCAGTTTGGACTCATCCAGACTATTGTTATTCATTCGAAATACTAGTTTGGTGTATGAAACAGCCTTTTAAAATGTGTGTTAATTAAACCCATGGTGGTGGGGAAAGCAAACAATGGCAATGTTGGATATATAGTTTCTTCTGTGTATAGCATTTTAACTGTGATAACATGTCCCAGTAGAAGAAGAAGTGGTATGTGGGGGATATCTACCAATTACCTACATTTTATCCTTGCAGAATATGACACTGAGTATCAACCAACTCAACTTGGGAATTTCACTCTTGTCAACAGCAACATGATTCAGGCCAGGTCCAGGTCCAGAACTCTGAAGTTTGCCTCAAAGGCATCTGAGGTTGTGATTGGTCTTGTTGTCAGAAAGCTTTTGGTCAGGTATTTTGAGAATAATGGCCAATAATAACAAATATTATAATTTTTTTTTCTTTTTCTTTTTAAATTAATAGATTATTGCCCAACAGAATTCACTGAACAGAGCAATTCTGAGTCAACCTATGATGGATACTGTAGGAAGAACTTGAAGCAAGGCTTCATCACAGGCTCACAAATAGAGACTTAATTTTATCATGGATCTTTTGCACTTGGTCCTTTTTCTGTTTTATTTTTTTTTAACACGGTGTATAATTTCTCCTGGCACTGGGGAGAACCAAGATGTTGAGAGTTGCCTTTTAGGGTGGCTCAGCCATGTTGTCTTCAACGCGGAAGATTTTGGCTGAGCATTGAATATATCTTTGTTTAATCAGGTTATGTCACGAGGACACAGTCTTACTAATAGCTAGTAGCTCTGTAGTGGTTTTGGGTAGAACCCGATTCCCATGTAAAAGATGTTCTCTTTGTGTTCACACTGCTGTGAAGAAGTAAGCATGAAGCCACTGCCAGCCTGCAGGTTTTGGAAAGGCAGGCCAGCTGCTACGCTTAAGAGAAAGATCCCTAAGTGAACACTTCTGAGCTAATTTTCCTGCCATGTGGATGGGCCTTAAAGCTCTTGTGCCTTGTATGGCTCCCACCACCTGTTCCATCAGCTCTTCTGACAGATTCCTGCAGCCAGCACTGGGCAGACACAATGGCCCAAAGCCTTTTCTAGGAAGGCTGAAGTCTGCTCATAAAGCAAAGGCAGATGAGATGTATTTACCAAGAGCTGGCTGAATTTAGGCTACCTGCAAAAGAACTGTCAATGTGGAGAGCTGCCAAAGTTCCTGGCAACATTTAAATCAGCAAGATATAGATATAGCACTGAATAGTTTTGAAATCAGCATTTAAAGAAAAACATGGTCTGCATGGGGTATGTTTTCCACCTCTAATCTATGCAGTTATGCATAGAAAGTGTGGTTCTCCTCATTCATCAGCTTTGTGCACTGTATCTTTATTAGCCTCAGTGAGGCTGTAATAGCGACAATAGAGCATATATTCTCTGCTGAACTGTGCACGCTTTGTAAGGTGAGTGAATTTGTCTGCACCGAGATCAGCTCCTGCTTCCCCTTTTTCATTTGCTTTGATTCATCTTTCTTGCCAAAGAAATCTTGAGGCAGATTTTTTCCAGCTGCTCCTGCAAGAGTGGGGAAGTACGTATTGAAGTGATGTGAAGCATTCTGTCCTCCATACATCACAGCCAGCCTGTTCCTAAGTGGGAATTGTGCCTAGCTGAATTTTAATCCATATCATTCCTGAGACATGTTACACAGCACATACTGCAGTAGCTCCTCTGTACACTCTTTATGCTGAGCTTCTTCCTGTGAGAAAGGATTTATGAGCAAATTTGTGCTTTGTTAACATGTGATATAATGTATTAGTGTTCTGATTATGACATTATTGTTTTACGTGCTGTAGATGAACATGCAGGGGATGTCTTTGACACAGGGTAAGAAAATGAGTGTTACTGTCCAAAGTGTGAGACAAGACTGCAGTAACACTAGTAAAAAGAAAGGTCAACACAACCTTAATATGTATGGTAGGCAGTGATACTGCACTATTACAGAACTGTTTAGGTTTGAAAGCACCTTTTGAGATAAACTACTTCAAACCAAATTATTCTTTGTACAATAATATGCAATGGGTAAGGAAATAGTTCTCCTTTGAAATCTCCCTAATTTTCTGTGTGTTTATAATGCCCATGAAGAGAGTATTATTAAAATATTTTCCCTAAATATGAAAGCTCCTGCTGCCAGGAGCTGTTAATTCCCCCAGGGAGGCTGCAGTGGGGATGGGAGTGCTGCTAGTATGTGAAGCAGTCTGGACCCTTCCTCCTCATGCTATAGCACCTCTGTATCTCTGGCTGGAGCTGTAGTCCTGTGCCTCTACAGAAGCTCAGTGCTGCTGCAGGTCTGGGGAAGAAGGTGGACATGGACTCCTAAATAAGGCACCACGTGAGAACAAGATGAAGTGGACAGCAGTGAACCACTGCACTAAGCATGCACCTGTGTTTCTGACGTTCTTAACTGCCTAAAGCATTTCTGAAAATTGGCTTTTGGCCACTAGAACCTGTGCAGCTAAGTGTAGATATCTTGCAGTATCTAACAGTAGGCAGAAGTAGACAATCCAGCCTCCACAAATAAGGTCTCTGGACTTCACATGAAGCCCTTTCAGGAAGGCAGAGCCATTCAAAACACACAGTCACTTAGAACAAATCAAAAGCAAAATGTAGTTGAAGGCATGTGCCTGGAATTTGCATCCTGCCTTTAGATACTTCCACCTAATCATTAGATCTGGTTTTATTCCTAATCAAAAATATATGGAATGAGCTGTCTATTTTTTAGTAGAAGCCATGTCATTGCAACTGTGATGACTAAGGATGCAAGTGAAGTAAGGCTTGGAAAGAGAGGTTATTTCTTCCATCAGCCTAATTCAAACTGCTGGAAAGTCAGACTTCTCTTTGTGCTTGTTGTTGTTTGTTTTGTTCTGTTTTTCTTGTTTGGGTTTTATTGTTAGGTTTTGTGATGTTTGGGGTTTTTTTTCTTAATCTGGGTTCTGTTTTCTGGTAATAATTAATTCATCTGCAGAGCTGAAGTTTCTTTCTGTACTTATCCACTCATTCAGATTACATTTGCCGTGTCTGGCAGCCTTGCTGCAGTTGCCCAGAAAAACTGTGCCATCTGTTTTATTGACTGGGACTTGATTTCTCTTAGTTTAGGAGTCATAGAAGATTTCACATGTTCAGATGATTGCATATACAGCAATACAGCTGCCTTTAAAAAAAATAAAAAGTTATCTGCTTTACTTGTACTTTGCATTCAGAAGTGGATTGTCCAGGTTTGGAAATGTTTTTTCTTTAATTGTCCCTTCTTCCAACATTTTTCCCAGGCTAGCAACTATCAACCTCTGCTGCTTAGCTGCAAAAGCCTGTGACTGCCTCTTTTGTGTAGCAATTCACTGTTCTGCAGTGCTCTTCTCTTCTTCCTCCTTTTCTACCTTCTTGTTGGCTGTGACTGCCGATGTCAGCTTTATGTGAAACCACATTTTGTGGGTCAGCCTTCACCTTTGTATCATTAACAGCACAAAATTGTCCTGACACCTGACTGATAATTCCAGTCAAATAATGTACAAAAATATTAGCTAAGAAGATTCCTTATATAAAAATTCCTCAAGGAACCCCAAACCTGGACAGCAAACAAACGTAATTCATTACATTCATCTATGTTGATTAGTATGCATTAGGGTTTTTTGTCATTTTTACCTATAGGTTTGTTGTATATAGCAAAGAGTTGCTCCATGCACATAGCTGCAAGAGGCGTAGTGAAGCAGTGTGCAAGCATAGAGGAGGGTCTTGAACTGTTACATGTATGGTTTTAATTAACCAATGATTTTATTTTACTCTGAGCACCCTATATGAAGAAATGAAGGGGAAGTTCAGGTTAGATATAAGGAAGAAGTTCTTTACTGTGATGGTGATGAGGCACTGGAATCGGTTGCCCAGGGAAGATGTAAATTCTCCATCCCTGGCAGTGTTCAAGGCCAGGAGTCTTGGGCAACATGGTTTAGTGTGAGGTGTCTGTGCCCATGGCAGGGGGGTTGGAACCTGGTGATCTTAAGGTCCTTTCCAACCCTAACTGTTCTACGATTCTATGATGACTGTAGAAGAGACGTGGCCTGTGATTAGCAGCAGGTCTGTAGAAACTTCAAGGGAAATACACATAAATGATTTGCAAGACCAACATGAAAATTTTACTATAATGTAAATGGGAGAAGTATGGGAAGACACTTAATATCAATAGCATTGTTGCTTGAGTAGGCCTGTGTTCTGCTCAGTAAAGAGTCAGATATCTGCGGTAAGGTGGGCAAACATTTAATCACTGGAGTAGGTGCTGCAATGGCAGACAGCTCTGTCAGTTTTAACTTGCAGGAAGGTGGTTTAGCTCTCAAGGGTCTGGCAAGTGCCTGGTTGGGAGATCCATGCTAAGGAACTGGGAGTCATAGAATCATTTAGGTTAGGAAAGACCCTTAAGATCATAGAGCCTGACTGCTCACCTTGCACTGCCAATGCCACCACTAAACTACATTCCTAAGAACCACATCTACATGTCTTTTAGATACCTCTAGAAATGGTGACTCAGCCACTTCCCTGGGCAGCCTGTTCCAATGTCTGGCAACCCTTTTGGTGAAGAAATGTTTCCTAATATCCAGTCTAAGCCTCCCCTTGTGCAGCTTGTGGCCATTTTTTCTTGTCCTATCACTTGTTATTTAGGAGAGGAGACCAACACCTACCTCGCTCCATCCTCCTTTCAGGTAGTTGTAGAGACTGATAAGGTCCCCATAAAGCCTCCTTTTCTCCAGACTAAACAACCGCAGTTCCCTCAGCCATGCCCTGCTTAGACTCCCATTTGTAGTACTTACCCATTCATTTTTTCACAAGTGCAGATCAAATTATACCTTTATAGGATATAGCAAGTTAAATTTACACACCAGCTCAGCACTTCTTAATATCTGTTATTTTCCAAATGTCAATAATACTTGCTCTAACAGTATACTGATGTCAAAGCACTGCCATGCACAGGCACTTGCTGAGTTGTAGAAGGAGCTGATGCAGATTCATTTCCTCTCCTCCCAAATAAACTTAGCTTTTTCAAGTAGCTGAAAACAGTCCATTTGACCCCTCCCAGCACCTCTAATTAATCTGGCATGTATCATAACCTACTCTAAAATGATCAGAGTTATTTGGCACCTTTTGGTTTTCAGGTTCGTAAGTATTGTGTTTGTGAAAACTAGGGGAGTCGTGACAGGTTTCTCAGTGCTTGAATGAAAGCTCTTTTTTCAAGCTCTAAATTTGACTCTCAGAAACAGAAGAACACTTCAGTGTTGTGAACTGGAGCAGAATATGAAGGCAAAAGCAGAACTTGTTTGTTACAGACTTTCTCATGCAAGTACTTCCCGCTATTATTTTATTGCTGTATCTAATGCCACATGGGACAAATTCTTTACTGATTTTCTAAAATCTTTCTCAAGCTTTGAGATTCTATTTCTTTTGTAAGAAAATTTATGGTTCTCAGATTTTATTGGTTGTTGCTTTGGTTTTTCTTAATTAAAAACCAGTTTTGCATTCTGACTTTTTGGCATTTGTATTCTGTCATCCAATTGTCTTTTATTCCCTCCCCTTTGTTTTTCAATTTTACAAAGCAATTAAAAAAAAGCTAATAATGAGAGTATATTAATTCCAGTCTTTTCCAAAAAGCAGATTTGGAAATTTCTTCCTTGTTGTTATTCCAAACCCACGATGGCCTTTTTTTCATAAAGCTTGTGTTGCTGTTCTGCTTTTTTAAGTCTTTCTCTTTGGCAAAGAGCATTTTTCTGCTCTTTATGAATTGTGAATTGCTTTTTTGTTCTCAGAAGAAAAGTAAAGAAAATAATGAATTGAGACTGAGTATTAGTTATACCCCATGGAGCCTGTCAGAAGTGCAAAAACAGGTTACCGCGTGCTGAATAAAAGATCACTGAAGACTATTCCCTTAACATTCTAAGCTAAGGCTGCTCCATCTGCAAACATTTGTTTTGCTGAAGGAGTATCTAAAAGGTTGTCAGGGCACATAGAAGGTTAAAATTTAAACAGAGACAGGACTACCTAGAAACAGTCATTCCAAGTTTGCAAGTAGTTTTGAGGGCTAAGAGAAAGCTTTGAGTAAAATGCTTGGGGTGCCCCATGGATTCTCTGTGAAACTCTAGATTACTTTTGAATTCATTAATGAGACAGTTTCTGTTTACAGCAATAGAGCTAAAGCTATGGTCCTGTCTTTGGAGAGAAAAAAAGAAAGAAAGAAAAGGAAAGCAAATGATGCACCTTGTGGTGCCTCAAGGGACAGTTTTGCAATCACGCTGAGCCTAACTGATGAACATGTTGTGCCTGTGCTAAATCCTCAAAGATTTCACAGCACGTCAGCAGATATGCTACTATTCACAGTTCAGTTTGATATTATTTAGTTTGTGTCAGCGCTATGGAACTGTGGTAAAACAACATGTGATTTCATTCCAGCCAGTTCCCCCATAAAAATCATCCATCAGCCCATGGTATTATACATGGAGGCACACCTGTGTGGCTGGGTTGGATTAGATGAACAGTAGCATCAGGTTTAAATAACAAGGAGAACAGTTTAATGGAGACTGATTTAAAACATGGAGCTTTGTCATTATGGGGAAGGAAAGAAGCAGCGAGAGATGCTGTGATTTCAGCTTCTTCAGTAACTCTTGTTTACAAATGAGAAGAAATAGGAGAATCCAGCCTAAGGTAATAATGCTTGGCATTTGTTTTTCTTGTTTGATGTACAAATGTTTGTATTAGATTATGGCATACCTGTTGTGAGGAATGGAAAATAACTATTAGAAAACAGAAGAAAGACAGTTTGATCAGTTCTACCATTTACCATCAATTTCATATGATATCGGACTAGTCATTATTTAAATTTGTTAAAGTGGAATTAAGATGACAATTTTTAATGAATGCATTAACATTATTAATGCTACAAAGTTAAACACAGGAGTATCTTGTAGGTTTTTGCATAAATGGTAAGCAAATAATTAGTTTGTAGAATCTCAGAGTACCTAGGGTTCTGCAACAGATTTCAGATTGACCTTTAGGCTTACGTGAGAGGATTTTTGGTTTATTAAAAATATACGTATATTGTAAACTATGTAGATTGTATACTGTATGTATATTGTAATATGTATGTTGTAGAATGTGTATATTGTGGGTCTATTTTTTATATAGAAATCCCAGTGAGTTGTATTAACCTGAAATCAAAAGTTCTGCCTTTTTAAAAACGTGTGTTTCTCAGTTTAAAACTAACATTGGGTTGTTTTGTTTAAACTGACCTTCTACAGGAAAATCGATTTGAGGTGCTATTGATTTTACATTAGAATAACCCCTCTGAAAGTAATATAGTTGTGAAAAGATGCCCCTGGTTTTCTTCCCCAAGAGGTCCCTATTTAAGAAGTATATCTGAATGCATATGTGAATGTCTGATGTCAGTAATATTTGAGAAGGTATTTGGTAAGTGTGGTTCTGAACTATACAATGACTGAGACACCTTGATTCTTCTGGACTAACTTCTCCAGCTTCCACTCCCAGTCATTCACAGAGGTGACACAGGCATTTCCCAAGATTGGTAGAAACAGCTGGAGCTCTTGAAAGGAAGATCTTGCAGGCTTTCAGGGCTTGACAGGAAAGCTAAAAGTTTTCTTCTGTCATGATAATGATCTAATTTGATTATCATTTTTGTTTTGCCTATGACTTTTCAACGTATCTGTGTTTCATCTGTGCCCCCACTCAATTTAAATCAGCTTGTCTGGTCTTTATCCAATTCCTGCCTCTCATGTGATTCCTCTTTAGTTTGTGAGTCCAGGAGTAACCGTATTTTCTGTTCATGGAATAGTCCTAAGAACAGATTGATGCTTTAGAAAAAACTGTTTGAGCACTGATTTCTAGGCTGTCCTTTGTTTGCCTAGTCAGTTTCCTAGAAATGATGATGTTGCTAGGGTCCCGATGACTTTGTACAATCAAAGAACTGTTTGGAAAATCCCCATGTACTCAAATTCTGTTTGAATTCACTTGTGGACCTTTGCTCAGACACTAGGAATTATCTCTCAAGGTTGTAATAATTACATCCTTAGCTATATAATGCCTTAATTTCCTCTTATGTAAAATTGCATTTGTATTTCTTATCTAGCTTTTGAGCTCTTTTAGAACTGAACAGCATGATTAACTTTGGGTGGGGTTTTTTTTTTGTTATTTGCTAGGAAAAAGAGCAGATCCATGGTAGGAATTAATAAACTTTAAAGAGCCAGTATCCTAGCAAGTAATTCCAATGTCAGAAACTTGACTTTATTATACCCCAAGCTTTTGCACTCTTCTGTGGAAGACACACACAAAAGAAGACACATTTCTTTTGTGTGTCATAGACACAGAAACTAATTGGCTTTTCCATTTCCGGTAGACTTGGGATAATTGGTTCAGCTGATAGAATCTTTGCCCAAGTAAATGTATGCAAAACTTTAAATCAGCCATTCCCTTTGCACTGGTTTTGCAGCAGTCTTATTTTTATTACAGCAAATAGAGCAGGAGCAATGTAAAACATTTTCTGGCAATTCCACTCACATTATACTTTAGGGATTTTAGACACCTTCCCTGCTTCAGCCTGCAGTGGCAGCATTTGACTTTCTCCATGCCACTGGTCAAGCCTGTACATATGCCACAGCATAGGGCTGGAGACAGTGTTCAGTTCATTGTTCTTCCGTATCTTTTATCCTTGCTCAGATCAGGAGTGCTGAAGTGCAGGAGGAGCTCAGTAAACAGCACAAAGAGCAGAATTAGTCTAATCTAATTTTAGGGATGTAAAAATTTGGGATAGTTAGTCTACATTATATGCATAAGCTTGTTCTCAACCCAAGCCAATAAAAAACCAGGAACACTTTCGCAGGGAAATTCATTTACCTTGAATATTTAGGCTAAGATGAAACAAAACCTCTACTCACTGCAGAATGCCTGATCCTTTACAGGAGAAGTTCTTTAATTTCCTGTACACCTAATACAATAGGACAAGGGGTAATGGGTTAAAACTTAAAGAGGGGAAGTTTAGATTGGTTATAAGGAGGAAATTCTTTCCTGTTAGGGTGGTGAGGCACTGGAATAGGTTGCCCAGGGAGGTTGTGAATGCTCCATCCCTGGCAGTGTTCAAGGCCAGGTTGGACGAGGCCTTGGGTGATATGGTTTAGAGCGAGGTGTCCCTGCCCATGGCAGGGGGGTTGGAGCTTGATGATCTTAAGGTCCTTTCCAACCCTAACTATTCTATGATTCTATGATTCTAATACTATTCTACCTCACAGAGGTGTTGGCAAACTTAACAAATTTGTAGTTAAGTCTTTGTCTGTGTGATCACAGCTAGTGATTGCATCATTGAGGAATTTATCTACCGTTGGATTTACCTCCTTTAATTAAATGTATTTCAGAAACAGGTATTAAAAAGAAATAGAGTTACAAAGTCCATAAATATTTTCATCAAACTTAACAAAACTTTTTTGTATTTTATACCTGAAACATTTTATGCACTGCTTTTTATTTCAGTGTACCGTGACTGAAGCTTAGTAATAATCCTGAGAGGTTTCTCTTGCTTTGAAAGTATTGCTTAGAAGTGCAGGAGAAAACCTTATACAGTTTCTTGTGTTGTCAAAAATGAGTTGGTCTTCTTCAGGTATGAGGAAAGAATCACCCTGAAGATGATTTTTATTCCTGCATGACATAACACAGCAAATTTGAATGTTCTTACAAGAAAGTAATAAAATAAAATGAGAATAGAAAGCATTACAAAGAACGGAAATAAATAAAATAAAGTACAGGGCATTATTCTTAATGGGGCATAGTTGAGTCCTTTGGATTTGTCTTTTACTCCTTTCTATGTAGACTATCCTGGGAATGCTAACAGTTTTTCAACAGAGTCAAAACCTGTGTAAAGGTGTATTACAAATCCTCTAATTAAAAGAATCCCTGCACTGCAACAAGCCAAGGGAACGCAGTGTGCCGCTTTCTGCTACATTCCCACCTCATATACCTAGCACAGCTGGTTGAAAGATGAGCACTGACTGTTATTAGCAAACACCAGTAGTGACTGCGGTGGTGCTTCATCTATGTAGTACATAAATGTGATCTCAACAGCAGACTGCACTGAGAATTTCTACTATCACAGACCTATATTTTCACAGAATATATGCCACACACTATATTAATTAATTCCCTTCCTGTGAACCTTAGTGAAAATTGCTCTGAAGTGCTTAATATACCTGTGGGAGAGAAGAGTTGAGTGTAACTAGCTGTATGTGCTCACACGTGATGGTTTGTCTGTATACGTTTGTGTGGGAGTGGTTTAACTAAATAGAATTGATGTGTGTTTGTACTGTTTGTGTTCCAGCACATGGCATCTCCATGCATTGCCAGGGCTAAACCTGCCCTGCTGGTGTGACAGTCTGGTGTTTTGGCCAGTGAATGAGAAGTTTCTCTTGTATGGGAGCACTAATACAAGAGAGTTGCCAACAAAGCCTGGAAGAATGGAAAAGTGGGAGTGACGGAAATGGGAGCGATGTGCCTTTTAATAGGTGTACCTCAGCAATTATATTAGGTGAGGGCATTGCTGGAGCACCATGAATACAAAAGAACAGCTGTTTGTCCTTTGACTACACTGTGAAAAGTGGTGCTCATTTGAGGCACATCCGTAAAAGTGGCAGCCTTCTAGAACAGAGTCTGTGGGTGAGAATGTACTTCTTTGGAAACCCTGGTTTCTGAGTGGAAGTAGGACTATTCTGGTTGTCAACAGATTTAAGACCAGCAGGGAACATGCCATTCCTTGGCTGTATGAAGGAGGAGAGCAAATTGTATTTTCGGGTTTAGATACTCCCCTAAGATAGTGGGGGGGTTTAGGGATGCCTCCGTAAGTGCTCCATCACACATACAACACCCATAAGAGGAATAGGAAAGACAGGATGGCAGCTAAGCTCTGTTTCAGTACCTACACCAAAATGAAAGCTTGTTTATCTCACAGGGCAGAGCAGCTCTGCACTGATGCCAACAAGAACCACTGACCAAGGTTCCATAATTTGGTCCTCAGTAAATGACACATAATGTCCAATGAGAAATAAACCCTTGAGGTATTAATTTCGTTTCCCAGGTTGGCTGTCTTGGTGAATAGATTTAGCTCACTGTATAGCAAGGTTGCTGCGACAAATTTTGAAGAGATACAAGTTCAAGTGTTTTCTGGTTTCACAAGCACATGAGCTCAGTGAGAAAGAACAGACTGAGACGGCAAGGAGAACAGCCAATCCTGTTATATTTGTCTTTCTTATTACTGACTTGCCATGATAAATATGGAAAATTATATTTGGCTAGAAGGAGGCTGAGAAGGGAACAGATGGCCACCAAAAGAATACTAGAGCAGCTAATAGTCACTGGCATATTTCCGGGATAAAAATTTAAATCTGAAGCCAAGCAGAAGCACTATCCATTTTTCTCTGATCAGGGTACTGTATGAAACTGATCTTGCTATGCTCTGACTAGATGAAGGTGGGCTTCCTGAAATGCATTCGCCGAATGGAATAAACAACATCTATCCTGCAGTTAACGGCTCTTGCAGTTATGCTGACAGAAATAGTTGACAAGGTGGGAAAAGTGTTTATGTTCCTTCTGTATTTTGAGTGTGTGAGAGTGCGTTTGGTATGGCTTTTTAATATATTGCACGAACTAACACCTACATTGCATTCTCTCTATGTAGTCTACAGTCTTGATTCAGTTTTGAATACAAAGAGATGACAGTGCCCATTTAAATGAGGAGACAATGGAGTCTATATTTTACATAGTTGTGCATTTAATGATTTATAAAATTTTAATGTGTTTCTGATTTCTGTGGTCAAGTGGGTACTGAAAAAAATGGCTAGTATTTTGGGAATTATGAAAATGTGTCACAGTTTCTGATTTTGCAGAATGCTGTATGCTCGGCTGTAAAACTCCTTCTGACTGCAGACTAGGTAGTAAATAATGACATCATTCTATTTCTTGAGTGACTGTTAGAATTAGCAAGGTAATACGTGATTTGAAGGGCTGGAATAGTAGGAGATGAGAGCTTGGGATTGAAGTGCAATATTGCAGCTGTAGGACAGGTTGAATGCTATAGGAGTAGGACAGCCAGGAGTGAAATGCACTGGGATAGTAACAGTTGATGCAGCTTTAATTCAAAGTGCATCTACAAGAGTTAAACCAGTCATAACAGCTCAACTGTAGATCCCATCTTAGATGTACAGGATTATGCTAGAGCAGCAGCGGGTGGGTCATTTGAATCAAGACCATTGTCCCTGTCACTGTGTGGACTAACTGGTCAATCCACCCGCTCAGCCACCAGCAGCACTACTGTAAGCACAGATCAGTTTTTCCATGGATAAAATATTATGGCATTCATTTATTTGGGGGAATGTTAGGAGAGTTGATCAGTTATTGTTTTTGAGGTGTTTTGAATATATTTCCCAAAGAGCACTGAAGAACTATAAACCCTTAGTAAGTGGGTTTGGAGAGACAAAAAAATCACAGATTTCCATGATTAAAAAAAGGGCACAACCATGGCCTGATGGACTGATATTTTTGCACTGTAAAAGGAGAAATGTCTGTCCCAGTATCTTGTTAATCTTTGCCCAGTGAAATGGATTCCAAACTCCGGCAGCAAATGTTGGAGCTCACTCAGCCTGTGTCCTTAGCTCTTGCTGAGTTTTTAAAACATCCTGTGAATTGAAGTTTATATTCAGTATATATTTATATTCAGTTTATATTTGGTAATGTAGGCATCACTACATACCTATTCAAAAGTATTGCTGAGAAATAAAATGCCATTTTGGAATGAAGACTGCAGCCTGTACAAGTCTGTGAAGTCCACGGTTTCTTTGGCTTTCAGTGATAACTGCTGCTATCTAAAATCCTGGCTTTATATTGACTTGTAGTTAGAAAAGCACAAAGTGTTTAAGAAACTGTCTTTAAATTGTGTGTATTGTTTTCATGATCTCCCAAAACTGAAAATAAAGATAGCTGAGAATAAAGTGGGGAAAAAGCATACCATGCGCTAAAATTAACAGTCTTATTAAGAGCTAGGTTGATATGTTTAGTACAGTTATGAATGTGGACCCCACACTCACCTCCATAACAAATATGATTCTTTCTTCAAATGCAGGATATGTAGTTTGCATGTGAAGTGTTTGTCTGTAAAAATCCTCTGTCACTGGGCTTTCCATAGATCATCTATGCGAATTCACATTGAAGTGTAGCCAAAGCACAAGTATATTTGGTGCACTGGGCAAAGTATATTCTGCTATATATGTATATTCCTATGTAGGAATGCAGTAGTCCAGTGGTTCCCTTCTGGGGGCATTTGTTGTGGTGGCTCTGGGAACGTATTGGATTTACAACACATACTTCCTTACCCCCTGCCATCAGATCTCCCGTTTCAAAGATGGGAATTACTATGTCCTGCAAAGACAGGTCTTAGTACCTTTCCCTTTCCTAATGTTCTCCTCTGCTCCACAAATATCCATGATCTTTCCTTGCAAGCTGTACTGATTAACATAAGGCTAAACCCAGAGCTGTTGCTTTCAGCTTGCTCTGTATCTGAAGTTTACCGTTTAAGCTTGAAGAATGACTTATTTTTATTATATTATTTTATTATGTTTTTTCTTCTCACAACTTTTCAAATGAAAGCAAAAATACCTATCATGAACACTAACTGCACTAGTTTCTAGTTGGTCTGCCTAGCTTTAGTGGTGTCTTCATGATTGATGGTGAGACAGTTGAACCTGCGTGTCAAAGGGCAGCATTTCCTTCATGTCATCAGTTAGATTTGTACATAGAGTTTTCTCTCCATATTTTCTTAGGATGTATCTTCTAGAGGTCTCTAATCTAACCACATCTCTAGGGATGGAGAGCCCATAGCCTCTCTGAACAGCTATTCCATGTTAAGAGAGCAGCATGTGTCAGAGCCATTGTACGTGTCTTCAGCTTGATGCGCACATTTGTAGCAATGCTGATGTGTCCTGGATATATTGAAATCACCATACATGTATGGATCAGTTTGTATATAAGCATCCCTCACCCACTACAGGTCCTGTAATATATATGCATCTTATTGGCACAGATGCAGCATTGTAATCTGAATTGTCCCTTCTGCTTTCAGGCTCAGTCAGAGGCAATTTCAGTGTGGCTAGGCTGCACCATGGCAGATGTTTTATGGCACCAGCCAGTACAAAATACGTTGAGCATACTCCTCCAGTATTTAGGCATATTTTCAATTGGACTAACTGTAAGTCCATGACAGAGGCTTTTAAAAAGTGATCCTCTGGCACCGATACTGGCACTTTATAGACTAAAAGTCATTGCAAAAAGCAAAGACATCATCAGGTAATGTGCCCATTTAAGACTCTGTGACAAGTACAGGCCATGGAAGCCCTGGCTGTAAAACAGATGAAGAAGAACACCATATGAAGGTAGGCTGAGAAAGTTGGGGCTGTTCAGCCTGGAGAAGAGAAGGCTGTGTGGAGACCTCATAGCAGCCTTCCAGTATCTGAAGGGGGCCTACAAAGATGTTGGGCAGGGACTTCATTAGGGACTGTAGTGATAGGACAAGGGGTAATGGGTTAAAACTTAAACTGGGGAAGTTTAGATTGGCTATAAGGAGGAAATTCTTTCCTGTTAGGGTGCTGAGGCACTGGAATAGGTTGCCCAAGGAGGTTGTGAATGCTCCATCCCTGGCAGTGTTCAAGGCCAGGTTAGACGAGGCCTTGGATGATATGGTTTAGAGCAAGGGGTCCCTGCCCATGGCAGGTGGGTTGGAACTTGATGATCTTAAGGTCCTTTCCAACCCTAACTATTCTATGATTCTATGCTGCTTTATTTAAGAGTTTTTAATCTGCACCTCACATCTGTAGGATAATTTTTGCTGCAGATTTCTTATTTGGAAACCAAAGTTCCTTGCTCCAAGTTCCTCTGCCCCTAGAGAAAATACTGTTGTTCTGCAGCTTCTGAACTTCTGTAATGGAACTGATGTGTCTACTTGGATAAAGATGACTTTTTGACTGTGAGTGGACTGACATTGTATCTCAAAGCCCAGGGACTAGGGAGCACTTTTGACCAAACCCAGTGGGATTCACTTCAGTCTAGACAGCAGAGCTCCAAGCTGTGATAGCCACAGAGTTCTCAGTATCTACAGATTTCTGCAGTTCACGATAGTCTGTTATTGGACAGAAAGTGCTACCTTACAGTGTTAATCTTTATAAAAGAACCTGCTGAAACCACCACCAAAATCTTAAATATGACGAGCTGCTTAGCACTTTTCACATGTTTCTTTTTTTCTTTGTATTTATTGCTAATATTACCTGTCCATTGGAACCAATGGGTTTTTTTCTGTATCTCAGTATATTTCAACACAGCTGTGTTTTTATTAAATCTGTACCACAAGTTGAATCAGCTTCGTGCTGCTCTTAACAACAGATGGACGCACAATCTACCTTGTGAGGCAGTTCAAAGCTGTCCTTCCAAGCAGGCCCACTGTTGGCTGTTGAGCACATATTTAGAGATGGCAAAAGCCCCCTCTTCCCCTCCACTGGCCACATGGGCATATGAAGCATGCTGAGAGGCATAATGGGCAAAGCAAGCCGTCTCTGCATCTGCCCACAAAACAGCTGTTTGACTGGGAGAGGATTATTTTTATTTTCCAGAACCATTTTTATTAAAGCATCATTTCATGTTTGCAGTCTTCCCATGTGGATGCATTTTCTCAGTCTCAGCTGACTGTTCAAGAGAGAGATCATCTGGGATCTAATAGAGTCTTCCATCAGGTATGTGACTCTTCAATTGACTTTAAAAGTATCTGAAGGCTTGTTTTCTAGGGGGCCCCTATAATAAATGAATCTGAGCAGAGGTAAAACCTTTATTCCCTGATCTCTTCCTTTTCCCCTGTAGCTGTATGACTTTCTGTCCCTAATACCTGTATTTTGGGTTTGCTAGCTGTTCGGTAGCACTTAAGACATTACTTATGTCTACTCACTCCTGTTTCTTCAAGCTTTCATAAAAAGTCCACTGGAATAAGTTCTAAGGTTTTAAAGACTTTTCCATAGTATTGGAAAATAAAATTTATTCACTGAAGTTGGTTGGATTGAGAGCTTTGTTTCTTTGCTTTTCGATGAGATATCAAACCTCTTTGTTGTCAAAAGCTTGACAAATATGTTTCTATCCTTCCCTGATGACGAAAATGTCACAGACTTGTATGTGTTGTAGCCTTAACTCTCTAGTCTTTGTTCTGCTTTTGATGATGCATGGGTGATCAGTTTCAGATCCATTTCAACCTTTTTTTTTTTACTATTGTTCAAAGAAATAGTCTACCACAAGAATTTTCTCTGCTGCTGAGAGTGTGATTTCTCTCACTTCGGCATCAAAGATTATTAGAGGTTCTAGCATTCATACGACAACATCCTTAAATGACTGACTTTAAAGAATGAATGAAAAGAATTTAAAGAATGACGAAATGTTTTGCAAATAACGAGTAGGAAAAGTCTAAAGGAAGGACTAAAAATCCTGGAGTTTCAAATTAGTATAAGCCTTTATTTTTCAGTAAATTTTACACAGAACTTGCCTTTCCCTCACCAGCAAGCAGTACAAAGGGGCCTAGTCAAAGCAAACTCCATGGGAAATGAGGGGGAAGGAAATACTGAGAAACCAATGCAGGGAAGACCTTCTCCCACTGTCCCCACTCCTGAAGTTTGGTAGCGGCCCAATCCCAGTTTCTTTTCTACCATTGGGAATAGCTAATGACATTGCCTTGCCATTTACAACTCATTCCTTTTTATTACCCTACATATGCTTTATTTTCCCCACTCAAAGGAGTTCTGCTGGAACAGCTCTTTAGTTTCCAAGACCAACTGCCTTTTCCATCTGAAGCAGTCCTTGCTTTGATGCTGAATGGAGGTGTCCTTGTGGGGAAATTTTCATGCCCTAAAATGTGCCAGGTTGCCTGATTCCCTGGACAAACTTCTGCCCATTAGTACAGTGGAGCTGCAGGAGAGTCCATGCTCTTTTCCCCTTTGCCATTAGGTGTCAGAAGTGAATCATACCTGTTTTCCAAGGTTTTAAGTCCTGCATTACAGAGAATTGCTTTTTAGACTGCTGTATAATATTTACTTATGCTTTCTATTTAGAAAGTCAGTCGTGGTGTTTTTTCCCTCCCACATCTGGAAGGTCAAGCAAAACATGGTTTGATTGCAGACACTGCAAACCCTCTCCCCCTTGAAAACAGCCTGCCTCAGATAACAAATAAGAGCTTGCAGAATGTCCTCTCCTCTATTCAGGTGAGTTGTAAACTTGTAAACAAGTAATTAAAGTTGTAAACTTGTAAACAAGTAATCTTGTGTTTGCCTGGTAAATCAGGTTCTCTCTAAGTACAGCTAAGAGAGTGTCACAAGTGTGTTTGTGTGGGGGAAGAGAGAAATAATGAAGTGTCAGCATTTGCATCAGTTTCTATTTCCAGCCTTAAAGAGAAAACAAAAGGAAAAACTGTAAACAATCAGATGGATTACTTACCAGCACTGCTGTATAAATCTCCAGATACTTCCAACTGATTAGTCTGTATCACATCGCCTGGATTCTTCTTGTCTTGGCAACCATGTGCTGGTTATTTGAATACAGCTTTTGTACCCTCCTAACACTGAGGCTGATCTTTTGTGTCTCCATCCTGCCCCAGTCTTGTGAGTTATCAGGCCTTTCTCAAAGGATGAGAAATTATAAGTAAATTAAGGAAGCATTTAGGTTGGAAGGGTCATCTGGAAGACATTTAGCCCAGCCTCCCACTACAAGCAGAGCAAACTTGGAGCAGTTTGCTCAGGGCTTGGTTCTGAGTATCTCTAAGGCTGGAGAGTCTACAGTTTCTCAGGGCAACCTGTTGCAATAGTGAACTACTTTAATGGTAAAAAAGTGTTTCTCCTAATATCTGATCATCATTTTCTGTGTTGTAACTTGTGTCTATTAGACACATACCTATCTTTTCCTAGAACCATGCACCTCTGAGAAGAGTCTGGCTTTGATTTCCCTATACCATCCTGTCAAGTGACTGGACAGCATTAACATCACTCCTGAAGCTTCCTTTTCAGCAGGCTGAACAAGCATATTTCCTGCAGCCCTTTCTTGAACATCATGCTCCAGGCTCCTAACCAGTGTGACCTCTCCCCAGAATTCACTCCAGTTGGTTAATGTCTTTCTTGCGCTGGGAAACTCCAAACTAGACACAGTACTCTCAGTGTGGTCTTACAAATGCTGAATAGAGGGGGAGATCTCTGGCTATCCTCTTGCTAACAGAATGTGTTTGGCCTTCTTTGCTACAAGGGCATGCTGCTACCTCACGTTCAGGCTGTTGTCAGACCCACGTTCCTGCAAAGCTGCATCCTTTCTGTTGTCCCTCAGCCTGCCCTGCTCTATGAGTATATTCTGTTCCAGGTAGAGGACTTAGAATTTGTCTTTGTTCAGCTTTAGAAGATACCTGTAGCCTCACTGACATCCCTTTGGACAGCAGCCCTGCTATGGTCTGCAGACTTGGGGTGAACTCAATCTATTGTCCAGGCCATTAATAAAGACACTAAAATGTTCTGGCATTGGTATTGATCCCTGATGGGTGTCACTAGTAACCAAATGTTACTAACCAGTCCTTGGAACCTGACCAGCCAATTTTCCACTCACTTATGCAGTTCATATCTCACTGTTTGGGCTTCAAGCATACAGTGGGAGACAGTGTCACAGGCCTTCCTCTGGACTTGCTCCCACAGTTTCATGTCCTTCTTTTGTTGAGGACACCAGAACTGCACCCAATACTCCAAGTGAGGTCTCACGAGAGCAGAGTAGAGGGGCAGGATCACCTCCTTCAACCTGCTGGTCATGCTCCTTTTGATGCAGTTCAGGATACAGTTGGTTTCTGGGCGGCGAGGGCACACTGAAGCTGTCTCATGTTCAGTTTCTCGTACACCAATAGTATGGACTATGCTTATGCTTTTAGAAAATTGATTTTGAAGAACAATGAGCTCTCCTGATTTCCTTTGCCCTCCAGGGCAGTCTTCCGTGGGTTTATGATGAGAAGGTCCCTGAACAAGTCCAAAGGTGCTGTCCTGGATAAAAGGGCTTGTAATTCCACTTGTCTCTTTTCTCTGAGGATTTTAAACCCCACAATCACATGGTCACTGCCTCCAAAGCTGCCTTTTCTTTGATCTTCACATCCTCAACCAGCTGTCTAGCGGTGCCTCTCAAATCACCTACACTGAGAACAGTCCAGAAATCTCCCCAAATGCTTTTGCCACTTCAATGAATACTGGGGAGACTGAACTACCCCATCAGTACCAAGGCCTTTAAGTTATGATGGCTCTTCCCTGCTGTGCCTAATTCAAACCTGTCTCTTTGCAATCTTGCCCTACTTCATCAAATAGATTCTATTTCTCCTCAGCAGTTCTTGTTCCTCATCTTATGTTCATAGAAGCCATAGCCCTCTCTGTAGCTTCTGCCAGATCCACTGGATGTTTCACCTCTGCTGAGTCTTTTCCCCTCAATGAAGGGATTGAGGAGCACATGGCCTGGGACACCAAACCTTACATCATTAACCTAGAGTACAGTCTCCTGTCTCCTTATCTGGTGCTCTTCTGTCTCCAGCCCTTCATCATCTCTTTGTGACTTGATTCTGCAGTCTGTGCTCTGTTTTCCCATTCTGGAAACCCTGAGAATCTTCATGTGCTGTGATCCTGATCATCTGCTGGTATAGGTGACGTGTATATCCCTTCTTCTGCAATGTCTTCCTTCTAGTGCTTCTGAACCCACATGTTCATACCAGTCTTGGTGTTTCTGTTAATACATGTGTATGTGTGCAGACCCAAGCTGATGTACTTGCAGTTCATAGAATCATTGAATGTTTAAGGTTAGAATGGACCTTAAGATCATCTAGTTCCAGCCCCCCTGCCATGGGTCAGGTGGATTCAGTCCTGTGAGTTGCACAAGCAATCTCAAGGATTCTAGCACAACTCTCCAGCTGATGTGCCCACATAGAAATCTGAGGTTGATAATGCCTATTATACTCTCTTTCCTGCTGTCTGTACTAGCATGTGGGTTACTGCAACTTAATCAAGCCATAGCAATTTGTAAAACTTACAAAAAGTGAGAGCCCATTTATTAAATGAACCTGGAAGATGAACTTCCTTCTCTTATTTAGAGATTTCCCTTTATGTGGTCCAATAACTTCTAGTGCTATTGGCACAATTAGCTCTCTGGGTAACTAGGGTGTTCTAGTCCCAAACATGCTTGTTCTCTCTCAGCACAAAATTGACATAAAGATCACTGAACAAACACCAAATAGATAGCTTGCAGCTTTGTCTTTGGGAATGTAGAATTTTTAAATCTGGTTTTGTATATATTTCTATAATTACAGATCAAACAAAATTCACCTTTTTGTTTGGTTGGTTTTTTTGCTTGGCAGGAAAACGGAACGCAAGGAAATTTTTCACAATTTAATCTTCCAGACAGTCTTCCTGAAAGTGATACCAGAGCTCAGACAAAGCCATCAGAACCGGAAAGCACCACCATCACTGTCAAACTGCCTATGACAGCTTCAGGTAGAATATAGCAGAATTGAGGTGACAGGCTGCCTGCATTGATAAAGAGTGTATGTAGTCAGGACACTCAGTGACCAAAGGCCCCATGCTAAATGGTCACTGAAATACTGAACAAACTATTTGGAGGACAGGGATATGGATGATTTCAGGAATTTCCAAAAATTCTGCTTGGGGATGTACACAATAGGAGAAGGAGTAGACTAACACAAACACATAAATGAGAGAAGTATGCATTATACAAAATAATGTAGGTTTGTCTAAGGTTTATGACAGAACATGTAGGTGATAGCGCTATTTTGTTAAAATGATCAAACACTTTTCCCACTTGCTTGCAGCTGTGACACTTTTTATCTCTGTGGGCTAAATTGCATTTTGGGAGTTCTCAGATCTAGAAAGTTCTGACAGAGTTTATCTGCTTTTAGAAGGAGTCTAGGAATAATAAAAAGTAGTGGCCTTTTGTTTTGAAATGATTTAGCATCCCTGCATTAGTGGATTACGATATTACGATCTGCCAGCGTTTAACAAAACACCCACATGCATGCCTAAAGAACATGTTTTGTAATGCTACAGTCTGATTATTTATCTAGATTTAAACGATGCAAGTGGAGGTGTGAGGGAAGCTCAAATGTTTCTAGGCAGAAAGAATCAGAACTAGGGCAACAGCACATTTGTGCCTCATTTGATTCCAAATCTGATGCATCTGAACTTCCTTGACGTCTTCTATCACAAAAACCCCTTTGGTTAAGTAAAGCTTACTGCCATTCTTTTAAATATGATGATCAAACCAATAAAACCATCATTTTTTTTTTAATGAATGCTATGAAGCTTGCTGAAGCAGATAGGCAACATACAGGATTTTCAAAAATACCTAGGTAGATAACTTTGCTCAGAATCAAATAATTTGTACCTGAGCTCTCTTAAAAGTCTTGCTGACAGGTGATGAATGCTTTGCTGCTTTGACTGCTTTGGACATAATACTGTAAGTCATAAAAATAAAAAAGAAACATAAATTTGTGCAAAATGTCAGTGCTGTAGAATCATAGCAATGTTGTTCGAAGGGGCCTCTTAACAGTCACCTACTCAGCCTCCTGCTCAGTGGTGTGCTGTACTGTAAGATATTCCACGGTGAAAGCAATTTGCCACCAGGTTTCCAACATTTTATTGATTGTTGGTTTTACATTCTTGTTTTTTGATTTAGAAGCCTTGAAATATTTTAGAAACCATTTAACAGTCTATGAGCAAAAGGAAATTCTCAATTACACGGAGCTATGGTTTCTTGGGCTGGAAGCTAAAAAGATTGAAGGTTTGCCAGAAACCCAGAATAATAATTGTTATGATGATGAGCATGGTTCCTACTTAAAGGTAAGTGGAAAAACTATGGTATTCAGTTTCAGCTGGATAAGTTTGTAGTGACTGTATGCCAACTCTTAAGTGATATATGTGAGATAAACGTTGCTTCTAGAAGATATTCACATAGTGAAAACATCAGTACCAATCACTTTAAAGCTTAGAAGAGAATCCTAAAGAGAAGCCCACTTTGCAACTAACTTGGGATTGATTCAAGGTAGGTGGATTAATAAAGCATGCACTTGGCATTTTCTCTGTCACTCTTGTTTAACATAGACTTAACATGAACTACTTTAAAGCCTGATCTTTGTAATAATATTTGAGTCTGAACTGTTCATTTTCCTTTGAAGGTTTTACATGACCATATTGCATATCGATATGAAGTGTTGGAGGTCATTGGGAAAGGGTCATTTGGGCAGGTGGCTAAATGCTTGGATCATAAAACCAATGAATTAGTGGCACTGAAGATAATAAGGAATAAGAAAAGGTGAGACATCTGTTGACTTTAAACCAGTATATTCAACTCTGTTATATAGGCAGTGACAATCTGGGATAATATGAACAAGGCAAAATCAACCCCCCTCTACATCAGATCAGCCCTGCATGACTGAGAGCTGAGAGCCTACATTTCCCCCCAAGACTCAAAACCCACATGAATATGCTGGGATGCTCCAATCACTCATTTTAACACAAAACGTTCTACACTATGGTCCTAACCAACCTCTTCTTATTATGGGATTGGTTACAAATTTTCAGTTGAGTCCAGCTTGAACCAGAGTCAATGAAGCAGATGGGAATGAAGAATCAGAGCTGTTTAGTTTTCACCATCAGTGAACACTAAATGTAAGGGTGCTCTTCAAAACTATCTTACTGTGATAGGTGTGAAATGTGGCCTTGTTCAAGTAAACGGAAGCATTCCTATGGACTTTGAAAGCACTAGGATTCTACTCTGGATGCTAATTTGAAACTTTTTCATTAGAACATTTTTTCAGACAAGTCAAAAATAACTATTGTTAAGTGTTATGTAAGGCCAGTATATTTAGACAAGGAAACCAGCATAATGAATCAAAGTTACAGCAGTTAACGGGTGAATGGTAAATTTTTAATCAATGTCTGACATGTTGAGTTTACAGAAAGATCATAGTGTTCATAGCGTTTGTATTTCTACAAATGCTTGACTAAGTTAATGTTATCATTCCTATGTGATGTGATATTTCAGATTTCATAGCCAGGCTTTAGTAGAAGTGAAGATCCTTGATGCTCTCCTAAAGAAGGACAAAGATGACACTCACAATATCATCCACATGAAGGAATACTTCTACTTTCGTAATCACTTCTGTATTTCCTTCGAACTGCTGGGGTAAAGTATATTTTCCTTTACACAAATCTTAGGGAGCATTGTAGATCTTCCGCCTTACAAGCATTAATTTTTATGTCTTCTTCAGAAGAATTTGCAACTGTTAATGTTACAAGAAAGGAATACTGTCTAAATACAGACTGCATAACTGAGCCTTCGTTCACCAAAGGTGAACAAGAAAAAGCTCCATTCACAGGCTTCACACAGATAATGACATGATCCATCCCTTATTTTTTTGTGCTGTATATCGAAGTCTTCTTCCCTGAAAGACCTATGGGGAAAAGAGTAAAATAATGAATGCAGGACTGTTAAACCTCAGGGCATGTAAATACAGATAATATTGAATAATTTAAAAATATAGCTCTTTCCTGCTTTCTATGAACCTGTGGTGCAGGACACATCTTAGGAGGAATTTTGGAGAAATTATAGAGAAGTAAGATCATTTTATTCACCAGCACCCTTATAATCAGGGCATCAATTTGGAATCATGGAGGTTACCCACAGTTCCCCATCCCTTAAACTGAAGCCCCCATTGCTGCACATGTTACAGTCCTTGCTGAATATTCATTATTGTATGGAAGACTTAATCTCAAAGAGACATAAATTCACTGTGTTGCTGCTTGTCAGTCTGTCACTCACAGACACACAAACACAAGAGTTGACTCTTCCCCTCCACAGAAGACACAGACCACTCTTTTCAAAAAGCTACTATGGAAACTCATAGCAAAACATTCATGGGGTCGCTGGAGACCAGCCCTGCTGTGGTGTCACTGGAGTCATGGGGTCCTGGGCTGTAAGCAGCTGGGGGTAACCCCAGGCTACTAGGGAGAGTCATCAGGGCTGCTGGTGCTCCGAGTGCCTGCGTAGCATTGCCATGTTGCAACGTTACTTAATCACCTACTGAAAGGAGCTAAGATACAATGGTCACAGGAGAGGTATAAAAACCTAACAAGACCCAGCTTCACAGGGGTATTTATCTAGAAGCGTTTACTGCTGATTAATGACTCTTTAGGTGAAAAGGATTTATACAAGCTGCCAAAGCAAAGACAAATGAGGGCAAAAGGAGACTGAAGAAAATTAATTCCTCTCAGTTCCTGAATGATAGTTGTTCTTAGTGAAAATCAGCACAGCTGCATAATACAGCACCGAGTTTATCAAGCAAGCAAGTCACTGACATTATGTCTTTAGATCTGGAGGATCAGGGAGGCTTCTGGGCATATTACATGCAGAACAGCATTCTCAAGGAGGAAAAGAGCTAAGTTATTTTCTTCTGCTTGAGTCCTTCCTCATGTACGAAGAGAGGCTAAATACTCTCTTGATACACTGTAAGCAATCATGCCTTTAAAAATAAGTTCCCTAATCTCTTTTCTGCTTTCTGTCTTCTTCCACCCCCACAACCCCCGCAGAATAAATTTGTATGAGTTGATCAAAAAGAACAATTTCCAAGGTTTCAGTTTGTCTTTAATTCGACACTTCACTCAGTGTGTGCTGAGATGTTTACAAGTGCTCTACCAGGAAAGAATCATTCACTGTGATCTGAAGCCTGTAAGTACAGTTATTTCATAACCTGTTATTCTGCACAGAATACATTAGCTTCCATTTATTTTTTATTGATTGTGAGGGAACTCTCAGAAGAATCTTTAAAACCCAGTAGGCTATTTGTACTGAAGCTATAGTTTACTCCAGACTGTGTTAGTACTAGACCCAAGTAACTATTTCCATTGATTCATTTCATTCACTGCAATTACTATACGAGTTCAGCTGGTTGCCAAAATGCATGAAGATATGAATCAAATTCAGGCAATAACATTTTGCTTAAAGAAAAAAAGTACTTGTGAAATTAAGTATTTCAGTATAAGGGACATTATAATTCAAGGAGATATGGAGATATTCACAAGGCATCTATTTAAGGTTCTCCCGTTAAGTCTATTTAATTTTATATACGGAACTGTAAATTAAGCGGCCTAGTAGATGGCAAAGGAATTCTACAATACAAAGTTTAGAGTGCTCACCTATTTCTGGAGGAACATCTGTGATCCAAGTCCTGCTGCTATATCTGCTAAGCATTCATGCTAGGTGAAACATTTCATTTTCCTTAATCACCAGTCTAAGATTTATCAAATTTTCTGAAATTTTCTAAGTATTTTAATTCTATTTTAATTTTGTGTGAATGTTTCTCTTGATTTATTTACAAAACTGCAAATGAGCCAGTAAATCAATAAATTAATCAGCTCTCCAGTAAAAATGCGAAGGATGAAATTCTGCTCTCACTTTGCTTAATATATGTTGACACAGAATTCTGAAGAGTCACATGCGGTCTGTACTCATTGTCTTGCCAACATCTTTGCCAGATCAATTTGCAGTGAGAAGTGAGATTTGCAAATAGCTAAAATATCTGAATCAGAAACAATTAGCCCAAGGGGAAATCTGTTTTCAGGAAGCCACTGACAAGGAATGAGGTTGGCAATAACAACAAGCGTATTTAAATAGAGTAATATATTAGTGAACATCTAATGAGTTTGCTAAAAGAGAATTTTGTTCTCATTCTACAATTGTACAGTTTTGTGAATTTATGTTTGAAACTCACATCTGTTACTCCATCTGCCTTCTGTGATATATCTAAATGTAATGTAGCGTATGAAGTTTCTCTGGACTAGGTAATTAGTCATTAGCATTAGCTAGGTAATGACTAATTACCTAGCATTACCTGGATTAATGCTAAGTAATCACTGCCCCAGAACCTGGTCTTGCAGTTAACCAGCTCCCTTGCGCTGTGAGAGATTTAGTATTAGAGACAGAGTTCTACCATAAGCATGAAGGGCAGAGGGAGGATACTTCTTCCTGTAACAAGACCAAGAGCACTTTGGTAGTGGAAGTCAGTCCTTGCCTTGACTTTCATAGTAGCAGCCTCTCCCTGTTGTCACACAAAGTATTTCCTAATGAGCCTACTAATTAGCTAAGAAACTATTTTCTCATTATTTGGCATCAACCTGAGAACTGCTCAGTGCTTCAAAGCTTTGACATATAATAACTTTAAAACTGGTTGATGAAGGTAGCCATATCTCCACTGAGAAGTGGGAAAGACTGCATGGCCCGAAAGAAGTCAAAGAAAACCCTGATTTAGGTAGATTTTTAATAAGGATAAAAGTCAGCTATGCAGAAGAGAGCTAATAGGCTATGTTTACTCATTGCTGCAAATATTCCTGAGCTAGCTGTTTAAGAATCAGTTCTTAAGCTGGAATTA
The DNA here is from genome assembly GCF_033783945.1 of Neopsephotus bourkii. Lineage (NCBI taxonomy): Eukaryota > Metazoa > Chordata > Aves > Psittaciformes > Psittacidae > Neopsephotus > Neopsephotus bourkii. The sequence continues at coordinate 1,738,669 of NW_026900624.1, read as the reverse complement.
CAGGGAATTGCAGGCACACAGTGCTGTACCCATCTGCACCCAGCTAATAATCCATAAGACCCTACCGTTTCCATCCATCACTTCCTGGGGATCCCAGAGAGCCTTTCTCAGTGGGACCACACCATTGTGAGATGGAGAGTGGTATGCTTAAAGACAGTCTGGAGAAAATTGAAAGCAGTGGATGGAAAAACCGTGAAGCACTACTTATTCATGGGCCAGGAGCTTTCTGTGCTTACAAAAGGATGGTTCTGGTTAATATAGCACAGGATACAACCAGATGCAGTTTGCCTTTTAGTAGGTTAACAAATAATGAGGTTTGTGGAGCGCACTCTACTCACACAGCAAGCATTCTTGCCGGCTGGTACCTTGATAACACCACACACTGCACAGTGCAGTGGCTTGGATTGTATGACGCGGACTAGTCCTTGTCTAGCTAACCTTCAAACTGGGTAACTCCACAAATCTTGCCTCTTTGGTTAATTTCCCATTATTGGATGCTTACTCATATTACCAAATACATTCCCAAGGAAGTTCTAGTTTGAAGCTTTCATGAATGCAGAGAAGTGTAAGCCCGATGTGTTATGCATTGATTACTTTCCAAAGTGTTAATTAATCTAATGTGGTGTTAAAACCCCTTTTTCCCTATGATTCTTTTTTCTCTTTAGGAGAACATACTATTATACCACAAAGGCCAAGGCTCAGTTAAAGTTATTGATTTTGGATCAAGCTGCTATGAACACCAAAGAGGTTTGCAGAAAAGTCAAGTTGATGTAATTTTCTTAATAAGCTTTCTTAATTTTGAATAATGTGAAAACTACTTCTTTGATTGAGCAGATACAGTGACCTATGTCCTTAGTTAGAATCTGATGAACTATTCAGCTACTGGTGGTAGAACAAATACTAGTTGGAGACAAATATTCTATTGCCATGCTTTTTCTTCATCCCAAGCCTGATGACTTGAGATCCTCTATTCCTGTTGAAATTGGAATTTCATTTTGGAAGAGTGACTAGCTCTTGCTAATAGGCATACGAGTATAATCTCAATACTTCACTTAGCAAGGAATTTATCAGGTGCAGAGAGCCTTTCTCAGTGGGATGGTTGTGTTATCATTGGTACTTTTTGGATTAATACAATGGGGGGAAGGGAAACTATGGTTTTAGTCTAGAAAATCTAAATTTGGTTGTTTGTTGTTTTGGGTTTTTTTTAATCAAAGATTTAAGTAGACTGTGCAGGAAGTAAGAAAAACCAAATTAGTAGAAGAGAAATGAATGAATAAAAATTCACCTAATAATAAATCTTAATATTAGTAGACATACTGTAAAGCAGGAATTATATCATCATCAGGAATGCAAATATTATCTGTTAGAAAAAAAAGCCAACAAACACAACAATGAAACCCAAAACCCAAGAAAGAAATCTGCACTGCATTTCATTAACTTAGAAAAACAAAACTAGTCTTGTATGGCTCATATTTTTCCTATGAATTATGGATATTTAAGCTGAGCCAAACTTTTTCACCTATATTTTGGGATTCGGACCACTAGATTCAGACCACTTGCATCCCAGTTTTGTAGGAGTGTGTAATCGTTTTAAGTTTGCCCGTATTTGAGTAGAAGGTAATCTGAGATGCAGCCTGAAATATTTGGGTATTGACAAACTGAAATGCAAAACAAGTGAAAGGAAAGATGGAGCACGACTGAGGAGACAGTCAGCTGAAAAGAGAATTGGTTCAACCCTCAAAGTGGTATCGGCTTAGAGAGTGGAAAGCAAAAAGTCAACGATTTCTTTGGAATGACAAAAATCAGACAACAGTTGTGCAGTTGGTCAGATGCACAAGGGTGGATTGCCACCATGGAATTCTCTAACTGTACAGATTTGGAGGAATCACATATCATGCAGCACTTACTTTTCAGGGTGCTTTCCTTCCAGAAAGATGGAATGTGGGATGCAAAGAAGTGCATAAATAAAAAGTGATGATCAGAGAGGTAGGAATAAGAAAATAACAGAAAATAACACAGTAAGTGCATTTAGTTGTCTGAATGACAAGAGACAAAAGAATTAAAGCTCTCACTATGATGAGTCCTAAATTTGGAATGAGATCTTTTGACATCTGCTCTGGGTTGGTAATGCATTAATAGGGAAATCAGAAGGCGGTAGATGTTCCTCAGGTGTCAGTGAAACCAGTATTTCCTACAGTGCAAGCCTGTAATAATGAAAAACTGTTGGTTGATAGAAGGCGAAGGAAGACCTCCAGATAGGAAAATGACCATGGAGTAAGTTGAATCAGTACTAGTAGAATAATTTCCTCCAGTGAAATTTGTTGAACAATTTCCAGATAGAATAGTGGAAAGTATATTACCCACTGGTTTTAGGATGGGATTAGAAAAGGTTTTTAGAGCCTGTGTGAGCAACTCCTTAATTTTATCTAATGGGTAGAGGAGACTTATGATGCCTGAACATGTATTTCACTTTTCTGTGAAGTCTGGAATTTATATTTCTGTCCCAGTTATGATATTTTGCTTCTTGTCTAATTTTCTGTTTTGATATAGTGTACACCTATGTTCAAAGCCGGTTTTATCGCTCACCTGAAGTGATTCTTGGTCATCCTTATGCTATGGCTGTTGATATGTGGAGTTTAGGCTGTATTATAGCTGAGCTTTACACAGGCTATCCACTGTTTCCAGGGGAAAATGAAGTTGACCAACTTGCCTGCATCATGGAGGTAACTTTTGGGATTATCTTTCTAATTGTATATTCACCTGATAAACTACATTGCCAGAAACAAAGAAATCTCAATAGATAATGAAATATAATTGGCTATAGGTTGGCCACTTAGAGGGAGTTTTATTATAGAGCCAAAGAGCTCTTTGAGATGATGGGTTTTAAGGCAAATCTGTTATTTCCATTTCATGTGCCAAACACCACTTTGCACACTTATTGTTTTGCTTTTGAAGGAAACATATTTTATTCTGGTCAGAATTTGCATGGAGAAATTAGAACAGAAGAAGTGTATCTAAAGCGAAGAAAAAGCAATCAAAATGATAGTCATGAACAGTCTCCTCTCTTAGAAATCTAATATGTGTTAATTGGATCAGATGTCTTTAGTCCAGACTCCTACTGGGAAAGAGATTTTTGCTAACATTTGAGTAGTCAGCTGTAGCTTTGTCTAGAGATCTTGAAAACTTCAAAGTCTTGAGTAGAAACCCATTGGGTGGCCTGCTCAAGTGCTGCTCTACTCTCATGGTGAAAAAGTTTGTCCTAATAGTTACCCTGCACTTCTCAAGCCACAGTTTGTGGATGCTGCCCCTTCTTATACTGTCTGCACATATCAAGGGGTTTGCACTATCATCTTCATGTTTTTCAAAGAGTTTTAGGAATGTGCTGTAACATCTCCAACCTCAGATCACCTACCCAGTGCAAATCTTAGAATAGGTACAAAACTGAAAGCAAATTGCTCAGTTACTCCACACCAATCACTAAAATGCAACCTGACACTGAACTCAGCCCCAAGTTCTGATCCTTGCCATGTTAATTTGCGCAAGACTTTTAAAAGACAGCATCTCTCCATGTTACCTTCTACAACTGCTGTCATTAACAGACATGTGGTAGTGAAGATCCCAGTATTATCCTTTACAAGATCACATTTCCTGTGTGCAGGCAGCTTTAGGGAATCGCTTAACTCCTTCCACAGTAAATGGCACAAGAGGAAATGGTTTGCAGACATTTCACAGTAAACTGTGGCATTCAACTTCTTTTCAAATGGAGAGTGAAATACCACCTCTCTCCTGATGCTTAGTATGGTTAATATACTTGTTAGGTACGTTAATGACATGAGGAGTAACTTCATGAATTCATTTTCTATGTTGAAGGTACTGGGTCTTCCACCAGCTGATTTTATCCAGGCTGCATCAAGGAAGCGAACATTCTTTGGTAACTGCTTCTGATTGTCGTTGCTGGATTCCTCCCTGCTAGTTAATCACTAGTTAGTAGCACCAATAAGGATCAGGGCCAGATAACCTTGGCTAATTCTTATCTAACAAAACTTTTTTCAGAGAGGTACTGGGGAGAAGCAAAAGGGTGACATGAAGCTTACAAGTGAACCTGTCGCTTTCCTCTTCTTGTCTTAGGGCCTTTCATTGCCAAGGTGATAGAGAAGGGGTTGAGAAATCCATTCCACTGTTACTGCTTAAAAATGCTGCTCAGAGGAAGATAGTGAGCTTTGGGAACTGATATACATTGAGTTCATTCCTTTATGTATAATTTGGGTTTGGAAATTACACAAAAGCAAAAAACCACGGCATAGGATGCAGTCTGTAGGATGTGTACAATATTGTTTGCCACAATGCTGGCAGACTATCAGTCCAGCAGGGCAAAACCAGAGTTAGTGGGATCGATATGGGCACTGTTTTTGCAGCTCTTAAATATTTGGTGAGGGTATATATCATATTTTTTTGAGCATGTATTTTTTATATATATTTTAAGATTCCAAAGGTTTTCCTAAATCCATAACTAACAGCAAAGGAAAAAAAAGATGCCCAGACTCCAAGGATCTAAGCACAGTACTGAAAACCAATGACGCTGGTTTCTTGGACTTTCTTCAAGGATGTCTGAGGTGAGTTCTTAGTTTTGACTTACATGCAGCAAGCTAGTTCTGACTTTGCTTTCATTCTATTCTTCATTTAAAACCTTTGTATCTGTTGGGGATTTTTTTGGTAGGGTGTTTTGGGTTTTTTGATTTGGTTTGGTTGCTTTGGTTTTGTTTTCTGTGGTAGCATTTGCATAACTAGTATTATACATAGGTTACTCCAGAGAGAAATCATTGCACAGAAAGCCTATATGGGATTGGTCTAAGGTACAGAAGAGAGCTGACATCATCCTGTCTAAAAGCAGATCTTCTGATGCTGAACACTAAACTCCAAAAGCAATGTGTTTTACTCATTGAGAACTTTTACAGTTAAACCTTTCTGTTTTATCAGAAAAGGTTCATTCAGATAACATAGATAATGGTAATGCACTGTCCCAAGGCAGTGTGCATATGGAGATGAAGGTTTGGTTTTGTACTTAAATCTAACTCCTGCTCCTGTGAGAAAGTCTTCTTGTTTCCTCCAGCAGAAGTTATACTTGGAGCTGACATAGGTGGCTCGAATGCCTTTATGGAATTTTCTGTGCTAGGGCTTGGAAATGGCAATCAGATGTTATACTGTAGTATATGAATGAAAACAGTTCTGCTTCTTTGAATATATGCTTACAAAGATCTTGCTCTGCATGCACATTCCCTCAGATGAGGTTAGACTCTTTTTAGTTCCACTATACCATATGCCTCACCCTTAGCAGAGGATAAAAAGGCATTCAGCCATGTTTCCAACCCAGAATCAGTGGTATTGATTGCTTCCTCTTGATTATAGTACTTAGTGTGGAGAATTACTTAGCATAGTTAGCACAGTGTTACCTTGTAGTTTGTATGCTGATTTAAGACCTTCTTCTCATAGTTATAGCTATTTTTCACTGATAGCAGTGGCATTTCACATTTCAAGAATTAGTTGATAAACTGTATTCTTCTATTCTCTTGTTTGGAATAGATTTTTATAAGTCACTAGAGCTCAGAGTGTGAAAAGAGTCTAGCATGTCTCAGACCCTATCATTTCTAGGTTAAGCTGTTGACTTTAGTCAAGGATTTTGCTGCTGAATACCTAGTATGACAAGTTGTACACAGCTTTTTTCTTAAAGGAAATAGATGATTTTCACATTTTTGTATGTTGCTAAATGCAGATTGCATGTAACTGTTAACAGCCTTCAGGCAAGGTAGAAATTCTCTATACAGAAACTTTTTACCTAGTATCACTGAATATCTTAGCTTGGAAGGCACCTCTGGAAATCATCTAGCCCACCCTCCTACTCAGAGCAGAGCAAACTTGGAACAGGTTTCTCAGGACCTTGCCTGGTCAGGTTCTAAGTATCTCCAAGGATGAAGATCCACAGCCTCTTGGGCAACTTGTTCCAAAACTGAACCTCACTCATGGTGAGAGTGTCAGTGGCAAAGTGCCTATGTGTTTGAGTGGGGGAAGAGAGACATGATTTAGTATCACCAGCATGTCATCTGTTATCACAAAATAAATGGCACTTTTCAATAAATGAAGTACTGTGGGAGAAGCTCAAACATCTTCATGTTTATTTTCCAAGGTGGTCATGTTACTAAAGCATTTTACAGGGTGGGAGCCCACAGACCCTGCTGATACAGATACAGCTTGGGCAGAGAAGAGATTCAGAGCAGCCCTGCGGAGAAGGACTTGGGGGTGCTGGTTGATAAGAAAATGAACATGAGCCAGCTTCAGTGTGCGCTTGCAGCCCAGAAAGCCAACCGTATCCTGGGCTGCATCAAAAGGAGCGTGACCAGCAGGTTGAAGGAGGTGATCCTGCCCATCTACTCTGTTCTTGTGAGACCTCACCTGGAGTATTGTGTGCAGTTCTGGTGTCCTCAACATAAAAAGAACATGGATCTGTTGGAACAAGTCCAGAGGAGGGCCACAAGGATGATCAGGGGACTGGAGCACCTCCCGTATGAAGACAGGCTGAGAAAGTTGGGGCTGTTCAGCCTGGAGAAGAGAAGGCTGCGTGGAGATCTCATAGCAGCCTCCAGTATCTGAAGAGGGCCTATAAGGATGCTGGGGAGGGACTCTTCATTAGGGACTGTAGTGATAGGACAAGGGGTAATGGGTTAAAACTGAAACAGGGGAAGTTTAGATTGGATATAAGGAGGAAATTCTTTCCTGTTAGGGTGCTGAGGCACTGGAATGGGTTGCCCAGGGAGGTTGTGAATGCTCCATCCCTGGCAGTGTTCAAGTCCAGGTTGGACGAGGCTTTGGGTGATATGGTTTATTGTGAGGTGTCCCTGCCCATGGCAGGGGGTTGGAACTAGATGATCTTAAGGTCCTTTCCTTTTATATATCATGATATCATTCTTGCTTTACAATAACTATTCTATGATTCTATATGAGGTGCTATTTTATTAATAGGTCTTTTTGCTTGGGAGATGGTTAATAATGGGGTTTTACTCATCCATCAAACTAAAAGACTGACCATGCAGGAACGAACTTCTGTCTGGTTGCCTTAAATACTAACCTTTTGCACAGGTGCACTAAGGCTTTCGGGATGAGCTTGGATTCTAACTTTTATTCTGTAGTGGCAGCAGAAGCTGGCCTCATACCTTTTCCAGTGTTACCTCTGTCTTACACAAGACTAATACTTTTTGTCATTTTTAGCGCTGACTGTAGGTTTCTTTCTAGCAGTTCAGTAGTACTTTAACAAAGAAATCCATATGGTTACATGATAAAAAGAAAATCAACCCTCTCTGTTTCATGAAGAGATTGCTTTTCATGTTCTCATTTTGCTAGATTTGAATGAATCATTGATCCATTTTGTTTTGCAGTCTGAATCATAACATTTAGAAAATAGTTTCAGTGAATCAGAAAAAAAACCAACAACCTTGTGAACAAGTATCTCCAGGTCGCACATTAAAAATGTTGCGTGTTGGGACTGTTTAAATTTTCAAAGGAATGAAGTATGGTTTGAAAAGAAAACTCTTTGGAGACAAAAAGAATTGAACTCTTTTGTCTTTTTTGTTTGCAAATCTGTGTCTGTCCAAAGCAGCTTGATACATTTGCCATAACTTCACAGATAGATAGTTTTGTTCAACTTGTATATAACTGTTTTGCAGATGAAAACATCAAACAAACAAACAAAAAATCATTCAGCTTTTGTGATGACAAGAATCTGTTTTCCTACATTATTTCTGTACAGCTCTGAACAGCACTAAGATGAGACAAATCAGAATGTAACAGTCTGCAACTGATACAGAGATTTGTAAAAGTATTAGGACTGACAGTAACACAGTAAGAATGGAAAAGTACTTGTGTTTGAGCACTGGAAAAAACAGCAGAAAAGGTGTTGAAAGAATGGTATGTATTGGTAATGAAGGCCATTGCTCCGAAGTAAAACTGGGGAGCATGTTGTCTGTCACAGCCAGGAAGCCTGCAGTCTGGTGAGACCACAGCACAGTGACAAATGTCAAAGCTCATAGCCACTGCATGGCGACAAGGCTGCAGATTATCACATATGCTGTTCATTTTCATTTGCCTGTTAGCCTGAAAGGAAAACAAACATATGTTCCAAAAGGAAAAATAGATCATGAGTAGCTACCTTGCCTAACATTTATGGAGACTGAAGTTAGCAAGGCTCTGATCTGAAGGAACATGCCCAATGACTTGTGATGATGGCTCAGTAGCTGACAGTACTTGTCCTCTGTGTGACGGACAAGTGCCCTTGTCCAAAACACTTGGTACCTGTGAGTATGGGGGTGTGAGAGCTGAGTAAATGAAAACAGTGAAAACATAAAGTCAATGTAGAGATTTTGCAAAAAAACCCAAAATCAAACACCACCTTTAATTTCCATACTAAGATCTCATGTGAGTTTTGTTACACTAAGTCTCTACAGTAGTTTCAGTGCAGCTAAATTAGGGAAGATGTATCTTTTAGTGAGTTATCACATGTCTCATTTATGTTGTCTTTTTGGAGCTTGCATTGACAGAACGTGAAAACCACGAAACAAATATTCAGTAGGGTCTCTACCCTATTAACACCTTGAACTGTGTATTAAAAATGGTTTGATGCTGCAGAAGGATTGATCAGCAAAGCACACAGTGCTGGAGAAAATAAAAAGTTTTGAAGGATGGAAGAGATCAAATAGGATTTTTCTTAATTTTCAGCTAAAAATCTGTTTCAGAAATATGCTCATGACCGGAATTTCAGAAGATAATACTGAATCTTTTGGCTTAAATTAATTTTCTGTCATAAATAGTTCAATAATTATTTGTCTACCACGGATTTAAGGTGGGAACCTGACCTGCGCATGACTCCCGATGAAGCAATGAAGCATGCGTGGATCCAGGAACCAAAAATATACAGAGCAAAACAGAATTCAAGAGTGCTGAATGATGTCTCTTTCTCTACACTGGAAAAGAAAAAAGAGAATATTCGTAAGCACGTGCTACCTGGAGAACTAAGTGCATTTATATCAGTGTTTGGTATTTCTTTAGATCTGAAGTAAGGTGAGGTGATAGTACACAGTGTGCAGGTAATGGATGGTCACTGGAATGTGGTGGTTAGAGCCACTCTTTCTCACTTCTGTAGAAATGCATTACTTATGTTTTATAGCAGCTGCCAGCAAGGAGTCTGGCAGTCCCAAAGATTCACATAGAAAGATCTTCTCCCTGCTGACAGCAAAATAACAATTGTATCTGACGCCCCATTATAATGCACTTCACTTTCAGAGGAAAAGAATGCACCAGTGCTAGTTGTAAGATCCAGAGAAAATTTTGAACTGTTTTTTTCTTTGGTGAATTTGTGACAGTCGTGTTTACCTGCTGCTAAGAGCCTGCAGCCTTACCTTATTATTGTATTTATTTCTTTTTACAGAAAATATCTGGAAAGATATGGCTGACAAAGTGGAAACTGAAGTGGAAAGTGAACTGGCTGAAAGACTGACTTCTACCGTGCCCTCCGCAGGCACAACAGAAAATGATTTGCAAAACACAAGGAAACATGTTCTTCCAGAGAAACATTTGGAAACCCAAATGGAAAAGCCTGTAAACAGTAATCAAGTAGAACACAGTGGTGAAACAGTTCTTCCAAAACATTCTCTTTTTTTCCCACCAATTAAGTAATACACTTCACAAGTGATGATTACTTCAGTTGCATACCTGTTATATTTTGTAGGTATTATTTGTACTCAGGAATATAAGCTGTATCTGTCTGTACATGGGCTGTGCACATTGTAAGTATATTCAATGTTCATTTTACCCTCAAATAGTCCAGGCAAGCAAAACGGAATTTGAAAACCGTTTCTTTTTCTTATCTATATCTTTGTGATCAGAGATTCTTCACAACCAGCAGCAATAAAATGGAGACTGTAGAGGTGGAGAGTGGCTTATTCTTCATGTTATAATAGACTTCTGAATTTTAGGTTTCCTGGATCTAAATGAAAGAATGCATTGACTGAACAATCTGAATCCTTTCACTTACTTCAGCATAAATCAGCAATAATTTATGGATAGGATTACTGGATTTACTTCTATATATATAAAAAAAAGGAAGATAAATCAAACACAGCATCTTCACTTTCCTCCTCTATCTCCTTCTTCTTTACAGTGAAGCACTAGATGGAAACTTGTCACACCTTCTTAGCAGAAGCAGCATTTAGAAATGCAAATTATGTTCTTTAGCTCTTTAGCAGCAGCAAAGAAGAGTGGTATTCTGGGCCCACTGCTGCAGAGATTCCACTCAGTATTCATAGCAACGAGAAGGATGGATTAAAGCAAGCTGTTTCGATTCAGGAAAATTGTCCTCCATGGAAAATTTAACTTAACTCTGAAAAAAAAACAAAAAACCAGATTTGTATGACTTCTATGTTTTATATGTTTAATTAGTTTAAGCATTTACCTCTTTGGACTATCTTTTCACATCATTTGTAAAGCATCCATCTCAATGTGACACATTTTACTGTGGCTTATGGATGGTATTGCAGTTTAAAAGGAAATAATGAGGAAATTGTCCTATGAAATGCAGCTGCTACTGTAGCAGTAATATTGCAGTACTCCCAAGAGAAACAAGTGTTTGTAGGTGTTAAGTCACCATAACAGCAAACTCCACAGGCTCTTTGTGCAAAAGGAAAGCCCAAAGGATATGAAAATGGTCCTCACACAGTTCTAATGTAACAGTGAGTAAACAAGCCATCTGACAGGGTACAGAGGTGACAGCACAACAAAAGGCCTATAGCAAGTGTGTTCTCCTACTGAATAGAAAGCTGATGTTAACAGTCACTTCAGAAACTATGGGCTGCACAATGCATCACAAGAATTCTCTTGGCTTCAGGCAAATCCTGCAACTCATGAAGAAACACCTGGAAAATGAGTGACCCAAGGAGGGCAGTAGACAATTACCAAGTGTAATTGAGCAGTGAATTATAACGGTATTTTGGCAGACAAATATCACCCTACTTTGATGCAGACACTACTGACAAGCAGGACAACTTGCAACACCAGAATTGTCTGTTATCACTGGCTTCAGAGAGACTCCTTTGAAGCTGAGAGACTATAAAATGCTCCCATTCATCACCAGAATGATGTACTGGGAGAAGTGAGTTCCCTCTTGTGGTGGCATTTAGCTGATGGAACAGAATACCCAGGGCGAGTGAGCATCTTGTAGAATGTGGGCCAAGCCCTTCTCATACTTTGCAGAGAAGAATTCCCACCCCTCGTCAGAGCTGAATGAATGAGTCGAACTCATCATCAGTTTTAATGAATATTCAGATAGGTTTTTGCAGATATTTGGAAAATACTTTGGCTGTTCATTACAAGTCACACAAAAGATAAGAAGCAAAGGATTTATGCTTAAGTGCAAGGGTTCAATGTGGACTAAGAACAGCAAAAATACTTATCCTGATACCACATAATGTAAAAAGCCATATTCTTATACCCTTGCAACTGTAATTTGTACTGTTTTGATTCAGTTGCTGCTCATTCTTCTTCTCTGTTGTGGTACATTCACTTGACTGCTTAGACTACTCCAAGTTAAAATACCTGTCATAGAATTAGGCATTTGGGTATTTGTCTGCTTTACTTCAGAGGCAAAGTTTGGGGCTGATTATACCAGGTTGCTATTGATAGTATTGCCTAGTCTTAATGAAGCTCTAAACCTCATTTGGTGTATGGGCTTGTGTGCTGGAGCCACATTTTCTTCGCAGTTAACACATTTCAATAGCTTTTTGTAGTAAGCAGCATCATATTACTCCTCATGCCATATGCTGATGGGTTTTTCAAGGCATTCAATGTTGAGGGAAAAGTGACAAAGCCACCTGAGACCACAATTCAGTTAGATTATCTTTCTATTCACAGAAGACAGACAGATGGCATTTCACTGTAGCTGACTGGGATGTTTTTCCTGTCTTCTCCTCCTTGCTGACCTGCTGGGTTTTTTTTAGGTCCTTCAGCCTCCACAATGATTTCTGTCTTGAAAATCTTTCCTAATAAGGGCTCTCTCAGATAAGTGTTGGTTTTTTTTTCAGATATGACAGGAATAAATTGAAATTACTTAGCAGAAAGATCTATCCCTCAGATGTCATCACTGCTTTCACATTCCTCTGCAGGAACAAGGAGATCCATCAGATCCAGGTAGCATGTTCATCTATGTGCTGTAGACGACAACCTTCAAAGAAGGTTGAGAAGAATCCTTTGAGAAGGTTCTGGAACCAGTACTATTGCAACAGTGGGTATTTACAGGATGCGAGACACAAATCTTTAGGAAATAAAGCTGTGCAAACAAAGCCTCAGTGAACAAGCTGTTATACCTCTTCCGTCTTTGAAACCTCATTAAGAAAACATTGTCTTTACAAAAATAATGACAGAACATACTCCTAACCCTGCTGTCTTTCTGGATCTGAATTAACTTTGCAATAATTGCATTTCACCACCCCTGCTAAGAGGCTGCCTTAAGTACAATTGCTGTGAGTCAAATATAGTCACTGCCAGAGCTCAGACAAGACCATGGGGGTCTTAACTCTTAATATATGCACTAACAGCTATTTTAGATGGCCTATTGACTGAATATATCCACACACAGATGACAAAGATTAGACAGGTACAGCAGGAAAACTGTGCCTTCCTGGAGCAGCAGGTGAGGGCAGGTGAAATACAAGAAGGCATCTCAAATATAGACACCTATGTGTGGACAACTGAATTGTGTCCCCTGATTCAGGGCTCCAGTGACAGTTCATGGATAGGGATGCACCTGTATTTGTTTAAGCCTCTATATATCTATGCATTTTTCTCAAATTTAATTCTTCCCTAGAAGTCTTATAGCTCATCTTCAGCAAGAGGTTTTTCGCACTAAGTTCAAAACTGAATGTTTTGAAATGAGTGACTAGCTTTATACTAACAAATGAGAAGGCATTTAAATGGTATAGAAATGCTGCATTTTGGATTTATTCCATGTCACTTAAGTAGCTTTAAAAACCAGTTGTTTGGCCTAAGTTAGTCTAGGCTTCCTCTGCTACTGATCATGAAAGCAACCTAAGTAAGTCCCTTGGATATTCACTTCTGACAGCCTTTGGTCTTTGAAGTGCAGGTTGCATTTCTTTCCCCATTTCCAAAGCAAGAGTCTGTGGGGTTTTTTTGGTTTTTTGGTTTTTTTTGGTTTTTTTTTTTTAGTATTTTGCTAAAAATTGGCCTAAAAGAACAAACAAAAGTGCTAAACCTCAACAGAAGGTCAAATACTGTGACATGAAATACGCATGTTGCTTCAACTGGTTATACCAGGAATCCCATGCTTCCTACCCTGCACTGCAACAGGGAGTTGCTGGGCTGGGGAGACATGGGAGTTGGAGTTGCCTATGTGTCAGGGATATGTGTGCTGCCAGCAAAATTTCTCAGCACTGGAGCCTTCATGGTCATTTCAAGGGTACTGGGCACAGCATTTTCATTCTTCTTCTTGACTTTGTGGTACATCATCATAATCCCCAAAGAGAGAACTCAGTGAAGCATCACTGCTTTCCCCTTCTTTCTATGTATCTGTCTGCTGCCTGAGGCAAACCCTCAGCAGTGCCGTTGCACCCTGTGGTTCTGACTCTCCTCTTTCCCTTCATTTTTGGCTCCTGTATAAGCACTTGTATTTTTAAAGGAAGAAGTTTTTATCTTCTTTCCTCTACTCAGGTCACCCATAATTATATAATCTTCTCTGGCATGTTGCTCACTGTCAATCTGGTATCTTCCTGCTCCTGGATATCTCTCCCACGCCCCCAGCAGTGGCATGGAATCACCACATCCTGCTCTATCAAAGAAGCCATGCAGGTCTAATCTTTGTCACGCAGCTAAACAATCCCTCCTTGTAATCCTCCGAAAGGCATGTCTTCCAGTAGCGTCTCAATTGCATCCCCTAATCTCACTCTCCCCCCACCTTGTGAGAGAGAGGTTTTCTGCTTAAAAGAATGGAGAAGTAACAATGGTGAGAATTTCTCATGCCAGCAGTTCTTCAAAGCACCCTAATGCAGTCATGCAGACTCCCTTCCCTTCCCCCTTTCCCCCTCCCCCCCCGTATCATTAACTGGTTTTGGTTCTCTCCATGGATTGGCTGAAGTCTGTCAGTTTTGACACCCCCGTGCTGTTCTTTGCATTACCATATCCCTCAGCCCTGTCTAGTTCTCCCAGAACAGTGTTCTGGGACTCTCTGGAGCAGAGAAAATTTGAAATGTTTGCATTGTACTAACATAATTCACAAAACAAACCACAAATATATTTGCTGTCCACAGCAGGACTCTCAACAACATAACCTGGGATTCAAGCAATCTGTATGCAATCTGATCTGTTTAAGCTTTGTCCCTGAAGATGAGATTAGATATCCCTTCTTCTCTGTTATTTGTTTGTTCTGCAAGCACTTGTCTCAGCAGACTAATACAAATGGGCTTTTCTAGGCTTTCCTAGCAAGTAACTAGGAATGAACTGCCACATCATTCAAAACTGACATAGCTGGGCTATGCCTATAGCCACTATAGTCACTGGGCTATAGTGGATTATGCAACTGAACAAATTGGAGAAGAAATGTACAAGGCAATTCCTGGCAGAACCAGTTGGAAACCTATGGAGGCTCTTTGTTTTTTATATCATTACACTAAAAGGTCTTAAGCGGGGGAACAGATGATGCCTTTTCTCTTTCCACTCACTCCCACCACGGCATAATGCATGCAAAAGCATTTTTCCTATTCTACCATTCCACTACAGCCCCTATTTTCATGTGCCACAGCAGCTTCCTCTGATAAACCATGGCTGTAAGACTCACCAGCCCGTTTCCAACAAACTTGCCAATAATCATCACACCAGACAATAGGATGACATAGTCAGGGTTCATTTCAACACAAAGGCAAGTTAGTCAGAAGAGCCTTTTCTCCCTGGTGAGAAGAGCCAGCATTCACCCACCCTGGGGAGTACTGGGTGGGAGGTACATGCCTTGTTGGGTTTTTTTGGTTCTGCAGTACAAAAGAGCTATTGAAATGTTTTAAGATGTATATGGCATGGCCTAGTATGGTTTCACTGAGGCAGGGTGCCAGGGCATATTATGTAAAGTGTTGATCTTTCCTACGTATTAAATTGGATATAGAAGAGTCAGTTCGCACTCCTCCTTTTTGGCAACAGCCCCAGTTTCATGAGCTTCCATGTAAACTGGGCCACTTGTAACACAATAACTGCCCAAGGTGTTGGCAAGGCTCAGAAACTCCAGTGGTCCTGTTCATGATGGCAGTTCTCAAGAATCCAGGGTATGCTCTTCTGCTTGTTCCTCCCATGCTTTTGTTCTGGCTATCCTGCGTCTCCACTGCGGCAGTCCTCCACCTTCCTGGGCTACCTCTACCAGGACCATGATGAACAGGAGCTGATGACATTTGAGCTGCAGGTCCATACAACTGGCTGGATGGCATTTGGCTTCAGCCCTCATGGAGAATTGCTTGGATATGACATTGTGATAGCAGGTGTCTTCCCAAATGGCAGCATCTACTTCTCTGTAAGCTGTAAAGACTTTCTTCGCATCCCCCTTTGCAAAAGATCATGCCCCAAGTATATTGGCTTGAAAACATATGGGCTCAACTGGCTAAAGACGAGTGTCTGAGGCCATTCGAAAACCTTAGTTGTCATGGCCTCTAACAATCTAGAAGAGGCCAGGTCTTCTGCAGGTCCTGTGTCATGCCTGCTAGCCCCATGCAGCTACCTGAGATACCCTGTAGTATCCCAGACAGCACTAGATGATGTTGCTTAGGTAAATAAACTGATCCCATCTGCAAGTCAAAACCACAGCCAGAACAAATCAGATATGGCTGAAGCAATCACCTACCACAAAGCTAGAAAGTGTTGCTGGGAGTGTAACTTCTGATTCATCCAAACCACAGGTCAGTTCAGACAGGATTCAGATGTGAAACACCCATGTTTTCCCTCACTGAAGCTCTTCAAAGGTTAGTTTACTTAGTTTCCTCTGCATTAAGTAGAGACATGTACACCTCCAAAGGTTGCTTCTTCCTGATGGTCTTAAATGTCTCCCATAGGAATAGAACAGGACACTCTTGGAACTTGCTGTTTCTTCCATTGCCTGTAAAGGCAACCACTAAGGATAGACATCTGATGTTAAAACAGCTGGAGTTTAGAACGAAGTACCACTGTGGGTGTTAAATTTAAAAGAAAAGGATGTTATTTGGGGGTTTTTATTAGTGAAAAAGAAATAGGCAGTTTAATGTTATCCAGATACAGAAAGAACAAGTTTACACTGATGAAGTGTTTGTAAGTCACAGTGGCTTTATTTTGTTCAGAGGTTTTTAGTTCCCTTTTGACACAACTGTAAAAAGTGGTTTGCATACAATGTGTCAGAGTTCATCTGAAATGGGGGAACTTTGGGTGAGGTAGCTCGCCTTAATCGTGGCCTTTAGCTGGTTGCGAAACTGTTCTTGAAATACCCAGTTTAGAAATCTTTTTTGTGATTGTGACACAAACAGGGAATTTTTGGCTGTGAATGACTATGGGGGGGGGAAATATGATCAATTTAGAAGAAAATCTTATTCTTTATTTTTGTAACAATGATTTTTTAAAAGTGATTTGAGATAAAACAGAAGCAGTTAATTTATCTGAAAAGATCATCATGAAATAAAAATAGAAATGTTTTGTTTCAAAAATATTAAATATTCTATTAGTTTCAGAAGAGATATTTAACATTTTCAATGTTTTTCTGCATTGGTAGCTGAATCTCTTTATTTATATTAGAAAATAATTTTGGTCCCACAAAAGTTTCAGGTTTTTTTCAACTCTTTTACATGTCAGAAAATATCTTCCAATTATTTAGGTCTGGGGACATTCCAGTGTATACAAGCACATTAATGACCACAAAAATCCCCATTTGCTCAGTAGGCTGTAAAGCACATCCATGGAACCCTTGGAGCGGTTTGAAGGGAAAACATGCGAGTTGCATTATATGAAGTTTGAGTGGGGTTTTCCATTTACATTCTTCCTTCTAACCCTCTCTCTCACATCCTTCATTTTTATTTTAATATTTCTCTTTACTACAACCATAACAAAGTCATTATCTGAGTAATATCCAGTAGGTGAAAAAACAGTGAAAAAGGCTTGTTTTCGCAAAGGTGTTTTTTTCCCCAGCTGTTTATTGCCTTCCTCTTTCATAAAGTATACTTCATTTTAAATATTTTACCTATTTCAAAATAGCTCATTTGCAGACTACTTATCTTTCAATTTGGATCTTTCAATGAAAGAGTGCAACAGGTATTTCACACCTGCACTACTTTATGTTTAAATATTCAGATAGTGAGTGTCTGGATACTGTTCTACCTGCGGGAGCTGTACAGGGATGCTAAAGATCTTTTCATAACTTAGAGCAAGCAGATGCAGTTCATACATTATTAATGTGGTTTTGGCAATTTTTACAAATAATTACCATTCTGTGATTCTATGTTATAATGCTATGATGACTTACACAAAAATCTAACTAAACTGTAGTCCACTGATTCCCAGTTAGTAGCTACTGTAGAGCACAAATGTACTCAGTGGTCCACCTGGATCTGCCCCATCATGTAAGGACAGCAGCATGCCTCATTACTGCATTTGGCACTGAAGACACAGTCCAGTTCTTTAAAGAACAAAGATTTTCCAAGCCTCGTTTCTTGATGAGGTACAAAGACCCTTCTGACTCAACTGATCCCAAAATATTCTTCACCTATGACTGGAGGTTGGACAATGTAAGTACTGGACAAGAACTTGGCATGTTAAAAATTTACCCTTCTTTTGCCTTTCTTTTCAAAATTGATCATGCCCATGGTGTTCAAAAGATGGACGTGACTGATCTTGGAAACATGCAAATAGAGCTGGCAAGAGTAACGCCAGGAATGGAGTGGGAATGGAAGGCTTGCTATGGGTAGGTAAAGGGCTTATTTCTTAGAAAAAACTGTGAGGTATTGTCTGTTCCCTTGACCAAAGTTTAGGGAGTCAAACACAGACTGTGGTGCTTCTGAATTGCAATATAATTATTAACTCAGCATATATGTATACAGGTCTATTGTCTCATCCATACAGCCCCATTTAAAAGTATCTATCATATACTAAAGATATTTGCTGCTTCCCATCCAAGTCTTGTGGGAACTACACAATGTCACAGAGAAGAGAAACAATGGGTATGCATTTACCTGCTCTTGACAAGTCTTTGAGTAAGAGCTCAGAATATTTAATACACACTACAGGGTGTGCTGTCTCCACTATTAACTTATGCAGCATCTGTGTCAGATTTATGGATTTTTACCAGGAAAGCTGGAGCCTCCCATTAGCATCACCTCATGATACATGACCTATTATTGTTAAATGGAGCTCAAAACTACCAATTCCAGGTGGTATTGCATTAACAACTTCTTTCTTTAAACAGCACCAGCCCACACAGTCAGCTCTCACCCAAGCTGCAGCAGAATCAGCTGATTAGTGTGGGCAAGATTCCATAGTAAAGAGGGATGCTATTTTTTATGTATATATTTGTGGGATTAATGCTATCATGTGCTGTGCTTGTGACTCCAGAAAACCAGCAATTAAAAATGTTCAATAACTGGACAGATGATTTCAGTTCACTCAGTTCATCTTACAACAGGCAAATTAGTCATGCAGTTCCCTTTTGGGAAACCAAAACAAAACAAACCCCACACAAAACCCCACAAACAAACAAACAGAAAAATAAAAGAAAAAGAATGTAAGACCTTGTGGAACTGACAAATGTGTTTGCCCTTCCGCAGAATATGGTTTCATCTTCTTGACCCTTTAATCCTCTCACCCATTGCAAATAAACCCCAAGTACTTTTTTGGTTAAAGCATTATCTTTCCTCTTCCCTTCCCCCATGTCCCTCACTGTTCTGGGTCTCATTCTGTTTGCACTGGCTGCCTTTGGCTTCTCCAATTCCCTGTGCACATTATTGAGTTGCCAGGGGAACCTTCAGGTAACCCATGTGTGTTTCTTTTCCATGTTGCTGTTCCAGTTGAAGAAACCATATATGCCTGTACCTTTATCCCACTGTCAATCAGAAACACCATTATCTACAAGGTAAATTAGCAGGCTTGTCACAGCTGAGGAAAAATAGGACAGGACAGAATTGCTCCAGGCTTGCTCCTTCAATCACGTTTAAGAGCCTGTCTTTTACAGCATTTTAGTATTAATTTGGGAGTATTCTGTTTGTCCATCACTGGGCCACTGGGATAAGCCACCTAATTGGTCTGGCTTGCATGGAGATAAGCTCTGTCTTGTTTCCAGCTTTGAGTACCTTTGTCTTTCTGTACATCATACCTGAAGAAATGTTGCTACAAGTCTGATGTCTGAGTGTAGTTAGCTCAGAACCATGTTACCTACTGGTATCTTTGAGAACATCTTCCAGAATTTTCTGTATTGAAAGCACTTTTCTATATTGAAAGTCCTTTAAAATTGATAAGAATATCTATATAAAAGGCCCTCCTTGAAGCTCCCTAATGGATCATCCCACCCCAAAACCAGAAACACACACATATACATAGCATAGTGAGCATACTCACCCAGAAGATAGTTAGGAACAGAGTTTAATAAGACAGTCTAGCTTGCAGTGATCAGGTTTGGTCAGACAAACATACTGACCAACAATCATCTTAGGTACACTGGAGTGTCCTTTTTGTCTCCCAGTCTTCCCATGTTTGTTTCTCTCTTTCCCTACCTTTGACCTCTTACCTAAATGTCTGGTAGTATTTTTTTTCACATTCCCACAATACACTTAGACTAGCCCTTAAATTTTACACAATCCCACAATCCCTCTCATACAACCCATCCATAAGTTTGTTCTTATGAGACTCTTATGAGACCTGCAATAATCTTTTTCTTTTCATCCATTTTCAAAGTTTTTCTTTGAACCTTCTAAGGTTTATGCTTTGATGGCTCTTTTAATGGCCCACTGATAGTGTCTTACAATTTCTACTTTTAATCTTTTTATTATCTGCTCATTCTTATAGTCCATGTATCTTTATGTTTAACTTCATCTCACCTGTGTCATCTTTGTTTTATACACAGCTGATACCATGATATGCTTACAGTACCCAGCATGAGGTATCTATGCCAGAGTACACAAAGCCAGAAGAGCAATGTTCAGAAAGGCTAACCAGAGCAATCTTTCAGTCAGTAGTGACTCACATAAGGAAATTATCCTAAACCTGCTTTTAAAAAACAATGTTATGATGATGTTTCAAAAACACAGTGTTATGCTCTGACTGCCAGGCTCTGACCCACTTCATTTTGAATTGCAGATGAATGGGATGCTGGTTCCAGACCAATCATGTCTTTGCCTGCTTGCTTTACACCCACCTGTCTGGCAGGAGTGAAAGCTGCTTGATACCAGTAAGAGAAGGAAACTCACAGTATTGCTGCTCATGCCAGGGAGAAGAGACCAGCACCTTTCTCACCACTTTCCCTCCTCAGTGAGGAGGTTCAGCAGTGAGGTTCTCCCTCAGACTCCTTCAAACCAGACAAACCCAGAGTCCTCTGGCTCCTCCTCACAGGACATGCCTTCCAGCCCTTCCACCAGCTTTGTTGCTCTGGACACATTACAGGACCTTCACATCCTTCTTAAATCATTGGGCCCCGGGCTGGTGCTGGCTGCGATACAGTTTATTTTCTTCATAGTAGCTAGTACGGGACAATGTTTTGATTTGTGCTGAAAACAGTGTTGATAACATGGGGATGTTTTAGTCATTGCTGAGCAGCGCTTACACAGTGTTGAGGCCTTTTCTGCTTCTCACCCCACCCACCAGTGAGCAGGCTCGAAGTGTCAAGAAGTTGGGAGGGTACACAGCTGGGACAGCTGACCCCAACTGATTTCCATACTGTATGAAGTCATGCTCTGCAACATAAAGCTGGGGAGAAGAAGAAGCAAGTGGCAGACATTCAGAATTAGGATGTTTTCCCAAGCAACCGTTATGCATGATGGATCCCTTGCTTCCCTGAAGATGGATGAACACCTGCCTGTGATGGGAATTAGTGAACCAATTCCTTGCTTTGCTTTGCTTCATTGCACAGCTTTTGCTTTACCTGTTAAACTATCTTTGCCTCAACCCATCAGTTTTTTTACTTTCGCATCTCCAGTTCTCTCTTCCACCCCACTGGAGGGGAGGGAACACGCAACTGTGAGTATCTTAGTGGCCAGCTGGGGTTAAACCGCACAAAACTGCACACATCAGTCAAGGTGAGGCTGCACCAATGCTGAAACAGCAGGTTGATCACTTCTTTTGGCTGGCTGGTTCTACTGTGTTTTGATGCACCCCAGGATGCAGTTTGCCCTCTTGGCTGCCAGGGCACGCTGCTGACTCCCTATTGATCCTGCTGTCAACCAGCAAATCAGGCTGGGGGATGAGGTTTTTCCTGGCCAATTACATCTCCCATCAGCAAAAAAACTAAATCTGGCATTTTCAAATGATGCTACAAGCTAGGATATTTCCTCCAACAATGATTCACAGCACAGTGCCCACACAGCTACTGTCTCCTGCTCTATGAAAGCATTAGTCATGTGGGAATTAAAAACCGGGAAAGCCTACAGCTTGTCTTCTCTAGACTAACCTATTCTAGTTGCTCTGCATGTTAAGCACCCTTTTTCCTTCCTGAAACAGGCTGGACCAATCCCATTTTACGAATTCCCATTTGCCATCAGGAGCTACTTACAGAGGAGAAGAACCTGTTCCTGAGCTGCACAAACCCTACACTCCTCAGGTCACAGCAAGTCAGCTTGGCTCTGGTTTAAAAGAGCTGCAGACAAATGAAGAGCCACAGAGTATGGCAGGGTCCTGTTTCAGCAGCACTGAGTACATTTCTCTACAGATCAGGGGCAAATGTATCATGCTTTCAGGTGTCTGCTTTTGAAAGCACTGTCTTCTGGACTCTAATACTGCTAAAGGCAGAAGCACTTGCCAACAAAGATGACCACATCAATCCACAACCTTACATTTAACAGGCTGCTATAAAAAGGTCAGTTAGAAGTAGGCTTCCTTGCTTGTCACTGATTTCTGCATGACTAAGAGGAAAGAACTACTTCCTGAAAGTTAGATGGGGAAGAAGGCTATGAGTCGTCCTCAGTTCAGAGTACCATTTTAAAATCAGCAGCAAGAGGAAAGAAAGAAAAGGGGGAACAAGGATGTCAGAAAAACTCATTTATGCTGACTTGAACTTGACTGAATCAACCCGGCCCAAACTACAGAAGGTCACCGATGTCCAAGGTAGGTAAATTGGTCTGAATTGAGCTTTCTTTGTATTCTTCAGCCTTTTGTGGAACACCAAAGCCTCAAAGAGGACTAAGAAAATGTGAGAGCCAGTGGTGTGAAAAATGCACAGGTGGGGTGTCCATCCAGGTCTTTTACCCCCCAAAAGGGGATTGTTCTAGGGTCTAATTTTTATTTGTTAAGGTACACATGTGAGGGAGAGTTTCTTATGTGATATTAAGGGTAGTTTCTATCAGTCGGGGAGATTATTCCACAGTTGAATGCCAGCTGGTCCTGAACCAGGTGTGGTCTCAGGCACCAAACTGATTCCTGCAGCAAACTGATTAGGAGATTGAATGCCTAATGTTTCTGTTGTTTGAAGCAGTCTCGTGCACAGCTTGTTCCTGCCTGCTGAGCATGTGAGGCATTGCTCCAGGGTTTCTTTTTTTCTACTGGCTTTGTCTGTATAAACTACATGTTTAATAAATCAAGCATAAAATATTTCATGGGCAGATTCAGCTTGATTTAGTAGGAATGACTTTGCAAAATTCTAACGTAAAACTGATTTTGCTCTAATGAGCTAAGAATTATTGCATGAAATTTTGCATTGGCTTTGCTACATCTGCATAAAGTGACATCCTAAAACAACAGACTTCATACACTTTGTGTTTCATTTTATTTTTTCTTCATTTTTAACTTCACCATCTCTTTCATCTCTTTGACACCAACAGTAGTTTCTATTTGTATTTTTTATCTGCAGATGTTAGAACAGTTTTCTCTTTTCACACCATCTTATCATTAACCCCTTGAAATTTACCATGATCTGCAGTTTCCAGGTTTGCTTTGATGTTGTAGCCAATCTCACCACGTACATACAGATGTGAATAAGACAGTCAACCTTACACATTTTTCTTCACTTCCTTTTAAAATACATGTGCAGGTACCCAGGTCCCCTCTGTTGCTCTTTGCACTGAAGATAAATCAGATCTGTTTCCGCCTATAGCAAGTCCTCTTAGCTGTGAATGTAATGGAGAAATATATTATTCAAGCATATTCAAACACAGTCGTATAAATCAGTTGCTGTGAGGTGTATAGCATTTCTCATAACTTCAGTCATTTTTGTTCCATTTAAGTTGTTGCTTGGTTTTCTCTGTTATTTTTGCCTGGTTTTAGATTCTACATATGCAGAAGTGAAAGTGCAGTCCCTAGACAGAAGTGCTGCAGTTAGCTACACGTCATCTGGTGAGTTTTTAGCTGTCTACTAAGTCTGTATGAACTTAACACTGAGAGGAGAGGATGTTGGTCCTTCTTTTCAAAAAATGCAGTGATATGAAACCTTATGGGAGACAGGAAGAAACAGATGTCTGCTTTACACAGCCAGAGCAGGGGGCTGTGCATGTGTTGTGTTATATGCAATGAAACTCTTATGGGTTCAATGGTATAGGAACACACAGAAATCCTGGGCCATACCAAGAAACCACAGCAGGCATACGTGAACGACTAGAGATGAGTAAGAAGAGTGTGGGTGTAAACAATACCTTCCTGTAATACTTGCTCATGTAGTCATGAACATCCCAAGGCAGGTGTATTTCTGTTTAGGCACCCTCAGTGGGTATCTCTTCTACAAACTTGCCCAATCTCCCCTTGGTTTTATACACAGTCCAGATTCCTACAGTGTCCTTTGATGAGGGGATCCATAGTTCTTTTTAATACTACATGAAGAAACATCTGATTTTTTCACTCTGAACTTGCCTTCTATTAGATTCAGCTGATGTTCCATGAAAGATACAGTAAGCAGCCATATAATATCAAAGGTCCAAATGACACTCAGGATTTTATATAACTCTGACATAGCTTCTTTCTAGTTATCTCTTTTCCGTACTGCAGAACCCTAGCCTGCACCATCATTTACTGCTTCCGTTCTCTGAATCTTTTCCCATACTGGTAGTAGAATTGCATTCACCATTGAAAATAGAGGCAAATCATGATTTTATCAAACCATGTGGTAGACAAAACATCCTGTGTTTTGTTCATTTGCCTTCTGAATGATTCCTAAAGTGGGAGGTTGTAGAATGTTCATCCTAGGATATATTCAAAACCTGACTGTGCACTGTCCTGGACAACCAGCTGTAGTTGACATTGCTTGGACTAGATGATCTGAAAAGATGACTTCCGACCTAAAGGACTCTGTGACTGTATGGTCAGGACAGCTGACCTAAGTTCACAGATCTCCTCTAGAACTTCCATCTATTTTTTCAGTGCACATTAGATCTGTTATCTTCCAGTCCCTGGGTGCAGAGATAGCTTTAAGACTGAGGTTACAAAACGGTTTAGCAACCCAGCTATCTCACACCTAATGTCTCTTCGATTTTTTTGGCTTATCTAATCTTTTATTTGGGCCATACATCTTCCAGTTCATGCATCTTCTCACAAGGAACTGCCCTGAAATGGAAGATCTACCCAGTTCTTACTCAGAAACTCTGCTATAAGGGATTAATTTAGCTTTTCTACTATGACCTCATCTTCTGAATGCTTCCTAGACAGCCTACCACCCACTGGCCTACAAAACAAATTATCTGTCCTCTCCTGGACCTGCTTGTGCCCTATAACACCCAGCCAGTATCCAATGAGTTGAGAGACTAATGAGTATCGCAAGGACCCTCTTGAACTAAATCATAGAATCATAGAATAGTTAGGGTTGGAAAGGACCTTAAGATCATCAAGTTCCAACCCCCCTGACATGGGCAGGGACACCTTGCTCTAAACCATATCACCCAAGGCCTTGTCCAACCTGGAAATTCTAAACAGAAGTCCATAAACAGTAAAAACAAAGAGGAGACAGTTCACTTCTCTGAACAATTTGCTTTTTTGAGGAGTACAACATTGCAGGACCTTTATCTGGTAGTCAGATTGGGCTCTGCTTTCATAGTATTTTGAGAGGGCAGATATGGATCCCAGTGAGCGCTTAACTCCAGTATCAAGTGCAGCAGAATATATCAAAGTATTGCAAGCAATGGCAGAAGGGCTTCAGGTTGAATGTCTGTGGTGGAAAAATATCCGTCCACAGTGTAACTAACACAAGAAGAACAAACGTGTGAAGGGACAGCATCAAAGCGCTTTGTCTAACTTAAGAGTTCTCTCACTGTGAGCCTGGAAATGGCATTTTTGAATGAAGACAAAAGGTTCCTTTTCCAGTTGTTTCCCTAATCTTTATCTTTTTCTGTCTATCTGTAGGTAAAAGCTGTTGCTCCAGAACACGTGTTGCTGTATTGGTTGCTGTGATAATCCTCCTATTGGTCTTAGCAGTGTGTCTGATACTCATGTGTAAGTCCTGCTAAAAATGTAATAACTGAAATTAATTTTTGACCCTCACCCACTGACTGACATCTGAGTAATGCCATCCAAAGCCAGCAGCAACAGAAGGCTAGTCTGGAGGTACAAGGCAGTAGTTTTTAGCCAACCATGGCTGTAAGAGGAAATCTGTAAAGAGTCAAGTGGTTTGGAAGTTTAAAATTCCAAAAGAAAAAACCCAAAACACAATTAAAAAACTTGATGATGTTCAGACAGTTGTCATGGTTTAAGCCCAGCCAGTAACTCAGAATCATGCATCCTCTCTCTCACTCCCCCCCACCTTTCTCCCCACCGGCTCCTGGAAGGATGGGGAGGAGAAATCAAAAGAATGTAACTCCCACGGGTTGAGATAAGAGCAGTCCAGTAACTAAGGTATAACACAAACCACTGCTGCTGCCACTAATGATAATAATGAGAAGGGAAATAATGAGGGAAGAGAATACAACCACTCACCACCCGCTGACTGACACCCAGCCTGACCAAGCAGTGATCTAGCTCCCAGGTAACTGCCCCCAGTTTACATAGTGGTCGTGACGTGCTGTGGTATGGAATACCACTTTGGCTAGTTTGGGTCAGGTGTCCTGTCTCTGCTTCCTCCTGGCTTCCCCTCCTCCCTGGCAGAGCAGGAGACTCAGAAAGTCCTTGGCCAGGCTAAATATTACTGAGCAACAACTAAAAACATTGGTGTTATCAGCACTGTTCCCAGGCTGAAAGTCAAAAACACAGCACTGCACCAGCTACTAAGAAGGAGAAAAATGACTGCTACTGCTGAACCCAGGACAACAGTAAATAATTCACTATTTATTATTCAAATGTTTTGAAGAAACAAGTCAAGATTAGATAATGCCTATTAGTATTATGATTGCTATTTGTGAGAATATTTTAAGGTGATGACTTTGTAACATGTCACCATCACATCCATAACACCAAAAATCTTTAAATAAATATGAATAAAAGCTCACTCATATGAAAGAGGTAGCTAAGTCACAAGTTAAAAGAATTTATTTGCACCTCACTCTAATAAAAGCTTAGTGTTAGGCCTCTCTGCATATATATCACTGAGTTCACAACTATCTTTGAACTACATAAAAAATTAGGGTTGTTTTTTTTTTTTTTTTTAGAAAAGAGCATGCTTGTCTCCATTAGAGAGGAAAAAAACCAAAAAAAACAACAAATTTTAATATAGCCACATGGTACATTCCTTTGAATATTTTTCAAGGAAACGTTTTTAAATTTCAGATGTGGTTGCTTGTTGCTTTTCATCCTTTAATAGTTAAGCAAGCTTAAAGAGGTTTCCACAGTCAATCACATTCAAGTCCCAGAGTTTACCACCTACTCTGGATGCATATGGAGAAACTCTTCTTGAAGACATGACAAAACCTTTGATCCATGGAACTTTAAAAATAGGGCTGGGGGAGGTAACTGTTTTTCAAAGGAAAAAGTAAAGGAGGGATGTCTGATAGTGCTGTGACCTTTATAAAATGTAAAATAGCACAGGAATGTAAAATACCACATTACATTTATAAAATGTAAAAAATCCCAACAATATTGTAAGGTCAAATTACCACCAATTAATAAGGCTTTTAATCAGGAGTTGAATTAGGAGCCACTAGACTCTGATTCAGGTACGGCTTCAGTTATAGATACTTTGTTGGATTCAGTACGACCCCAGTGAACTGAAAAAAAATAATCCTAAGAAACTTGAGATCTAGATAAAACTTGAGAAACTAAAGCAAATTAGTTTTTAATTTCAGTAGCATATAGTTTTCCCTTGTACTCCAAATAAAAACTGTTGCCAGGTTGAGTGGTTTGTTTCCAAGTTTTTCTTTTAGATGAGTTTTCCATATGGTTTTGTTTTGCCAAATATACCGTTATTGATGAACAGCTTGTTCAAATGAACTAAACTGTCACCTCTTGATATTGCTCCATTTTACAAGAGCTCTGCAGGACAGAAGGCATTTTCCATTTCTGTTCACGAAAATGACAACAATCTTACTCAGTGGAACATGAGCAGAAATTTTTATGATTTTTATAGTAGTATCATATTCTTTTATTTTTTCTTGAAAGAAAAGTTATCTGCTGATAAGTAAAAAATTAGCCATGTAGTTCATGAGCTGGTCTTCCAATAACAGATAGGTCTGACTTTTAAATACTCTTTCATATGACTTAAATTTTGCTCTTTTCTGCAACCAGGAGCTGATATCCAGCCTCAAGATATATGCATATAGATGCACATATGCATGAAAAACATACACTTTCAAACCTATTCTTCTTGTTTATTTTCCCTTATTGCTCTAGGAGTTCAGTAAAAAGCAAAGAAAGCCTAAATGTTCACAATTAGTGTATGGCCAAAGCACGATAAAGTTCAGTATTAAGTTGCCCCAATTAGAAAATAACACATTATTGCTTTGTTAGTTTTTGGTGCCTTTGAACCATTTTCAATAATGGTGCTGTCTGATACAGCAGATTTCAGAGTTAAAGTTGACAATATGCCAGGAACAATCTCAATCTAACACTTATGTGTTTTAAACTGATTTCCATTCAGTAGGAGAATCAGTGTGATGGTGTTATTTCTTGCAATGCATAGCAGTATGTATTCATTTTGATTTTTTTCACATAAATTAATGGTTTTGAATTATGTTAGGTAGTTTTAGTACCAATATTTGGTACTATTATACACTAAAGACTTCAGGTCACCTTGACAAGCAGTACTTCAAGCTTCCACCCACAGGGTCAGGCAATATGCAAAACCCAGCTTCTTCATCTTCTAAGATGAAATGGTCCTGACATTTGTTCATATCATGTTTTTCAGAACTTTTACAGAAGAATAAATTCTGATTCCCCCCTCTTCCAAACATGTGATTGTGTCTTCAACTTCTCAGTCCTCAGCTTAAAATTCATTATTACAATCAGTGTTAATACTTTGTAAAATATAATGCGTACCTTATCACGGGTATCTCTGTATACAGGTTTGGATGTAATTCTATATACCAGAGCTTTAAGAACCTTTGTTTTCTCATGTTCAGACATACATCTTTCCTTGGGTTTTTTTGTTTAGTTTTGGTTTTGTTGGGTTTTTTAAATAGTGATATCTAAAACTCAACTACTCCTACGGCAGTATATTTGAAGTTAATCCCTAAAAGGAACAGGGCAAATCATGCAAGTTAGTCTCTGCAAAATTAGACTCTTACTGATCAACTTTGATCTTTGAATTGTAAATGTAAAACCAGTATTATACATTGTCAGCATTTGGTTTTAGGTGCTACAGTGAAGCTTTTTCTCTCACAACTTTGAAAGTCTGGTTTTTGGTTGCTATTGGGAAAGAAATGTAGATTAAGAAATGTAGGTCTTTCTAGGCAATGTGTTTTGGAGACCATAGTAGCTCTCACAGTTCATACTCCAGCATTTTGTGAAAGAGTATTTCAACGACTGTTTTGCACCAGGAAATGCCAGCTTGTTACCATCCCACTTAGAAAGAAAAAAGGAAAGCATGCAGGCTCTGGAAGGTATTATTTAAAATGCAATTTATTACAGTTAATAATATAAAGAAAGAGAGGACAATAGAAAAACCTAGATCTGATCAGATGCTAGGAAACCTGAGCAAAATTACAGAACAAAGGAATCTGGTCCAGTGGCTCTGTTTTCTGGGAAAACAAGTGTAGTCATTTCCCCAAATAATGCTCTTATTTCATACTTCCTTCCTTCCTGTTGCCACCCACTGTCTGTCTCTAGGCTTAAAGAAGGAGCTGATTATTCCTTTGTACTAAAATTGAGATTCATATATATCACTGCTCAGTTTGAAGTCTCTGGTGGTCCTTAGAATCCTCCGTTGGAGGAGGAAAAAGGTGAGGAGTAAACATTCTGTATGGGGTGATGGTGGTGGTCAAAGAGGTTCAGAAGAGCCCTGAGAGTGTATGGCAAGATGGTCAGATATCCAAAGCAGAAATCACATTCTTATTTCCAGATCATCCAACTGCAAGCAGACCAGCTGACTCAAAAACCTTCTCCATCACCTGTGAAGATGCACATGCACTAGGTAGGTAATACTCTGCCATTCAAAAGATAGTTTCCAGAAGTCTGTTCAATTGTCTTTTAAGGGGCTGGAGGGGCTGGGGGAAGGTATGTGTTCAGATTTTGGTCAGAACAAACAAACAAAGAATTTGACATCTCAGGAACAAACAGCTTTATCACGTACACTCATAGGATAAGCTCTCAAGGCCAGAGACTTTTCATATTTTCATATTCTTTAAAAGTAGTGCTTGGTCAGCACTGCATTACTTTTTCAGAGGTAAGAACTGATTACTCTCTCATGCTAGCACGGAGGAGCCCATGGCTAGGTGAACAGACAAAATATAACAATCCCTTTGGTATCCCAGCATTGTCATGAACATGATGTACGTACTGCTTCTCAAGTACCTCTCCATTCTTGGCATTTTAACTAAGTGCAATTCCCTTTTGCTCTTTAGGAGCTGCTGGATAACCAACAAAACTATATCAAGCAGTCCCTGTCTCCCTGAATGTTATCACCCTTTCCAGGCCTCATTCTCTGTTCCTCCTGGTACCCTGCCTGGCAATGGAGAGAAATGTTCTTTCAGTAACATCGCTATTGCCATATTTTGCAGCAGGCAAATAGGACTTGAAAACTTAAAGCTGCTTTTTGACCTGGCCATTTCTCTTTACCTCCTCAGCAAATATTTTAAAGGCTGGATAACGTTATCTGTGATTCCACTTCTCTGACTTATGCCTAGGGCTGGAATTAACTACAGAGAATGGCAAGGATCCCACGTGGTATGGTGAAAATCAAAAGCAGAACCACAAAGGTACTTCTCTGGCTGCAACTTACTCTCTTGCCTTTCTTTTGTGTTGGAATCCTTTTGTTAGCGTGAACACGGATTTTTTCACAGCTGTTCTTCCCTCCTGCAGGCTGCCCCAAACACTGGGAAAAATATGGGGGAAAATGCTACTTCTTTTCTCAAAGGCAGAATAAATCCAATTGGAATGACTCCCGTAAAGAATGTACTGACATGGAGGCTGACCTGGTCATCATTGACAACAAGGATGAACTGGTGAGATCAAAATTCATGGGGTTTGACCTGTATGCCAAAGGGCTAATGGGTTACACTTGCGTATTCTCATGCTAGATGTCTGCTTTCTCATGTTAGATGCCTTTGCAGATCTATAATCCACTGCTAGCTGTATACACCAAGCATCCCTATACGGCAGCAAACACCTTCACAGTAAGATGCATCTTGGTGGTTCAAGTCTTGCACCTGGGAGCTTCTCTCTGCAAGCATGCTCCCATGGGAAGGACTACACTCTCTGCCGAGATGACTTCTGTTTTAAAGACATTTAGCATACAAACCAAGACATACAAGCAGACACTTATTTGTGAGAGGGTTTTTTTTTGATGAAAACTGAAAAGGCTTTCCTATCACAATCAGAATAGAAAAGTATCTCCAGGTATCAGGTCATACATGGCTAACTATAGCATATAGTTTTAATGCTATCACAGGTGTATTATTCTTTTTATTCTATTCCTAAGAAGCCCCAGGAAGAGAAATGAGATTAAATAAACTGGAAAAATTTGGCATTTGAAGCGGTGCAGAGAGATGTGTGGCTGGATGCATGGTGTACTTGCAACGTTGGTCATTTAGCACTAAGCTTTCTCTGTACCTCTGGTGAAGACAACATTATTTTAATGTATTATTATTCTCTGTTTCCTTTCTAGAATTTTCTTTACAAACGATCTAGAAGTAGTTACTACTTACTTGGACTCACATACTCTCACAGTGAGAAGAAGTGGAAGTGGATTAACAACATGGAACTTAGTTCAGACATGTAAGCCTTTTTCAGCAAGTCACTGTGATGCAATGTCTGCAAAAAGTGAAACATAAAAACACACAAACAAACCAAACCAACACAAAAAACTCCAAACAAACCCCAGACCAAACAACAGGGAGTACAAGCGAGGTCAGGGACCGTAATCTGCAGCAACCTGAGTCCTTTTGATTCAGGTGCTTCAGCACATCCCTGTGACAAGTCAAAGGGAGCCTGTAAGTCGTGGGAACACAGGCATGTCACATCAGGATGGCAAGAGAGAACACAGCTGTAGTTCTGGTGAGTAAGGAGGAATCTGATTAGACTGAATTCAGTGAAGAAAAGAAGGGGCAAGGAAGTGTACTGCCAGCACCACTGAATGGAGACTACCAAAGAAGGGGAAGGTCTCTAGATGGGAAACCATAGCCCATATACTTTTGTTCACGTCTGGGGAAGAAAATTAAGGAATGGGAGTGAGAGTCCAGCAAGGGAGCCTCTAATCCCACTGACAATAATATAGCTTAGCAGCAAGGCCAGGTGCCACTCTGCCTTTCATGGAAGTGATATGACTGTATTACGTTCAGCTAGGTCAGGAATGCAACTAAATCTGGCTTTCTCTCCCTGTTCAGGTTTTGTATAGGAGGAGATTTTACTGACTATTTCTGCACTGTCATTGGACATGGCAAAGTAGAAACTGCACCTTGCAGTGGATCCTTATCAACACAAAATATGTGCGAAAAAGCTGCAGATATTTCAGAAATCCAGGAGAGCTAAAAAGGAAGAGATCCAAGCAGCAATGTGATCCCCAGCTTTCTGTAGGAACGGCAGATGGTATTTGTGTCATTTATCTCTAGCTGTCTAAATATCTAGTCAAAGGGACTCTTACAGGATCCCTCTAGACACCCTGCCAAGCATAGCACATTCTTTCCCAAGATATGTGGCTTAAGACTGGATGGGTTCCCCTCTAGAAGGGCATTTTCACACATTAGGAGCCTGGGTGACTTCCTTATACCAGATGCCCAAGTTTCAGGCAGCCACTGTTATATGAGTCCAGCCTTAGGGATAGGTGTGATCACAGACAGATCCTGTCTCTTATAGACACATGCATATGCACCCATACATTTAGAGCCCCGCTTATGCACAAGGAGACACTTCAAAGCCTTGCCATGCACTAGTCTTCCCTGCAGCCACAAGTGAAGGTTAGCACATATATGTATTTTTGATCCTGTAGAAAAGTGCAACCACACTCACTGCCATGTGTCATAGATATGATTGACAGGACAAAGTCAAATGTGTGTGTGTATAAACCTTACTCTGTAAAAAACTGTCTGTTAAAAACCACACTGGATACCAAACCTAAAATGCCAAGGCTAAAATGCGATTCACCAGGCTTTTGTGACTCCGAGGATTATCACTCTTACTGTCTCCATTGAGGCAGAATCATTCGTGCTTCAAATGGCACCACTCATGGCTCTCTCCATTTGCAGGATGGAGCAAGATCTGAGAATTCCTTGATGAAGTGACAGTGATGTCATACTTTCTCATTGGGGGGAAAAAAAAGTTTTTTCCTTAATCAAACAATTTATAATTGGAACATTGCAGCCAAGGGTAGTGAAAATGGAATCATACAGGAAAAATTCTCTCATTCTGATTTGAAAGCACATTTTGATGTCTCTCAGACAAGCAATACTCCTCACTGTCCCCATTCACCAATGGCCATGTTGATAGGTAAATTAACAGATGGCTAATATTGCCATTCTTCCAGCATATGAATGGAAAACACCTTGACATGCTACTTCCTCACAGCTTTCTTAGATGAACAGAATATCATTGTGGGGGAGTGAGGGAAAAAACTCATTAGAATAAGCTTGTTAGTTGGAAATAATCTTGTCCATGGCAAATAACCAGAGGAAATGAGAAGCATCTCATAGAAACTGGCTACTCAGAAATAATTTACCATGGTTTTGTGTAACC
This sequence comes from Neopsephotus bourkii, assembly GCF_033783945.1. Taxonomy (NCBI): domain Eukaryota; kingdom Metazoa; phylum Chordata; class Aves; order Psittaciformes; family Psittacidae; genus Neopsephotus; species Neopsephotus bourkii. The sequence continues at coordinate 1,705,195 of NW_026900624.1, read as the reverse complement.
CAGAGAAGACTGTGGGCCTTTTGAAAAGCAGGTATCTGTATTAAAATTATGGCAAAGTTAAAGGTCTCAGGAGGATTTAACATCCATAACTAGTAGAGCAATTATCATTACATTTCAATGACATTATCAAAAACAGACAGCAGACAATAAGGATGAAGATTCTTTCTTCTTCTCCCTTTTCAATTTGAAAGTCTGAAAGCAACAATTTCAGCTGTGCTGTAATTCCAGATACACTGAAAGATCTGTCAATGATCCACCCTGTTAGATTGCAAAAGTATACTCAATTTCCATATTGGACAGGAGTCTGGGATTGGAGATAATGCCAGACCTCAAAAATAGCCACAGGGCCAGGTGACCTATAGACAAGCATACTCCTACAGGTTAGTAAGAATATGAACAGCATCACTATTAAAGAGTTTACCAAGTTCCTTGGAAATGGATCTGACTTTGGTAGATGAAACTCCACTGATTTTTGCAATGAAATGTAGAGATTGCGTATTTCTATTGTTATCTATCACAGACAATGAAGATCTGTATAATTAAGCTCAGTGATATGAGAAGTGCAGTGCACGACTGTTTGTCTAACAGTTTCTTCTTGTCTCAGTGTATTTTAGATAAAGCTTTTAAGAAATTTATCCCAAAATAAAAAACACATACAAAACCACTTTGTATGAGGATGTAAGTTGAGATCTTCTTGATGGAGAGCATCAGAAATGAGAAAGTGTAGATAAAGCTTCAAGAGCAGCAACTGAAGCTGTATTCAAGGCTATTTTAAAAATTTGCTCTAAAACTGCCCTCAGATGTATCCATCACCAGTCACCTATTTTCAGTGGCAGAGCAGAGATTTTTTTTATAAGCCAGATAGTTTTACCATACAGACATCACACTCAGGATTCTCACTGAATTTCATCTTGAGAGAGATATCTCTTACAGCATTTTGTTACTTCAGCTAGATGCATAATAGCTCAGGATTCCTGCTTGAAATTTACAATTTGCTTTTGACCATAAAAATACTAGAATGTAAGACCGGTGTACCACTTTTCTATTAGATCATTTGATTCATACTGTATCTTTCATTGTATCTTAGTGCATTAGGTTTATTTCTTTTTATTTATACCAAAAATGCTATAATGTATCTTGAAATCCGTATTCTCCTTTCCTTCTGTTGCACTGCAAAGTTCAAGTTGTGCAACTGAGAGGTAAATATCATGGCTGAGTGACAAAGGATACTTTTCCGTAAGTTACGTTAACAAAAAAGAAATCAGCATCAATAAATGCATATGGAAAGGACAATGAGTGGGAATCTGAAGTATTTAAAAAACATTTTTTAAAGGAGTTGGCAAATACAGTGTCTGTCTTTTATCCACTGAACTTGCTCATGTAGCAGTGTATTCCAGTACTGCCCTCTGAAAATACTGAAGTGAGACAATGTCACTGAAAAAAATACCAGCTTCAATAGCAGACAGCTCCTGCAAGATATCCCAGTGAAATTCCAGAGCAGCAAGAAAGAGGAAACAATAAGAGAAGCAAAATTGAGAAAACTCATGACTTGAGATGAAGCCAATTTTATAGGTGAAGACAACTGAAAAAAGGAAATGATGCAAGAGCAGCCACTCACCACCTCCCACAAGCAAACTTATGCCCTGTCAGTCTCTGAGCAACAGCCACCTTGGAAGCCAACAATCCTCCCCCATCTCCTTCTTTTGTTGCTGAGTAAGATGCTATATAGAAGAAAAAAGCCTTTGATTAATTTGGGTCAGCTCTGCTGGCTATGTGTCCTCCCACCTTCTTGCCCACTCATGGTACATGGAGACAGGGCATAGAGTAAGAAAAAGGGAAAGCCTTGATGCCGTACAAGCAATGTTCAGCAACAGACAAATATTAGAGTGTTATCAACATTGGTTTAGCCACAAATCCAAACCTCTGCATCATACAGGTTGCTATGAAGAAAGTTAACTCCATCCCAGCCATGCCCTGTACAATCTCCGCCCCTTATTCTCTATCATTTGCATCATGCTCATAACCCCTCATCAACACCCATGCTATTCTTTGACGTATACATTGATGTCATTCCCTTAAGTCTACAGGGGACTATCAAAGGTTGATTCTGATATGCATCCAAATATCCATTAAAGTTTGTTCAGATATTTCAGTCTGTGACGTCATCTGTTACAGTGGTCACTCAGGACAAGAGGGGTGGCACATCATCACAGACTGTTGGGTGCTAACACCAGTCTTGGCAGGGTTATCGCTGTACTTGCCCCGGTTCTTGTGAGGCTCTTACCCTCCACTGGTTCAGGTGGTTCCTGCTATAGTACCTGATATAACATACAACTCAAATCCTGACTTATTTTCTCCCTAAGTTAATTCCCCTTCAGGTGCATGCCTGTTTTCCCCATCCTCCCACATCACCCTCTAAGTGCATCCACATCCTTGAGTGAAAGCAATCCCTCAAATGGATCTAACTGTTCCCAAGGGAGGAGCAATCCTTGCTGTCTTTCCCAGGCAGTTCCCTTACCTCTACTACGGTAACCTTACTTCCTGCTACAGTGTGTGGAGCATTTGCCTGGGAAGGAACAAGTCAGTCAGCAGAACCACTGGTGTTAACCAGCAAAGTGGCTTCTGCTAAGTTTACATCCCAGTGTTTCCATGTCTCATGATTCAGAGAAAACTCCAGGAACAAACTTCCCAACAAAGTTTTCAAGCTGACAAGCAGGTATTCTTTATTGTGGTGCCGGGAGACACGCGGGATAGCTCCTCCTAACGTGTGTCCCCGTATTGCTATGCAAGCCATCCTTATATAGTCCCTGTGCAGACATACATATTCATGAGGCTACGTATGGATTACATCATTTTCCAGAGAGTCCCCCGCCTGCGTACAGAATTGTGGTGGTGGTCTCTGAGGGTCGTTTACTTCTTCCAACAATCTTCATCACTTCTGGCAGCCTTTGGAGCACGCGCAGTAGATGCTCATACCAGTTTAACTTGTTCGTTAGCACCAGAGACATAATAATCCTCCTATCCTCCTAATTATCAGTTAGTTTAACTGTAGCCCATCCTGGACATGCAGATACTCCTTATCCCTGTGTCCTGTTCTTCTAGCCTGTTTTTCTTAAAACTATGTCAACTACAATGGTTTATCTTGTGAGAATTCTCAGTATGTTCTCTAGCTGTACTCTGGTTTTTTTTCTATGTATCATGCACCTCAGTAATTTTCCATTGGTACTGTTACAAAGGCATCAAACTTAATATTACTTAAAACTGATTCTAAAGGTTTTTATATATTCCATTTTGTGATTTTGTGCCCCCTTGTCTCACTCAGCACTTACCACTCTCAGGTTAGTCTTTAGGAAGTTCATTGTATTGCTCAACCTTTCCAGAGCCAGTAGGTGACAGGGGATGTGATACATGCAATGAATCATAGAATCATAGAACAGTTAGGGTTGGAAAGGACCTTAAGATCATCAAGTTCCAAGCCCCCTGCCATGGGCAGGGACACCTCTCTCTAAACCATCTCACCCAAGGCCTCGTCCAACCTGGCCTTGAACACTGCCAGGGATGGAGCATTCACAACCTCCTTGGGCAACCTATTCCAGTGCCTCACCACCCTAACAGGAAAGAATTTCCTCCTTATATCCAATCTAAACTTCCCCAGTTTAAGTTTTAACCCATTACCCCTTGTCCTATCACTACAGTCCCTAATGAAGAGTCCATCCCCAGCATCCCTATAGCCCCCCTCCAGATACTTGAAGGCTGCTATGAGGTCTCCACGCAGCCTTCTCTTCTCCAGGCTGAACAGCCCCAACTTTCTCAGCCTATCTTCATACGGGAGGTGCTTCAGTCCCCAGATCATTCTCGTGGCCCTCCTCTGGACTTGTTCCAACAGTTCCATGTCCTTTTTATGCTGAGGACACCAGAACTGTACACAATACTCCAAATGAGGTCTCATGAGAGCAGAATAAAGGGCCATGTTCCTTGGCCCTGGTTGACTATGGAATTGTTTTGAAAATAGGTCCTGTTGCCTGACTCAATACTGAGGTACCACGTTCCTAAACAACTTGCTTTTCAAGGCCCAGGATACTGTTCTGGACAGAGGCATGGGCTACAGGGTACGTTGCCAGCAATCTGAAAGTCATCTCCACCGTGGCAAGTACGTAGCACTTGTCTTGGCAGGTTCATGGCAGCAATTCCAGTTCAGAACATGCATGTTAGTGCAAACGGGCTGCCTCAGTAGCCTGCTGTTACCAAAGAAGTAAACCACAACAGAATTTCATAGCAAGCACCTGAATCTTTCTAGTTCCTCATTGCCTGTCCCGTTCTTATCATTTATGAATTTGAAGGTCCCTGGAAAGTGTGTGCCTTTGGAACTGAACACAAGCCTGGACACCAATACCTAGAAGAGTGTTGATAATATCTATAAAACCACTTAGATATTAGCAGATGTTTTCAGATCATTTACCCTTTCTATCCAAGAGAACATAGTGACTGCCCACAGTGTCACAGTGAGCTTGGGAAGAGCTATTGCTCTGCCCTAGGCAGGTGTCACAATACTCATCATATTCCCCCTGGGACTGTCCCAACCACATGCTGCGAGGGTGTCAGCAGGCCACTCAGCTGTGCCCCACCTCACATTCATTTTATGAACTCCAGGTGCTGATACTAGCACACATCCTTGCCCTAATTTGTGCATGGTGCCTGCGCACCCACAGCCACTGCTTCCCTGCAGTGTGGGTTTCTGTGTGGGACCTCACCCCGTGTCAGGGGGTAGCGAAGAGGTACCTCTAGGCTACTCACAGCACTGTGTGAATCACTGCCTCCTAGCTCCTGTGAAGGGATAGTCCCATGCAAATGGACTCATCCATCACAGTTACTCTCTTTGCTTACAAGGCACCTTCTAGCCCAGGATATAATTTCCAACCATTTCTTGGTTTTCATGCTGCCACAGAAATAAGTAGGCAGTTTCCTTCCACATACCTCTGCCCCCACACAGTCTTATCTAACAGAGAAAAAGGAAGCCCCTCTGCATAAATTGCATAATTCAGTTTCAGCTGTGAAACTGAATTATGCAAGATAGAATGAAAATTTTCCCATCCAAAATTAACAACTCTGCAACAAATGCTTCCCTCTGCGATTTCATTGCCCCCTCTTCTGGTGTCATTTATTTGGCAACAGAACTTCTATTCCCAGCTAGATGTTCACAACACTTGCCTCGTGAGAAGTGCATTTGAGGAGGAGGACCAAGGTCAAGCAGTGCTCTTGTCCAGCAGGAGTCAGTGCTGTGACTTTTAAATGATGTGTCCTCTAAAATAATTACTATAAAAAGGATGGATGTCAGTGTTTACCAATTAATTGATTTCTTGGTAAGTTCTCAGAACTCCTTATATGAGTGGTATAGTGACTCAGTATTGCAGGAGTTCATAGACAAGAAGAATGTGTATATATATATATATGTATATATACACACACACCAGCATTTAGTACTAGGGCAGTGTTCAGCTCCCCTTCTTTGCAGTAAACCAGAGACACAGACATGGAAGACATTTTACTCCATGCATTGGATGTGTTTTATAAACCCAACTGCATCATATTTATTTGCGTCTAGGCAGGACTGCAGAGGGTGCTTTGAGCCCTCTATTTTATATTTGTATATGCAGTATCCAGTATTACTCAAGCTAAACAATAAATAACTACTGAAAAAAAACATATAGGTATGTCAGTAGAGTAGATAAGAAAGGAGTCTTGCATCAGCTCTGTGTGCATAATAATCAGTCAAGGAAACACCATACATCTGTTCAAACTGCCTGCGCCCACTGATCTAGGATGTTTCAAATATCTTACAAGCGATCTACAAAAAAGCTCTTCTCCACATAGCACATCTGCATGCTGCAGAGTGATGCCAGCATTTCAGCAAATCTCTCAGCAGCCACTATTGCACATTCCAATCGCATTCAACCATTTGTGGTGCTGGGACCCAGCAATTTGGATCTGGGAAGCTGCACAACTTGTGGTGCCCAGTGGTAGCAGTATGTCAGTGCAACTGTCCCAAGTTTCTTTTCCTGCCACAGTAAGTCAGGTCCTTGCAGAACATCTCTTCCCTTTTCCTGTAATTGTATATACCCAACAATTGCCATCTGAAAATAACCAATGACCCACTGCAGTTTAGAAGGTCACTGAGATGCAGAGGAGAGAAGGAACATCTTGAGGTAGCCAGAAATCAGTCTTGTAAAATGTTCTGTGTGGGCTAAAAATGTTGCCCTAGAAAAGGACAAGTCAGGGATTCATCCTTCTGACAGACCACTGCTGTTCCCTAGCTGCTCTTACTGGAACTCTCCATGCCAGAATGTAAGAGGCACATCATCGATGGCATTCATCTAAAGACACTGCTGACTAGAAAGGATGAGTTTCCAGAATCCATCATGGTCTCTGATGATTCCACTGCTGCTCAGCTCTGCCCACTGCTGCCTCTCTCACTAGTACCCTTCTGTTTTGGTTCTGTTTGGTTTGTTTTCCTTACCCCATAGTCATATACAGCAAGGCAATTCCTTATGGACTATTGTCAAGACTAGACTTGTCCTATCTGTTCTGTACAAACTACTGTGAAGATCAGTTAAAAGGGGATGTAGTAAAGAACATGCTGTGCTCAAGCAAACTAGGCTCAATCACCTAGCCTTCTTTTCTGAATGCTGCTGCAAATAAGCCTAGAATGGAGGGTGAATAAAGTTCTCTAGTGGACATTTGTCCCTATAATAGCCTTTACCTACCCCGACCCCTCTGCTGTATGTCTGACTTCTGACCACTCTGTATTTTACACTTTTTCCCCCTAGCTTTTCTTTGTGGTGGCTCCTCATGGCTGTGCATAAGTGTAGCTACTTGAGTAGATAAAGGACTTTTTTTCCTTTGATATTTAGACCATAAACATCTGGGCTGCAGACACTTTAGTCTTGAATTTCTTTGAGGTTAAAGTGAAAAAAACAATATGGCTCTAAATGATAAATGCAACAAAAGAAGAAAAGGACTTTGCTGTCAAATGGACAGTTCAGCGATGATGAACTGCCGACATAGATCTGCTGTCAAAAGAGCAAGCAGGCTTATAGAATACACAAAGGATAGCACTGACAATATTCCAGTACTCATAGAAAATCAGTGATGTTTTGGTTTCCTCTTTAGCATGTACTCCTCACACCATGAGGCAGTCTGATGTCTTCTGCAGACCCATCACCCCATGCAGGTCTTTCACTGCATTTCTCATACAACATGCTTCCCTTGCTTTGGTCCACCAGGGAGGACAGTACTTCTTGCTACACTACCTTCAGCACTACAGCAGGCAATGGTAAAATTGTAGGGTAAAACAGCAGAGAATAAAAGCCATTAAACTGACACAGATTAGGAGAAGAACTCTTTCTGAGCAGTCCAAATGTTATTCATGCCTTTGATGGAAGGTGCCCGGCTCTGTCGGCTGCAGCCATGAGATAAGTGCACAGGATGCTGAACAGGAGTCAAGTAGCTCTGACAAGAGGATGACTCACCAATTCAGAAGTCACAGGTGAACGCTGCACGAGCTTCTTTCTTCTCCTCTTTGGTCGACAAGGGACATATTAGTAGAAGCAATGGAGGTCTCTGGGTGATGATGTAGCGGCATGATCTCATTTCAGTTCTGGCCTCTAAGAGCTTCCTGGGGCAGATGAACAGTCTGCAGACACTCTGCTGCTTGCTACCCATACAGGAGACGTGATGACACCAAACTCAACTGGCAAAATCTACAACTGGACTTTTTTAGACCTTTTTTTGGTTTCTGCAAAGGCTTCAAATGGTGAGGGACTTTCATAGGGTTAAACGTGATGTTTGCTCTATGGTGAATCACTTAGTATTTAAAACAAATTCTGCACGTTCCTGGAAGATAACATTTACAGAAAGTACAGCTACTAATCGGTACTGATGGCCAGTCCACAAGGTTCTGTAGATTAAGCCAAATAAGCTTCTTTATATCATCTGAGTTTTCAACTGTAATTTCCTGTCATGCTTATTTTTATATTCTTATCTGGGTTATTCAGCTTACTAGTGTTAATCGTTTTCATAACATTATAATGTTGTGATGCTTTTTCTTCCATTAAGATTTTGAGTCCTTGAAGATGGAGGCTATGTCTTGTACTACAAGTGCTATAAACCAGTAAATAACAATCCTAGTGAATAACAGCATCACCAAAAATACAAACATGGCTCATAACATAGCTGGATTCCTTTCTCTTGTGCCTCCTATTCCAAATAATGGTATTCAAGACTTCTGCAGATGAATGACTGAGCCTTTCTGGTGTAGAAGACCTAGCTGTCCAATGCAGTATTCTCAACCTGGCACTTCATAAAGTGCTTATTACTTCACAAATACTAACTTAACCTCTGCAGTAAATACAATCTGCTAATACCTCTGTTAAACACTTTCTAAAGAAGACTTTTTATGTTCAAAACTACTAAGCACATATGATGTCCCATAAGCCACCTAACATTATTTCTGCTACATTCATCCTTCACCTTTTTCTTTCATTTTATTGCCTAAAACATGGATATTTCCCATATTATTTTTACTTATCTGATTAGTTTCATGTTATACAGCAGAAATGTTTGCAACTTAAAGATAAGCAAATGCAGTTGTCTTTGCAGGCTAATGATTTCACTTTGGGAACTGCAGGAACCTCTCAATGCCATTCTGAAACTATATCGCCTCAAAAAGTTATAGGCACTTGAACAGTAAAAATGTTATAACTATTAAGAAAGAAATGTATTTTTGTTCAACTGAACACAAGGCTAATGAGAAATAAAGTTCAGGAACAGTAAGCAAACCCAAGTCTTTCAGCATCTTCCTCCTTATTTACTGGTAGCATTTCTATGGTACAGAGGCATATTGAGATCAGGAGGCTTTGATGAAGTACAGTAACAACAAACATAACAAATCAGCTTTTCTTTTAGCTGCATGAAAGGTACTTGTCAATAGATCAACCAAGAGTTACAAGCTTTAAAAACAATGCAAGAAGAAACACACTAATTCAGCTCCTTTTCTAATAAATGGATTGGCCCAATTCAGTGGGACCTTAAGAAACTAACACTTGTCTGATATACATAGACTTTACAAGAGTTTCCAAAGCACCCTGAGATACCAGAAGTCAATGTCTCGCCTGGGATACAAATGCCTCAAGGTCTGACTACAGACTTGGAATTCACTAATAGTCTTTCCACAAACTGGGACAGGCAGGGGGAGACAGAGATGAAACCAGCCAAAAGCACTGTAAATTAGTCCACCATATTTCACTCCGTGCAATCACAGGGAGACTGCCACTAGCGTGGGAGCTGTTCAGTGGCAGTTGAACTCAGGTGTTGCTGCAGTACGCGACTGTGGCCAGAGCGCAGTTTCCTATGCGGATACTCTGCCTCCACATTTCTGACATGCAGTGATTTCTCCTTGCAGTCTCACTGTAACAGTTAATTTTAGTGTTCATAGCTTGCATTCAGATCTTGAGAAAAGGTAGGGGTAGCATGTTAGTGGGTAGTAAGAGGCAATCAAAGATTGTGGTAGCAGTGAGCAGGAGGTGGCACCGCAGAATCCAACTGTAACTTTCTCAGTCAGTCCCTCTAGTATTGCAGAAGCTGTTGCTTTCTTCCAGGGAAAACAATGGATTTTGTAAAATACCACGCTTTTTACTTAGCATGTTTGTATTTCCCCCTACAACATGGCAATATTTTAAAGCAATTCTCCACTAATTCAGTTTGCAGGGCATTTTTATCTTATGCCTTTAGGAAATCCATATATTCTTTTTCAATCTTCATTTTATAAAACATGGGAACATTCCACAAAACCAAATCTGCATGTAAATAAATACACAGCCCTTGCACTGCCTTAAGGAAGACATTTTTTTTCCCGCAAGAATAAACATATTCCTTTCCCAATCAGCTATCCTCAGCACCCCAACAGCCTCTGTGAGGTCTGTGCGAGACGGCTGTGCAGAGGAATTTGCAGACTTACCTTTGCAGAGGCCCATACGCCTCCAGCTGGTAAGGTACAAGAATGGAGAGCCAGCAGCCCAGCCTCAAGCTGGTAAGGTACAAGAATGGAGAGCCAGACAAGCATCCCTCTTGCACTCAGTCTGTACACTGCATTCTGCTTGGGTATGAGGATGAACTCTCCTCCAACACCAGCCTGAACACTCCACACATATACTCAACTAGTCTATTGCAGTTCAGCAGCAGCACACCCCACCACCCCCCCAGCCAAGGTGGTGAGAGCCTGCTCCTTACTCTTCTTCAGACTGGAGATGTCTTAGCCAAACTGGTCAGGGAAAGTAAAGGTTGAGTGTCTCACTTACACATACCTGGGGTTTCAGAACAACAGATGATTCACAATTGAGTATGTTACAGGTTCTCTTTTTTTGTTGTTGTTTTTGGTCAGCCTGGAGAATGTCTACAACTGTCAAACACATTTCCTGTATTTGTGGGTGAGTAAGCATGCACACAGTGCTTGTGAATGATCTGTGGTTGTAAGCCACAGTTATTTTTCACCTCAGTGGCAAGCAGGATTGAGTGGCAAGAGAGCAAACCACTTCTTCAGAGTGAATGAGTGCTGAATAACCCGTTCTTAGAATAACAGCTATGCATACATTTGCATTCCACTATCTCTTTGTATGCAAAACCTGCTCTGTATGAAACAGGTCTTGAACCTCCCGCTGCCCTAATTCCACCCCCACTCTCATTCTCTGTCCCTCTGGACTGGGGTCTCACAAGCCTTTTTGAAGTGTCTACAGCCCTTGCTCTCTGGACCCATCAGCTCTTCCCTCTCCCATTCTCCCTCTCCCAGGAATATTCAGTTCCCTAACTTCCCTGAAGTCACTGTGCTGTAAGCCTTGTTCATACGTGTCTTTGGGATTCTTTTTCACGCTTCCTCCTATTTCTTCTCAAGTGCCATCCCAGGCAGGCTGGCCTGTCCGTCTCTCCCAGTCCATTGCTTAAACGAACATCTGCTGCAGACAAAGGCTAAAATAAACTGCAAATCTGTTCATACTTATGGAAGTATGAAGTTTATGTTGTTCTTTATTACCTGTAAATATAAACACTTCGGACATCATTTTCAGCAACTGACTCTTGCTAAAAATCCTTGACAATCAAAGTAATTGGAGACCGCAGTGAAAGCATAAAGTATAACCCTTCATTCTCATGGCTTTCTATTTAAGGTTTTCTCCTCAGGTACAGATGAATGCCAGTTTTGGATAAAACATCACTGAATCCTCATCGGCCTCCCACAGACTTGAGACTGGAAGAGAGCCGTGTTCCTCTGGTTCTGTTGTACGTAAACCAGTTACTGTGTATAACACAGCAGGCAAACCGCCCGTACTGTGCGCTAACCCTCTTGACGGATACGGAACCGGAGCCGAGGAAGCGGATCCCGGCCGCTGGCCGCAGCGTCTCCCGACCCCGGGCTCTCCTCCAGTTCCGGCCCCGTGATTTCCCCACCGGTGGGGCCCCAGCGCCGCATCCATGGGACACGAGGGCAGAGCCTCCCGGGCGCGGGGGCCGGGATGGCGCAAAGGTGAAGGGGCAAAAGGGAGAGGGGCCGGGGTGGACGCCGCGGGGGCTCCCATGCCAGCAGCAGGGCGAGCAGCCGGCAGCCCCTACCGGAGAGAGGGGCCGAGAGGGGCGCAGCCGACGGGGGACTTAAGTGGCCGTGCAGCCGCGGAGCACTGCCCGCTCCGCCCGGCTGCTGCCCTGCGGCCTCCCGGGAGCCTCCGGGCCTCTGGAAACGCCCCCCCGTCCGGTGCCTGCCCGGCTCCGAGGGGCTTATCCGGTGGAGGTCCCGTCGTGCAGCGGCGCCGGCCCTCCGGGGCAGCCCTGGGCGGGCGGAACCCTAGAAGGAGCTGGGCTCCGCGCTGCGAGACCCTCCCCAAAAATGCCCGGAGGTGCCGGGCACGGAGCGGACTGCGGTGTGCGCGGGGGCTGGCCGGGAATCAGCCCCGTGCCAGCATCCCGTGGGGTTAACCCGGTGCGTGAGGCTAGATAACCTCCTCTGTGTGCTGTGCCTCTTCACAGAGAGGGGAGGCTGCCCTGTGCTGGCAGCGGAGTGGGCACCAGTAGGAGGGACCCTCCCTCCCTTTGCAGCCTCGCTGGGGCGCCTCATCCCCTGCTATTGCTTACCAGGGTGGATGCAGGACACGGCAGTGGCAAGTTGGTGAGTTCTTCCCACCTCCAAACCCAGACCGCTGGCTCCTGGAAGGGAGATGGGAAGACGACTCTGAAAAGCTGGATGTTGTTCCTCAGGAGAAGTTTATGACTCTGCAGCTGACAACTTATTTCTCTTATCTATGCCATATTTAGGCATCAGGTTAACCTCAGACTTACTGTTCATATTTTTGTTCCATGCTTGCTGCTTTCTTTTCCAATACTTTTTGAGTGTCAGAAACTACCTCGCTATTAGGTTAAGGGCTGGGCGAGGTAATGAAAAGTAATTCAGAGTTCATGTTAGCTAACTAGCTTCATGATGAGACTCTAAATGCCACACAGTTTCTAGTCTCTAGCTCTGCTCCTGGCTGGCTCTCCACAGAGAGTGATTTTTGGGGGAATAACATCATGGGTCCTGGGCTCTGCTCCCCTGTCAGCTGGTTGTGGTTTGGTTTCAGTTTTGGTTTTGGTTGTAATTCCTGACGTTTCTCTTTTCAGGTCTGTTCTCAAATATCCGGTTATGGCAAGGTGTTGCTGGAGTCCTTGCTGCTGCTGTCATTTTGATTTTGTGTATTCAGTTTGGTAAGTGCGTAAATCATTTAAAAGAAAATATAATTAGCCTTAGCAATTACCAGAATTTTAGGTTTCCAGAGCCTCAGAAGGTTTATTGAGAACTTGCCTCATCTCAAACTTAAACAGATGTCTTGTGATAGACTGTTTAAAGTTGTGGGCAGGTGCAACCCTTGCAGAAGCTATAGTTGTCAGAAATACCTAAGTTGTAGGAGAGTCCTTGGAGGGTACGTTTCTACCACTTCCTTGGATACTTCTACCAGCCCACCTCTGATCATCACTTTAAAAGTATGTCAGCAACCATAGGGGTGCAGGAGGCAGGGTATATAATTAGTTTGCAGTAATTGTTTCTGCTGGGCAGAAGTAATAATGCTACAATTAGATGTGGATGATTTTAGATGATGCAGTCAGAAACCTTCTCCAGTTGTAAGAAATAGGTAGACTGGTTTATGTCTTTTTGCAGTAAACCGTTCTTCAGATTTTCCCATCTGTCCTTCCCTGGAACTCTGTCCATCAGATTGGCTGTATTTCCAGAGAAAATGTTACTACATCTCTGAGAGTGAAGCCAGCTGGAACTCCAGTCAGAGCTTTTGCTCTTTGCACAATGCTTCCCTCTTGGTGATAGAAAATCATCAGGAACTGGTAAGGAAACAAAAGGGGGGAAGGGAGGAGGAGTCCTGGTTTCACCCCGTCTCACATCTAGGGAGTTGCACAATGAACCAGTGTGTTCTTCCAGCCTCTTAGGCTGAACCGTTTGAAGGTGATGCAGAGACCGTGACGTGTCACAGCATGCAGAAAGCTGCATGCCTCCTTTCCCTGCACACAGCAAACATCAGGTTGTAGCAGTTGAGTTTTAGAAAATGCCTGAGGGTTAATGCCCGAGTTAAATTTGGGGCTGCTCACAGCTGTAAGTACTCACATTGAAGGTAACTATCAGGGTAAACGTTGTTGGGTGTCATCTTAATTAGGTAACTGTTCTTTCTTAGCTAGATAGGTTAATGACAGCCGAGTTTGTAGTTATGTTAGCCTTGACCTTTGGAATTAGGAGACAGTTACTACAGGTTGGAGCATCTGTTTCTGTATTATACTGCCATATTAGGAAAGATTTCACCTAGCACAAAGACCTAAGAGAATGTATTCTTCCCTATCTGTTACAGACCTTGATGTCTTTAAGCAGCCTCTCCTTAGGTCAGTCAGGCCTATCACAGACACCAGTATAGGGCATTGGGTGCAGATGTCAGTTCTGCCGCACACACTGGAGCAAGGATCTTCCTTATCTCATCTCTACAATGTCTTCCTAAAGCTGGCTGATAATAAAAACTCAGTATGATGAAGACATGTCAGCAATGGAGAAATGCATTAGCTGCAAAGGTGTTCATTGTTCTTTGAAAGCTTTCTTGTGGAGAGACACTAAAATAATGCATTTGCAGTTCCACAGGAGTTCTGAATATTCAGAAGCATATTGCATTCTCTTAGCTGGCATTTCTGTCACTACAGTATCTGAGTGCTACAGGGATCCTGTTTCAATTCATTTGATATCTGATCAGTTGTAAGTTGGAATCATAGAATCATATAATAGTTTGGGTTGGAAAGGACCTTAATATAATCAAGCTCCAGTCTCCCTGCCATGGGCAGGGACACCTCACACTAAACCATGTCACCCAAGGCTCCATCCAACCTGGCCTTGAACACTGTCAGGGATGGAGCATTCACAACTTCCCTGGGCAACTTCTTCCAGTGCCTCACCACCCTCACAGTAAAGAACTTCCTTATATCCAATCTAAACTTCCCCTGTTTAAGTTTGAACCCATTACCCCTTGTCCTATCACTATGGTCACTGATAAAGAGTTCCTCCCCAGCATCCTTATAGCCCCCCTTCAGATACTGTAAGGCTGCTATGAGGTCTCCACGCAGCCTTTTCTTCTCCAGGCTGAGCAGCCCCAACTTTCTCAGCCTGTCTTCACATGGGAGGTGCTCCAGTCCCCTGACCATCTTCGTGGCCCTCCTCTGGACTTGTTCCAACAGTTCCATGTCCTTTCTATGTTGAGGACACCAGAACTGTACACAATACTCCAGGTGAGGTCTCACAAGAGCAGAGTACAGGGGCAGGATCACCTCCTTCGACCTTTGGCAGGTCACACTCCTTTTGATGCAGCCTAGGATATGGTTGGCTTTCTGGGCTGCAAGGGCACACTGAAGCCGGCTCACGTTAAGTTTCTCATTGGCCAAAAATTCTTTCAGTCATGTGCATCACACAAGATCCAGATGCTGCAGTACCTTGTAGATTTAATTTTTATTATTGTTTCTTCCAGGAGAAAGGCAGGATCATCATTTTGCTTTCGAGCCCTGGGTCAGAGACTGTGTTTTGATAACTGCACTGAACATGCAAAACTATTCTCATACGGGTTTATTTCTACAGAGTTTTATGATGAAGATAACAAAGCAAGACCCCTGGATTGGACTCTACAAAAGAAATGAAGAGTTCTTTTGGGTAGATGGGAAAGCATTAGACACTACACTGTAAGTCGATGTTGAGGGGTTTTGCTGGTGATACTAGATTATAGGGGAATAAGGAAGGATAACTAAATCCTTGAAAGAAAGAACTGTAGTGATGTTGAAGGGATGACTATGGAGAGAGCATGGAATACAAAAAAGATTTCACTTAGCATTGTTAAAACTATACCAAATGAAAGTTAGAATCTAGATTTGTGATGCCAGGTTCAGAAGCAACAAAGGAACCACCAAGATAGCAAAGTGATGAGGAGGAGGATTTACAGTAATACAAATTCCTCATTATAGAATACATTTTGCAAAAGTGCAAACCTACATGCAACCTGCACGAGGTTTATAGCCAATTATTTGGGAGGCTTAAGATGTTTTCCTGCTTCCTGTAGATGTGTCTACAGAAAAGGCTGCCGGAAGGAAAGGTGAAGCTGTGAATTTACGTTGCATGAGCTGCTCTGTGGTCATGGCCTTGTCTTCTATCCCACCAATGGCAGGTGTGGGAGGTTTGCTCCTCCTCCCAGTGGCTGTCCCATCTTCTCAGAGACTGCTGCTTCTTGTCCTGGGCAGCTGCTGGCAGGAGATGGTAGAATTACCGGTGGCAGTAATAAGCATTGAGATTTCAAAAGACTGAAATTAACTTAAAAAGTGGAAAATTTAAATACTTTTAAGTTTGTGACATGACTAGTGCTATGTGACTGTATTCAGGCCATTTCCAAGACTTGAGGGCTTGATCTGATAAAGACCTTACACATTTAATGTGAGATGTGAGCAACACCTAGGCATCTCAAGTTGAAAACTGTAGCCTTTTCTACTCTTGCTTATCCCCTGCCTGTGATACAGACATCCACTGAGGCTTTCATTTTCAGTGATGAAGTTCACATTCTTAGACTTCTGCTTCTGTGCTTGCCTCAGAATGCCCCTTCCATCTCTAGAAAGGCAAACATTTTAATGTCTAAGCTCAGTTGCTGCTGCTGTCATGTTAACACTGGCGGGGTTTGTCCCTTGGCTTTTCCAGAGACCACAATAGTTTGGTTGCACTATTCACAGAATACTGTCACACTTGGTTTGAGAACAGAGTTGGCGAAGAAGACCCTTACCCCTTATACAGGGGCACCTACAGCGTGGAAATTGAAGCTTGCTTCCTGTTTTCCATTGCCCTCTTAACCATAGTACAATGTTTTCAGTTTTGAGGAGAGGGAAATGAGAGAAGCATTTGTTTCCCAGCTTCTATTGTGATGTTTCAGCTGTATAAAAGGATGTAGGTGTCAAAGGTGCAGCCAGTCTTGATAGCACAGCGTCCTTGAGAAGGGCAGACCTGAATTCCAGTCTCCACAATATGGGCATATTTGATATTAAGCAACCACTAGACAAGGTGGGGTAGTACTGCAAGTCCTAGATTTTGTATTCTGGTGGCCAGGCCCCATTAGAAAAAGATGACCTTAGTGGTGTTCTCTTCAAAGCACAAACTACCATCCTGTGATGCCTTGACTATAGTAAATCAGGCTTTGTACAAAGAGAACCTGTGATCCTGAAGTTCTCTTTGCTTTATGGCATTATTTGATAGTGGGTGTCAAAGTAATTGTCTTTCATTCTCTCATACAGGATTGAAGTAAAAGGCTCTGGAAGCTGTGCCTATCTTGAATCCAAAGGAGTCTCGGCCTCTGGATGTTATTTAACCAGGAAGTGGGTCTGTAGTTTGAATATTGGCTTATCACGATAAAGGTGGATGAAGCCGCCACACCTGACATTTGGTGCTCTGATGTGATGCCTACACAGACTATATCTGTACTCTGGGACCTGGGAACACATCTCAGC
Source organism: Neopsephotus bourkii (assembly GCF_033783945.1). NCBI lineage: Eukaryota > Metazoa > Chordata > Aves > Psittaciformes > Psittacidae > Neopsephotus > Neopsephotus bourkii. Next base: position 1,688,110 of record NW_026900624.1, on the reverse strand, counting down.
TCCTGCCTGGAGGTGAATGGTTTTTCTGGTAGCCAGAATTCTGCACCCATGGAGGAAGCCTCTGTTGTTTAAACATAACCATTTAAAAGGCTTCAGCGTCTCGATAAGCCATCTCATTGCCCCATTTTTCTAGCTACCACTCATCCTGTAGGTGCCTTTTGATGTGTTATCAGTATTTCTTCCATTAACTGTTCTCTTGTAGGATCAGGAGCAGCTGCTCTTTTCCTTTTTGGTGTGCAGTTGGAGGTGTTTGTTCTGCTTTTTCCTTAGCCAACCTCTGTGTGCAGGGATGGGTTGTGAAGCTTGGGTCTGCCTGAAATTCTGCCAGTGCCTGTCAGATACAGGGTGATGCAGAAATGAGCACTTTTGGTTTGGACAGGATCATTGCAGATTCTGCTCTCCCAGTTTGATGAGGTGCATCTTGTGTGACTCTGCATTATATTGTGTTTTGTTAATGTTGTTTTACATTGATCTTGCTAAATTAGCTTGACAGTATTAACATTGTGGGATTTATGTAGCTGCACCACACCTGATGTTCTCCTTCCCACAGCAAAAAGAAAAGTCAGGATAAGAGTATTCACCTGAGCATCTGCACGGATGGTGAAGGAGTTTGAGTTGAAACAGTAATAGTGAAGCTGCAGGCATTAATGTTGTAAAGTTAGCTATAGTCTTCAGTGCAAATAGGCGAAGTCATGAGTAGAGAATAACAGAATTAACAGCAAAGGATGAATAAGAAAATTAAGAGAAAAGGATGTTCCTCCACGGCTTCCTCATGGCCTGTGCCTGTCTGAGTCTGAGGGTGGACAGTCTGTTTTCTGGAAGGACAGCAAGTGTTCTCTTCTGTGTGCATATTGTTTTCAGCAGCAACATCCCATGCTGTTGAATTGCTATGAGCCCTAAAGGAACTGAGGCACAATCCCGCTGAACCCTGTCCACTCATGTCTAGCAGGTAACCTGAAGATTTGAAGTGCCCTCTGACCCAGAGGAAGCAAAGCAGCTGGTTTTCCTGGAAGGACTACTCCTATCGGATATCTAGAGAAGGAAAAATAGGAAATTCACGTGTAAGGCAGGGCAAAAGAGCTTCCTTGATCGTCATAAAGTCTGGAAAATTGTTTTTCTTGTGATTTGGGTGCTATGGAGAGGACTATGGGATCTGTGGGACTTCTCGAAGGAGCAAGTGGAGCAATTTTTGGAGTAGCCACTAGAGTGCACTGTAGTTCCAGAGAAGGGAAGCTCATTGTGCCTTCCCAGTTGCTGAGAATGTAAAACTGCACCATGTTTGACAGCGTATTTGATGTGTGTTTGTTCGCTGGGTTTTCTTGTCCTGTTTGTCATTAATTTTGCCTTCACTGTGTTTTTATGCAGATTTAATTTCTGTCTACTTTTGTTCAGCATTTTGTTTATGGCTTTGTTATTTTCTTGGCAATGGGACCTTGCTGTAACAGGACCGTGCAGTATGATTATTGTTAACAACTGACTTTACTATGGTTATTTATATCTGAGCACTAATTTTGCTGAACTACCCTTTTTATAAATGTTTATATTCTTTATAAGCACAGTAACAGTACTCTATGGTCTGAACAGCCTAATAATCTATGTGTTAATTTATATGTAACTAGTTGGGGAGGTGTTACTCTGCAATCTTTTTAACTTAACTAGCTCTGAAGGACATGGTATGTGCAATAGTCCTGAAAAGGTACTTACTAAATATCTTTACAGAGCCTCTGAGTTACAGTGGTTTGTGTCTTAGTATGGTGCCATTAACAGTAATTTTTTAGCTCAGGTACCATATGGGGGAAAAGAAAATCACCAGACTAAAGCAAAAATGTTCAGGTTTTGAATATGACAAGATCTTCAATCATAATGTTGGCGTTAACAGGAGACAAGACATTTCACCCAAAGAAGAGAGCATTTTACTTTCTAACACTTCTAACAGTTTCATGTTTCAGAATGTGTCAGACTTTTAACAAAAGCATGTAACTGAAATGCTGAAGTACTCCTGTGGAAACTGCTGAAATGTACATAGAGAAACACACAAAGTACAGTAACATTGGAGGGAAACGTGGAATTTTCCACATTTGGTCTTGTAAGGTTTTCTAAATACTTGCATTAGAGGCATACTAGAGGTACATTTCACAGAATCAGTGGAAATTGTAAAGGATAAGGAGTATTCATGTACTGTGTTGTGTCTTCGCCTTTCTTAACGAACTGATTTACCTGAATGTTGCCTTTAACTACAAAATAACATCACTTTTGCATTTCTTTCCCATCAGTGTTGTCTATGGGTAGAGTCCAAAAAAAAGGGAAATTTTGGTTCTTAAAAGAGGTTTTGGAGCAACTGTGAGCACAGTAGGTTATAATGAAAGCTCTGTTGTAATCTTAAGGGCTGCAGTTAGCATCTTCTTCAGTATCCAAAGTCTGTCATGCTAAGAAATGAAGGGTCAAGAACTAATGATCTAACTTTACTCAGAGTAGGGTTTGATGAAGTACTTCAGTGACCATTTCTTCTTTTTTAATTGGTGGAATTACTTAAGACTTAATGACTGTTTAAAATGTCAGTAAGAGCTTCCTAAGGCCCTGCAAAACCATGTTTAATTATGTTGGTAACAGAGATTGCTCAAATACTAGACATTTCATGAATACTGTTAAAACCTAAACACCAAAACTGATTAGAAAGAAGGCAGCTCGGGAGTTTTAAGTTTTTCTTGTTAATTCAGCATGGCTCAAGAAACATCTGCCATAAAACCAGCAATTCAGTGGTTGTCTCCAGTGCATGACGAAGGATATGCTTTAAGTACCCTGAAGGTGTATTTCCTCAATTGGAATGTATCTATATAAAAATACATATAGACAGATACGTATACTGTAGATAGATATATCTTACTCATTTCAGGCTCTTCCCTTGCCTTTGCTTCTCTGTTTAGAATAAACAAACCACTCCTCTTCCCCAAACACATGCTGCACTGAATTTGGGGGATTTTTCACTTTTTTTTTAACATGAGAAAACCAGTTTTTCAAATGAGTCTTTAGCCAGTGATGCTGCATTCTGGAGGGAGGAATTCTGTGTTGTCTATTTATTTGAAAAGAAGTCAGCCACCCTGAAGATACTGTACTTTTCAATCTGTAGCCCCAAAGTAACAAAGACCCACTGTGCTGTGCCAGTGGAACACAGCAGACTGTGTCATGTGATTTGTATCTCTTTCACTGAAGATCTCTTATGCCCTTTTAACTCTCACTTATGCATGCCTACTACCTTCCTAGGATCTCTGTCTTAGCACCTCTGTTAAGTGCGGTGTTACCCATCAATGTGTGCAGATGGAGAGGTATCAGTCTAGGTCTTACCGTATCGCTCATTTTGTTCCATAGCTACAGTCATTTGCATGCAAAAGCCATAGTACTTTATACCAAGAGCTCATGTGCAACCATATAGGTTGGTTACTCATCACAAGTTGCCAGACATTAATCACATCCCTCCACAGGGACACTACACATGTAGTGCAGGTATGAGACAACGTGCCTGGGAAACTGCAGCTGCCTTTAATTGTGTGTATCATAGCAAAGATGAGATAAATGCTTTAAATTTCAAAAGACATGTTGGACTTGTTTCTCTCATTGCTAACAAACACTCTAATTCCAGTCTGTGCAGTTGTGGTAGAGTTGCACCTTGGATTTTAACGTTAGGTTTTGTTTTGTTCTGTTTCCTCCAAACACAACTAACCGCATATGGTTAAGGTAAAAAGTACATGAAATTATAGTAAAACTCTGGAAATTTAGAATCTCCCATTGACTGGCCCTGAAATTATTGCATAAATTCTAGGAAATGAGTAAGAATTCAGCTTCTGATTTCTTGCACATCACACGGTTCAGGCGCACAGTGCTCATCTTCACAAGTACCTCTTCTCCCTTGCCTTTTCCTAGAGGCAACTGCTGCCAATGGCTGGCTGTGAGAAGGCTCAGCACCCCCAAATCCAGACATGCTGATGTGCAGTCCTGTTGCATGACCTTCACCCAGGCACCTGGCAGTGTCCAAGTTCCCTGTTTGCATCCAAACAAAGTCTTAGGGATCACAGAACAGCAAAATACAGATTTCTGTGGAAGTCTCTTAAAATTATTTACATCACATGTTGTTTTATCAGTAAAACAGGTCTTCTGAGAGAAAGCTCTCTCTGTTGTCTGATGATTGGGGGTTGGAACTAGAAGATTTTAAGGTCCTTTCCAACCCTAACTATTCTGTGGTTCTATGGTTTGCCTCAAAGCACCAACAAAGTTGCATTCTTCTTACAGATCCACTTCTTTAAAGTCTGGCAGTTATCTACTTGAATCATGTTTTTTCTTCTGTAAACAGCACAATTCTTGTCAGTCTCAATTCTATTTATAGCTTTCCTGGTGAGAGAACGAAAGGAATGCAGTGAGTTGTCAGCTTTAAATTCAGTACTGAATAAAAATGTTGATGATATTCTGAGTAGGAGTTTGTGTGGCACCCAGTCTGTAACCTACTGAAGCCCATTTCCTCAACAGCCATGTGTAGGTGGGATGAGCACCCACAGCAGAGATGACTGCAGGCTGCTAAGGGATGTAAGCTCAGGAAAATTAGTGTAAGAAGGATAAAGGCTCCATATGCAGCCATGATGATGAACTGTAATGGTAAGAGAACTGCTGCACAGATCCTAGCACCCATGCTATGTGACAGGCATCACTTTCAACAGAGGTGGTCAGTATATGGTCTGTGAAGTCAGTGAGTCTGTTGATAGTGATATCAGTGGGAGAAGTGTGTGTTAATGTCCCTCTACATTCATACATACATGAATTGTGATTGTGGTTGGTCTTGCAGGCAAAAAATGGATGTTTCCAAAGATGCCCAGCAGGAACCAGACAACCTGGAACTGGCGGTGAAATAGGCCCTGAATAGGTGCCTGACGCTGTAGGACTAGATCTGTGCTTTGGGAAATTAGCTTGGATTCAGAGTTGAATTTCTATGCAAAGTACTATACTTTTGCTACTGCCAAAGACAGCACACACACACAAATTATGACCTGTTTTCTTTTACTCCAGGATCCTCAACTGAACTCCATTGTTTCTTCATGTCTGGAATCTTCAAGCCAATCCAGATATATTTGGTATCTTTCTCTTTATTGTCTATGAATTCCTGTGGAACAAGCAGAAGCATATTACCCAACAGTAGAGCGTTTCTGCTGTGCCCAAGTCACTATCCTGTCTCATGCACAGCTTTTCATGTAGTCCTTCACATGGAGAGCAATGGCAGGAATCCAGCTGTGGCAAAGCAGCCCATTACAATGGCCCATATGCATGTGACCAGCCACAGTTTTAATTCCAGTTGGCGCTCAGGTTAACTAGCTTCAAAAAACCCCTCAGTGATGCTCCTCACCCTGATGAGCCAGGTTGCAAAGCCTGGGCTTTAGGGTGAGACGTGTTCCTCAGGGAATTCTGAGTTTCTCAGAAGGGCCATTCAGCTGCTTTTCTCAAAGGAAAATGCGAAGTCTGGCTGTTTGTATTCTCATTTAGTGGTTGAATCAGACCTCTCTTCCCAGAGCCAAGTAATGGAAATGGGTGGGAATTTCCCACCATTTCCTCCCCCAGGTCAAAAGTACTCTGGTTTCTACACCTGCATCTCTTCTGCCTCTCCTCTTCAGCCTCTCTTGACACTCTAGAAACAAGCTCCTGTGGAGAGTCAGATGCTTTGCATTTGATGGGGCTCTTAACTTGGCTGCATATACACCTGACATTTGGGCTGTGTTCACTTGGTGAAGTGTTTGGCTAAGGCAGATACCCATTGCACAATTTTAGGGCTGCTGAAAGACTCACCATTTCAATTTCATCTTCAATAACAAGAAGCTGGGATTTCCTGGCCAGACAGTTTTTCTGGCTATCATCCCAGCTTACAGCCTCCTCGGAGAAGTAGTAACATCTGCTCCTGTGCAGTTGCCACCCAGGAGGACACAGCTCACATGTTCTTCCTGTGAGCGGAGAAAGGGAACAGTTAGCTCACAGAGTGACTTGTTCCATTTACCTTGTAGCATTTTATGTTCATGTGCCTGGGTGGCATGAAAGCAGCCTGTCCCCACTCCCAAGCTTATGTTCACTGGGTGTAGAGAGAGATTTGAAGGCTCCAGTGCCATTCCTCTGCTCAAACTCCCACTCCCTTGCCATGGTGCTATGTGCTTCTGTACTCCCACTGCACATCACTGGGCTCTCCACCTCCCTGGGCACCTGCCCGGTGGAGAGCATCATCAAGGAGTACATAGAAGGCTGACTTTTCATATCCCCGCATGCAGTCCCTGTGAGGAGGCACTGTGTGATGTGATGCGGAGTGTGTGGATTTGACACATCATGTGACCAGAAAGCACAGGTGCTTATCCAAACTGTGTCCATGGAACTGGGGAAGGAACTGTGTTCCAGAAGGGGAACACTGCTGTTCGCAGGTCTACTTCCCATGTCACACACAGCATTTGGAAGGAACATCCCCCATATTTCCTTTAATGTTTACAAAACACAGTTACAATCAGTTCTTAGAACAGGGTTAGTATTTGATAGCAAATAATAGACCCACAATAGAAAGATCACAAATTCTTCCCCTTCCTGATGCTTGCAAGAGGTTAGGAAATGACCTCCCGCTTATTGCAAACAATTGTTGTCTGGAAAGTGTTTTCCCGAACAGTGGGAGGAGCTACAAGATACAGCATTTCTGACAGAAGCTCCTGGCAGTAATGAATTTAAAGAAAGTACTGGAAACTATTTATACCAAAAGAGGATCAGAACTATTGTCATAAACTGTTAATTCAGATCCTGTCATCACTTCTGTGCAGGAATGCCATGTTCCCTGGGTAGAATCACTGAGTCGCCAAAACCTGCAGACTGTCAGAGAAATAGGAACAGAGACAACAGAATTGTGCACCCAACACATCTCTGTGCTGGTGAAGGACTAACTTTCCTCACCCTGTCCATCTTCACACAGTTCCTCCATGAGCCATTTCAGGAGCACTGCCAAGACAGTCTTCTCTGAGGAGGTGTGATTGCCAGTGCTATTTACACCAATATGGGACAAACTTTCTGATCTGCTTGCTCTGCACTTCAAAACTTGAACAAAAAAAGAGATTATGGTTAACAACAGGGTCAAGAAAATTTACTGTGTGAATATGAGGATATGTGTATGTACATATACACTGGGGGGTAACACACTCAGTTATAAGCATACTCTGTGTATACTGTGTATACTGCCATACCCTGGCAAAGGGTGAAGCTGCTGAATAATATGAACGGTATAGAAAAAGAAAGTAAGTTTGTCATTACATAAAGAATACACAATATTTTGGTGAGATTTTAGGGACAGTTGGAAAGAGCGTGTTTTCTGAAGTTTTCCAAACTTTTATCCCTCTGGAACAGTTCTTGTAAAACTGGAGCATGCTATGGATTATGATATTACTACTACCAGGGAAGTCTGATTAAATGAAATTATCTGAAGTCTGGTTTTTATTTCATTTGTTCAAACCTACAAAGAAATTAAGCAAAGTGGTCTCAAAGTAGCATTATAGATACAAGTTTTAACTTCTAAGTCAGGAAGTGCAAATGTTTTGATTGTCATAATGATTTGAAACCACCTACACTTTTCAGCATCACTGACGACCAGGTAGACTGCAGCAACTCCACCTCAGCTGCACAACATATGTTAAACAACAGGTAGCAAATAGAAAGCCACATTTATTTTCCTGCATTTGTGTATAACTTGACACCTTTCACTAAGGGAATTTCTCTTTTGGTGTGGCTCTGCCTTTGAGGTTTCACCATGTATGCAATGAAGAGACAAAGGATTTACTCACATTGCTTGGCTAGTACAGCTATGACACCTAGCAGGACAAGCACAAGGGCTCCCAGGATCAGTGCCACGTAGAACCAGGCTGAGCGCCTGTGTCGCCAGCCTGGAGGGAGGTGGGAAGAAAAGCAGCTTTAGGTCTTTGCGCTGTTAACACTGCCTTTATCTATGTGAGTTTCTTACGTGGAAGCAATAGAGAGGTCAGTCTGCCGCTTGCAAGCATGCAGGGACATTTTACTCATTAAGAATTTGCATCCATTTTACATACATGCAAGTGAAGCTGAAAGATCCTTTGGTCAGACAGAGCAAGTGATTTTCAATCAATCACTCTTAAGAATTCACTCTCTCTCCTTTGAGGTAATTTGCTCAGGCATTGCCTTCTGCCACCGACCCACCCACACCTGGCAAGACCCTGCAGAGCAATTCAGGGAAAGTATCAGGGATGGTCTGTGGTATATTGCTCCTCTCTGGCTGCACTCTCTTGTGTTAACATGCCTGAAAGCTAACTTACCTGAATTCACAGAAAAGACAAAAAAACCCATACTGACACCATAGCACAGTGATCTGACATAGCACAGATCTGACAAGCATCTCTCCAGCTGTTTGACACTCATCAACTGGTGAGAGTGAATCACTCAGGAAGAGGCAGAACCTGAGGAAATTTGGGGTCAAGGTGCTATTTCCACAAGCCACAGAGTTGCACTTTCGTAACTGCTGTTTTCCTGACGTTGCCTGCATGAGATAGACAGGCAACTCCCCCACTCTCTGGCTGCCTGAGATATGTTTTGTAATGTTTCCTTGCAGCTTTCTGGGGGCCTGACCTTGCCTGGAACATGACCTTCAATACAGGGAGGCTGACAGTCCATCAGCACACTAACTGCACATGGAGGGCTGGGTATTACACTACTTCTAAAGCCAAAGGTGTCCCTGTTACTGTTCCTGCGGAGAAACTTAACAGCAGGGTTCCTAAAATCTGTGGAATTTTACTTTCCTTTGCTAAATTTTCAATGTAGGGCACAAAGGCATTTTTTTAAATTATTTTAAAAATCTCTTTCAGTATTATTTTTACAGGGAAAATGTATTATCTGAGAAAACAGGAAAAGAAAAAAGAAATCTTATTAAGTGATAAATAAGTTCTTTATTGAGAGATTGTATGTAAAGACTCTTTGATAACAACTTTTACTGTTGGGTAATAGGAAAGATTACATCTATAGTTAGTAACCAACGGCCAAACAAAATAGCACACTACCAGAAGCGGAAGTCTCTGATCTGCTGCTCCTTTTGGGTTTCGTCTTCACGCGCAGTTCAGCATATGTGATCATGTTTCCTGTTAAGGAGTAGGGAAATGCTGACATTTGTGGTTATACAAGCCATTAACTGGAGAAACAGTAAAGAATTACACAGAAGACCTAGTCTGCATAAAAAGGGGCATGTGTTTCCATAGCTGCTAGTTCAGCTTTTTCTTTTAAGAAACATGAGTTGAGATGATGACTGATCATTTCCTGCTGCTGCCAGGAAGCAACTAAAAGCCTCCTCCGTAATCTTTGCTTGAACTACTTGTGTCCTGTATGGCTGGACCAGGAGGCAGGCAGACAGACTAAAAGATGGGTAAGACCTGGGTACTAGGCATCACAAATATTCCGTTGTTGCTAAGCCACCTCAGGAGTTATCATAGGGACTTAACCCCTTTGTGGACCAGGGAGATCCCTAAAGGAAAACTGCCACTCAAGAGAAATGTTTCTGCAGCAAGGTGACTCTTGGGGGCATTCCTGACTTGTGAATGTTTATGCTGGGATATTATGTGATGCCTGTAATAGCAGAGGAAGGGATTTGGTGGTTGAAGATATCCATTTCCAGGTGCACATTGCCAAAGCAACAACAAAAAAGGCATTAAAACAGCATGGTGTGAGTTAGATTCTTTATGAAAACATTTAAAATTCTGTTTTATTGGGGTATTTTGTAGAGCTACTCCCTGGTTTTATGGATGGTATTTGGACCTTTGGTAGACTGATCTCGATTTCATAAATGGTGAAATTTTACCAATCTGAATCAAGAATAAGCTTCATGCTACAGTCTTAGTTTGTGATCACTGGAGCTTTTAAAACAAACAAAGCAATTTGTGTTGTATAAAATCTCACTGATCAGGAAAAAACTTGGAAGAAGAGGGTCTTATGTTAAATGAGGTAGGTTTTGATATGAGAATTACTGAAGTGTGTTGAGGTTTTGCAGTAAGAGAAATACTGAGCACCTGAGGCAAATAAGATTTATTCATACAGGTAAGCTGTTCTGTGCTTTAGAGAACCTGACCTAGTACACTTCGCTGCTTGCTTTATTGCAATTTATTAGTTCAATGAATTGCAGAAAATGTGTAAGTTCTATTGAACTGCATGGATAAATAACTGCTCTCAAAAAGAAATGTTTATAAAAGTTTTTCTTCTTAGAGTGCAAATATTTTTCAGGCAACAGTCAGGACTTTCAAACTTTTCAGTGCACGAGCCTTGTAAATGGAGACACTTCTAAAATATGTACTTCAGAAAATCTGCTCCTAAGTATTTTCTCTCTCAAATAAAGATCCATTCCTTTAAAGAATATCTCCCAGACTGTAGGAAAAAGGAATTATTATCCACATGAACTGAATATTGAAAAAAAAGGATTACTTCTGTCATGGTGTGTGTTGGCACATGGCCATCTGAATGTCAAGTCCTCAGAAGGCAGCATTTTTAAAATACCACATAAACTTGATTTTACCGGATGCTTATGCTCCCTTACCTAGTTTAGCAACAAGTAGCCCTGGTATTAGATGGGGATCATAGAATCATAGAATAGTTAGGGTTGGAAAAGACCTTAAGATCATCAAGTTCCAACCCCCCTGCCACAGGCAGGGACACCTCGCACTAAACCGTATCACCCAAGGCCTCATCCAACCTGGCCTGTCACTTCCTTATACTGAAATTTCACTTCATTTCTGTATGCAAATTTTCAAGTGCAGAAAGACATCTCTGTTTACTGGAAGGTTCTGTGTGGTGAATGTGCAGATAGGGAGTGCTTCTGGCAGGTCAGCCACTCAGGAGTGTCAGGCTTTACAGACACCAGGCTCTTGGGTTTCACTGGACAGCAGGTTGAGTGTGGGCCCACAACGCATCCTCATCATTACAGATCATGCAAGCCACCAGAGGGGCTGAGTTAAGAGACCTCTGGTTTGCAAAGGAGGGGAAGTTCCTGTGCTGCTCCACTTGCTCCTGCTGCAGCCACACCTGGAACATTGTGTCCAGATGTGGTCCACTCCATTCAGGGGGGACCTGGGGGAAACTGGAGGGGATCCAGCAGAGAGCAAGCCTGGTCAATGCCTGGACGGGCTGAAGAGGGTAGGGAGGGGAACAAGAAGCTAAGGGGAGAACTAATATCAGCCTACAACTATTCGTGGGCTACTTTGAGAATGGAGTTGAACCCTTCTTGGTTTGTTTTTCTGCTAGAGGAAAGGTCATATAGGTAATCATTTACGAATCATAATGAAGTAACTCTCAAATTATTCTTGAGTAAACTAGGAACTTGAGTCTTTCCTTAGAAGATGGGTTTCCAGGCTGTAATTATCTTTGTTTGCATTTTTGTAACACTTTTCTACTTTTGAACATCTGTTTTGAAGCACTTGCTAGCCCACCAAAGCATGTTCACAGATAGTACCACATACTAACTCCTCATCAACCTACTCTAGTAGAGCATCCAAAAATCACCTTGTCCTTGTCATTCAGAGCACCTGACTCACAGCTGAAGTCCAACTGGTTGTGCAACAATCTGGTGTCAATCTTCCCATCTGAACACGATCACAACAACTCCATTTTGACCCCTTTTCTGGGTGCAGCCAGAAACTTGGAGCTGCAGACGTTTTTTAGTGCTACATTGTGTTAAACATTATTTAACACAGGTTTCCCACTCTATAGATTTCAATGAGTAAGCTTTCCTTGGCATTATGTTGTGAACCTATGCATGTTCTGCAATTATGCCACCAGTGATTTTTATATCTTTTTCTGTATCCTCACAAAACTTGATGATCTTAAAGATCTTTTCCAACCTAGTTGATTCTATGATTCCATGAAAATACATTGAATAGATTTTGAGATAAGAACGGTATTTGGGAGAACTCCAAGAAACTCTGTAACTTGAACAAACCAAATCCCTCTCACATGGATAAGGAAAAACAGAAAATATGATCTATAAAGAGACTTTTATTCTCAAATCCAAATTTTACATATTTAAAACACCTATTCAACTGCTAGAAACCTTGGCAGAAATTCAGGTTCCCTCATGTTTACCTTTCATGTGTACCAGATCTTAACAGAAGCTATATGTTAGCAAGGTAAATTACCTGTGCTCCCCACTCATAGTTTTGGTATCTACTCCAGTATGCAATTTACAACCTAACATTCTGAAACTTGCACAAAATGCAGCCAGGAGGAGTTGGGCATGTTCTACTTTCCGATAGCCTTGTGATTTAAAGTCTTGCCTAAAGTCTGGGAATCTGCTACTCAGAGCATTCACCTGCTGAATTTGCAGTGCTGATTAAATGCAGCCCTCCCTCCTCCATGGTGACAGTTTTACCACTGTGCGCTGCTTTCCCTCATGCTCATCTTGAAGCCGCTTCTTTTTTTTGCAAGAAAGGCAGACATCCCTGGCCAAGAGCAACACCAGCAAAAAATCTGGCAAAGGGAGGGATGTGGGTATGAGCCATTCTCCAGCAGGCATTTCAATGTGTCACAGAGACAGTGCCAAAGGGAGAGCGTGTGATGCTTGCCACAGCTCCCACCTTGGAGCTGAGAATCCTCACTTTGAGAATCAAATTCCTGCTCCAAAGGAGGATGCATCGAAACCTCTTCATGAACAGTGCGACATGCTGTAACTGTGTTTGGCATGTGGATGCTGTCCTGTTTGAAGCAGCTTTGAGCCCAGCCAATGTAGGAGAGAGCTCCTTCTAGCTTGTAGGGAAGGATCTAACTCCCAGAAATGGTTAACCAAGCAGCACCTTTTGTCATTGCTCTATCCTATTATGCAGCCACTTTGGGCAGTTCATTGCTCACCATGCTAGGATCCCAGACTCTCCTCCTTTAGCTGTAAAGAACTGCAGGGCATCTCAGGGAGTCATTACTACGCAGTGGGGAATCTTAACACTAACCACTGCTGTACTTACACTGAGCTTAAGTCTGTTTTATAAATATTGCTCAACATGTCCATCACATTTCAGGATTGTTTCCTGAATTTCATACCAAGTATTTAAAAATTACAGAACTTATTCTGTAGGAAAAATCCATTTTTTCCCTTTCTTCCTGAAAGTTACTCTTTTCTTTCACAAGAATTTCTTGTAATAAAAGAACACTCACCACCTGGATGACTATGTGTGAATTTCAGTCAAAGTTTTAAAACATCAAGGAACTGGAATTGTTCGTTTGCATTTTTAAAGCATGATAATATGGCTCAAGTTCTTGTCTGTTTTAATAATGATGAAAGTCATATTAATATATGTTAATGATGAAGACAGAGAAAGAATTGTCATCAGGGAGGTATTTCTAGCATGTTCTATGCTTCTATTAAGTCCAATATTGCTTGATACTATTTGGTGCTTTTTCCATTTGTGTCAAAGTAGAAAAATAATTGCTAACAAAATCCAAAATAACAGGAAGGTTAACAAACAATAAAAAAAATAAGCCAGCCATAATAATAGCCCTGTAAGTTCAAGCCCCGTCAAACAAACTGTGTTTTAGTATAAGCAGACAAAGGTGGGGAGAGAGAAAGGGCAAGGAGACACCAGGCATTATAAACAGTGGAGGATGGATCATTTAAGGTATTTTTGTCTCTGTGTAACTGAGACAGCGTAACTGAGACTTGTGGAAATACTGCGTGCATCTCTAGTGCCCATATTTTGGTAGGAGATGGAAACACTGGAGAATGACCAGAAAAACTTCAGAAAGCTAGAATGAAAGACTTGAAAGCAAAAGGACACTAAGAAATTACTTTATTACTGTGACCAGTAACTTCATGTGAGAATATACTGAGTGCCAAAAGCTATCTGACAAAGTCTTAACAAGAACTATCTAGATGTTAATGAGAACTTGAATGGGAAATTAAAGCCTACCCTATTTAAATTGAAGCTTTTCCTTCAGACAGCATGATCAAGGGACATACTTTGATGTCTTCAAATCAAGATTTGATGTCTTCTTAGAAACTGGGTGAAATTCTAGGCAAACCCTCTGTGGTTTGTGATGTACAGGTTACGGGAGTACAAACAACATCCATGGATGCATAAACATACAGCCTAAGGTAGTACTTTATGTTAGGTATATAATTAAGTTAACTTATATTTTTTAGATACATGTCTTGTAAAAATAAAATTTTCCCCCCTCTCCCCCCATCATTTTGATCGGGGGAAGAATCATATGGAACCATATTCTATGGTAGAATCACAGAATCATAGAATAGTTAGAGTTGGAAAGGACCTTAAGATCATCCAGTTCCAACCCCCTGCCATGGGCAGGGACACCTTGCACTAAAAAGTACATGCATTCAGAACACCATCATCACTATTAATCTACATTGTAAGTAGAACATCTTCTAAAAATGCTCATCACACAATATTGTTTAAGTAATTAAATGCTTATAGTGAGAAGATGTTATTCATATTAGCTGTGATCCAGAATTTTGACAAAATGCTTTCATGAATGAATTTCTTTTTTCCAAGTAGTGGAAATCTTAGCTCTTAAAAAACCAAAGTAGTTTTTTAAATCATCTCTTTTCCCTGAATATTGATTTAGTCCTTTGTAGTTTTTTACAAATATATGAAGTGATCACAGACTGATAATGTGGTTTTAGGAAAATCACTGCTGGAAAATTAAAGAGGAAGAGCAGGAGGATTTTAGGAATCATTCAGTACTTCCTTCAGTGATAGTGACTGCACTGCCATTAGCTTTCTGATTTACTAGATAATGTTCTACTCCTTTTCCATTAAGACATCATAAAAAGCATAGATCTAATTTAAAAAAAAAAAAAAAAAGGAGAGAAATTATGCTCATTATTCAAAAATATCCAGTTTCTGTTTTGCATACTGTTACTTAAAATACTGGCCAGACCCAAGACACTACTCCGTAGCAATAGTGACTGAGGAGTAGCTTTGCCAATTGGTATCTCATGAGAATCTCTTCCACCACTTGCGAATTTCCACCATTTTGCATGCAGCATCTTATAGCATTCTTCTAATATTACCCAGAGATAATTTTAAAAATTAAAAAGAGAGAAAGAGAGAGCACTCAAGAGAAGACAGTGTGTGCACAAGAGCTGATTAGGTATTTTACCTGGAACTGATGTCTGAGAAGGAATGTGTGGTCTTTCCCTCGGTAGCATTGCCACGTCTGCATATGTGATATCACCTGCCATTGATGAGTAAGTCCCTCTGTCTTATGGAAAGAGCTGGTTTAATATAGTAGGTTGCATCCTGTATTAGGTTTGCCTGACTCCAGAAGTGTACAGACACTTTGCTATGACTCTGAGGAAGGCTGAGAAACAGATAAAAGGAAGGAAGTTACATCTTTCAACACACTTTCAAAGTCTATTGACACCATTCTGTCTCTTGTGTGATTTCTTGCCCTTCAGAATACAGGAGAAAATGAAGATTAAAACCCAACCTTTTTATTAATATAAAAAACATCTTTTTGGCCAAAGCAGAGCCAAGTTTCTAAAGAATATCCAAACCCAGACTTACACAGGTACAAAAGCTTTGCTGGTTCTCACAAGAAAAGCTGAAGCAGTACAATCTGTGTTGTGGATGTATTATGCTTGTGTGCATGACCTTACATAGCCTATTCACCTAAAAGGAAGCTAAACAAGATATATATCAGTACACCATGTTTTGGGGCTAATGTAACTGCAACCATGGTTAAAGCTACAAAAATGTAACTCAAATTCATACCTGCTCTATCCAACAAGTGCTATAATGGTTTAACAACTAAATTTGGACTATATTAATGATGCATAAAATTTAATTTAAAATCAAATTAAAACTAATTTTGTTTCAAAACTTTAGTGTAAGAGTAGTTACGACCAGACTAGAGCCACTCTTCCTAGCTTGATTGAGCTATCCCCTGCTTGACTCAGAAACTCGACAGGCAGAAAGCCTGAGTTGCCTTTAACTCCTTGTTCATGATCCATGTGTTTGCTGCAGGTTATTTTCCTGGCAGTGGTTTTGTCTTCTATGTTTGGAAAAAACAAGCAAACAAAAAAAAACAGCAAAAAAACCCCCACAGATTTTAATTAAAACTTAAGCCCTTCTAAAACCTAAAACCGCATTTCAGAACACATAGACATGGAGCCCTGTGCATGCACAGTCCAGACTTTCACTGCTAAGAGCTACATTACTGGTTTTGTGCTTTATTCCCACCTAGAAAATTCCTTTAGATTTCGATGCAGATAGGCTCTACAAACCTACATGGGTCAACTGAAAATAATGTTTGTTCTGTGATACAGCCTACTCACGTTTTCTGTTACATACAATGGGCCTTCAATGCTCTAGATTCGAACAAAAAAAAATGTTTGGTTTTGTGATGTTACTAATCTTTTCCTTCCTACTTTCAGCACTGGTAACAGTGTTAAATGCAGAAACAAAAGGTTTAAGGGGGGAAAAAAAAGAGCCTTTGACAATCATGGAACAGATTACTCAGAAGTGCCACTCAGGTACAATTTATATGCAACGTACCTAAATTTTTGTTCCTTTACCATCAGCCACAAAGTGATCAGTATGCAGATGTGGATACTGTTAACTGGATACTGATAAGGTTTGCTTCATGGCAACCTACACACCAGCCGTGTCACTGGTCCTAACATGAAACGGAGCTTTTGTCTTCTGATTGAATCAGTTTCCATTGCTCCCCCTGAACTTCTCACCATCCTTTACAGCAGGATATTTAGGCTCTGAAATGGAGAAAAAAAAACAACACACAGACACACACACACACAAAACAAATAAAAGCAAACAAAACAAAAAAATACCCCCAAAACACCCAACCCCAAAACAAAACCCACTTTCCTTTTTAATTTTTCTTGGGGTTCTTTGTTTTTTAAATTTTAGTCCAAGAGCTAGATGGCTGAACAGGTTGCTTGGACTCTCATTCTCTCTTGCTGTCACTGCATATACACCTAAGCAGTCTTTTCTCACATCAGTCTCTCCTAAATTATTCAAAATCATCAAGATGTAGTCATGTATAGTTGGTGTAAGCATGGGTCTTTCTGAACCAGTGGAAAAAATAGTGTTTCTGTTTTAAGGGAATGTGTCTCTCCTCTCTTTTCCTCTCCTCTCTCCTCTAAAAAACACATTTTCAGACAAAAGAGCAATCTCAGTAAGTGCAGTGCAGACAAGGCAATTACATCATTTGTGACCTTGCAGATTCTCACTTGCCTAAAGAAAATTACAAATGCGCACAGTTATTTTTCAGAGGAAACTTACAAAATAGCCGTAAGAGTTTCTCAGTTTAGATTTTAAGTATACATGATGTGCTCATTGTTAGGACCGATCACAAAAAGGCAGGATAATTTTAGTTTCTATAAAGAACACATGATTAGAAGCCTTTGTGAAGCATTTTTCTTGAATTCTTTATATCATACTGTAAAACTATGATTTTTTTCCTTACTTTTAAAATGGATATTGCACTACTACAGAATTTTCATTTTATAAGTTTTTTCTTTTGATTTTAGCTCTGTAAGTATTTTATTTTCTTTGCTTTCCACTTAAATTCTAGCTTTATTGCTAAATACCCAGATGTGGGTCATCAGGTCTGACCCACTGATCTCTCAGTGCCAACAGTACTTTAAGAAGAAAAAATCCAGGCTGTTGTAGCAAAAGACCACAGCAGAACTAGGAGATATTTGTTAGCAAAATGACCCACTGCTCATAAAGACAATAGAAAGCCCCTTTTTTCCTGCCCGTGAGTCTGGGCATGAACAAGTCAGGTATCCAAGGCTAAGCAGTGTTGCCAGCATGCATATTCAGGTTCATGGAGTCATCCGGGGAGGAAGGAAGGGACATCTGGAGGCCTCTAGTTCAACCCCTGCTCAAAGCAGGGCTGATTCCACAGATACATCAAGTTGCTCATAGTTTTGTACAGGCAGGTTTTAGAAATCAATGTGGACGCAGATCCCATGGCCTCCCTGGGCATATGCTGCAAGTTTTTTTCTTCTGCCTGGTCACAGTCCCTGGGCTACAACTTGTACCCCTTGCTTCTTGTTCTTTTGCTGTGCCCCTCTGCAAAAAGACTGCATTTGATTTCTCTGTAAGCTTCTTCTCTCTAACAGAATGCTGCAGACAAGCTAACAGGCAACCGTTAGATTTTATAAAGCAAGCCACTTTCACTATGTGCCATTACATCTTAAAATAAATCGGTGTTCTTGTAAATTCATCTAAACTGAGTACTTCTGGTTTGTTTAGACGGTGTCACAGGTGCACTTTTATCACATGAACATCTCCAGCCTCTGAACAAATGTTTTGTTTGTGACAACGCACTGCTGTCTACTGTTGTATTTTGCAGAATAAAAGCTTTAGAAGCACAGCCTGTTTCAGCCTTGTCATTACCCTCTGTCATCTTGTCACAGTCTTTTTGGTTTGTTACTCCTGTGGAAAAACATCATCCGAATATCAAAATGCTTCTTTACAAGCTGTAATCTGGGTTGGGCATCCACGTGGCTTAACTCATCCCAGGACCCACCATCACCTTGTGTCTTCTCGTTTCACCAGATAGAGCCTTCACCAGGTAGAGCCTTGCCTCAACTTCTTTTGTTCCAGCCACCTGATTAACAGGCTTAGCTTACAGTACACAAATGCTGCTGAGGCCAGTAAAGCAGCAGGGATTGCTGTGTATGTCAGCCACATGTCAGGGAAGGGGAGAGTGATTTTATAGCCTTGAGCTTTTAGACTGTTTGCAGGAGCAGGGAGAGGCAGTTCAGACTTCCTTGCAGCATCTGCAAGGAAAGATGGTGGGGTTGTTGTGTAGGAGTCCTGTGTACATCATTTAGAGTTTGGCAGTCTGGAGTTACACTGGCTCTGTTGAGGTAGGCAAGTGAATGCAAGCTCACATTCTTCCCCATCTTGACATGTGCTCCTGATTGCACATAGACTCTCCGCTTGTAACCATCATGTTAACGTTGCTTAGTAATGTTCTTGTGATGGCACAGTTACCAGTTCCAGTTCTGCAGAGAGTAAATGCGATAACAGCTGAAGATGACACCCCTTCTGTGGGTGTGACAGTGTGTCCTTCATTGCATGCAAGGGCAAAAGTAGACTGGTAACAGCAATGTGGGCTGCAAAGTAGAATTCAGCACCTTCGGCCACAGAATAGGCAGCTCAGCACAGGGCTCCAGCAGCCTCAGGGTGCACATTTTAAAGAACTTGAACTGTTGCTCTGACAACAAAATGGACCTTTCCACTTCTCAAAGGCTGAGCTGCAACACAGACTTCCAAGCTAAACTGAGTGAATGCCATGAGTTGATATCCACAATGGGTTTCAGTTCTAAACCCTATGTCACAGAAAAGCCTGTGTGTACAATGAGGCACCCAGAAGACAGCCATGATCAGAGCTAAGGCTACAACCAAAGACACTTCCTGCCATAAATGAAAGACCATGCATTGTTATTTCACACTGCAGCAAAAAAAAATGTCATCTAAACAGCAAACCCATGAATTTCCATGCCAGTAGCTTTATGTTCAGCATGTGGGTCTTGGAGTAGGTAGGAAGCAAACAAGGTTGGAAGCCTGTGAAATGGGTTTCATCCCTATGCAGGGTTTTGGGTGGTTTTAGGGCATGTCAACTCTTTTTGAATTTCAGGTTAATACTCAAAGATGTTGCTGTGTAGATTATTTTTCTGAGTGTCATGGATTCCCTTGGATGCATTTTTCAATGCTAAGCAGTATTGGAGTGAGCATGTTTCAGTGTCCTAAGCAGTTTGGTGACAGCATATCAGGAAGGAGCTAGTGAACACCCCTTCCAGCACACTGCCAGATTGCCTTCTCTCCTTTCTTTCACTCTCACATACTTAGTTTTTCTTCAAAGGACTGAAGCAGTGAGTCTGCTGGAACCACATCCATAGGTAGCATGTTCTTGGTGACGTTGTAATGTATATTCTGGAATGGCATGTTGTAAGATCTTCTGGAACCCTGTATCTGTGACTTAGAGAGTGACTGGTGGGGAAAAAAGTGGTGTATCTCCCTGTAGACCATACATCTGCACAACAGCATCTAGTGGTTTGGACAACAGAGGATGTCTTTGCAAGGTGAGACACAGCAGAGGTGCTGTTACAGTTGTAGATCACCCTGGCATGACCACAGCCCAGTGGTTAAGTGAGCACATCCTGGTTCAATACCAACAGACTGTAATGCATGGTGCTGGATTTGCCCCTACAGCAAAGTGCAGCACTGCACAATGTGGACTTACAGCGTGAAGTCTGCTTGTTTGGCCTTCCATGATGTCCTCTATTCTGCCACACAGGCATAGCTTGCTTTCCTTCATCTCTACCCTGTGTCTTACCCTCATGTATTATAAAGTTATCTCTCGAGCAGCATTTTAACCTGTAGGTGTGAGAGCACTTAGCAAAGAAGGGCATGTCACTCTTGCCAGGACACAGTTAGAAAGGCAAAAGTAAAAGGACTTGCCCCAGATCACTCAGTAGGCCAGTGGCAGAGGCTGGAAGATTGCTCAGCATTCCTGTCACTTAGCACAGCACCCTGTTCAGTAGGCCAGGCTCATTATTAATGCATCATATACTTGCAGAGTATAAAAGTATAGAGACATATATATAATACATAATAGTGTTACGCCTACAATACCAGTCCCCAGAAAAGTGTCTAGATATCCAGACATGGAAAAGCAACACCATATTCCATGCAATAAAACATGCTGTGCAGTGAATAGGCTGCTTGCCCCTAAGGCAAAGAAAAATAAGTTCATACAGGCAGGACTGCACCAGTAAAAAAAAAAAAAAAAAAAAAAGGAAGAGGGTTTCCAGAGGTCCTATTTATTTGATGGTTTTATGATTCTGTAATAATTTTCGTCCCCTCTGGTAATTTAAAGGAGCACGGAGGCATATAGCCAACATCAGACTGGGAGCTCCCTTTTGGTGCTCTCAAGCTCTTAACTTACTATGTTTTTTTCAGCTCACTTCTCGTAACATTTAAATGAGACCACAACGAGCACTTCCCTCCACAAAACTTGCAGTGCTCTCTAGCGTCATTTCTTTACAACTACAAGTGTGCGACAACTACATTGTTCCCTAGGAGGCAGAAACACAATCATGAACGAATTTTTCTGAGCCACATAATTTCAAGTTTCAAAAGGTAATTCTTTCAGTTACAGCTCTGTAGAGCACCAGCGCTTGTTCGTCCTGGGATCCACTTGCATGAAGCTAAGGGATTTGTTCTCAGCTTTCAACTGAGTGATTCTGTGGGAACTGGACACTGTGCTTTAGTCTTTACAGAAGTTTTTGTTCAGGACTAGCCAGGAATCCATTAAGACTCCATGCCTTTTATATTTTTCATAATATGCTGTATAAATTTTAAGTGCACATATTTTTTTCCAATGGAAGGAAACATCTTAAACCCCAGAATATAAATGGTGATCAAAATGCCTTAAAAAAAGAAGAAGATTACATGGTAACAGAAAATAGCTTAGTTCATCCTAGACAAACACAAAACAAAATCTGTAGTTGTACTCAAGTGCAATTTATTCAAGACAGTTCTTGGTTACCTTCTTTTCCTCAGAGTCCCAGAGGGAACATTCACATTACAGCAGCCAAGAGCTCCAAACTGTCTTATACCTCCTCCTCCTCTCTCAAACAGCCCCTTCCCAGGAATTCAGTAAGGGAGCTTTTCACTTGCAAGTATATGAGACCTACATCCCTCTTCGCCTTCTGTTTGTATCAAAATAAATTATTGACAAAGGTCATAATGACCGGCACAGCTTTTGAAATGCAGAGTGTAAGTTCTCACTTCATTTGCATCAGTGTAAAGCTGGGATAACCTTGGTGCAGGTGGCTGTTGGGTGTGAAGCTGGCATCAGTGGGACCTTATTCAGGATATGTATTCTTACAGCATCTTAAAAAGCAATTCAGTGACACAGCCCGTCACCTTTAGCACCATGTATGTAGGTGCTTCCTGCATTTTCCTTCGAACAGGCTTCCAAAGTGGTGGAATCACCATCCCTGGAAGCATTCAAAACCCATGTACACGAGGCCTTTGATGACATGGTTTAGTGGTGGACTTGGCAGTGCTGGGGGAACGGCTGGACTTGATGATCTTAAAGGCCTTTTCCAACTTGCTTGATTCCGTTCTCGTAACACCACGACGCCGGCTCCGCTCGCCGCTTCACCCGGCCCATATACGGCGCTCCGCCGGGCCCGCGCTGACCTCTCGCGAGAGCGGGGCGAGCGGTTGTGCGCTTGCCCTGCGCGCTCTGCACGGCCGCGGCAGGTATCTGCTGCTGGGGAGGGGGGGGACGTGGCCATCCCTTGGAGGCAGGGCTCACGGCGGAACCGCTACCTCCCCGGTATGCCCCGTTCTGCTGTCAGAGCACCTCGGCGGCGGCGGGCAGCGGGACGGACTCGGGAGAGCCTCTCCGGCAAGAAAGCAGCTTAGTAAGTCCCATTGGTCCCCCTTTGAGGTGGTCCCAGGTTGTGATAAGTTAGCTGTAATTAGAACCAGCTGCATCTTATGAGAAAATCAGTAAGCAGCTCAGGTAACAGACGGTTTCTATAAGCACCCGGAATGCATCGCAGAGCACGTTTAGCTGTAAACTAAATTTGGGGACCTTGCTGTATATCGTATACATAAAAATCAAACTCCCGGTCAGGTGGTGGACTAGTAGGCTTTTAGGTACCCCGTATTACGTTTGCAAATAATGATGAATGTACATTGGAGCAGTAAATAGTATTTTTACTAGCTGTGAAATGCATTTGATGTTACCAGCATTCATATTTCAAGAGGGAAATTTGGCTCTTGATTGAATACAGTATTTATGAAGGGGGACTAGATTGAAAACCCGGGACATAAAA
Source organism: Neopsephotus bourkii (assembly GCF_033783945.1). Classification (NCBI taxonomy): domain Eukaryota; kingdom Metazoa; phylum Chordata; class Aves; order Psittaciformes; family Psittacidae; genus Neopsephotus; species Neopsephotus bourkii. The sequence continues at coordinate 1,665,213 of NW_026900624.1, read as the reverse complement.
GTTCTGTTACGTGCAGCGAAGGGGACAAGCACTGCTGTTTCAGTGCTGCCTTGCCAATGTGCTTCAAATCTAACACAGGGTAGCTGATTGCTTTTCGTGGCTCCCACACACTTTGGCTGCAGAGGTGTGCTTTTTCAGGTTTTGCCAAGTGTCATGCCTCAGTTCCCCAGCATCAAGTTCATGTATTCATTATTGCTTTCGGGTATTAGTGACATGTATCTCAGCTGCCACCAGAAGGGCTATTGTAGCTGTTGGTTTCGTTCGCCTCTCCTACTCTCAGGCTTGCTTGATGAGTGGGATCAGAGGGTTAATTAATGCAGCTGATAAACAAACATTTTTTTTCTTATGTCAGTTTGCTGCTTTAGCTTTTCACACAACAGTGGAGATACTGCTGCTGCATGAGAGATGCACTGGGGAAACAAAAGAGGACAAGGGGAAGGGTCCAGAAGTCCTTGAGCAGTGGACAGGAATAATGACCATGTAGATTTGGCCTAATTCTTACTCTGACCATAAGCCAAAATAAAACAGAGGCAGCTGTTCTCTTTGACAGTAGGCAATTGCACGCTGTCCTACTGTGAACTTCTGATTTTATTTTAGTATTTTATTATTTTTTTTTAGTCCCCTAGCTCACTTGTGACAGACGACAGTCAGCAATGTGCTGTTCTTACAGGTTGAGAGCCTTTCAGTTATCCCCCAACAGGGTGCAAGGAAGGGGAAGGAGGAAGATACGAGTTTTCACGTAACTATCAAGCTCTAAACAAATCTGGAGGTAGGTCTAGTCACACTTTATGGATCTTAGGTGAGTAATTATCTTAGTTCTATCTTGCAGCATGCCCTTGATCACCAGTTACTGATTTGCATTATAGCAGCCAGATACCCGTTTGAGTTAGGTATCCACTGGAGTTTAAAAATAGGCCTGGGTTTTTCTTTACTTTTCACACATGATGCCATCTAAACCAGATCTTTCAGGTGAAGCTCTTTTGCTTACAACATTCCTTTGTTTATTGTGAGGAGATTTGGATATAGAAACTAGGTCTAAAGCTGATGAGAATTTTTTTTTTTCTGGTAACATAGATCTTATGGGTGCTGGTATGTGATTCAGACCCAAAGCAAATACAGAAAACTTGCCATGGAACCAAACTCTTATCATTTGGCCTACTATAAGCAGAAGGAAGGACAGGGAATGCTTTGAAAAGGGATCTTTTCATACCTATGACAAAGAAAAGTTACTAACTTCAGTCAGTGCTGAGGTCACTGCACAATACCTCAGTCCTAATCATCTGATTACTAGATTTTTTCCAGAGGTTTTTCTCTGCCTATCATGTTTTCGTTCAAGTGGCTTCTCACAATTTTCAGAAATTTCTCACTGACAAGCAAAATAATCCTCCACCTCCTCCAAATGTCTCTGATGCTTTACAGAATTTGATAGCATCAGATTGTTACCTCTCCTGTTGTGCTAGCCAGTACTATCTTGTTACATACATGCTGTGTAATAAGTTTTGTAGGAATAAGCTTTGTTTGTTATTTGTATAATATTGCACAGTACAGATTTTGACTCAGGCATTGAGATTGTAAGCATTACCATAACACACTAGTAATAAAGCAGTAATAATAAAAGGTGCCAACATTTTCTATAAGAACCCAAGTAAGCTATTCCCTGCTGTAGTTGGATGCTTGATGTGCTTTGTGGTTTAATGAATTAACTGTTCATTCAACACTATTTTTAAATTCTGTGTGATTTTAAGATATGGAGCATAATGATAGGATGGAGCATTATATTTCCATTTTAGTGCAATGTAATTTTATTGTGTCATGCTTAGTTATTTTTCATGTAGATAATCTCTGCAGCCTGTTTCCACTTGGAAGAGCAAGAGAAACTGATATGAGGGTTCTCTTCTTATAGATTTTCTTATCGATTCTGTTTGTGCTCATCTTTTTCCAATGGCAGAACTGATTCTGTCACCATCTGACTCGGAGGCAATGGTACCGCAACCTGGGGTGCCTCAGAATCTGGGTAACTTGTCAACTGCCAGCCAGTTTTCTCTAGTGTACTGGCCACACCAATGTGAAGTCATCAGAGACAGAATTGAGCATATTGGTAAGTTATTGTGTTATGCTTAAAATCTTGTATATGGGCAAAGAGGAAGCACACCAAGCATTTATTGTCGGTTTAAGTGAAATCTTAAAAAACAAATCATTATTAGTCCAGATCTGATTGCTACAGAGAAAAATAATAATGTAGTTTAAAATGCTGTATGTATGCTTCACTCACACCCTTCTGGCTTTCTTTTCACTGCTCCTTCTGTTCCTGTGGCCAGCAGTTTCATTGTAAAGGTTTCCTTTGGGTGGAAGCAAGAAGCTATTTGTTCAGAACTGTCAGCCTCTGGGGTCTTTTTCTGGGAGAAATATCTTCTTCCTTATTCTAGGATCCAGACAACTCTGGGATCATTTATGTTTGCATGCTCAGTCTTACACCTTTGTCTTTCCTCATCAGTCTGCATCTCTATGTTACGTCTGAATTTACCATATACAGTGTTCTTTACGTATGTAAGATGTTATTTCCTTGTTCTCTTTGTTGCCCCTAAAGCAAATTTTGTCCAGCTCTAGGTCTGCATTTCTACACAAAACAACTCCTTGTTACTGCTGTCTGTATAAGCCTATGGTTGTACCATGCAAAAGTAAAAAAAAAATAAATCAAATTAGCCATACATACCTGGTCAATTAAAAAAATTGCTGTCACAGCTAAATTAAGTGAAACAAAGCTGCAGGCAGGTAAAGAAAAGTTCAGACAGAGCAAACTCAACAAGCCTGAATCCTGAGGTCTTACAAATTCAAACTCTTACTAATCTTATATGCTGTTATGAGCAACATCAGTACTGTATTGCAGGGTAATACAGTAAAATATGAACATAAGCTAATAACTGCTTTTATGCAGTCTGTACATACAGCAAGCCTGTTTTGGGACAGTGAAGACTTGAGCAGCCCCTGTGCTTTTAGATACAACCAATTGCAGTTTGGAAGTAATCAGTAGAAATGGAAATGCAGAAATGGGATGGAAACAGCTGTGCCCTGATTCTTTTGCCTTTGAAACTAGATCACAGTGTCTTGAATGGAATGGGACAGGACTGCTGTGAGTATTACAGTGAGAAAAGGCCTACTGTCAGAATGAATCAGTGTTCAAAAGATATTTGACAATGCCAGGTAGATGCCATGTGAGTTACATGGGGACACTGCATTATAACCATGCAGCATCTGCTGTCAGTGTCATCAGCAGTCAGTGACTTTGTAGTTGAGGCATCTGCTTTCCTAACAGTACCATACCAATGCTGTGTAATGTTCACCGTTATCAGTCTCATCTGTAGTAAGCAAGCTGTACAGGGAAGAGGCAAGTTTGTACAGCAAAAGTTGGTCCTTGCACAGATCAGTGTGTATTTTTATTTAGAGTTACAGTGAAGATTTGTTCACAGGTGCAAAAAATTAGGTTCAAAAGGGGGCTTTCCTATTTGTTTGTGTGCAACTGGTATAAATATGATTAACTGCTTTTTGATGTCCTTCATATTATGAAGACTCATACAGTCTTTCTGCTTGTAATCTTTTTGTGTCTCTCTTCTTTTTTTAGATTGGATACCCCCTAACCCTGAGCCATTGTACACTACAACAGGTTTGGAGATGATGCCATCACGCCAAACTCCTGACAAAGGCACTGTGATTTATCTAGAAGAAGGTGGGAACACTCTGGGAAACTTATTGTCTGCTGTAGGCAGACAAAGCACTTGCTTTGATCTCCTTTGTGAACCTGATTTAAAGCCTGATGAAATCAATATGATTTTCAACTCTTATTTTAAAGCACTGTGAAATAAATTTATTTTTCCTATAGATAGCAAAGGAAGTGAGTTACATAGTTACACAGCTGGTTTGTCATCCATAAGTTTGGTTCATGCTGTTAATTATCTTAGAAGTCCAGCTCAGCTCAAACAGTTGTTCTCAGTGAATAACAACACTACAAAGCAGCCTGAAATTAGTTTGTTATGAAAATAGGAGTGGAGAAAGATAACAAGCAAAAGAGAAAGTGAAAAAGATGAGAGCTGTGTAACTGCAGGATCAACACTAAAGACTGTGTTGGGAAAATATTTTGTTATCCTGTTTGCTTATAGTGGTTTTGCCAAGACATAAACAAAATCTGACCAGACTGGGTAAGCCTCGCAGGGATTAATCAGACAGAATTGAAAGGAGTTAGTTGCCTTATTCCATCATCACCAGTTGATTATCAGAGTTAGTTATTCTTTCATGTGTTTGCTAAGTTGGTACAGATGACTTGGAGAACTTGGAACTGAGCAACTCCTACATAGAAAGGATGATAACAGTTTTGCAATCCTAGGGTAACTAGATGTGGCCATAAAATTTTCAGAAGCACAATACTGAAGGGGAGCTGGTATCTTTCTTGAGGTCAACACAGTTAGTAAAAGCTTGCAATAGACTGAAAAGCATTGATACTTTTGACACTGTGTTTATTTAGAAATTAGCTAAATTAGCTATTTATGCAGTGTGGCTGTATTACCTGTCACTAGTAGGTTGCTACATTTGGTGGCCAAGAAAACTGGTACATACTGTGTGATGAGGAAGGAACCTCTGTCCTCTGCACTCGACCTGCTAATTTATTGCAAGGAATAAGATGTGGAGGAACACCATGACTTCCAGCTCCCCACATTTTTGCAGACAAGGACAGTAATTTCTGTCATGGTCCTTTAGTTGCTGTTCTTTAAAAATGCAGCTTTCCATGACCTTTTTTACCAACTTGGACTTTTATAGACAGGCAACTGGAAGTGATTCTTATTCTGCCCTGTACAACTCTCCAGCAAAGTGTGTATTTTGGTATAATGATTCCCAGACTTCGTTAATGAAGCTTACATAAAATACCATGATAGAGGTCTCAGGTTTTACGCATGCATTTCATTCTATAAAATGTGGCTGTTACAGATGACTAATCCACTGTAACAGGCTGCCCAGAGAAGCTGTAGGTACCCCATCCCCGGCAGTGTTCAAGGCCAGGTTGGGTGGGGCTTGGAGCAAGACTTGGTCTAGTGGGAAGGTATCCCTGCTCATGTCAGGGGGTTGGAACTGGATGAGCTTTAATGTCCCTTCCAACCCTAACCATTCTATGAGTCTGTGTTTCCAGAAACAGTTTTACTGGATTAACTACTGAAACATTTTTCTTCCTTGATGATAAGGAAGAGCTTGAAGAGGAAGGGAAGGATAGAGAAACTGTGAGTGGAATTTCAGTTAAACAGAAAGTAATTATTCAAGTAGGTATCCCAGCTAGCAAAGTTAACAGCCCTTCTATAATGAAGACACCTGTGGGTCTCTAGTTAACTTCAGTCATGGAGAGCAATACACTGAATATGGCTATATTACTTGAATCACTGTTGCCATGTACAAAAGATATTTATGTATCTTTTGCATATTCGTATATCTTTTGTATATGGCAACAGTGATTCAAAGAATAAAAAGAATGACATATAGGAATCTTGACTTTCACTGTACTGTAAGTACTGTCAGAACTTTAGTAAGACTACAGGAGAGAATAATTCTGCTGCAGAATAAATCTCTACCACAGCCTCAGACAAGCAACAGCAAACACAGCTCTGATCTGAACAGGGACTGCTGTACAGCTCTGATCCTGCTTTATGGTACAAGGTCAGTCCCCCTTACTTGGCAGCATGGTAAGGCAACAGTTTCTCCTTAGGTGGATCCAGCTGTAAGGAGATAGAGAGAAGCAAGAATCAAGGAGCTGAAAATACAAAAGCCTCTCAGTGCCCCACTGCCAGTAAAAATCCTTCATTTTGCCAGTTAGAAAGTTATGAATTAGGGACACTTCTGGCAGATAAACATATGGTTTGATATCAGCAGTCTGAAACACAGAGTACATTGTTTCAGCTTGGAATACCTTCACTTTTCAGCTCCTTTACCCTGAGCTGGCCCTAACCCAAGTGTCGGAGTTCACCTTTGAAGTTGCAGTTGTCTGTTGCTAGAAGGAATTTTCAGAAGGATGCAGGTATTTCTTGAAATTACTCAGACTCAAAAACATCTGTTCTGCTCCTTCCCCTAGCTGACAAAACCTCCTGCTTTCTGTATTCTCAAGTGAAAGATCTCCACCCCATGAAGCAGATCCTCCCTCAGGAAGGGGATAACACACTGATCTTCGAAGCACGGTTTGAGAGTGGGAATTTGCAGAAGGTGGTCAAAGTGTAAGTTTCTGATTTTTTTTGTCCTTTATTACAATGTAGTTATTATCAGTGTTGTTATTATCAGCAGACTGGTATCAGTGTCTGGGTAGGATGTGTGACTCTGGTTTTGTAAATTGTTCTTACTTTAGTTAAATAAGCTTCAAAAGTAGTTTCAGGTAGCCTTCACTTGAAATGGTCTGATAGCCATTCCATAGCACTGAATGTTTTCTATAGGTGATAAATCACCCACACAAACTCGACACCTTTTCTTAAGCACTTCCTCTTAAAGCATAGTGTAGAGAATGTTTTTAGAAGTCCTAATTATTATTAGAAGTCCTAATGAAGGCAGCAGTTGCATTATTGACACACTTGGTGCAATTAGGCATCTTTTCCTGGCAGCTACATAGACTTTGATTCATGACAGTGTAAATTTGACTCACATGTGATTCACTGCAGAGTGCTTTTTCATGGCAGTCCACATTATTTGACACTGCATCATGCTACATTACTAACCAGCATCACAACTCTTTGTCTTCTTTCTGCCCACGAGCAATGAATTTGAGTACCAGCTGACCCTGCGCACTGACCTCTACACAAGCAGACACACACAGTGGTACTACTTCCAAGTAAGGAATACGCAGGCAGGGATGCCATATCGTTTCACTATTGTCAACTTTACCAAGCGGAACAGCCTATATAAACGTGGCTTGCGGCCACTGTTGTACTCAGAAGCTGATGCTAAGGAACACAAGGTTGGCTGGCGAAGGACTGGAAATGATATCAAGTATTATAAAACCCATGTGGGCCAAGATGGATGTCAGTATTTCTCACTCACTTGGACATTCCAATTCCCTTATGACCAAGACACCTGCTACTTTGCCCATTGCTATCCTTACACCTACTCCAACCTGCAGGAGTACCTGGTGGCCATCTCTAAAGATCCAGTGAAATCCAAATTCTGCAAGATTCATGTCTTGTGCCATTCACTGGCAGGAAACACAGTGTATGCTTTAACTATCACCAACCCATCTAAAAGTGACAAGGACACCAAAAGAAAGGCTGTGATACTAACTGCAAGAGTGCATCCAGGAGAAACTAACAGTTCTTGGATAATGAAGGGCTTTCTGGATTACATTCTCGGCGATTCAGGCAAAGCTCAACTCCTGCGGGACAATTTTGTCTTCAAAGTAGTACCCATGTTGAATCCAGACGGTGTGATTGTGGGAAATCACCGCTGCTCTTTAACAGGTCAGGACTTGAACCGCAAATACAAATCTAACACGAAGAAATTTTATCCTTCCATCTGGTATACCAGAAAAATGATCAAAAGGTAACCTCATTTTCTTTCCCTTTAGAATAGATGATTTACCTTTCTGCTGTCTCTTTGTTACTGTGACTTCTCTGTGTCCCTATTGTTTTGGTTTTTTTTACATCTTTGCCCCGTACTCCAACCTTTCTGTTTTGTTTACCTTCAGTTGCATTTCAGAGTGGGTTATTTTTTCCTTCAGTATCGTACAGATTTTCCTTTAACATATTTTCTCAATTCCTGGTAATAAGTTTTATCTCCAAAATAAGAGGTTTTGTCCAAACATTTTCAGTATGTTTCCACTATCCTCTGCCAAAACTTACTTATCAAATTCATTATGTCTTTAATTTTCTTTTTTTTATCACATAAAACCATGTCACAGAATTAAGTTAGGTTCAGAATAGATCCCAGATGTCTATTTGACAGCAAAGATTGCCAGGTTTGCTGTATGTTTTGCTACAAATACATTTGATTTCTTATGTAGATTTACAATTACAGGGACATTGATACTCTGGCTATAAAACTAAACCTTTGGTTATTAAACTAAACCTTCAGCTAGTAAACTAAAGCCCTCTGGTTTAACTTCTGTAACAAATTAATACAAACAGGACTTTTTTCATCTAGTTACAGCATATTTAAAGTAAGATCTGTGTTCTTCCAAATGATTGTTTCGGCATGTAGGTCCCTAGCTTTCAGGGAATGAGCACTGGGCCTCTCCACAACAATTCCTCTCTCTGTCTTGCTATATGGAGAAAGCGTGCACTTGTGAGTGCCCCATAATCAACATTAATAGTGTCTGCTGAAGTGCTGCTGACCTTTAGCCTCATATTCAGCTACTGTCAGCTGCAACAGACATGTTTATTACTGCTTCCTTCTTAGTTTCACCATGGATTTCCAGCTCCTGCCTAGAGTAACGCTCCAGGTGACACAGTGTTGTGCCATCCCATCTTCCCTGGAGAGCTCTGCTGCAGCACAAATTGGGCACTGGGGGTATGGATTGCTAAATCCCAATGTGTCTACCTGAATTTTTTTTTTCAGTAGTTAAGAATATATTGCAGACTCTTAGCACATAAAAAAAATTGATGTCTCTGGTTTGATAAAGGAAGGAGTAGTCATTCAGTCTCATAATAGTATAGCATTTATCATTCCACATGTACAATACTGAAAGAGCAGCAGATAAGAATAGTAGATTTCAGTTGTACAATATGATCATGTATACGTCTAAAGAGCTGAATGTATATTACTGAGCATGGGAGTAAGAACAAACACATGGACAAAGGCTGATGATGCATACATTTATATCTTACATCTGTGCAGTGACAAGTGGGTTTTTTCAGAAGAAACAGTAGTTTGGCTCTAATCTAGCAACACTGAAGGTTTAAGTTAGAGCTCAGAATATGGGACTTGTATTGATTTCCTGTTCTTTAGGTTACAAGTGAGCTTCAGTATAACATACTAGCTCAGACTAGTTTCTGAGATGGAGGAGAAAAAAAGCCAAACCACTATTCTCTGTTGTCCTGTATTACAGAGTGATGGGGGAACGTGATGTTTTTATGTATTGTGACATCCACGGTCACAATAGGAAACAAAATGTCTTCATGTATGGTTGTGAGAGAAGGCCCCGGGCGAAAGCACCATATGTGCATCCACGTGTCTTCCCACTCCTGCTGAGCAAGAGCTGCCCAGATAAGGTGAGCAAAAGTCTGGCTAGAATCTTGCCTCAAAATTCAAGCACCACCTGAGATCCCTAATTTTTTAAGATATCACATTTAATAAAAGTTCATATTTCACCTAGTGAAATAATCTTCAATTGGCTAAAACTAGAAATAGTTGGAGTATGAAGTTTTAACTTCTTTGAAATTCCAGCACTTAAAAATGTATCATGCTGAACTGAGACATAAAGTTAGCATTTTGTAAAGACTTTTTTTTTAAAGAATGAAAAAAAACCCACCCCAAACCAGAACGTCAAAGCAACATTGCTTTAATACGTCAAAATCTACCATTAAATATTGAGTATTTATATATTTCTAAAATATATTTTAGAATTAAAACCAAATTAGTAAGTAAATAAGAAACTAAAGAAGATAAAATGTTTTTCCGTATTAATCCTTTTGAAAACTTCTGTTGAAAAATGTGTCAAAATAACACTGTGTAAGGTATTTCAATTGAGGGGAAGTTTAGTAGGAAATCATGGTTTTTGGAAAACATCATTATCTGTCAAAATCTGACTACAGTAAGCTGCTTTTGGACAAGAAAGGTTGCAAAGGCTCAGATATAAAACAGCACACAAACTGAACTACTAGATGTCATTGCATACTTATAGCTAATGCTGTTTTCTTCAGATATCAATAATGAGGTGGTTGTGAGCTTCAGATTGATTGCATCAAACTGTTGATGTATTAAATCATGAGAGAAGAGCTATTCTAACTTTTTAGTAAATATACATGCTGGTACGTAACAGGATTTGTGGTAACTCAGCTGGTCAGCTGTCTGTATGTCCAAACATTTAGAAACAGTAAGTACAGCCACATTAAAAATTACATTTAGATGTTTCAGAAATCTAATCAAAGGACTGTTATTTCACCTGCATTTCTATTATACCAGTAAAGACAGGCTGAGAAAATTGGGGCTGTTCAGCCTGGAGAAGAGAAGGCTGCATGGAGACCTCATAGCAGCCTTCCAGTATCTGAAGAGAGCCTACAAGGATGCTGAGGAGGGACTCAATTCATTAAGAACTGTAGTGCTAGGACAAGGGGTAATGGGTTCAAACTTATACAGGGGAAGTTTAGGTTAGATGTAAAGAGGAAATTCTTTACTGTGAGGGTGGTGAGGCACTGGATGGGTTGCCCAAAGAAGCGGCAAATGCTCCATCCCTGGCAGTGTTCAAGGCCAGGTTAGACAGAGCCTTGGATGACATGGTCTAGGGTAAGGCTGTGGCAGGGAGGTTGGAACTGGATGATCTTAAGGTCCTTTCTAGCAGAAACCATTCTATGATTCTATGATCTTCTGGGGTATGTTGTGCAATATTCAAGCAGAATGAAAACTCACATTTGTTTGCCTGGTAGATAAATTTTTTAAAAAACCTTGCAGGATTAAAATTTAATTATTGCATTTTTCTGTTTACTTCAATGGCTAATGCTGTACCTGTCTTTAAGTTCTCATTTCCAGACTGCAGTTTCAGAGTACAAAGAAGCAAAGAAGGCACAGGCCGAGTGGTGATGTGGAAGATGGGCATCAACAACAGCTACACTTTGGAAGCCTCTATCTGTGGCTCTAAGCTGGGTAAGACAATTCCCTGTAGCTATTTAGTCGGTATAATCAAACAAGACCTTTACTTCTGTTTTATTCATGGAAAAAAATGTGTTTTTTCATGTTTTTTTCCCTTTTTTGATGTTCTGTCACCAGTAGCATTATTGCATATGTATCATGAAACAATGTTAGTGGATGGCAAATTAAAAGATGGAACTAAGCCAGTTGTATTTTTAGGAATTTTGGATTAGGGAATCAGCTAATTATGCATTACCCCCGCTGAGTGGATAGATTTGTTCACAAAGGCAGAATAATGATCTGTAATACCATTTGTATAAAACTACAACAGTTATAGACCTGTCTACAGTTATAGACCTGTCTAGCATCTGTCAGTGAATTTGCAGTCAGACACCACCCTGAAATATCACAGTTACCTAGCTGTCAGCAGGATTGCTGACATTTTGATTTCTGTCTTGCTCCTGTTGATGCTGCAGGCTGCAGACAAAGCACTCATTTCGATGTGAAAGACTTGGAGTCAATAGGACAGCATTTCTGTGATGCCCTCTTGAACTACTGTGTTCATAATAAGGAGGTAAGAAAATCCCCCTATGACTTTTCTCCTGCCTCAGTTCATCCTACTGTGACAAAACATAATACTCTATAGGGTTATAATAATAATCAATTTGATAATGGCTTTCTTAAAACAGTGAACTAAAATTTTATGTTTCTTATTATTATCTGTGCCTGAGGAACATGAAAGTGTAATGAAGCAGCAAGCCAGGCTGAGCTCCAAGGTCCTGAATTCTGATGCACTAGACTTGGATTCCAGGTAACTATTCAGATATATCACCATTTATTATATGTTCTCTGAATCTTATAAAGAGTACCAGAGTAAATGTTAGAAGTGTTACTAAAATTAGACTTTTAATAGTCACAGTCCTTAATTTAACACTCCTTAATAAATTGCATACAAATCTTATAGCCAAACCTTAATAACCAGTTCATTGGAAGCAGATCTCTCTATCTACCCCAGGTGGCCTTCTTGAAGCAAAATGAAACTGCATTGATACAGAGCTTGGTCTATTGCATCATTTAAATCAATACGCTTTTTTTCAGCCTTACATTTTGCAGAGCAATCTAATGTAAGGTATATTATTTGGTTTTGTGTAAACCTAATTTAATTAAGCATGGAAGATAACTAGTCTGATTCCATTTATGCAAAGGGGTTAAGTTCAGGGTAACTGATAACAGTGCAAGAATCCCTGCACTGACCAGATTATACCCCTGTTAAACATGGTCTGCTCCTCCTGTGCCAGTGATGACTCTGAGTAACCGCAAGATCAGTTGTGCAGGTGATTTGTAAGGGGTGGGTATTTACTATGAACAGCTGTGACCCTATGGTCATTTATTAGGGAATAAAACTTTAATACATTTCTTTTTTTTGGAAGAACATTAATAGGCTGGATCTATCTCATCAAACTTGAGGTGCCCAAAGTATAGAAATCAAGAGCTGAGCTTCACAGACCACAACAACTGGTCCTGAACTGCAAAAGAGACACATAGAACTAGGAGAAGACTTTCTGGGAACAAAGAAGATAATGTTCTATGGGATGATTTAGGAGGGGAGGGAGAAGGTGTGTGAAGCAGAACTAAACCTAGGTAGAAGCAGGAGGTGTCCTCTGGGTACAGCAGATCTCTTTCAGTAACCAAGCATTTTCTAAGACGATGATGCTCACTTCTTGCAGGTTAACTGTAGGTCTGTAAAATTAAAATGTGGATGTGGAAGACAGGCATCTCTGCAGCTAGGGTTACTGTAGAAAACACATGCTAATGGTTGGAATGAATGGTGCAAACTACTGTTTGCAGTCACCAAATTTGGAAATTAAACAAAACAATGCTTATCTTTCACAGCAGCCAAACTTCTGACAGCCCAGACTCCTGTGATCTTTATGCACACCAGCTAAAACTAGGTACTAAGGTATGCTATGACTTTTTCTTGTCTGTTTACATCTCTGTCCTGAATGCCACTTGGGAAAGAATCACTACAGTTTAACAGGCTCTGTTTCAAAGAACATTAGTGTTAAGTCACTCAGAATAGTCATTAACAAATCAGTAGAGTCCACAGTCCAAATGAACAGTGCGGAACAATAGTATTAATTTTCATGATAGCTCAACCTAGATTGTCCTGATAGTGGTGGCTTTGTTTCAAAAGAAGGTGGCTTTCTACCTGTCTGGTTCTGCAGTGCAGCTAAGTAAGCAGATAGAGGGTCAGAGTGTGTAGGAGGGCACCAGCTTTAAGCACAAGAACTACCGTGCCCATGTACCCTGTGTCAGCCATTCTTTGTAGATACCCAGTTCAGAGTGTTCAGGAGTTGTGTTCTCTCATGTATGCAGGCAGGTCATCACACTTGCGCTAAGTGCTGTCAGCATCAAACTGTTCCATTGTCTACATCTAAGCTTATAGGCAAATGTAGCCCCAGATTTAACAGAGTGCTTTCACTGGAGGGCAATGAGACATTTTATTTTCCTGAAACCTGCATTTACTTGTTTGGCTGAAAAGAATGGGTTGAAACATGTTTTTTGTCCTCCCTTACTTGGTGTTTGTTTCTTTGGTGCCTGAGATTACCATATTATTACTCAAGATGTTTCCTGTAGATAAGCAAAACAAACTTCTTGTGAGTAAATACTTTCAGAAAGTTTGTCGGTGAATGTTAGCCAACAATAATAGTTCCTGTAAATCGTTGCTTCCTGTTTGTGGCATAAATACAGTAAATAAACAACAGTAAAAGGGGAAACTAGTACAAGGACTGTATACTGATAGTGTGTAAAACTAAAGTGACTGAAACAACCACGGGAAAAAAAACGGGATGGTTTTCTGCTGTGTTAATGAGTTAGATCACACAAGATGTTTTTTGAGTATCAGAACTAGTTTAAGGGATGGAGGCCAGAAGCAGGGACTAAAGTAGCAAAGTTGGTGGGGTGGGGCAGGGGGGACCAGGCAGGACAAAGAACAAAGGAAAAGAGACTTTCTCCTTCAGTAGCAGGAAGCCCTTAGAAGATCTCAGCAGTATGTGAAACCACAGCTTTAGGAGCTTACTTGAACCTCTCTATTTTAAAATTTATTGTGTTTTTTGAATTAATCACTAATTTAATAAACTATGAGAGGAAGTCTTCTCCAATAGAGATTCCTCTGGGTACAAAGCCCATCCCATCAAGCCCCTGTCATAGGAGAGGATGAGTATGGTCAGGACTGAACCCAGTTTTGGCCACTTAAGAGCCTGATTCCTATACTGCCAATACCTGTAAACACAAATATACATTGCAAAACTATTCATTAGGTTGAACTTCACTAGGTCTTGTTCTATAATTTCTGTGCGAAACATAGGCAAAGACATCTGTCGTGCAATGAAATTGTATGAATTGCATTTGTGCATCTCTCACACAGTGAATTAGAGCACTCTTGCCCCATGTGGATCCACTTCAGTGACTAACTGAGGTTATTAGATCAAAAGTCTTACCAAAATTTTTGTTGTTGTTCTTGATGGAATTTCTTAAAGGCATTTGCAAAAGGTGAATAACAAGGGATATCACAGATACAGTTTGGGGTTTTTTGCTGGAAATTCATGCTGGAGTTGTAAGTAGCCCTCAACAGCACTTTACTGGTGTTCAACCTAGAAAACTATGGCCCTCATGTGAAACAGGAGCACTGTTATTGTTGCCTAAAGAAAGCAAACTGTTGTTTGGAAAGATGAAGTCGCATTAGTAGTTTTATGGGTATTATTATTTTTATATGCATGAACATTATAATGCTAGCTCCTTTATTAAGGCTTTCATTGGTTCAATAGGTCTACCCAGCCTTTTTGCATTTTATGCATCTTTTCAGAAGCCGCAACTTCGGAAAAAGATTGGTGGCAATTAATACTACCAAGAAAGCATGGCTGTCCAGGTTCCCAGACTAAAACAAGCCATTGAGTAGGAAGTGAGGTCCCTTGTCAATATGATATGTTTGTGTCCAGGTTCATAAATATTTGCTGAACAGCATAAGGAATTCAGTCTGAAGCAGCTTGCTCACATGGGTTCCTTCTGGCATTCTGATTATCATGTTTATTTACAACTGGTTTGTTTTGGGGTTTTTTTTCATTGTAACTATAATATTCCCCTATGAATCAAAATGGTTACATACTATTTTCTGTGCAGAAAAAAAATAAAGCATCAGGAGAACATTTTCACAGCACTGCTAAGGACAGAAGTCATGAAAGCAAAAATGTGAGTATTTTTCATCCCTGCAGAAAAATGTTGTGCTCTTCTTCTAACTAGAGACTGATACATGACAACTTAATTCGATCACTATAACTTTAGGCAAACAGTATTGTCACCAAAAGGTGCTGACCTAGAATGCCCATTGCTTTTTCTTTTCTATTTTATCTGTGAATGAAGTATCAACACAACAAGTCTGGGGCAGGAAAAAATGGTAAAATTATACATTATTCAACACATTTAGATCTTTCTGTTAAAGAATATGCCTTGGAGCTGGAGATGATACCAGCTCTTCTTCAGTCTGCAAAACTACTATCACTTCACTTCTCAGCTGGACCTGTTTCACTTCCAGTTTCACTGAACAAGTTTTTTGCCAAGTCCATTGAAGTATTTTCTGTTTTGTTTTCCAGTTCAGTATAGTGCTGTGAAGAGAAAGGGAAAGGTCACAAAACATTTTAGGGATACAGGAAATGCTGATGTTTTAATTAACTTTGGGATCATTACCAAGCCCAGGCTCTGAAATACTTGTGCTGGCAATGTTTGTGAACCTGTGTCATGCTCCTCCTACCAGTCAGAGTGTGTGATTTGATACTCAGCATTAGCCTCCCTAGCAACCACCATAGAATTAAGTTTACCAAAGGGTCATTGAACAGTTGATATAAGATCTAATCTTTTTTAAAACTTCACTTCTCTATTATTATTGTTTGGTGTCCTACATAACTATTTCAACAATGTGAGCCTCGCTGTAGCTGACACACACTTAAAAATCATAGATGAAAATAATGTAGTCTGATGTTATGTTCCTACTTCATGAAAAGGAATTTAACTGTTTTTTATAATGCTGAGCATCCAACAACTTGCAAAGTGAACACAAGTTGCTGACTTCTCTGAGCTTTTGAAAATTGAGCCAAATACCGAATGCTTAGCTTGCCTTCTGCTGGGGTTGTGTAGTGCTGGTGGTGGTGTGTGGAAGGAGAGAAAGAGAGAAAAGAAAGAAAAAAAAACAGAAAAGAGAGAAAAAAGAGAAAAGGAAAAAAGAAAAGAAAGAAAAAGAGAAAGAACGAGAGGGAAAGGAAGGGAAGGAAAAAGGAAAAAAAAGAGAAGAGAAAGGGAAAAGGAAAGAAAAAGAAAGAGCCCAGCCTTTACGTGTTAACTCTTTTCCCACTAGTTATTGAACCCTTACCAAACTTCCCCTGTCGTAACCTAGCGTACACTCATTGAGCAAGCCAGAAAGTGGCTGACTGATAATACCTTTTTGTCAGCCTTTTGAAACTAAATAATACTAATTATTCATTCATGTTTCTTTTCTGTTTCACAGACTCAAGGCATTGAAACTCAACATAAGGTATTTCAGGTCTTTGACCCAGTGAAAAAAGGTAAACATTGTATGATTGTATGTTTGTTTAATCCTTCAAATCCCAATAAGTCAATTTTTCTCTATAATCTCAAACCTCAGTAAAGAGTATGTTCCGAAAAGATAAGTACAGAGTTCTTTGGCTGGGATTTCACCCAGTCTCAGCATTTAGAAAACCTCATTTTTCTTCAGTTTAAACTGTCTTCATCGCATTCTTACCCTCCGCTTTACTGACTGGAACAGTCTCTCTGGAGAAAACTGAACCCAAGGCAAGTTCCAGGGATGTGAATAAAATATTTGCTCCTATTGGCAGTATGGTACATACCGGTACCTACGGTACCATACATACATTATATGTGATAATGGGCTCATCTGGTCCAGAGAAACTAGAGAAGAAAACTTTCATCAAACAGGGCAGAACAAATCCTATGGAACTTTTTGGTTTCAGTACAGATAAATGAAAGAAGCAAATGTGGAGGCTAAGGAAACAGATCTGGAGGACTTGTGTCATTGCAAGCTAGGAAAGCTGGGGAAGATTTAGATGTCAAAGTGAACAAGTAGCGTAACATGAGTTCTGTTCATATACCACAAGGACAAATATGGTTCTTACCTACGTGAAAATAGGAGGGAAAAGCTATCTTGACTTCTCCGTAGAACTTCTCTGAGACTAATACTGAATTCCTTTAACTGCTTCTGATGTTAGCATTATTTTTAAGATTAAAAAAAAAATAATAATGGAAGTATTTAAGAACCAGAGACAACCTCAAGTCAAGACACTTACGAGAGTTCAGTCACTTTATGATGAAATGAGACTTCATGGAATGAAAGTTGTCCCCTAATATATAACAACATCCTTCAGAAGAGTAGCTCAAAGTAGCAGAGAGATCCTCAGCTGATGAAAAAGAAAGCATGAGAAGCTGTGACTGCAGCTGATGAGACAAATTTGCATTAGAAATGAGATTTGTGGTTTGGCATTGAGTCCGAAAACTCCAGAGGTAGTGAGTTTTCTGTCTTGCTTCAGTCAAACACACAGTCTACAACAGGGGTCACAGAAGGCTGAATGAGATCACTAGCCTATTTTTCATGGTAGGTGAAGCAAATTATGAAATAATCTGTGGTTCTTTCAGGCCTGAAAAATCTGATTTTCATCAGACAGATGACAGCATGGGCTTCTTACAGGATCATAAAGTTTATTGAATTCAGAAGTTTAAGGGTACGGTTTGGTAGAGTGTTAGGGATTTAATTCAAAACATTGATGTGGACAGAGTACTGAAAAACAACGGAAATTGTTATGCTTAGTGTCAAACCTTGTGGCTTTGCAGATACCCAGAAAGCCATAGGAAACAGCCCACTGTCAAGCTTACAAAGCCAACAAGTTAATCTGTGAGGAAAAGAGTGAAGTAGAAATGTCCTGAATACAAAGCTGCCTTTCCTCACTTCAGTGTCACAAGTTGATTTCTGCCATTGTTTTTATTTATTCTAACAGACACCTGTGAGCAGTGTTAATTACAGCATCGTGTCACTATTTAAAAATTCTTACAGCTTATATTATTGCCAAAAGTTTGCAAAGCTGAGAGCACATTTCTCTTCAATTCTGACCTTTCCTACACAGCTGAACAAGCTTCATGAAATAGTCCCAAGAACTACAAAAGGAAAAAAAAAAGAGGATCTTCTTATGAAATAAGAGCTTTAAAATCTTTTCCAGATGTCATGCAAGCAAATTATACAGTACAGTATTTCAGCTGTTATTTTCATGAGCAGAGATATAAAAATCCTCAGTGAGGACAGGTTGAGAAATATTAAAAGTCATCCCTAATATTTGTGGGTTTATATACAAGAGGGATTTATGGATTCATAGCGAGCTATCACAGATCAGTTAAACAGAGGAAGGTAAGAACATATTACTTATTCTCAGGATGATCCTTATTCATATGATTTTCACATTCCAGCTGCTGAAAATCTAACAGTGTCATGCTGTAGTGGTATGTTTTAGTAACGACTGTGTGCTTGGTTCTGAATTCCTGTCTTGTTTTTCACACCCAGAGCTATTCTGCCTTATGACTACTTTGGTTTTGTCTTATAGAACCTAACAGAAACAATACGAAAGCCTAAACCACACACAGAGAACTCCAAAATGTCAGGGCAGCTGGAAAGCTAACAGATGAATGTATGGTTTGTGATAGTGTTCGTAGAAAGGTTCGTGATAGGCTTCGTGCCCCAGATAAGCAAGGACTGGATTCATAGATTGAGGGAATTCTGTGTTCTTAATGTATCTTTTAAACCTATGTAAATATAACTGGAAGGTTTCCCTGTGTTTTTCCCTCCCTACTTCATTTTGGCCAACTGGGTCAAGTATTACTAATAAAATTCAGGCTTAACTGTATAAAGCACCTCTTCACTTAGAATAAAAGGAGCTATAAAATGCTGTCAATACTTGTGTCTGAAGGTGCCCTAGGGCACCTTGTTCTTACCCAGTCAGCCACCAGTGAGCACCAGCACAGTGAGCGCTAGCCAGCTCTTCTTTGCTCCCACTCCCACCTTGCTTGACCGGTGGGGTTTGACATAGTATTCATGCTCTGGAGCTGTCTATTATGACTCTAGCCCAGTGTCATTTGAATATCAAACGTGCTTTCCTTGGAGCAGACACTAGGAACGCAAACAGCAGAGTTGCATGACTACCAACACCAAATAGTCATGTTGCCTTTGGCACCTCTACTTCCTGTTACCCAGTTCTGTGTATAGTGGAGCAATTTCAGTGGGAGCAATGTAGTGTCTTTATCCCCAGATAGCCTTTGTTAGGCAATAGATAAAGAAGGGGAGGTGGGCATATGAGTTATGGTCTGCTAAATATGAAGAAAGACTTAATCCCCACAATTACTCATCTGGGTAAATGGCTTGATCTCCAGCAGTGTCTGCTTACTATAACTCCGCTTACTGTATGAGCCTCAGCCAGTTATTGAGTCTGACCTGGCCAAAACAAAATTTGGATGTTTCATTGTGTTTTGTTTTGTTTTTAAACATTTGATGGGCACTTTCAGTGTTTTACTTCTCTTTTTTTTTTTTTTCCCCACTTTTCACAGTAGAATTGCCAGTTGCAGCCTCTGCCACACAAGTAGGAGAGGATCTCAGGTAGGATACTGTTCTATTTTACAGGTTTCTAGCATTTCTCACAAAGCAGGAGTGAGAAAATGAACCCAGGCTGATTTCTTTCCAGATTTATTCTCCTCCTTTTTATGCTCCTCTGACATTGTGCTTCATTGGTTTTCATTCATAAACTAGACAGTTGTCCTTGGCCACTTCATGCCATGGTTGAGACTGCAGT
Source organism: Neopsephotus bourkii (assembly GCF_033783945.1). Classification (NCBI taxonomy): domain Eukaryota; kingdom Metazoa; phylum Chordata; class Aves; order Psittaciformes; family Psittacidae; genus Neopsephotus; species Neopsephotus bourkii. The sequence goes on along the minus strand of NW_026900624.1, from coordinate 1,645,501 downwards.
GGAAGGTGACATTAGAGAAGCAGAGAATCCTCTTTCCTCCGTCTCATCTAGAACACCAGACACACTCCTTCAGCACATAGCTGGAGCTCCTTTTCCCCTGTTTGCTGCGCACTGGCACACAGGCAGTGATTTGGGTCTTTTCTGGAGGAAGGGATGATTGCCACTGCCTTGGGAGGGAGGGAAAAGATAGGGCCACATGTCTACTAAGAAACAGGGCAGAGGTGAGAAAATAAAGACCAAGTCAGGCTAGGTAGCATAGACAGTCCAAAACAGACAGTTACTAGTTTAGAATGGTTGGATATCTTAAAATCACAGTATTGTCATGGTGCTGGTGCATAGCTCATTGCTAGTGCATTCCCTTCACTTCTGCATTCTGGTGCTTTGGTGAAGAACAATGAAGGTTGTACACTGATGGATGTGTGAGGCCCCATGGCAGTAACACTATCAGTGTGGATTACTTTCATAAGCATCCACCTACTGATGGCATACAACATCCTGTGTCTTGCTGAGTGCACAACTGGCTGTTGTTGGGTAACAGCAAAGTGGAGTTAGCCAGCCAGTTAGATTGCAGCAGATCCTGCCACAAACACCACTTTTTACTTCTGTGATGGAAAAGTAACCTGCTGCTGCTTCTGTGATGGGTACTTCCTGCTGACTCAGAAGGGATAGTGTTATAGTGGCTACATGATATTGGCACTAGTGTCCTTAAAACAATGTGATGGCATTGTGGTTCTGTGTAGCTTGAAATATAGTAAATCACTATTTATTTGTTTGTTTATTTATTTATTATACGATTCTAAGGAAATGCTCAGACTAAAGTGGCAGGAATTTTACCTGTCAGGATTTTCTGTTCTTTTATGTATGTATTGTCATGAATTTGTGTTGAGATAAAATATTTTCTGGCCTGACCTCTGTGTGTTATAGATCCAAGAATCACACCCATAATGCTAAAGGAAATCATGAAAAAACATCTGTGCCTCAGGAGGCAGGAAAAAGTGTGTGCCATAATACAATCCTGTCCACAAGAGAAAATTTCCATTCATCCAGCTTTAATCTGTTCTCCCAGAAGATGAAGAAACAGAAGGGCAAAAGTATCTCCAAGCCTGCAGAGAAGACATTTCAATCTTTAACAGGTTTCTCCATTATTGTTCTATTAGAAATACACCAAAGAACAGGATTGAGTTTTGTTTGGTGGGTTTCTGAAAGATGTAAGGCAGATGGTAGCAGTACATTAGCAGTGCTGGAAAACTCCTACACTGTGGCAGATGCCAGAGCTGGTTTCATGGAGCTTCCCAGCTGAGACACTGGAAGTCCAGAAACTCATTAACCTCTTTGTAAACTGCTAAGGGAAAAGAGCTTGGAAAATCTCAACTTAATGGCAAAGGGTGATGCCTCTGACCCTGCACTATCCTTCTGCAGTTACTGGTGGTAAAGGCTCTAGCCATTGGTTCATATCTTTTCTTATGTATCAGCATGCCATAAAAGGATGTACAGTCTGATCCTGGGAAGTGTTGGGATTAACCTTTTCAGAGAAGGGTCAATAGACTATTGTATCACTGCAGCAATAAAAACAGGTCCTGTTCCTATGGCTGAAGTTCCCACATTTTAGGACTAGATTTTGAATCAATCATGCTGTGGCTCTCCTTTCTTAAAGGAAATGTTTCTGCCATAATACCACAGTTTCCTGTGACGGAAACTAAAGCCATGTACTTATTTACTAACTAGTGTCCCTGGAGTAGTTGATATGGATTTGCTTTTTTTTGTCCTTTTTGGCTCAGGTCATGATTGTGCAAAGAGCGATTCAAAAAAGGGAGAAAGGAAAATGAAGGAGAGGCTCCCCTCAAAAAACAGAAGGCTCCAGAAAACCAAGACAGCAAGACAGGATGTATATTTTGGGAAGAGTAAATTCTGCCAGGGACAAGACAAACTGCAGTTCCCTCTGCCATTACCGCCTGAAGAAAAGAACAGACAACACGCTGCAAAATACCAGCATATATTCATGAGCTCCAGTTCTTTCGCCAATGAAGAAACATGAAAGTGTCATGTATCTGATGCGCTTAAACAATTCCCAAGACCTTGGTTGTGGATTATGATTCTACCAGCAAGGGGGTAGATACCTGCAGAAATCAAAATCATTCTTGCTCTTTAAAAAAATAAATAAGTTCACACACACTGGCTAACGTATACATGAAATTTCTCTTACACATGAGGAAGTATCCCACATTCTAAACCAGTTTAGTAGGGAGTCTCTGAAAATAAAGTATAATTTTTCTTAAGCAATACCTACTGTTTTTTTGGTGCAGATTCCACTTCCAGGAAGAGCTACGTGAAGAACCAAATTCCCTCCTGCTGCTTTTTTCCTTTTATTTTTTATTATTTTCCCTTCTTCACTCTGTTTGGAAGTTTCCTGGGATTCTCACGTAGAGGGCTTATTCACCAAGCAGCTGAAGCCACCATTCCTTGGTCAGAGTAAAAAAACTCAAGTTATAAGCTGCAAAAATCATTCAACCTTTCACCAACAAACCAAATACGTTACACTCAAAATTTGACATAAAATCTGTGCACAGATAGTCAAGTCTGTGAAACTCTTTGCTAAAGGGTGTCATGGATGCAAAAAACATACATGGATTCAGGTGAGCATATGCCTTATAGACCGACCACTGGGAGTTTTGAATATACATATATTGGCTTCAGAAATGTCCTCAGCTGAAAACAGTGAGAGTCTAGGAGGATGCTTGGGAAAAGTATTGGATATGTTTATTCTGTGCCTGCTTTCCCATGGAAATCGATGCAGTCAACTTGGAGGTAGGGTGCTGTGATAGATGGCCCCTTAGTCTAAAACCAATATACCATTCATGTGTTCTTACATACCTGGGAAATATTTTATTCATTACAGTAATATACCTAGATAGTTTGCATCTTCTTAACGTGTATAGCATTGTACAGACATTGGGGAGAAAAGATGAAGACTATGCTGTTTAAAACAAGTACAGACACCACAACAGGCACCAATTGGCAAGTCTTAGTTTTCCACAAAGACCAGACCTAGACCTTTTTTCAAATGCAAAGGGAAGCACAGACAATGCGTGCAGTATCAGGCAGGACTGTTTTATTACCCCGGGTTACTGGAAGGAAATATCCCACACATACGTATCTGTTGTGTGCTGTTGAAGAGACGAGGGAAAACCATGCCACACCACAGCAAGAGAAATTCAGGGACAAAGACAAAATCAGACACATAGGCACAAAGTCATTATTACAAGGCCTCCCAGAGATGGCTGGGTCAGTCTTCTATCAGGGATAGAACTGGATACACGTGTGGTGAGGAAGGGCACCTATAAAGAGAGAGGCTGGAGTTAGCCAGTCACCAGTCCTAGGGAATGAATTCTGAGAGCCTCGCAACTGATACCCTGTAGGGCTAGGGTTCAGTCTCATGGACTACTAAGTGTAGCACAGGTGCAGACAGCACAAAGACATTTAGCTTTGTCCTGCCTTGAACTCCTGCTTTCGGGTTGCCAGCAACCTTCTCATGACAGCTATAGGAAGAAAAGCATAGAGTTGGTTTTGTTTCACTGAGATTTATTTTTGGTTGTCAGCAGGTTACAGATGAGAGAAAAACAAAAAATATTTGTCATTCTATGATTTCTCCTCACCAGCTTAGGGATTCCCACAGGAACCTCAAAAAGTTTGGTGCTGTGGGGCAGTACTACCTATAGCTGAGAAGGTATCTGAGCAACTAGACGGAACAGAGTTCTGTGGGTATTCCCTCAGGAATGAGGGCCAGTGTCATAACCAACTTTTTGGAAGTATGTGTAGTAGCTTACTTTTAAAATAGTAGGCTAAAATAAGCAAAACACTTTTGAAATTCCCAGCTCATCTCATGCTTTGCTTAGGATTGCTAATATTACTACAACTGCTGACAATGTTGCTGTGTTTGCTTTCACGGCACCGTGTAGAAGTCCTGCTCTCTATCTCCTCTGCCTTCCCATTCTTTATCCATAAGACACGTTGATGATCATGCCCCTGCATACCCAACATCACAGCTATCACAGCTACCTCTTCAGCAGCTCCATCAGCAGGTAGACATTGGGCACCTGAAGCCAAAGGGGCACCCAAGGCACACCTGTAAAATGTCCCTAGGAAGGAGGATTGCATCTTGCCCAGCCTTCATGCACAATCTTCCCTACCCAAAGGGGAGAAGGCGAGTGAGCTACCAGCCAGAGAGACCGCCAAAGGTGTGGAAGGAGGCCTCCAGAGTAAGAAGGCCAGCTGGGACCAAGGGCAAGCCTTGAGCTGGACTTTGACTGGGTATTTCCCTGCTGGCAGCGTGGCATCCCAGGAGGCATTACAACCAGCAGAGATTGAGACCCTGCAGGGGAGGAGACACAGAGCTCCTTGGGGAGCACTAAGGAGCACTTTTACCATAGGTGCACAATCAGGCAACCAGCTTTGGTCAGAAAGATGACACATTCCAAAAGTAGCATTCCCAACTGGTGCATTTATTGCCCTGAGCAGAGCAGGGCAGGCTGCAGAGATGGAGATGTGTGCAAATGCTAAACCAGCATGAGTGGCCATCTGTCACACTCATGAAGGCTGAAGTGCAGGAGATGGGGAGGGGATCAGCCACCCCTCAGGAGGACAGTGGCTCTAGGGAGAAGTGCTGTGGCATGACAGAGCAGGCCGACTGTGGCAGCCATCCTGAATACCCCAGCAAACAGGACCCCAGAGCAAAGTGAGGATGTGCCTGAAGGCCTTCCACCTGTGGCAGCAAAACAGCAGCCTCCCCTGCAGTCTGAGGTCAGCTGAGGAGCTGGCTGATCACCAGACCCAAATCATACACCCTTTTTCTTCCTGAGTTACAGAAAAGTGAGTGGCGTGAGACCAAACTGTGTGACCTCCCCTCTGGAGAGCCCAAACATGCCTCCTGCCTGTGGATGGTTCACTGCAACAGAGCTGACATCTCTGGTCTCTGCTCATCCCGCAGTTTCCAGCCAGCAGCCCCAGTGTTAGATGATGGCCGTGTTCAGCCACAAGGCTTCCTTCTGTGTCCCCACCATTCACCACTTTCAGCTCAGCAGCTCTGTCCTGCCAAGCTTCCTGCTGCAAGCCTTTTGTCCCCATTTCTCCCATCATAACCCCTGCCTAAGCCATCTGAGTTGATCCAGATCCTTTTCCGTGCTAAAATTATTCCACACACACACAGGCCAGTTAGGAAGGCACCTGCCCACCACCAGCTGCCTGCCAGCTTTAAGCAGAGTTTCTCTCAGGGCTTCCTCATGTATTCCTTTCGCCTACCTTGTGCCCTTGGGTATGAGTGCAAGTATTACAAGCTCACAACTCATGTACTACCTGGAAGCTTCCAGGCCATGCCTAAATGTGGAATTACTAGGGGGGACTCTGTGAACAGCTTCATGGCAGGGTGTTCCACACACATCACTCTCCACCACACACCTCCTATTTAGATGACGCAGTATCAGGGAGGAGCTCTGCATGAGGATTCATGGCCTTCAAAACCAAAACTGAAAGCAGGGGCAGCTGCCTGTGGCACAACAGGGGCACTGCTCAGAGCCCAGCTGACATGGGACCTGGCAGCAGCCACAGACCTGCTCTGCTCACCAGGGGGGCACCTCGTCTCTCCCCAGTGTGTTTGGCCCCGCACCCAGGCGGATGGGCAGCCCGTAAGTATCCTCCACTGCATCCCCCCCTTTCTAATGCTGCTGCTGCTGGTGGGAGCTGCCAGGAGAAGTGGTGCTGCAGGTCCCCATGTCTGGGAGGCAGCAGGCCCTTCCCCAGCTGTGGGACATTTCTGGGCAGGCACTCTGGGCTGTGTGCCAGCAATCCTTAGCTTGTCAGCAGCCTTTTTTCACAGGCGGTCTTCCCCTCTCCCTCCCTGCAGCTGATCCTGCCTGAGGGGGAAAAATGGATCCTGGCGCAGAGCGGGTGGCTTGCAGGAAAGGTGCCAAGTCCAAAGCCGCCTTCCCTTCCCACTGCTCTCGCATAGTGCTACTCCCAGAGCATCCAGGCTTGGGGTATGCAGGAAAGCCCGTCTCCTGGCTTTTCAGTGCAAGAGAAAATGCATATTCCCTCACCCCTTTGCATTCAGGCTGTTCACTGCAGTAGGGTCCAGCAGCTCCACAGGGACGTTTGTCCCTGCACAGAGACCAGGTCCTGTGCCGGACCTGCATGTTCGGCCTCCCTCTCCTGCTGCCTTTGCCCGGGCACTTGGCCAGCCGTGTGCTGAGGAGAAGGCACAGCCCCAGCCTGGGAAGGTGTTCACCCACCTACAAGCCAGCGAAGGGAAGGGCTGTGCAGTTCCATCAGCACAGGGGGTCCCTACGAGCCCCGTCTCGCACACACATACCCCGGGGAACTTCTAAGCCATGCATGTGGAGCCTCAGTTTCCTGGGAGACTGAGAAACAGAGCTCTCCCATGGGAAAAGCCCTGTACCTCCAGCGATGCCTGCCCAGAAACAAGGAGCTGAACCCATGCTGGTTCTTGCTGCGCTGTGCATTGGGTTCCCTTTTCTCGCACCTTTGAGGCAGAGCCACAGACTCTCACATAGAGGCAGAGGGTCTGCAGAAGCTTGGGAAAAGCCCCAGCTGGACACTGCTTTTTCCTGTTCATCCCCGGCTTCTCAGCCAGGCTGCCTCCAAACCTGATCAACCTCCCTGACAAATGTATTGGCTTTCACAGCTTCTGCCTGTGGAATGAGACAGTCCAGGAGCTGCAGTGCCTGGACTACAAGCATCTGCAGGGGATGGGCATCAGCCTACCAGGACTGGTGCTAGCCAGGGTTTCTGTGGGTACCTGCCTGGTCCTCAGCATCTTCTACCCCATATTTTTCGCACATGCAAAGTGCACAGAGGAAAAAGAAGGCTGGAAGATGATCCTCATCGTACTCATCATCCAGACGACAACCCTGTCTGGATGGCTGGGTATGTTTCTTTTCCAAAGCTTGCAGTGGATTCACCCCTGGGACTTCACTGGGGGCTTCCTGGCACTGCTTGGGACTCAGGCTCTGCTACAGCTCCACACACTCACCGCCACCATGTACCTCAGCTGGGCCAAGCACACACATACTCATGTCAAAGCTGTTTGACAGAACACCCTACTCATGGAGATTTGACAGTGAAGAACATGCAAGAGCTGTTGATAACCTGGTTTAAAACAGAACTCCCACTGTAGCTTTAGCCAGTGGCAGGAATTTGATCCCTAGTCCAAAGGCCCATGTTCAGCCACGCTCTGACACACGGCCCTGGGCAGCAGTCCCGCAGCAAGCCCGCAGCACACACCAACACACACCACACAGCACAGCAGCTTCCCAGGAACAGCAGCGTGTAACACACACTGCTTGACCTGGAGCACAGGAACAAGGTGATCACTTCTGGCCAAGCCAGACAGCAGTGGAGGGGACAGACCAGAACAAGCACACAGTGGACAGAGCCCCCGGCTCGATCTCGCATTAAGTACAATCAGGCAGAAAAGCAAACAGGTTCCCTTCTTGGAGTTGTCCAAAGACACTGCTCCTCCTCCACCTCCTGGACTGACCAGGGATGCCTGTGCGGAATTGTGACCTCAGGAGCTGTGGGTTTCACACTGACATCACAGCAGTGTCATCCCCAGACATACATAGGAAACGGCCCTCTTCAATAGGAGCACCTGTGCTTCGCCTCGTGGAACAGAAACTGGAGTGACTCTAGTTCAATTAGGGTGAAGTGGCTCACACCCAACCCCTGCAGCAGCAGCAGCGCACTCAGAGGGGCAGCTTAACAACTTGCTGAACAGAGCCCTAACCCTAACGAGGAGGGTTTCCATGAGGAAGCAGAGGATCTTGGTGCAGAGCCCCAGGTTTGTCCCCAGTGATACTGCAGGGCTGAGCCCAGCACTGCAGCAACCTTTGAGACTCCAGAACTGGTTCTGTATGAGGGCACACCACCACAAAGCTCAGACCAACACAAGCCCACGAAAGGGTGTGCTTGGGGAGCAGGGCAAAGGCCGGCAAAGTCTGGGTTGCAGTGCCCCAGCTGGGCCACCATAGCCAGACCATTGCATGGGGTCTCTCTGCCACAGTGGTGCACAGCACTGCTCTATGCCCTGTCTGCAACCTTACACAAAGAAGCACCTGCTTCTCCCCCATCCCCTTCAGCGACATGAGGGTCCGTTTTCCCTCCTGCTGCAGTCTTGGTGTGGGGGATGTGGTTGGGGATGCTGGTTGGACCGATTCTTCATTTAAATAAAGGTTATCGCACCTGTGCCAGCCTCATGTGGTTTATTCATCCCCCTTTCAGGCAGGGAAGAGGATGCTGAGCCATCCTACCAGCTCCATAGGCCACCAACACAGCAGATACACAGCCCACTCCACGCCCTCCTCCCACTATCCTCCCTGCTGTGGGAGGGGACAGCCTCCTCACTGTCCCCTTTGCTGCTGGGCAGCCACAGAGGGGACAGCGTCAGCTGAAAAAGATCTCCCTGACATATTTCAGAACATCATCCTGAGAGTCCTCCCAGCCTGTCCTCTCCGCATCAGCACCAGCGTCAGGAGGGGATGGGAGAGCTGGACTGCGGTCGCTGCCTCCCCCCGTGCTGGCTGTGTTTCCAGGAGCCTCGCCTGACGTTGGCTGGAGCTCCAGCTCCTCCTCACTCCGGGACCAGGCCTTTTCCTCTTCCTCGCGCTGTAGCTTCTGACGAAAAGGAAAACAAACAGACCCGGCTGTGGGCGGCTTCACCCCGGGAGCCCCCAAGAGGTGGGGGTGAGGGCAGCCCAGCACCCCGCGGGACACCCCTCGCCGGGCCTCGGGGGGCGCTGGGTTTGTCTCACGGCGCCGCCGGACAGGAGCACCGGGCAGGCCCCGGCCGACCTCCGAGAAACGGAGGGAGGTCCCCGGGAAACCCGGGCGGTGCTCAGCAGCGTTCCCAGCTCCGCCTCCTGGAGAGGGCCCTCCCGGGAGCTGCGGGCGGCAGCGCTTCCTGCCCGTACCCTGCTAGGGCCAGGGCCAGGGCCAGGGACGCGGTGCTAGGTCGGGGGTCAGGGCTCACCTCGGCCAGGACCGCGAGGGCCGCGTTAACCAGCTCCGCCTCGTTCATGCAGTGCACCACTGCCGCCCTGGGCGCCGCATGGGGAGGGAGACACTTAGCGCGGGACTGGCACTGTCCTGGTCCCCCGTGCCCCCAGCCCCAGGGGCAGCGTCGCTACCTGGGCCTTGCCGCCGCCTTCCGCCGCCGGCCCGCGGGGACGGGGGCCACGGCAGGCCCATCGTCACCTGCCGTCCCCATCCAGGCTGGGAGGACCCGCTGCCGCGGGCCCGCCTTCGCCATGCCCGGCGCGGGAGCCTCAACGGGTAGAGCGCGCTCCCGGCAGAGGCACAGCTCGCCCCGGCACGAAAAGCGGTAACGGGCGGGCAGTGCCGGCAGCGAAGCCTCCACCCTCCCTGGCTGGAAGAGCCATCAGAGCCCGCCACGCTGGGTCGCAAGCACCAGAGGAAGGGGACCGCCTCCACAGGGCTGGCCTTACCGAAGGCCTGCCCAAGCTGGAACGGGAGGTGGCAGATGCTTCGCCCCGCCGTGCCTGCCCTGCTCTGCAAGCCTGGTCATGGAATCATAGAATACCAGCTTAGCAGGAACCTCGAGCATCGTCTGTCCCACTAGTCAGTTTTCTGTGGAGCTCAGAAGGCGTTCATCCAAGCAGAGACGGATCCTCCTCTGTTGCCAGGCTGAGCGGCTTGCTTGGGCAGGGCATAGATTTGCAGACAGACACGGCACAGCCTTCCTACTGCTATTAGAAACCTCACTCCCACTGTCTCTGGGACACTTCCAGCACGGGACTGATAGGGGGAAAGCCCAGGGGCTTACACAGACTCCATAGCCTTACGTAGACACCTCAGACTCCAGGCTGCCAAGACGTGGTCTCTGCTGCGCTGGGTGGCCAGGCAGTCCTGCTGCAGGCAGGGATCAGTGCCTGGGCACAGGAGTCTGTGTGAGTTCATGCACACAGCTGAGAAAACGTCTCCTGACACAACAGACACCTTGTGGATTTTTCCTAGCCAGCCCCAGGCTTTGGGCATGCAACCGCTGCCACCTGTTGGGCAATGAGGAAGCTTCCTTTCGGCCTTTGTTTTGTTTTGCCGGCTGAGGCTTGTTGGCCTGTGTGGTGGGTACCACAGCCTGAAACAAGATCTTCAGCTGTGTGTCTGTGTTAACAGAGCATGTTTAATTTCTAGGACACCTCTGCATCTTGCTTGTGAGAATGGGCATGCAGATGTCATTCGGTTTCTGGCAGGAAATCAGTGCCACCTCGATCCTTGTGACAAAGACAAGAAAACGCCGCTGATGAGAGCAGGTGGAATATGTTCTGCTGTTGTTTATTCGGCTATTCACTTGTGCACTGAGTGATGCATACCTTGCACGATTCTTTATGTAGGCCTACATAAAACAGGTATGTTGCAGTCAGCAGGGAAGGGGCATATGTTGCCTGATCTTTGAAGATGCTTGTACTTTCCAGTGTTGGGAAGGTGCCAGAGTTCTGACAGAAAAACGTCGCTGTTGGTAGTCATTCCTCCTTTCTGTCTTGTTTCCAGGCAGTAGAGCTCAAGCACGAAGACTGTGTAGCTACTCTGCTGGAGCTCGGTGCCTGAACTGACCTCAGAGATTTTGTTGGCAACACTGCCCTTCACCTGGCTACCTCAGTAAAGAGTAAATGTCTAGTGGAGCTGTTACTGGAGCACAATGCCCATACTGATGCTGTGAATGAGGTAATCTTGGACTTTGGGTAAGGCTCCTCTTCCCCAAACTTGTTTGACTTTTCTGTGTTAATCTAACGGAGGTGATGTCTACTTTCAGCTTGGACAAACTCCACTTGCTGAGGCAGTCTGTATGCACTGCGAAGAGATAGTTGAGTTGCTGCTTCAGGAAGGAGCTGACGTAAATGCTCGTTTTAAGAGTGAAAGGTAAAGGGTTTGTCAGGAGTGCATGTGGAACTCCTTAGCACTGTCCAAGTTGGTTTGGTGGGAGGAATAGAAATTATCTTTGAAAAAGTACCAGGAGCTGCTTGGAGGAGCTCCTTCTGTGTGACCTGCACTTGGCTGCTCTCTTACCTCAGGGGATGGTTTCCGCACTGAGGACTGCAAGAAAGCACTGCCACACACATGCACATATGCCCTGAACCTGCTCTGGGCACAGGGTTGGCCTGGAGACCTCCTGAGGTCCCACCGACCTGAATTCTCCAACGCTTCCACGTATTTGGCTGTGCTTTCGCTCTGCCTGTAGGAGAGGGGAAATTAATTGGGGAGCAAAGAGGAACTGAAGTAATGGCAATGCGATGTCCACAGAAGCTGATGTATTTCCTGTCATCTCTTGGACCCTTTAGGACTGCTCTTATGATTGCTGTTATGGTTGGGGATTTGAATATAATACAGACTCTTCATCGGCATGGTGCTGATCCTTTTTGTATAGACAGCGCGGGCTACACAGCAACAATGCATTCCAGAAGGTGTTTAAATCCTGCGTATTTTACATTCTAATTAGAGCAGCTGCATTCTGGGAATGTCCATACTGATGTACGGCCCTTTTTAGTAACATCACCAGGGTTTCATGAGGCCTTGAGACCTCTGTTGAAGCTGGGCTCAGCGATGTCCCTCTGAGGCATCTCTTACCGTGTCAAGAGTGTATTTCAAGTTGAGGAAAACTTCCCCCCATCGATCTCTCTGAGAATCTCAACTTCATTTCTTATCCCCCTGGCCCTTCAGTCAGCCTGTATCGATGGAAAGCAGGAGAGTAGGGTGCCTGGGCAAAACCCCTGTGGAGTAGAAACCCCTTTAGGAATAAAGCATGTCTGAGGATTGCTGTAGCAAAACAAGATGTCCATTCCTTGCCTCCAAGCTTCTGGCACAGTATTAATGTTGCGCTAGTACACCACTTGGCATGGCAGCCTTGGCCTGGAACATGTTTTAATTTCCCCTTTTCTCGTCTGTTTGGGGATTTTCATTCGGTGTTCAGTTCTGCTTATGAAGCAGATCTGAAAAGGGTCTCTCACTGGTGCCCAACGGATCTTCTGCCAGGACTGTCACAAAACAACACCTGTACAATGTAGTTAATCCCCACAGAGCTTGGAGTCAACTGGCGTGCTGCTTCCCAATGCAAATGGGTGCACAGCAGAAACAGGGTCCCTTGCAGGACAGCAGAGCAATGATAATTCCTTGAGATCTAAAGGGTTCTCTTTGAAATCTTCTCTGTCAAGAAGCAGGTGGGGAAGGCAGAGTGAAATAAGCACTCAGAGCAGCCCTGTGCTTCTTACCTTCTCTGTAGGAGTCTTGCCAGTGGTTGGAGCGGAGAACAAGGAAGATTCTGATTTCTTCTCTAAGAATGAAGTACTTTACTTTCTGTTGGATATGTACTGCCTGTAGCAGCTGTCACACTTCTCTAGCCCCAGTGCTGCAATGTGGTGTGACGATGCAGTTTTTCTGTAGATTCCTTTTCCCACTGTGTTCCTGTACTCTACCTCAGTTCTCCTTATTGGAGGGAGAACAGCTTCAGTTAAAGAAGTATGCTTTGACTTCGACTCAGACTGGCTGTCCAGGGGAAAAAGAGGTGATTCTGTTAGAGACTGATGCAAATAACCAAGAGAGAGCCTGTCAGTTTAAGGAATGTTGTCCTTGCTTCCGAGTTCTTTTTGGAGTGCTGTTGAAAGGAGGTGTTTGTGTCTGGACCTCAATTGCATTTTGGACCTCATTTCATTCCCATTTTGAAGCAGTAGGGCTGGATAAAGAGGTTGCTCAATGTCCCATTCAAGCTGACTCTGAACACTTCCAGGGATGGGGCATCCCACAAGTTCTCTGGGTAATCTGTTCCAGTGTCCCACCACCCTTACTGCAAAAAATTTCTTCATGTCCAATTCAAACGTACCCTCTTCTAGTTTAAAACCTTTGCCCTTTGTCTTGTCACTGCAGGCCTTGTAAAAAGGCTCTCTCCATCTGCTTTGAAAGGCTGCAGTAAGGTCTCCCTAGATCCTGTTTTTCCACAGGCTGAATAACCCCAGATCTCTCAGCCTTTCTTCACAGGAGAGATGTTCCAGCCCTATGACCACTTCCAGGGCCCTCCTCTGCACGTGCTTTAAGAGATGCATGTTTTCCTTATGCTGGGGACCCCAGAGCTGGATGCAGTCCTCCAGATGTCATCTCAGAGCAGAGCAGAAAGAGAGAAGCACCTCCTTCGGCCTGCTGGCCACCCTCAAGAGTGATCTAAAGATATAATCCCATGAGGAAAAGCATCTGCCATGTTATCAGAAGCTTTGCAGATCCCATGAGGATCTTGCAGATTTAGAGCCCACTGAGGGGAAAGGTGTGAAGAAATGGGCACAGGCTGGAGCAGGGGGAATCCCACTTCAGCCTAAAGAAAAACCTTTCCTCTGGTGAGAGACCACAGTAACTAGCATAGGCATGCTGCTGCCTCAGAGGTAGGGAGCCAAAGGAGGTCCTATGGCCAGCACAGCAGGGCCAGCTTTGGCCTACCCAGCAGGAGGGCCAGGGCAGTCCCAGGGTGAGCAGCCAAGGGCCCAGACCCACAAACAAGTGCCTGGTGAGACAACAGCTCTGAGGGTAAGCCAGAAGGTCAGGCCAGGCTGTGTTGGGGTTCAGGCCCAGTGATGGTGTAGGCTTAAAGTTTAAACTAACAACAGTGTGTGTGTCTTTTAACGTAGACTAGACCACAATGCTCTAACTTACTAACACGTAGAGAGAAAAGAATGTTCAGCTGACAAGGGAAGGAACATCACAGGACTGGTAACAACTAAGGAGACAGTAAGTGAGACCAAGGATGCTAGTGTTCCAAGACAGCAGATTGGCACTGGAACAGAACAGAAGCAAGGACATATAAACTGCTAACTTGGCACTAGGACCTTGCAAGCGTGCACAAGCACTGAGGTCATTCAGTAAACACAGTGAGGAAGATTATCAGTGATCACCAGAGACCCCCACTCAGCAAGAAAGCATATGCATAATTAGAATGTAAATATTATAATTAGTTCCTGGAAATGCTATGAATATGCATGAGTATGCTAAATACACAGCTGCTGCTGGCAAGTAAAGGGTGTGCTCACCTTTGCAAAATGATGCGTGTGCGCGCCCAGCACTGCAATAAAAAACGCCTGCTTTCTGAAACTCCAAGCTGAGTCTTAGAGAGTTTCTCCCATCGACTTTTATGGTAACAGTGGCAAGCAGGGTCAGATGCTGCTGGTCAGCGATGGCCAAGCAGGCCCACAGGAAGGCCGAGGGCAGGCAGGGAAGGCAGCCTGCAAGCCGGTTTCTGGAACAGCGAGGGCCATGGCCAGGCACAGGCACAGCCAAGATAGAGCTAAGGACAGGGACTCCGTCTTCAGGTGAAAGTGAACCTGAAGACAGGGATGCTGCAGCTCAGGCGGGGCCTGAAGGCCTCTGCCTACACCCCAGTGGGCCTCCTGAGCCCATGGGCTGAAGGACCCAGCTCGGTCTGCTGGTGACTTACATTTGTGCCACAGAGAGGTTGTGGAGTCTCCCTGCTTGGAGATGCTCCAGACTGGAGATGGCCCTGCATGACCTGCCCTGCCCGACTCTGCTTTGGGCAGGCCAGGGAAGGGCCAGACAAGATGAGGCCACTTCCAGCCTCCATGACGCTGTGTTTTTAACGCACAGATGTCTCCGCTGATCCAGACATCTCATACCGATCCATACATTCATGCAGGCCCAGTCTTATTTGGACAGACCTCCTGCCTGCTTTTTTCACAAACCTTTTGCCCAAGTCTGACCTCCTCTTAGCTGTAACTATATCTGGCAACAGACATAACAACTGTAGACTGTATCCAGCACTGCCAGGCAGAAAGATGGCAGCAACCGTTGCAGACACCAAGCCTTCTAGCCACGTGCTACTCAAGATTCCCCAATGGAGGGATCACAGCTGCTATAATGGGTCAGTGGAGACTGCATTTTTCAGTGCTGCCACTGATTTGGTCCCATATCAGCACTCTGTTGCACAGTGGTTTGGCAAATGTATTTAATGTTTGTCAAGAGACAAAAGGTACAACGAGAAGAAGGACCGTGTTGCCCTCTCTCTCCCATGCAGTTTGTTCCTGTGGAGTTAACACTGCTTCCGTCAAGGCCGTTGCTCTTTCCCTTCAGCACTATCCAGGTTAAGACTTTTGAGCCAGTAAGGTTGTTAATTTAATCTTCCCATCCATAGAGGCAGTGAGGCAGGTCCCACAGTCCATGGCCGTGCTCCAATCCACTGTGACAACGGGAGCTCTGTGTCCTCCCAGGGAAAGGCAGCTCTCCAGAACCTTTTCCTCACCATTTAACTAAAAGAAGGAAAACATAAGATTTTAAGGAGGCAAGCTTCTTCAGCAGGGGCAGTGCACCAACAGGAGAAGCCAAAGTGTGCTACAGACTCCACATCCTTATCAGCATACGTAATTAAGCCACAAATCAGAGAGAAGTTGAGATGTATGTAGCACACATGCAGAATTAGATTTCCAGTCTCATGACAGAAGCTGTGTTCTCAGCTCCTGACATCGGCTGAGCTGCAGGAATTGAGCAAGGCAGTCTAAGAGCACAAACTGATGAGGAGCACATAGGCCTAAGCTATAACTCATGTTAGTATAGGTGCTCTGAATGCCCCAGATGCAAAGTAAAAATTCTAATTTGCCTTGCAGTGTCTTATACTCACTGTAATGACTAAAGAATCAGACAAGGGGGCTGCAGTCAGTAACCACCTCTTGCGGTGGCACAGAAATTTGGATACTTGGAACCATTCAGCCTTACCCTTAATTTCAGTGTACACTAAGAGCAGATAATCAGGCTGGGACTAACATAGTAGTAGCAAGCACACAAGGCAGATTAAAGATAAGCATCAGCCAACAATCACAAATTTTGCAATGAACTGGCAGGTACTAATATGCTAAAAAAAAAAAAAAACAACCCAAAACTTCATCCTAGGCACCTGGGCACCAAGGAAAACGGCTGCAGCTAAGCTGAAGAACATGCAGCATCCATACTCTGCCTACATACAGAAAGCCAAACA
This sequence comes from Neopsephotus bourkii, assembly GCF_033783945.1. NCBI lineage: Eukaryota > Metazoa > Chordata > Aves > Psittaciformes > Psittacidae > Neopsephotus > Neopsephotus bourkii. The sequence continues at coordinate 1,629,459 of NW_026900624.1, read as the reverse complement.
AGTACAGGGGGCTCAAACACTTGCTAAACACCACATCAAACTGAGCAGCAACTTTCACAGAGCCGGGATGGGTACGTGCTGCTCAAGAACCTCTAGCTGCTGGCGTTGCAGCCTTCTAACAAGAGCTTGTATGGATGCGTAAGAGCATTCCCCACCACTTCTCAGACTTACTTTAAAAATTACTCCCCCAGTAGAGGAACACGTCAACATATAGTTGCCCTCAGAGTCAAAAGCAAAAAGCCTTCCTCGTGGGAACTGGACTTGCTTGTAGCCACTGTACCCAGACAGAACAAAAGGACCCGTAGCTTCGGTGGGAAGATGGTACTCAGACACCTTCAAGCCACTTCTGTGAATATTCCACTGAATAAACTAGAATGACAAAAAGAGATTACAAAAGCCCACAGTTACACTGATTGGGATGAAAGCAGAGGGGCCATTCCTCTTAAGGTAACTGGCTATTCCTCACAAACAGAATATGGCATTTTGACGTGCGTATCTAAGTGAGTATTTATAAAACACAAGCCGCAAAGGCTGCAGAGTGCCTACTGTCCAGGCAAACATAGGCTCTACCTTCCACTAGCACTGCTGCCTATGTGTCCTTCCACATTGCATGCAGGATCCTAGTGGGAATTCACTTAACTCTCACCAGCCCCACCTTCAGGCAGGTGGATCCCTCCCTGAGCCACATCTCTACCTCTCGAGACTGTGGAACTGCAGAAATTGAAGCCTTTTATTGGAAGCAACTATAAGGGAGCTGCTGACAAGGAAATTTATACAAAGTGGTCAAATATCTGCTCCTTGGTGAATCCCCAGATCTGCAATGTGGTGATATCAGGGGCACAGAAAGGTCACCTTTACATGGATTCCCTACGAAGGGGATGTTACCAATAGCAGGATTTGCAGACAAGGTCTGAGGCAGCTCCAGCTGTTAATACACTTTCCAGCCACTCTCTCTACAGAAACTGCACGGAGCAGGATGGTGCTGCACACCTGAGACTACAGTCAGCAGCACGCAGATCCCCAGATTCTGAGGCTATTTTTACTGCTATCCCCACCACATGGAGAAGACTCCAGAAGGTATCTCCGTCAGCTGAGCAGTAGAAGGTCACCCAGAGCCTACCTTGCCATCCTCGCCTATGCTGTAGACTGTGTTCTCATCACAGCTGAACTCAACAGAGTAGACTTCCCCATCGTGTGCCTTCCAGCTCATGGCGCACTCATGCTGCTGCATATCTGAGGGGAGAGCCAGTACTGAACACAACTCATACTCACACAGAACTGAACTGAAGAGAGGGAAGTCCTTTATGTTTATGAGGTCTCTGCCCCAGCCCTCTAAACTAGTCTGGGGGAGCCCAAGAGACAATCCTAGCACCCTGTGCTTATCCTCCTGCATGTGGCTTTTACACTGACCACAAAAAAATCATTGCTTGTAATTAGGCACCTCTTCCCCTAACTTTACAGGGCTGCTCACTGTCAACTGAAGGCATTCTGCATCTAAGCCCCACTGGCACCTTTATTCTTCTCCCCCCCTTCTCCACCCTCACAGCTGCTGCCAGCTCTGTCCTCCCAAACACGGGCCTGCAGCCTCCAGCTCAGCAACCGGGCCAAAAGCAGATCCCTCATTCACATTCATAGAAGAGGCAGGCCCAAACTGCCTTTACTACAAGGACAGGCTGAAGAGGACAAAACCTGAGAAACAGAAATTGCTCAGGGAAGGACAGATGGGAAACCCTTGCCTTCAACTAGAAGGTCACACATTAATTCCTTTCCTCAAGACTCAGCCTCTAGCAGTGGTACTGCTACATGGCACACCCAAGACCACATGGCTCCAGGCCAAGTCAAGTCTCCTCCTCAGCAGGAGGGAAGCAACAGATCCAGCAGCACTACCAAGGTCACCAGCCACTACTGCCCGGAAAAAGGTTTATTACAATTCCCTCCCAAGAGCTATTGTGGAGAGAAAACAGCTTCCACCTTGGTGTTCAAGCATGTTCCACAGCTGCCTCCCTGCTGGCAGAAGAAGGGTGTTAGGAGCAGCCAGCTAGGGACACCAAGGGGGTACCTTACTGCCCAATTTCACAGCGTCATTTAGGTTAGAAGTGACCTTTAAAGATCATCAAATCCAGCTGTTACCCCAGGACTGCCAAGTCCAGCACTAAAACATGTCCCTAACCACATCTACACATCCTTTAAATACCTCCAGGGACAGCAACTCCAGTTCCCTGGGCAGCCTGTTCCAATGCTTGATGACCCTTTTGGTGAAGAAATTTTTCTTAATATCCAATCTAAACCTCCCTTGGCACTGCTTGTCCTCTTCCCTTCATCCTATTACTTGTTACTTGGAAGCAAAGAGCAACCCCCACCTCACTACATCCTCCTTTCAGGTAGCTGTAGAGAGCGGTGAGGTCCCTCCTGAGCCTTCTCTTCTCCAGACTAAACAATCCCAGTTCCCTCAGCCATTCCTCATCAGACTTGTGCTGCAGGGCCTTCACCAGATTCATTGCCCTTCTCTGGACCCGCTCCAGCACCTCAACATCTCTTTTGCAGTGGGGCCCAGAACTGAACACAGTGTTCAAGGTGTGACCTCACCAGTGCTGAGTACAGGGATATGATCACTGCCCTGGCCCTGCTGGCCACAGCAGTGCTGATACAGGCCAGGATGCCACTGGCCTTCTTGGCCTCCTGGACACAAGCTGGCTCATGTTCAGCTGCCTGTCAACCAACATCCCCAGGGCCTTTTCCACCATACCAAAAAGACGAACAATCCCATCTGCAGCACCGGTGACCAGCAGGTTGCCATTGTGGTTGAAAGCTGTGCAGTTAATAGCAATGGGCTCAGGCTCCAGAGAGAACTGCAGCTGGAAGGGAAAGTCTGCATTAATGCTGAGTAATGGAGCTCTGGGGTGCTGAGGAGCTGATCTCCAGGGGAGGTAGGAAAGACTATATCTAGCAGCAAGAACTCCTCCAGTCTGGAACCTTTTACCTCTCATGATTATACGCTTTAAGGCTAGCAGCTGCATTTTATTGTGACACTAACCCGACAATTCATGTAAGCCAAGCCACAGCTTTCCTGGCCATGGCCTCAAGGCTGCAAACCCAGCTTCTGGCAGGCATTAGCCTGAGTATGTTGCTTTCTTCTACACGTCAGGGACAGCATTTCTTAAGAGAAAAGGTGAGGAGTAGAATGAGGATTCCCTGCCGGAATCTGACCCATTTAAATTGAAACAATGGAGAAGATAACACAAGATGAAACCTCTGAACGAAGCACTTCCCGCAAAAGCAGGGAGGGCAGGGGAAATAGCAAAGAAAACCCTTCAATATAGCTCAACTGGAGAAAACCTGAGCAAAGAATCATTCACTCCACTTGGGACATTTTCAGTCATAAACTATGCAGGTAGCATAGTCCACAAAAAAAACCACAAAGCAACACCACCACCCCCCCCAAAAAAAAACCCCAAACCAAAAACAAACACAAACACAACAAACAAAACACAAAAACAACAGCATAATGCCCCGAAAAACAACAGACCAAGAAAACAAAAACCTCTACCCAAATCCAAAAGCTGCTTACACTATTCATTTTTCTCCTATATGTGACAGAGGGGAAAGCTTGAAGGGGGCTAAAAGAAGAGGACTGAAAAGAAAGTCAGCATAATTTAGAAAGAGAGCTCCTACACACTGAAACAGAAGACATTCACGCTAAGCAAGCAGTCTGAGACAGGAAAGCAAGTACCTGCTGCTTCATCGTTTTGGTGTCCCACAGTAGCAGCTTCCCAGCAACTTGGTTCACGCTTTTACCCCCAGAGCTGACTGCTGAGAAGTCCATGTGGGAGATGGGGCTCTGGGCTGCTGCAGAACACACAAATGAGGCACCACTTGGGCTGCAGGCAAGCGAGAGGATCCTGAAACACAGCAAACATCTGAATTGCCTTTCCAGCAGCTGCCTCAAGCACAACACTCAACTACAAGCTCTCCCAGACAGGGTGCATTGTACAGGAGGGCAGAATTCGAATGTTTAGACTGACTTTGTGCATTTCCCATTTAACTAAGCAGTTTTATGTTGCTCAGACAGGGACTGCCCTCTGGACGAAGGTTACAGTCCTCCAGTTGCAGGAAAGCAGTGGGAACACTGAGACTTCACCTACCTTTTCACAGTCAAAACCAGCAATATTTATATTTATATTATTTATATTTATATATAAAAAGCAGTATTCCAGAGTTACCTGGGCATGTCTTCATCAATGCTGATTTCACAGAGGTTCTTCTTTGCTTCTGTGTCATAAAGACGAACCGTCCCAACCCCACTGCCAAGCAATAGCTTGAAACCAGCAAGGAGGAGATGAAAGGAATGTGAGTGAACAGTACAATGACACTGTCCAACAATCAACATCACTTTTTTTTTTTCCTATTTGTGCATTCAGACTAAACAACACTCCATTAGGGCACATCCTGTCTTCCTCTGCATATCATGCTGAGTAAAACTACCCTAAAGCCACAGAAGTCAAAGTAAAAGCACTGCTTTCCAGCAAGAAAAAGATCCAATAGGCAAAAGGGTAGACTAAAAGCTACTTTCTAGACTATGGCTCGACATTATAGGATGCCAGACTTACATGGAGTCTCAATATCTAGGGGAGCAAAGAAAGAGTAACACAGAATTAACAACTTAAGAGGAAACTAGCAGAAGCCACCTCCTTTCATAGAGCGGAGAATTCAGTCATCCAGAAGGGCTCACACATGCTTTATGAGTGGTGCTACAATTTAAATCAAAAGTAAAACCATGGAGGGATGCATTACCATAGGAAACTAAATAAGCCAGATCCTTCTTAACTGAGAGTCTGGTTTGCTGCAAAATCCCCATAAATTTCAGAAAAAAGAATTTATTGGCAAGCAGGGAATAAACTCCACAAAGCAGAAGAAACATCAAACCAACTGCATGGACAACTTCCTCTCTAAGAGCAAAAGAACAGAAAGACAAGCTATAGCACCAGCTCTTCACAGGTGGCATTATTTGGTTTTGTAGCAACAGATTGTCAGTGCCAGAATGTGTGCAATATTCCCCTGGTTGCAGGCCTGCCTTCGCACACAGCCCTGTCTCTTCACCAAGGGAGCTCATGAAACACTAGCAACAGCTCCAAGACTCAGAAGAATGCATATAATTTAAGGCTCCTCTCTACTAAGAGAACTAGAAAAAATAAAATGCTGTAGGAAACATTTAAACTGTCTTATTTAAAAAAGCCCTGAGCTCCTTATGCACACAGCAACCCTCAATTCATAAGGCACCAGTATAAAACTGGCCACAAAGCCCTTTTCACACCTGCACACCACACCCGTGCTCCTCCCTACTCTACTTTTGGCCCAGGCTGTGAGTGAATAAAGCCCCACAGATCCCTGCTGCAGGGTTCCCATGGGCCGTTGCCCCAGGCTGTCTCCGCCTGCCAAGTGGCTGCCTCCTCTGCCTGAAGATAGGCACTTCTCTTAAAGGAGCTGCTTCTAATCTGCCACTGTACTCACACTGCAACTTCAGAACTTCTGTCTCAGAGGCAACCAGTGAACTCCTTGCTCAATGCACAGAGTACACTCCTCACTCTAGTTTTCTTAGACTTCAGTACCCCATGTCCCACTAAGTGGAAACTAGCTGTTGCCCTGAGCTTATCCACAATGCAACTATGTAGAAGTTAGTGGGCAGCAACACAGCCTCAAATCATCTGACATGTTTTTCAAGCCTCTACACGCAAACTACTCACCAGCCGATCACGCTTGGTTGCCCATTCCAGAGACAGCAATGGAGATTTGGAAATGGATGAAGCTTTAGTTTGCATTATGGGGTTAAAAGACCACACTTTGATGACCCCATCCACATCCAAGCTGGCCACCCGCCGTCCAGAACAATCAACCCTATGGGCAGAAGGAAACCAATTGGATTTTTTTCTCTCCCTAAAATTCTTAGATGTGAATATATGCCCCAGTAATCCTTCCTCTCCTGGCCACACACCAATTCCTTCTGCAGGAATCAGAACTTCCTTGCACCACTTCCTGCCCCTTCCACAATGAAGTGCACCAAGCTCCACATGTAAAGTATAATGCCCTTAAGCAGTATCACCTTGCTTTCCCAGGGAGTTTCTTCCTGGCTGGCATCTCTCAGTCACAAAAATCTTTGTCCATTCTCACTGCACAACCTAGAGGCTATTATCATTCACGCCAACTTTACTGCCCTACAACCAAGAGTACATGCACAATGTGCTGGACAGAACAGAGGCTGGGAAAGAGGCCGAATGGCCTCTACAGAGCCTTCTACGAGAGGCTGCTTCTGCCAGCCCATTACCTGCAGTACATGATGGATGAATGGTGCTCCCCATACTCCTCCTGGCTCAGAACGATGAAAGGCTGCTCCTGCCGGACACCCACAGCCTCTGCATTGCTGGCAAGCATTTTGGCTGAAGTCTCTGTTTGCTCTGCATGCAGCTCTGAACATGGCTCCATCTCAGCTGTGCTAATATCTGTTTTCTTCTCAGCACTTTGGCCCTGAAGGAAGAAATCCTGTGTGAAATACAAGGAAGCAGCAGCACCTCCAGATCAAGCTCTTCAGCCACCCCAGCCTGCTGAGAGAAAAAAAAAACCAACAAAAAGCTACACTGGAAAAGAAGCACTCTCAGCTCAACACACATTCTGCCAGGGACCTTTCTGAGCACAATGATGGTGTGTGTTGCACAACTGCACCATTTAATATGGCTTCCTTGGTTGTAGACTCCCTTATATCCCCCTCCATGTTCCCAGCCATACACTTTAAAACGAACCACAACATCACTTTGGCATACATCAGCTGGTACCAGAGGCCCATTTTGATGCCATCAGGGACAGATTTACAAAGAAATCAACATATTTCTAGGAATTCTTGCATTCAGCAGTGTAAGTTAGGTTGGTATAATTTGCAGTTCAGTAATCTGCACAAAAACTCTTGATGGATAGTAAACCCCAGTGGATGGATTATCCTCATCTGCCAGAGACTGAATTTGTGCACAGTGAGGCAACAACTGCAGCCAACTTACTGAGGACAATGGCAGACTCAAGGCCAAAAGCTAAACCCCAATTTGACAGGGCAGACAGCATAAAAGGAATTTTGGAAAGTGAAGGTATATGAACTAGACGAAATCTGTACTGCAGTACAGTGTTTGAAAGCAGCTTATCTTCCTTTACTACCAGAAGCTGACCAAGAAACAGATACAGCACATAAGCCAGTAACACATCCGTAAGCATTCCTCTGCTAAACCATCTTCTGAAGATGAAGTGCCCCAAAATGGTGTTAGTATTGATGGTTTTGAATCCCTGTTCCCTAATACATCCTTGCCTTAATTTACAGTAGCTTCACATCTTGAGCAACATGATTCAGGGTCACACACTGAATAATCAAATCAAGCAAAGTCACAAAGCTGGAAAAAACTGGGAAATAAGAATGCCCCTCTCTGTGTTAGTCAATGTGAGAAGATAACCGATGAATAGGACTCATGTGAAAGAAACAGTGCTGCCTCTCAGTTTCCTTTCTGCTCACGTGTGCTGAGCACAACAGAAAGCTGAACAGGATCAGCTTCCCCAAGAGTACCAGAAGCAGCTTTTACAAAGCCACAAAAACACTGTCTTAACCTGGAACATCACAAAAATAGGGAAGCCAACGAATACTTATTGGGAAACCAGGCTTTGCAGTTTTCCAACCACTGTTTAATTAAAATGTTTTAGATGAGACATCAATCAAAAGGTTCTCTCGTAACTTTGAACGCTTAGTGGTGAAGTAACATCTCCTCTCTAAAGCACCACTCCCCCCCCCCACTACAGAAAAGCCACACATATGGCCAGTAGGCAACAGTCCTTCATCACTGGCTCTCCCTCAAGGCACAGTGTCTCATACAGCCAAAGTAAACATGACTAAGATGTTGCCATCATTCCTCCTGTGCTCTGTATCCTTTGACCACATAGCTTCTGAAAGCCAGAAAACACACATGTGAACGGTAGCAGTCTGTTGACCTTCAGTGTTTAAAATCCAAGACACGGTTTTATTATTTCATGATTAAATTCCAAGACAGTTTATTATTTTATTTGATTAGAAAGCAGGGCACACCCCCAGGCAAAACTGCAATATACAGTGCAAAAACCTCAGAAAAGCGAACTTTGCTGCTGGTGGCATTTTTCTCCTACCCAGGAAAACTTTCTATCAATTTTTATCTGTCCTATGCAGAGCCTTCACAAACTGGGAGAGAACTTACTTGGGCAGGATGGGTGAGCCAAGTCCACTGCTTGGTTAATGGAATGGGGATTATAACAAGATATTTGAACATAACCATTCAGGTAAATGAAATATACCCTCCCCAGGACCAGCCTGTTGAGAGTATCATGGGAAAAGACAACTCTTCTTCCATCTGAAATGTCAATACTGATTCCCTTCCAGGGACACAGAAGTAAACCGAATGCAGAAGGAGTTGATTAACTACACATTAACCTGTGATACAGTTAGATCTGAGTAGCAATTCAGAAGCTAAACAGGAACACTTGCACTTGTTTTACCAGTTAGCATAACAAATCACAGAACTACCAGCCCTCTGCCTCCCAACCTTACAGTGTTGCCCAGTACCTGGAAGGTTCCTTTTGACAGAAGTTCCTTCCTTTCCTTCCCATGCTCTTGCAGACGTTTCTGCCGCTGCTGCAGGGAACTTGATTCACCTGCTAAGCCACTGAAATGGCTCTTCCCGTCCTTAGTGCTCACTGCTCCTTCTTTTCCTTTGGCACTCTGGAAGGCAGAGGAACAATTTGGCCAAGTTACACTTCTGCTAGGCTGCAAAGCAAAGAGCAAAAGGGGAGGCAAAGAAACCAAGCATCTGCAAGGGCTCCAGAAGCCTCCCAGACAACAGCAGCTGTGTTTGAGCTGCATTCAAACCCACCACACATTCCCAAGGAAGGAAAGGGTATTTCTTTTTTTTCAGGTGCACACAAAAGCTTGGAACAGTGCTGTGCTGCAAGTTACCTCCTTGGACACTAAGCACCTTTCAACAAACCCAGTTGAGAATTACCTGATGGTTTGTTGATTCTTTCTTTCCTAGCAGCATACTGCTGGTCTGTGTTGGAGAAGCCCCACTTGGATGGGCTGGTCTGGAAGGGCTCTTTTTACTTTGGGAAAGAAAAGAGGACAGAAAGCCTCCCCGGGACTGGAGAGAATGTGCAGTACCCCTCTGACTGCAGGTCATATCGCTAATAAAAAATAAAGATAAATAAAACACAAGCCAAACAAAAACACCAAACAGAATATGAAAGTGTAGCCAGACAACCTCAAAGACCACCCAACAAGTGCCAGCTGTTTGACCCACTGGAGGACAGATGTTCCTTTCCAAGCTGATGCATTAAAACACTATTTTAAAACACCCTCTTGGTGCCTGGAGCAGAACATGAGAATTACTGTAACCAAAGCTCACTTCTCAGAGATGCCATTGAGATTGCAGGCTTAAAGGGGCACCTCAAATTCCTTCCACTCCATCTGGTGAGCTTAGAAAGATCTCAAAGGAAAGGCAGAGGAATCCAGATTTCCAAAGAACCTATTCAGCTGTGATTCCCAATTCAAAGTGTAACACAGCCCTACTTTGAGGGGCATTCAGTATTCATTGTTTCACTGAATACCCTCAGATATTTAGCAAGTCATGTTCAGCAATTGTAAAGCACAGGCCCTCAGTATCTCAAAAACTGGACCCAAAGAGAACAAGAAATTTAAGCCCATTTCTGTGATTACACACACCTCCCTGCTCAGCCCACAACACTAAGAGCAGCAGCTGCTTCCCAGAACATAATTGTCTGACCTCACTCTGCTACAGCTCCTTTGGAGCAGAGCAGCACGCAGGAGAAGTGGAATACCATCATCTTCACTGTGTCTATTCTCTCTTCTAGGAAGGAACATTTCTACCAAAGTTGGGTTGAGCAGACATGGAAAAAGCAACCAGAACTAGCCCCCAGACTAACAGACAAGTTGCACACAAAAAAATTGCCACTTCTTTGACAAGTTTTTCCAACACAAATGGGAAAATATGAATATGGGAATAAATGATCCCATCCTCCATTCCTCCATGTCACTCTCCCCCATGTGTGCAGATGAACATCAGGGTTTTCCACTTAAGAGGTTAAACAAAACAAGAATAGTCTCAGACTCTGTATCCTGTCCCATGCAGAAAGTGCAGAGCAGTTATCTAAATCGTTCACCAGACACTTAGGTCTATTTAATCAGACAATTTTTACACTAAAATTAAAACTTTGTGTGTGGTCCCTGCTAAAACTTTCATTTGTCCTTGTCAGCAGATCAATTTGCTCAATCCCCCTCCCATCTGAATAGAAGTAGAACATGAGAAAGTCAATGCCCTGACATTTATTAATACCTTGTGCTGAGATAGATACATTTGCTTTCAGATCCTTTTAAAGCAAGAAAAAAAATAAATCTCTAACACAATGAATTCAGACTCCCAGACCTGCTTTGCATGACTGCATAATGGGGCAAAAAGAAACAATTAAACCAGCTGTATCTCTGTGTATGTTGCCTAATTTCCACATACAGGAATACAGAAGATGCAGCTATAGAACACATTTTAACTGCAGCAAGTCTATGAAGAATTCTGAGCCTCACAGAAGAGAAGCTCCTTTTTCCTTGACTTTGCAAAAGTAAGAAAGCATCTCTATAACAATGATCCCTCTGGGTTATACAGTAACAGTGGCTACAGAACAACATAGGACACTCACCTACTGCTCTGCAGGCACTAGCATAAATAAGAGTAAAGAGACAATCCACTTTATTTGAGCAGTACAGCTGGGTATTGCACTGCTATCAGTACCCTGGCTGCCCAGACCACCTTGCTGCTGAGAACAGAGCAGAATCACTTCCATGTGTGCTTGGGCTATTACTGATTGGCAAAAATCTCTCTCCCAAATGGTGCGAGATGCCCATCATGAATTCTCCCATTAAACCACTTAGGTCACCAGAATTTCTACTTGGATGCCTTTCTGCATTGATTCACAGGGCAGGAAACAAGGAAATTACCCTTCAGGGTCCTCCCTAACCCATTAAAAGCAGCAGAGCCTGTCCCTTGCAGGCACTCACAGCTCAGAGTCCCCTAGTCGATCCATGTTGGCCACATATGCAGGCAACTTGTGATGCATGACTGCTTGCTCCACCTCCACTTCCTCTTTCTTCATGCGGGAGGATTCAGCCTGCAAAGCAAACAGCTACAACAAGACAAGAGAGACAAGTAAACAGAGGGTCACTGAGATTCACCCTTCCCACTTGCTGAGGCTGTTTGCTGCTTTTATTTCAACAACCCTAGAAGGATGTGGACAGAAGAAAGTTGTTCTGACTAGCTGAGCACCACATTAGTCCAAGTAGTCAAAACAGTCAGTATTTTACACACATGAAACTAGAACCCACTTAAAACCCTTCACTCTTCTCCTTGAACTGCTGCAGTAGGGACATTAATGGTGCTAAGAAGCAAGAGCCAGCTACAGCAAAGCTGATCAGCCACACAGTGCAGGCATTTCAAGGCCAGGGCAATGCATGTGACTGGCAGTAGTGATGTATGGGCACTGAGCCTAGAAGGTAATCTTCCCACAGCTGAGGGTTCGATGAGGTGGCAGAGCGTACTGAAGCCAGTGCCATCAGGTCACCCTGAAATCCAGCTCTGCACACTGCCCAACTCCCTCCCAAGCTTGACAGTGAGATTTACCTCATTAAGGGGAAGAGCTTCTTTTCTTCCCCCCCCTCCCCCCTTAGCAGAAAGGAACCTCAGGACAGATCTTTTTATGCCTGTGACTCTTGCTCACATTAACAGTTCCTTAGGCTTTTCTATTTCCATGAATTTGTTTTTCAGATGTTATTCTTCATTTTCCTTTCATCATAGTATTTAAGGAAAGAAATTACAAGGAAAAGGAGCTTCAGAATTCAGCTTGTTATTCCTCTATTTGTGTTGTTTCAACAGTGAACTCAGAATCACTACTTAATTGCAACTAGCATCAAATTCAAAATTTATTCACACCACTTTTTATTTAAACCCCTACTTGGAGCACTGTGTGCAGTGCTGATGTCCTCAACATCAAGGCCAGGTTGGACGAACCTTGGGTGAGATGGTTTAGTGTGAGGTGTCCCTGCCCGTGGCAGGGGGGTTGGAACTTGATGATCTTAAGGTCCTTTCCAACCCTAACTATTCTATGATTCTACGAACGTAAGAAGGACATGGAGCTGCTGGAGCAAGTCCAGAGGAAGGTCATGAGGGTGGCTGAAGCACCTCCCATATGAAGACAGGCTGAGAAAGTTGAGGTTGTTCAGCCTGGAGAAGACAAGGCCGCTTGGAGACCTCATAGCAGCCTTCCAGTATCTGAAGGGCTCTTTCCAACCCTAACCATTCTATGATTCTATAGGTAGCCTCTTCCTTTTCTGACCTGATCAATTCCCCAAAAAGTCTAGTTTTACCTCTACTATTTGTCAGAGAACACTTACCCAGTCTGTAAATTATATCAATAAGCATATGAAACAAAACAAAAACAAAGCAAAACAAAACAAAAAAAAAAAACACCAAAACCAGCTTTAGTTTAACTAAAAGTACAGAATAAATAAAAAAAACCCAAAGAAATAAAAGAGCTCGATTTCAAAACATACCTTATCCTGCTGTCCCTATTTACTGACCGTCTTTGCAGAACCTTCCTACCAAAATTTGCCTGAAACACTGAATCCATACAGTTTACAGCAACAAACCTCGTTTTTCTTTCACAAAAAGTGTCTCTATTTAGAAATCAATTATTCTCTTTTACTTCAACATTTTTAGGACAAATGAACAGTCCTGATCAACTACCGGAACAGCTGAAACAGGAAGCACAACATACAACACAGTGTTTTATAACACAGGAAGTAAAGCACAAAACTTACTGAAGTATTTATACAGAGCAAGTTTTTAGTTGGTATGTTTGAGGAAGTGGAACTAAAAGTCCTCCTCGCATGAATAAGGCTTCCCACTTACACACTGTCATCCACATGTGATCTATGGCTTATAAAGCTTTTGAACTGCAGATTTCACAAATCTCTTTAACAGGAAATTACACTGGCAAAGGAACAACACATGTTACATATTCATACAGTCTGTTTAAGCATCTACTGATGATACTGCCAAAAACAAGACACGGAGATGGGCAACATTTTGTCTGAACTGGTCAGCCCTTCTCATGATTTACCGCAAGGTCTTGAGCTGGAAAACAGGCATTTACAATGTTATCATTAGCTGATCTAAACTGCATGTCAACCACAGTGAACTGGCTATTCAGAAGAAACAGTTCTGCCTCTTTGCCAGAAGTTATTGCCAGTTCCTACTGCTCCATCAGCTAAAATCTGAAAGTGACTCAATGCTATTCACAAGTTTCCATGCAAAGTCAGCCATATATGCTCCTAACTTGCTACTAGTTTCACCTTGTCTTGTCTTTGTAGTGTAGCAGGAAAGGAGCTTGAACATTATCTAGCCACCTATCAGATATTACAGGGAGAGGGACAGTCACCTCCAGTGAAGGGACAGTAATACCCTAAACAGGCAACTCTAAGTTTACTGGACACAGCTGAAAGATAAGCCAAAATAACAAATGCCTTATAGAACCTTCCTGGAATAGGTGCCCTTAATTGCAACTATCTTGAACGGATGGAACCAATTTTACAAAACTCACAGCCTCATGCAGTCAGCAGCTAAAAGAGTGACTTCAGTTCTGACCTTATGCCGCAAGGATTCATTTTCTTCTTGTACAAGACTGCTCCTAAGACATTCAGCTTCAAAGTTCAAAATGACTGGAACTGGTGAGGAATGTTAAAGAAAATCCAGGCAAAAGCTTGCATGCATCTGGCTTAATTCTACAAGCCAGCACTCCATACTGCCATTTGCCTGTAAAATGGCAAAGGTAACTAGTCCATATTACTAGCAGGAAGTATGTGCAAGGCCATTAGACTAGTAACAGTGTAGTTACCTAAGCGAAACCATTAGCCATAGTTTAACTCCAGGCAGCTGCTTGCTCATTCCCCCACCCCCTTTGCAGCAGGATGGGGAGGAGAATCAGAAAAAGGTAAACTTATGGATTGAGGTAAGAGCAGTTTAATAACTGAAATAAAATATATTAATAAAATACTATAATAGGAAAGAGAGAGGAATAAAACCCAAGGAAAAAAGTGATGCATGATACAACTGCTTACCACCCACTGACTAATGCCCAGCTCATCCCCAAACGACAATCCTTCTAATTCCCCACAGGTTATATACTGGGCATGATGTGCTGGGGTATGGAATACTCCTGTGGCTAGGTCAGGTTAGGTACCCTGTCTCTGCTCCCTCAATAGCTTTTCGTGCCCCTCCTCACTGGCAAGGACTGACAGACTTCTGAAAAGTCCTTGATCAGGGTAAGACTACTTGGCAACAACTAAAACATCAGTACGTTATCAGCACTGTTCCCAGACTAAAGCCAAAACACAGCACTGCACCAGCTACGGGGAAGAAAATTACCTATCCCAGCCCAAACCAGAACACTATTTCACACAGGCTTTACAAGGATTTTTAGATTCTTCCTTTTTACATACCAGAAGTGGAGGACACAACAGGTTATATTACGGCGTTACTATATACTGAAGAAACAGTTGAAGATGAGCTGTACTCTAGCTGCAGCACAAACCCACCAATCAGACAACAAACAAGGTCAGAACTCTGTAGTGTGAGACAAAACCTGTTATTTCTGCCAACACTGAACTACCCTATTATAGCGAGCTATCACTCGGGTGATAGGGTCTAATAGGAGCTACTAGCTAAGTTGTGGACTATGACCTAAGGTTGCATGCCTGGTTTGTACTATGCCAAGCAAAACAGAAAAAGTGTTTCAGAACAAGATGTGCACAAGATTTCTAGTCACTAACATAGGGATGAGTTCAGCGCTAGCAACAACGACAATTATTTATGCCCAGGGAATATAACATATCATCAGATAACTGAACAATAAGCATTTCAACATCCTCTGGTAAACACCAGCTTCCTATTAAGTCTTGGTTCTAGACAATAACCTGAAAGCAGCAAGTTCTGTAATACTATATTCTTGGCACCACTGTTAATGGTGAGCATAACACCAAGGCAAGGGAGATTTAACTCTCAGTTGCAGAAAAGGATATGCATGCACTGAAATAAGACGCTCAGGAAGTTGTGCAGAGAAACGATAAACGTATCTGCCCACTGGCGGGAGAAATAGGTGGCGAATGTGGGGTTGGAGTCTGGAGCCGGGAGGAAGGGCAGGACAAACCAATCCTTCCACTCTGCCTGGTTCTGGAGCTCAGAGGCCTGCTTGAGGAAAAACTCCTGCGCCTTGTCATTGCGGCCGGTCTGAAACACAGCAAGAAGAACAGGGCTCATGCTTCCATTAATGCCATCAAATGGGTTCTAGGAATGATTGCTCTGTGTTATAAACACAGTAATAAATACTATCACCACCCAACAAAGCAAGTGGTTAGAGATAACAGATTCATCAGGGAATAGAAGAATGTCAAACACAGTAGGAGAAGCTCGCAAATGCACTTAATCCAACCTTTTTTCTAGTCACCACAGTCTTGCTTATGGGCAAATCAAACTAATTATACTGATTTCCAGCTAACCAATGCAGTTTGTGCGCTGATGTCAGACATGAGCATTTGCATACAGGACCAAAGCAGCAGATGTATTAGATGGAAACCTTTTCAAGCTACATTATTCAGACAGGACAGTCACACCTTTGTGTAAGCACATGGCAAAACAATACACGAAAAAGCACATTTCCAGAAATGCGCATTAGATTGACACCTCCGCCAACACCCAGCATTAAAGATTTTCAGTCAGAAAATGGAAACAAGGAGGAAACTTCAATTCTAAATTGCAAGAAATGGAACATGAATTCCTTATAGGTATTCATCTGTTCTGTTTGCCAAAGCCCACTCTGTGTAGTATATTCCATTCACTTCCCTGGATTTTCAACAGGATAATCTTTGCTCCCTTTTAAGCTCATTATTTTCTGTTTGATTCAAAGCAAACAAACAAACAGAAGAAGCACTCATTTTCTCTTACAAATTGTCTTGTACAGATTTGAAGCCCACTTCTCCTCTCTCTTATAAACTAAAACTCCAACTTCAATGCTAGACAAAGATTGAATAATTACAGGATCCATATATAAATGAGAGTCAATATAGAACCAAAAGTATCACAAGACAGCAGACAGTGACAGCAAATACAATCGTAAATAGACGTTGGTTCTGAGCTCCCATGGAGGTGCGAGTAGACATTTTTTTTTAATTCTGGCCCTTTTACCCTCTTGGTGTTGACCAGCTGAGTCCTGCCAGCAGGTTACAGTGGAAGGAACAGACAATCCTGCCTGTCAATCCCCTGCACTACCGCTGCCTGCTAAATCGTTCCTCATTGTGCATCAGAGCAATTGACTACTCCTACCTACATACAGGTGCTTGGGACTTCTTTTTCCTGTCTGTTTCTTTAACTTATGAAGATTGCTTTGAGCACTGTTCCTGTCCTCCTCTGTTCTCATAGCAATGTCCCACAGGGAGGCGTTTGCGAACCTTGTGGTATCTCCTGGTATATAATTTATTAACAGAGGCTGAGCAGGACTGAGTTAGCAGTACAGCCAACCTGTCTGAGGGGGACCTACTTTCATATCCAAGTGTATCTTGATGAAGCTTCCTTTATCCTGACAAGGCTGTCATGTGAGTCTTCACTAAACTTGTTACTATACTCCTGATGTATGATACATGAGTTGCTTGCCCCTTGCCCACCAGGCCTGCCAGAGGCTCACAAGGGTATTTTATTGCTCTGATTTCATACATCAGGATCTTTGTTTAAAACAAAGCCTAAAAAAACAAGTAGTACCTGAACAGTATGGACAAGGTAGTATCGGAATAAGCTGGTTTTCAGCTTGTTCACTGTTGGCCTGTACACATCTTCCAAACGGCAGAAAAGACGTCGGTCCAGATAACTCCAGTAATCCCGCAAGGCTGCCAGATCATAGCTCTGAACAAACTGCTGCAGCTGGTCCACTATCTTATCCACCTAAAGAGGGCAAAACAAGGGAGACTGCAGTCACATGAGGGCTCTTCCAGCACAAGAGATTTTCTGTAACTTAATGCTGAGAAGCTTTAACCACACAAATAATATTACACTTCAGCAATTATGCATTAGCTATTCCCCTAACCCTTGAAACACTCTGCATTTGGCAACAGCATTCTTCCACTCTGGAGCACCTTTACAAATAAAAAAAAGAAAAAAAGAAGAAACATGAAAGAACATAGCCAAACAGATTTTTGACCAAAAAAAAAAAATCACATTTTGTTAAACACAGCTGATGGGGTTTTTTTGCAAGCAAGCAAAACTTTCCTCTTCTTTTAAAAGAAGTCAGTTGATAATGAAGAAACAGGAATAATGTGATTAAGTGTTGAAAATTCAAGTGCAACATGTGGAAAATCTTATTACTTTTAGACTGAAAAAGATGTATTTAGCCAACAGAAAGAGGAAGGTCCATTGTACTGGAATCTTTTAAGTACCTTTATCTTTAATATAATCTTTAATAATATCATCTACTAACAAGTCTGCATTAGTTGCAGTCTGCAACAGATATCTCTTTGTCCTCATGCTTCTTTGAAAATCATCTCTGCATATGAGTAAGGCAGAATGGTGGTGTAGGAACTGATTTTTTTTGTTCAGTGATCTTCTGATGGCCAAGGAAGGCATCAGAAAAAAACATCTGCACCCTATACAAAATTCAACTACCAAAGTTGTTTACTATGTGGTTTGCTTCTCCCTCATCACTTAATATGTTAGGACATCATCTAGCCTCTGCGGCTTCCTACAGATAAAGGAAACGACAGTCTGTGACCCCAGTGGTCCTATTTTGTTTGATATCATTCCAACTAAATCAAATGCTTGCTGACCTCTAAACGTTAGCAAAGTGCTGGTGCTCTAAAAATAAAAGCACATACTTTATGAATAATGAAATATACTGGCTGCAGTCCTAGTTAAAAGAAAAATCTGAATATTCATAACACTACATACAGGGCCCAGAACTGCTGCTACAGAACAAGACGCTTGCACATCGGACTGAAACTGTATTTTTGAGGGTGGCAAATCCCGCGCCAGTTTCCACCCATCCAGCACGTCAGCTAGTGCTTCAGATATCCAACTTAAGGAGCAGACCTGCACACCCGCTGGATAAAAAAAACTCATGACTGAGAACAGACCCAGGCAAAGCGACATCCGCCTGCCACTGCCCTCTCCTACACACATCTCCCTGCCCCTTTCATCTCGGGACGAAGCTGAAAATCCGCTGGTGGTTCACAGGTCAGACACAAGGTCCGTGGACAGTTTAGGGCGGGCCGAGCAGACACGGCCAGCGCGGGGGCAAGCTGGCCGGGAACCACGACTACCGCCCGCGAGGGCAGGCGAGGGGGATGGAGCCCACGGTCCACCGCCGCTGCCCTGCGCTAACGCCGCTTCAGAACCAAGCAGGAGGAGAGCCTTCCACCGGCTGAAGCCGCGCAACCAGGAGGCTGCGCCAACAAAAACGGCGACGAGGCCGGGCGGCGGCCCCTGCCACCGGGATGAGGGGGCTCCCGCTTGCGCTGCCCACCAGGCTCCAGCGCCCTGCCTTGCCCCTCCCAGCCCAGGCGGGGGCGACCCTGAGGCAAGCAGCTTCTGCGGAGGAGCGCGGGGACTCCGGGAGTTTTCCCACTCCCGCCCGGCCCGATCAACCCACCCAGCCCCGGGAGCGGGTACGCGGAGGGTTCCCCGGGGCCTGTCCGGATACCGCGCCCTCCTCGGCAGCCACCCGCGCCTGGCAGAGGGAAAACGGACGCCGCTCACCCGGAAGCCCTTCTCCCGGTCCGCTTTGATCTCCGCATCCAGCTGCTTGAGGGCGGCAGTGAAGCCGCGGAACAGCAAATACTCCCGCACCAGCTCGTCAGTCCGCTCCGCTGCCGCCGCCATGGGAACCCCAGGACACCGCCCGCAGACGGGCGGGGAAGGAAGAGCCCAGCCCAACGCCAGGGGAACTACAGCTCCCAGCGTGCCTTGTTGCGCCTATGCAGCGCGAGGCACGACGGAGCTTGTAGTCCACGCAGCTGCACATGCGCACGACAAACCCGCCTCGTAGTTGCCCCCTCACAGCCAGCACGTAAAGCCCGCGTTTTCTTCGCCTCCTTATTGGCTGCCGGCGAGCTCCTACTGCGTTCCGATTGGCCCTCTGCCACGTGCGGCTCGAGTTGCTGGGCGCGGATGGGCAGGGGAGAGGCGAACATGCGAGGGGGTCGGGCCGAAGCCGAGCCGAGCCGGCAGGGCAGGATCGATCGATCGTTCGATCGGTCGATCCACGGAAGCTTCCGGCGGTTTCCCGCAGGGGCTTATCCGGGCAGGCATTTTCCCTCCCGGATGCGGAAGAAACAGCAGGGGCAGACGTTTTTACCTCTAGCCCGTGCTTGCAGTCGGTAATGGGGCAGGGAGCACTGGTCCAGTGCTAGGAAGGGCTTCCCAAGGTGGGCGATTTGGGCTCTGTGAGGCCGGAGGGGTGGCTGCAGCGGGCCCGGGTGGGCATGTATCTCAGCTTCTCACACGTGTGCATTTCGTATCAATGCCTGCTCGGATGTCACAGTTAATTGGAGAAAGAATTCTGGCGTGGAGAAGTCTATCTTTGCCATTGGTGGGCCTGAGGAGCCTCAGCACAATGGGAAGCTGAGCCCCAGATAGCCATGTGGGGAAGGGTGCAGGAGGTGGGAGGCTTGTCTTGGCTATGGTTTCATGCCCCACTGTTTATCATTACCCATAGGTTAGGCCTTAGTCAGTACTTAGAGGTGATATCCCTCAGGCAAAGAGAAGATTTCAAACTCCATTATTTCCTGTGGAAAAATGAGCTGGAGTGCTCCTTTCAGTCACCCAAGCTTGCCTTTTTTGTCAGTCCACTATGCAGGCTTTAAGGTTTCTTTTTCTTCACTTACTTACATATTTATTCAATATAAATAAGTGTTGCATTGCAGCTTTTGATGGAGACAGCTGAAGGCTGTAGGAAGACGCATGCCAGAGTGAATCCCAGTCCCCTGAGACAACTCCAAGAGGCAGAGCCTCACGTGGCCAAGTGGCGCTCATCACAGGCACGCCACCGGGCTACACTGGCAAACCTCTTCAGCGGCTTGCGGGAAGCTGTTTTGTCCCGGTCAGGCAGTTCAGCGTCAAAGGTGCGCAGCAGTGACTGTTTCGTTGTGCAGTGCTTGTTATACGTGGGTGTGTTTAAATTTAACCAGCGTCCTTAGGATGGCCACTGTATCTTTATGGATGCCAGTCTGTGTGTAATTTCACTGTGTGCAGCTTTCCTCGATTGCATTTACTTTAAAGCAGGCAAGTCAGTGTAAGAAAATTGCTCACTTACGGATCATGGATTTATCATGGGCCCTATCTACACTTTTCTCAGAGGGTTTTTGCAGCTTCTTTGTAGCTTTGCGGCTTCTTTATATTTTGTAAACAAACCAAGGGATCCCATGATGAAGTTATCTTTTTGCTGTGAAGTCATTTTGCTGTGAAGTCAGAATAGTGTGTTGTAAGGATTAAGAGAATAAGTTGTAGGGGAGGGAGTAATTCATTCAGCCTTATGAAGGTGCGCTCTGTGTTCAACACACTGTAAAAAGTCAGGAAAAAACCACCACCAGTACTGTTTATTGGTCTCTACTAAACTAAAACCAAAAAAAACCAAACCCAACAAACCAAAACCTCCAAAACTATTTCCTTAAAACAAAATTGTTTATAAAGATAAAATTGACCCCAAAATGCTACTGGAAAGACAGATATTACCATTCTCAAGGCAGAGGGATAAACACAGGGAGTCCTTTTTATCCTCAACTCCACCACCACTTCATTTAGTAAGATCGGTTACTTTCAGTTTTCCAGTTTGTAAAATGGGAGAGCGTAATGATTGCTTAGGAGGGGAATTGTCCTTGTAAATGGTTTTGAGGCTCTGAACATGCAAAATACTGCTATCTGGGGCTTGTGCCTGCTGAGCCCCTTAACTCTCATGCAGGTTGAGGTAAGAGTTCAGTTCGCCATGTTCTGAACAAGATGCAAGTTAAGCTGAAATCACCATTATCTCAGAAGCCAGGTCTAAACAGATACGTATTTTGTCTAGTCTATCTTCACATCAATTCTTGAAATTGCATTTTTGTACTATCATGTGCCCCTTGTGTGACACTTGGAGGCCAAGGAGGCTCAGTATCTGTGAAAGCCTAAACACAGACATTCACTTGTAATCCCAGTGGTTAGTGTCTGGCTAAAATTGCCCGTGTGAAAACTCTACAAGATATTCGCCCTGCCTATGGCGATTGTGGATCGTGTCACCAATCACATAAATCTTGAAATATTTTTGAGCTGCATATGTTTAAATGTATTTGCCACATTTTCTCAGCTGTGTTTTCTATAAACGATGGAATGATGTGCAGCAAACTGAAGTTATTCCAGTTTATGTAAGTGTAGCTGAGACTACAACAGGGCAAAGGCTTCTCCTAGCAAAATTCTCATGGGAAATGATTAGTAAAGTCGTGCCTGAAGTTGGTAGATATCCAGCAAGACTTCACAGCATGGTATTTCTGGACATGCTCCAAGAAGAGAATGAGCCAAACAAGGCCATTCGCTGAGGAAAGAAGGTCAGAGTTAAGTAACAAATGTCTATGTAACTAGGTGTTATGTGTTTGTATTGCATAATATATATTTATATCCTATATTTTAAGTTTGCTCTGGTATTAGTTCTTTTCCCTGTTCATATGCATGACAGTTGCTTGTGAAAAAACACAGTTGTTTCATTGATATAACTGAAGGTCAAAATGAAGGAAAAGTGAAGAAAGCAACCAAGGCATGTTAAAACATGAATCTAGTCAGAGCAGAGAGCAATCAGTTCTCATTTCTTCTTATGTTTAGTATCAGGTTTTGCGTAAGGCTAAGAAATCTATCCAGAAGCTGGAGCAAACCTTGGGTTTTTTGCTGAAGATGAAAGGTAACTGCATGCAACTGAATTTGCTGTGGACAGAGTGCCTGGACTGGTTTTGTTAATTTATTTGTTAAATAGAGACAGATAGGTACAGACTGAGCCCATTAAAACATTAAACTGTGGCTTTAGTTGTAGCAGTAAGCAGGGGATAGCAAAAAGTGTATTGACTCACTAAGCACTGCACCTCAGAAATCCCCCTCTGACTATCAGTTGTTCCTACCCCCTCCTCAGCCTAGGTGAAGGAAGGAAACAAGTAATTCCTGCTAACCCGTGAGAGCAAGTAGTTCAGGCAGAGTGCCCTTGTCACCCTTCTGCCAGTTCACCCCTGGCAGGTTTGGGGCTGGCATGGGTCCCCAGGCTGCATGCTTGGGCTCCCACTGAGAGGCTGCAGGAGCGTGTGTGCTCCTCACAGCTGCAGCAACATGGCACAGTCCAAGTTGAGCCCAGCCAGGACTTAAACTTCAGAACAGCAGGCTCTGGGTGAGGTAAAGGCCGGGGGGGGACGACAGAGAAGCTTTTGAGGATTTCCTAGAATAGGAAACAGAAGCCTCTAATTAAGAACCTCTTATAGAAATGGGTAAGAGAGACGCTGCATTTTTATTTTTTTTCAGCGTGATGGGTCATCTTCATGCACTCTTCCATTATCACTTGTGACAGCATGCATCACACCAGACTAGCGTGTGCTGTCAGCAGCTGAGGCAGCTCCCACTTTGGAACTTCACACCCTTGCCAGCATGCCTTCTGTTCTCTGATGCTGGCTACTGCCCTCAGTGGCAGCAAGTAGGACTGGGGAAGTCAGCCATAGGTAGAGGGAGTAGTTTGACAGAGTAAACCTCTCCTATGAAGAGAGGCTGAAAGAGTTCAGTTTGGAGAAGGCTCAGGGGAGACCTTATAACAGTCTTCTAATACATAAAGGGGGCCTACAGGAAATCTGGAGACAAACTTTTTACAAGGACATGTAGTGACAGGACAAGGGGGAATGGATTTAAACTGAAAGGGGGTAGGTTTATATTAGATATTAGGAAGAAATTCTGTACTGTTACGGTGGTGAGGCACTGGCATAGGTTGCCCAGAGAAGCTGTGGCTGCCCCATCCCTGGCAGTGTTCAAGGCCAGGTTGGATGGGTCTTTGAGCAACCTGGTGTGGTGGAAGATGTCCCTGCTCATGGCAGGGGGTTAGAACCAGATGACATTTAAGGTCCTAGCCAACACAGACTTGTATTATTTTATAAAATTGAAGGGATCACAAGCAGTGAGGCTGGTTGAGAAGAGTTTGGAGGTAAACTTCCCCTTGCATTTACTTGCATATAAGTACAATTCATACTGCTTGTGAATACTGTATTGACTAGTACTTGCCTGGACATGGTTGTTTTCACCATCAGGTCTATCAGACCAAGATTAGGAAGAAGGTATCGATTCAAAGTTCCTCAATAATAATACCCCCCCCCCCCCCCAATGGTAATTACATTGTAGAAGAGGCAGAAGTTTCTCCTTTTACATCATTTTTGCCTTATGAAAAGCTCTGGCTTGTGAAGAACCAGTTGTTGAAATTATTCTGTTTGTTTGGGGCTGAGGGTGAGAGGGACGCCTAGAGTGCCACTGATGTGACAGTAACTTTTCTGCTGACAACAGAATCCTTCAGTCTGGAGGATGGGAATCCATCCAGCTTGGAGGAAGTCAGGGAGGAATATGTCAAGAGGCACTTCAGCAATCACAGGTAAGGGCTTATACTAATCAAAGAAAGATGATAATACTTTGCAATTATTTTCATCCCAGCATCTCTGAACCTCTTTGTCATTCTTGCTATATTTCCAAGCAGAGGCCTTTCAGTGTGAGGTAAAGAGATTTCACCTGGACCCCTGTAATATCTGTGCTGTGAAAAAACACTCTAAGCATGTTGTTGGTCTCATTTCTAGTCAGTGCTTGTATTTCCTTCCCTCCTATGTAGCTGATCTCCAGCAAGGACTTCTTGTTTGCCTGCAAACAAAAAGAGGAGGAGAAGGCTGGCTTGGGAAGAATGGCCCTTCACTCGGGAGTGTGCATGACAAGGATCTTATTAATTCAATTCATAAGTTGTTCATGTGGCTTTTTATTCTGTGTATTCTTGTGTTCTTTCCAGCACTGCATCATCCTCTGAAGCTGTAAGTGAGAGTGACTCTTCTGTCTGGTATTTGATTCAAGAACATGAAAAGCCAACACTGGAAGAGGATAGGAAGTCAGAATTGATCCAGTCTTCAGACACTTCATCCCCTGATCTGGTGGAATTTGAACGGTAGATGCATCCCGTGTTAACTTCAGTTTTTTAAGTTGTTTGAAATAGCACTGTGCATCTAGTTGCTGCTCTTCATGCAGCCCTACTGGAACTTGTGTCTGCTTTGCAGAAGCTTTATGCCAGCAATTTTAACCCTGCTGGTGATGAACCTGAGCACCTCCTAAGTCCCTTAGCTGCAACTTGCATGTCAGTGCACTCCCAGCATCATAGCAGCCCCCAGCTCTCCAGGCCTCGGGAAATCCCTGGGGATTTTCCACACATCCTTGAGAAAGGGAAAAAAAATTCTTTTAAATATGTCAGTCCATGCATGGCCATGTTTTACCAGTGTCCATACTGCTTGCAGGGTCAGATGCAACAGACCTGCTAACAAAAGTGGTTCAGTAGGCAAGCTCAGATGGAATAGGAGATTATTCATCCAGAGTGCTTTATGTAGGTACATGTCCGTGTGTATTTGTGGCATCAGTACCACTATCAAGTTGTATCTCTGCAACAGGGCTAGATTTTAGGAATATAAGAATTGCTGTATGTCTCGCTGTATGTGTTCTGGGGAGGTGCAGGAACCAGAGGTAGGCAGACACTTTCCCCCACAGTGATGTTTATTCTGCCTGTAATAGCATTGTTATGAGGAGCTGGAACACTATTGCCCCTCACAGAAATAGACCTTTAGCTCCTGACAGCTTGCAGTACTTTTTTGTGGGATCAGAGCAGGATACAAGGCTGGATCCAGTTAGGGAAGATCACGTAGTTCTCAGCCTGCGGGCTGCAAAATAGTGGTGGTCTGAAAGATGTCAGAAAGCCCTCTTCAGAATGTCTGCAACATGGCAGGGGGGAGAAGGGGAACCTAAACACCTATGTGTGTCAGACTTCTAGCTAGTGGGTGCAAGCCTGTAACCTCCTTTATAATCAGCTCCTAAGTGCCTGATGCAGGACCTAAAAATCAAAGACCACTGTTCTTGTGTCAGTGATCCATGTATTTTAGTCTCTAGTTGAAATGGTAAAATTACTGGGTTTATTTCGGAGTTATTGGTATCTTAAGACTGAGTACATTATTCATCACATTCTTCCTCTTGCTGTCAGACAGCACAAGGAGGTACTTACAGGTCATGGATGCTTTCCAAAAGCATAAATGATAATTTAGTTGTAAAGATTTGAGAAACAGATGGGTATCTAATCTATCCTGTACCATCAAGCAGAGTCAGTTTCACCCTGACCATTTCAGAGTTAAGAATATGCAGTGCAGGAGAATCCACAGGTGCGCCTGGCATCCTCTTCCACGTAAAAACTTCCGCGGTTCCTTCTCTTTTCCTTTGAGCCAGTGCTTATTTATAAAATTCCCTTGGATCACTGGGTTTTTCATCAAAGTGAGGCTTCAGTTGTGCCAGGAGATGGCACCAGCCTCCCACTCCTGTTTCTGCTGTGGTAAGGTATCATTTACAAGACCTTGAAATGTGCTGACTCAAGATTTTCTGGGGGAAGTAAGCTCTACTTCATGAAAGCATGCACGACATAGCCATAAACAGCTTCTTCACTGACGAGGTAGACCAGGGCCTGTATTGTATGGACTCTGGCAGTTATCCTACACTCATATGGCAGACCACAGTTGGTTCATAGCTAATTCTTCTCAAAAAATGGTCTTTTACAACAGGCATAAAACAATAGGGACTCTTCACCAAAGAAAGTAACAGCCTTTTGATGACTGCATAACCATATTATTTGGACAGCATCAGAAATACTTTGAGTTTCAACTGGTTTCCCCCCCCCCATCCAGCAACAGGAGCTACATTGGTAGGGTACCCTGTCCAGTGCAAAATGTTGTTGTATCCTTCCAGCCAGGAAGGAAATAGTTGAGTCATGGTTCAAGCTTAATTTCTTTGGCAAAGCATTCTAATGACCATTCATATTCTTCTGTTTGAGAAACTCCAGATCCTTTGTTTGGAGCTGGACATACAGAATCTGTAGTGAGACAGTGCTTATTCTCCTTATGTTATTTTGTCTCCAGCAATGAAGGAAAATACTCCAGAGTGTGGAAACTGGAGTTTGAATATGTTTATGCTTGTGTGCAGAATCTTAAGATTTTTCGATATTGGTTTGCTGGAACAACTATGAGGAGAGGAGAAAATGAGAAAAGAAAGGAAAATGAGTAAAGAAAAGAGACTGAACTCTTCTGAGTTATTTTCTCTCATGCAATACTGTTCAGTTAATCAGGAAATGTGCTCATCTGGGACATCTTCAAGGAATCATTTTGAGCCCAAACTTAGTGACTGCTGTTTATAGAACTCTTGGTTTGTACTCTTTCAATCTTGTTATTTTCATCTGAGAGGCTCTAAGCATTTAATTAACATAAAATAACCTTTCCAAAGTAGATATTATTATCCCTAGTTCACTGTGCCACACAGTGCTAAAAAGTGGGCTCATTCTGAGATTAGTAACAGGGTTGAAATTATGGCACATATGTTCCATTACAAATTTCACTACAGACTGCACAGAAGTCAGTCTTAAGGATGTGTTTCTTCAGATATAAAACAGAGGAAATTGAGCTCCTATGCTTATTTAAGTTAGAGCATCCAGGCCTGGGGTAGTCTCTTTCTACCTGTATTTATAGTACCTAGTACATCAGGATATGGCCTCAGCCAAGGCTAAGTGTAGTGCAATGCCACTAAAAGTATAAAAAGTGAATTACAATGTAAAATCCTCAGATATAAAGGCAAGTAACTCAAAATTTATGAAGTGCCAGAATGAGGTTTGCCTGTGCAACAAGTACAGTGTGCAGTGCCTGGAGCTTCTGCTGTGAGGCAGCTTTGCTTGGACTGTGGCTAGAACCTGCCTCTCGCAGATGAAACCTCGGCAAAGAGTTGCTAAGATCTTCAAACAGTGTTGGGCAACCTGCAGTAATTGTATGAAGTCTTAGGGGGAGAGCGAGTGAAGTAGTTACGAATCAGAGCTACTCCCCAGGCTCCTGCTGAATTGTAGTAAATGGCTGCATCATAGCCTGCTTTTAAGAGATGCTCACTTTCCATTCATTGCAGATACCTGTGTTTTTATAAGCACACAGTGGACCTACTGATAGAGCATGGAATTGTTTGCACTGAGGAGGTGCCTCTTTCTGAGGTATCCACGGCTGTTTTCCACCTCTGGCAAGAGCTTTCAGAAGACAGGAGAGACAGCATCTTGCAGTACTGTAGCCAGAGAGATTTCCTCATGGATCCTAAGGCTGCTTGTCAGGAGCCTGCATGCACTGAAGGTAGTGTGAGGGACAGTCGAGGTAACAGTGAGGAAGCCAGTGATTCCTCAGTCTCCACACGAGAGGAAGTAAGTGTTCAGTAACATACATCTGCCTCTGAAACTCCAAGCTTTCAGATGCTAATTGACTCTGCAGCTTTTAATTGTTAACATACAGTAGTTGCAATTGAGCTTTCCCAAGACCACTTGAATGTGAAAAGTGAAGACAATAAGTAGTCGTTGAGTAAATGCCTGCACTAAATTCTCTCTTGGTAAAAGAGAGAATTGTCTCCTTGGCAAGCTATAGGAGTGCAGTGGTAGTAATGCTGATAGTCTCCAGTGACCTGCAGTTTTTGTGCTAAGTAACAGTTAAATTTACTCTAACTTGCTCCAGGGGTAGGAAGCAAGGACAAGGATTACACAGTTACTGTTCTCTGCAAACTCTCCAAGGAGCACAGATGATCTAAATACAGAAGGAATACCCAGTTTGCCAAGGCCTGCTGTGTTTTGGGTTGTGTGGCTTTTTTTCATCAAAGCACTTAGTAGCAAAGAGAAAGTTCCAGTGGTACAGGGCTAATGACTGCCTGTGTCATGCACCTCTGCAGAGCCAAGAACTCAGTGACTGAGTAGGCCGGGGTATTTGTTAAAAAGAGATGAAATAACAGCCAACTCTTTGTAAACTGTTCCTGGAGCACTGATTACTAAAGCAACTAGCTGCTCAAAGACGTGTAATTTTATTAGCTGCAGATGTCCACCTTTAGCATGTAAGTAAATGGTATTGACAAGTTCTTTTTGAGGCACATGACACAACTTATATTGCTGACTTCCTTAGGAAATGTCATGGGAGTGTTGCATGTACAGTACTTTCTGGCACAGAAAATGTACGAACTGCATTATGGCAGAGTAAACTAATGAGTTTATCAGTCTGTTGCAGGGAGCATCTAAGTTCCTTTGCAAGCCATGTCACACACACTGGAATGAGATTTGGGGAGACTGAGGTCTCCAGACAGAAGCAGCAGCCCATGGTCAAGTCTCTAAAGCACTGATACAATTAATGGTTTTTACTGATTTTTGAGAGATGTAATGTTAAGTCTAATTCCTAGAAGTTGAAACACAGGCTGAAGGGAATGTACTAACCTTATGTTCCTAGTCATGAGATACAGTTATTCCCTATTAATCCTGTCTTCACAAAACCCTCTTGGTTTACTCTAGCCGTAAGCATACTTGTAAAAGGAAAGAAAGAATATCATGCTTTTAAAAGCTTCATTTTAAAAAATTATATACTAGATAGAACTTGTAGGTGGCTGGATATGTTGACATCTGAAGTGTTTCCCCGATAGGTAATGTTGGAAGATGCGTTTGAAGTTGCTGCTGGTTTCCTTGACAGAAGTGAGACTCAGGGAACGTCTAGCCAGAGGTAAATTGCAAACTCACCCCTTTTGCTAGACAAAGTTAGTAGCCCACTATCAATTCTCCATGGCAAGTTGTCTGCATAGTAAGGCAATAGCCTAGCTTCTCTTTTTGTGCTTGATTTTTAGTAAATGGTTACAATAGCAGCCTCCAGCAATTGTGCTCATAATAATACTGTCTCTTAAGGTGCATAAGTGAAATGATTAATAGGCATTTATGACAGAATTAGTAAGAATCACTTACTAAGAACACCCCATCACTTCAAAGTAACTACGGTCCTTCTGATTTTCTTCACTACTCTGCATAGCTTTCCATCTTTTCAAATTACAGTATTTGTAATGCTTTCCTTTTCTCTCTCTCACTTACCAGGTCTAGGAGGACTATAAGGCATTCCCTGGATAAATCAGCTAATCATAAACTCTACCCACATTTAATGAGACAAAAAAGATAATTTTCTAACATTGTCTCCCTTACCTTTTTCAAGTACCCCAATTTAATCACAAGGAAGTGATCAAGCTAAAGTGTGGTTGACCTGAGTAGTTACATGAAAGAAATACAAGACCTGTTAAATAGAAACATTTTTTTCCTCTACAGGTCAGATGAGTTACCTAAAAGAGAACATGTCAGATGCAGAGCTGGCACTGCCTTTGATTTTTCAGACCAAAGGAAGAAAAGGGTGCTTTCCTGAAGAGAAAAATCACATTAAAACTCATCTTTATGCATTCTTGCTACTTCATTAGGATTGTTTCTTTTTGCAAATAGTGTTTTTATTCTGGGTTTGGTTTTGTTTTGGTTTGGCATTTTTTTAATCCCTTTTCCTACTTATTTTTCCATATTTGGAGTTCTTTAGTGTGAATCTCTTTTACCACCATTCCACCTTGCGCTTCCAGAGCAGAATGAATGGAAAAAAGGCTGTTTTGGCTGTTGATCAGAATATGCCTGAATATATAATAGGGCTTAAGAAATACATATCTATTAAATAACATTTATTAGATCACAATTGTTGTTTGATTTTAAAATAAGATTAACTATTTCTTAATATTGCAGTGTATTGCCATCATCTTTGCAATCTGTTTTAGGTCCCAAATTAGATTAGTATTTCAGTAGTCAACATTTACCCTCTTCCTTCCCTATCACTCTGTGCCTTGTAATTCTAGACAGAGACATGATGGCAGAACTTTGTAAAATTCCAGGGAGGATATAGAGGAGAGGAACAAAATTCATAGCTTTTTTGACAGAAGTACCTGTTACCTGAATACAAACCTGCCAGTGATAGCTAATATGTCATTTCATGACCACACGTTACTGCATTCACTCAAAAACTTCACAAAAGAAGTCAAAGCTGTTCCTCTAAACAGCCCTAAAAAAACCACACCAACAAATAACCATTGTTGCTCTCTGTTATAATGGATAGATTCGTCTCCCTAACACAATGCTACTAAAGCTGTTACGTGGATCTATTTGTTGTGATTCTGGTTTCTTCTGTTGCTGTTCTCTTTTCTTACATATTTTCCTTGCATTTGTTAGAAAGTTTCTCAACAGTACGTCTACTTCCACTCTTCCCTGTCTTGCTTGGCTGTTGTATTTAATATCAGAATCATCTTGAAAACAATTTGAATATTTTTTTAATTTATAAGAAAAATATGTAGAAGACAAAGTAAAAATATGGAAGAGCTAAAGTAGGAGGAGAAATGAAGGAATGGAAAGTTGAATGTATTGTCTGGTTCCATTTTCAGTTCAGCATTTGCAAGCTGCACTTACGAAAATCCAAAGGATCAGCACATGCTCTATCTGCAGATCACTGACTTCCTAAAAAAACTCTTCTTTGCTGATACACAGTTTTGCCAGGTAAGCTTTGCCACAGGATTTCTTATAGAAACAGTATGTTTCTGTCATTGTCAAAAAAGGACTTCTGTTTTCTGTGCTTCTGATCATATTGTCCAGAATCATTACAAATGACAACTTGGGTCTCTCACTTCAGATGTGCCATTTCAAAAGGTCAGTAGGATTGCCTTTGTAAGAGGCAAAGTGTGAGGTGTTGATAGTGCTTAGAGATTATTCAAAATGGCAAATTACGTGAGGATCTCTCCTTTTTCTTTTTTTAATTGTTTTCATGAAAGTTCGTTTTGGAAAAGCTTGAGTGATCTCATCTGAGCAGGCAAAGCTGACTTTGCAGTTCTCCATTAACACCCAGCCACTCCATTCTGAGCTCAGTAGGACCACCTTCTGCTTGTCTGGGTGCCAGGTTCCCTAGGCTGAGCCATCCACTGGCAGGCCTTAGGAGTAGGATATTCATGTTCTTGAAAGAGCTAATAAACAGCTGCTGAGCTGCCTCTTAACCTCAGCATTACAGTTGCAGGTTCCCTGAGCCAGAAGTCGTGGTGTTTGCATTCTTGCCCTCCTCCCAAGGAGGTGGCTCAGAGCTTGCACATGGGTGGAGTAGCGAAAGGGAGATATACCTCAGCCAGAGTTGCTTGTTTGGATTCAGAGTCAATTGTGCCTCCACTGTAGCCACTCTTGCTATTTTCCATCACATCTATATTCCACCCAGTCTCTGTTACTTGAGCAGATGCTCCTTTGAAGGAAGTAGAGTGTTTCTGATGAGGGGTAACTGGGACAGAAAACTAAGCAGAAACTAGTGATGCACCACTAAGCACGTAGGAACTGCTGCATGCCACTTGATTCCCCCCATCTTAGGGAGACAGTAGCACTAAAGGAAGCTCAGAGAGTGGCAGCACGCACACCAAAAGGCATTAAAGAGGAGCAACTAAGCAGGACTTTTCCACAAAAAAGACTGACATGTACTGTGAGAGAATTTTGATCTGAAATGGTGTGGATTTGGTACCCAAAACGATTATTCATTGTGTCTAACACGAGAGTAACTAAAAAACACTCCATGAAATTAAAAAAGAAAAAAACAACCCAACATTAAAAAACACTTGCACATGAAAATTACCAGATTTAACTCCTGGGCATCAATCCATTGACAATTACTAAATCTGAAGGTCCAGATACAATTTCCAGCTCAGAAGGTCCTCACAGCACAGTCTGCCATAATGTTGGAGCATATATTGTGGAACCGAACACACTGCATGCACAGTTCTTGGACTTTTTGCCTCAACATCTACTCCTGGCCTTTGTCAGAGACCAAGCACTGATCTACACAGCCTTATTACATAGAATAAATATGTTCTGGGTCAGAGAAGAGCTCTTCCATATTTATGTAAATGACCACGAACTGTGCAGGCCTATAAAACAAAGATACAATATTTTCCAGTTTTAAATTGCTTTTGTGAATGTCATTCCTGGCAGCATTGAGTGGTTCCATTTTGTCCTTCTGCTTGGTGCTTCATTGTTATGTATGAGCCCAAGTCCTTCCCACAGCTCCCAGATGAGGTGGTATAAGAGATAGTATCCCTTTCAAGCTTTGAAGAGGGACATTTGAAATAAGACTAGGAAAATATGAGTAATGGGAAGACAAGCAGGAAAAGAAGCTTAAGTACTGCAGATTGGCAGTTGACTGAGCTCTCTGAATCCAAAAGGAAACAAAAGGATGTGTGCATTTCTTTTAAGAAGAAACTTCGAGTTGTCTGTGATAAGACAATAAAAAGGGTGTGTGAGCAGAAATCAAGGCTAGGGAGTGCTGATAATAAGAAGGTCAGAGTCTGTTTTGGTTCAGAGAACTGCAGTACAGCAAATTGCACCAAGAGGCAAAAAAAAAAAAAGACAAGATTATTTTTGTTTTGAGAGCAGAAATTCAGCTCCATCTCAAACAAACAAATTGAGGCAGTTATGGAAGTGGTTGTATAGATAACTAACCCAAGCAGCTGCAGACAGCTCAGTATAGGCTACATGCATTACCCCAGAAATTGGGCTGCTTGGAGCATCAGAGACTCCTGGACTTGACAGGGAAAGGAGCTCTTCCTGCCCACTGAACCCCCTCCCTTGATGCAGAACCTGTGCTAGTGCTACACTAGCCCAGGAGTCTGGGCACTGCTGAGATAAATTATCCCAAGGATTATTGGTGCACTGTGCACACACTTTGTAGAAGACATAGAGGTGGGTAGGAGGTCCAGTACCAAGGCAAGGCATGCAGTTTGCACCTAACTGAAATACAGAAGACAGCTTATGGTCTCCTTTCATCTGCAGAGCTGATGAGGTGATGGGTTTTATTGCTGCTCAGCATATGCCAGTGCTATGTTATGCCATTTCTGGATAACTGTCCAGGTACAAAGCATTACTGTTGCGTTGTGTATATTCAGGATTTTGTAATCTCAGATCCACTGAGCACAGCCTTTCTTAAGCTGCTGTCCTGGATCTCAAGGCTGCCAAGGGCATGCACCCCATTGGTATAAAATGCTTGAGAAAGACTTTTGCACAAGAGGAGAGAGTAAATCATTTGGACAAGGATGGGGAGGGCTATTAAAAGGATAGTGACCCAAAAATGAGAACAGGAGCATACTTCCATCATAGATGGTACAGAAATATTTCTGAGTGTGAGATTAAAGCCGTCTTGTCATTTTTCAAGAGCTGTTGTCTTAAGGTCACATAAGAGATGTTCAGCAGCAAAAGTAGTAAAGAATTAGTTTAGATTGAGGTCCAAAGGTTTTACAGTATCTAAGTAAAAATCTGAGAGTCTTTTTCTAAATGGCACTGAGGGCTTTTGCTTCTTCAAAGGCCCAATTTCTGTTAAAACTACAGATTTTTAGGTGAAACACTTAAAAAGCAAGGTGGATTTAGTGCTCCTTACGCTATTCTTTTTTAAATAGCACCTATTTTTAAAAAGTAGTTTTGCCCTGAGGAGTTTTGCATCAGTGCAGAAGGTGGATTAGATGGAATGCAGGCATGAATCCTTTTATCTCCTACACTTATGTATTTCTCAAGAGCCACTTTCTCTCTGTAAGCTGGTGAAAGACAAAACTATTTCCTGTTACTAAAAGCCTGAAGTCAGTAGAAATTAAGGGCTCACAAGGAAGCTCTCCTATCTTCAGAGCCTGTTATGTGACCCACTTGCTACCACACTCAGGCCCAGTTATCTGAATTACATTGATAGCCACAGGGTGGAGCCCTGTGAGTTTAAAAAGAAATTGGTTGAAGATTTGAGCCATTCTTTATCTGGCACCTCAGGCACCTGGCAAGTGCTGGTTGCTGACTCAGAGGAAGGCTCATGACACATCAGCTGGCACATGTCAGCACTTGACCAACCCACTGTATATTTGAAACTCAGTCAACTCCTGGAGTTTTAACCCTGCTTGACTTTGGGGGGGGTTTCAGGAAGAAGATCTTCAGTTTGATTATGAGACTGTTATGCTGAGGTGCACCGAGACCTTCGATGACGAAGATTTCTAAACAGTTTCTCTGTTTGCTAATGTTTTGCCAAGCATTTCTGGGTACACCAAGAGACTGCATCTCTTTTCAGTGAAGCACCTCTCTGAGCAGAGTGTGGAAACGCTGTGTTAAAGTGGTTTGTTCTGGTTAATTTCCCGTTCCCTCATCAGTGCTTCTTGGTGTATCGGTTGAGTAATTTATACCTTTGTTACAGGTTTTAGATACTTATAAAATGTTAAGAAATACTTTTGTCTATTGCTTTTTAATGCTTAATCTCACTTCACAGGTAAACTGAGCCATGTACAGTTAAGTGACTAGCATAAGCTGTGAAAGAGCTGCAGAGAGGTCACATTAGGCTACTCACCCTCATAGGATGCAGGTCTCAATCTGCAACCTGCAAAAATCACAAAGTGCCTGCACCCTTGCAGTGATTACTATTCTGGTGCCGTTTTTCAGCTTGGGCTGACAAGGAGAGAGGCATTGCCTCACAGAGATGAGGCTCTTGCATCTCTTTTTAAGGACAGCAGCAGTGACTACCCATTTCCAAATCACCTGGCCAGGGCAGGCACAATAATACACTGGTTTATTTACTTTTGCAAAGTGTGTAAAGCTGAGCGATCAGCCCTGTGCTCCTCTGTCATGTTTCATTCTTTGATGAGTAATGCTGCTCAGATAGTGTCTCAGAATTAAAAATGCTGTGAAGATGAATAAAATCCTTTATATCTCAGAACTATGTTCAAGGGTTAACAACCTTTATTAGCCATTCATTCCCCCCTTTTGAAGGCCAATTCAGGACAGAAGCTAGAGAATAGAATATTTCATTTTCAAATGGCTTTCAGCCTGCCAGGTACTAGGGGAGGCAGTTTTAAATGGATACCGTACACTATGGAGATGCATTCCTTTGATCGTTACACATGCTTCACTAGCAGAATTTTAGGCTAAGGCTGGCCTGAACAGTAATGCGAAACAACAGGTGTATTCAGGTAATGTGAAAATAATAACTCCTCCAAAAGGTAGCAGGCTTTGTGGAGGTACGTGACATTAAGAAGATGAAGAACTTATTACTTTGGTCCCTCCTGTTGCATGATCATAGTTTACAAGAGTGCAGGCCTGTACATCCTCTCCTGCAGAGCCAACACTACACAGACAATAGCTGTTCTGCCCTGGTGTGTGGGAGGGCTGCTCTGCCTTGGCAGGGAAGCAGCCTTAATTCTTGAGCGCGTTATTGCTGCATGCAGCACAGCAGCCCCTCACTTTACAGCACATTCAGCACAACATAGAATCTTAGAATGGTTAGAATTGGAAGGGACCTTAAGGATCATCTAATTCTAACCTCTCTGCCACAGGCAGGGACACCTTCCACTAGACCAGGTTGCTGAAAGCCCCACCCAGCCTGGCCTTGACCACTGCCAGGGATGGGGCATTCACAACACAGGGCAGTCCTGCTGCCCAGGTCCCATCTTTTTATGAGAAACGTGTGAAAATGAGCCTCTGATTAGCTGTTCTAGAGCCAGTGCACTTTGGTATGAACAAATACACATCACCAGGTCTCCTCAGCCAGAACAGCAGGAGCATGTGCTGCGACTCCCCAGTTGGCTGTCTGCCTCTCTGCACAGCTGCAAGCAGGGTGACCCCACTCCTGGTTAAAATTAGGAAGTCTTGCTGTGCTTAGGATTCAACAGTAGCCCAAAGGGTAGTAGAGTCAACAGGTAGCTGGCTGTTCTCAAAGCAGTCC
Source organism: Neopsephotus bourkii (assembly GCF_033783945.1). Taxonomy (NCBI): domain Eukaryota; kingdom Metazoa; phylum Chordata; class Aves; order Psittaciformes; family Psittacidae; genus Neopsephotus; species Neopsephotus bourkii. The sequence continues at coordinate 1,593,428 of NW_026900624.1, read as the reverse complement.
AGAACAGCACTCAAGTGTTCACTTTCACATTTGAGGATACCCTGATTTTCATTTATTTCCATTAAGTAGCAAATAAACAGAAGCTGTGTCGTTGCAGTGCAAAGCCAAAGCTGTTTCCAAACCTCAAGTGGCCACATGCAGCTGGAAGGAGTGGTGGCCCTGCAGCCTAACCACTGCCTACTTCATTTTAACATTTGGAAATGTCCTCCTGAGGCAAATAAAAGGATATTTTATATATTTACAACAAACACACCAAAGGGAGGATGTTAAAGGACATTCAGAAGCCTGAGCTTGAAATAGGGACATAAACAGCTTCTGAAAAACTGCCTTCTAAGCCTTAACAACAGCAGATATGGCTGTCCCAGACCAGCATACCCACCCACCCACACAGAGCTGTCTGTGCCTCTTGGGCTGTAGGATGTGCTAGGGTAATCCCCTCCTCTGGGAACTGGGGTTTCTCATGCCAGGAGCTGTGAAGTCGCACCCAGCTCTACTCTAGGGAGCTCGCAAGCCAAATATAGATGGGGACACACAGACATGGCAGTAGGCTGGGAGTGAAGGGTGACAACGTAACAGATGAGCAATGTTCTCCATCTTCGGCATGGGGAACTAGAAGCCAAATCAAGACTTACATTTGTAGGAAAACCTGGGGCAATAGTTTGGGGTTTTTTGAACAGAGCTAAAGCAAATATAAACCTCTGGCACTTGCCAGAATCCTAACATGTCTTGAGGAGGAGAAGTAAAAAGATATAGCTGCAGCCTCCACAGAGCTGACACAGAGCCAGTAATTACTAAGGGTTCCCCATGTGTGCTTGCCACCTCACTTTTTCCATGTGGGGATCCCAGCTGCAGCACTGAAGGAAAAGGTCTCACATGGCAGATGGAGCACCTGAAGGCCATACAGTACAGCAGGTTTTGGCCCTGCTGGTGTGGCTTGTTTACCTTGGTCATTAGCTGTGTATCCTGTTCCCATCAAAACCACTCCTCCAGTGTGTGCCAGGTCTGGCCAGCAGCAGCCTGGCAGGTTCAGTACAGGACACAGGAACAGGCTGAGGTAGAGTAACAACTTGCTTTGACACGTGCTGCAGCACAAGTAAATTTGTGAGTGATGATGAGTAATACCATGGGTTTGTTTGCTAGATCTCTGGGAGAACAGGCTGGCTCTAAATAAGCCTAGAGATGTAGTCAAGGTTGTGGAGGATGCAGATGCCAGAGTTGAGATGCCTGGGACTAGTCATCTCTGTAAAATCTGTGATGATGGGGAGGGATCAGATTATATTTAAATGTGCAAATTATTTTTTCTCCCAAAGGCATAACAACCACAATCTTCAACAGAGGCACTGCAACCTGCCCGTATCAGCAAACTATTTGTACCATAATCTTTCCTCCTTTTGGATCCCAGTCTCATACAATTGATCTGTTCAGACTTCATTCACTCCCAAAGCAAAAAAAAAAAACCCAATATATCCCTTACTGGTAAAATAAGCCACATACTGCTACAGCTGCAGGATGGGACTAAAGAACAGGACTGTAATAAGCATGAGGAATTAAAGCTTTTCAATTAAGCTACCCAGGTTTTGTTCAGTCTTGAGCCAAGAGGGCAAAGGGGACATCATATCATGGCCTTCAGCTGTTGAGTGGGGGGTACAGAGAAGATGGGGTCAGACTTTCCTCAGAGAAGAACAGTGATAGGACAAGAGACAACAGACAAAGTGAAGCATTAGAAATTCCAGGTAGACATGAGGGAAAACACTTTTCACCATAGGGGTGGTCAGACACTGGAACAGGCTGCCCGAAGAGGCTGTGGCTCTCCACCCATAGCTCAACTGGACACAGTCCTCTGCAACCTGGTCTAACAGGACCAGCTCTGGGCAGGGGCTGACCCAGATAACCTCCAAAGGTCCCTTATACACTGATTCTGTGAATGCCATCAGCCACTCACTATGGTGATCACCCTAAGAAATACCATTACACTGTACATTTCATTCATTTTCCAAAAAAACCCAACTAAGTATAAATCTCAGCACTGGAAACAAGCTCATACTACAGTAATGTTATTACACACCACCAGCAACCAGCACTGCATGCAACTGCATTGGACATGGCCATATAGGTTAAGGCTGTTTCTGCTGACAGTGGACAGGAACAAGAATCTGCAAACTGTTTTCCAGAGAAGTCGTTGTCACTGCACAATCACCAGACCAAACAAGTACAGTGGAGGGGACACAGGACATAGCAGTAACAGGGATGCATCTCACTGTGAGCAGAAGAATTGTCTCCTTCATCTTTGCAGGGTTTGGTGCTCTGGGGAAGCTGGCTTCCCTGAGACTGCTCAGGGATTCACTGCAGTGAAGCTGGGTTTTTGTTAGATCAAGGACAGAAGGTCTCTAGATTCCCTCTGCAGTCAAAGATAGGAGAGGCATGTTCAGAAGACAATCAAGCCCATTAACCTTAGACGCCTCTCTTACAACCGCATTCCTTTGACTGACTTTATGGGAATATGAAATGAGAATAATCATGACCTAAAGGTGCCCACTCCTTCCCCTTGGCCAGGATGAGTGTAAAGCACAAGCCGAGAGGTGGGCATTGCCATTACAGATCTTTAAGGTGGTGGGGATTTAGCCTCAGCCCTAGGGATGCCTGAGAGTGGTACAGGGCCCACACCAGGGATATCTTCTGTGGTTCCTTGGGCAGCCAGGACAGAGGACAGCAAGAGCTCTGCTTCAGCTAAACAGCTGCTCCTTGGGGTCCCCAAGGTTCAGTGCAAGGAAGGAAACTGAACATCTTTTCCAAGCATTTCTTGGGCTTTGGTGTTCCCTGAAGAAGGGATATGTTCTTCCTAGAGGTGGGCAGGCAGGAGCAGAGAGGAGAAAAATTACTCCCTGGAGGTGCAGGGTGCACAGCTGGGAAGAGAAAGGCATTATCATTCTCCTGCACCAGCCTCTGACAGCTGACAGCTCAAGTTCAAATGATGTGGGCTGCAGACATCCTTTTCAGGCCTCAGCTTCCGAGACAGGAAGGTGCTTATATCCTTGTATCAGCACCTAGCTCAGAGTCTCTTTCTGAACTTGCTCTAACACTGCTTTCCTGTTCGGCAGCCTTCAGTTCGTCCATTCTCTTGCCACCAGGTAGCCTTTTGGGGCAAGCAGGGAGATACCGAAACCAAGAGACAGCGCAGTATTTGGTGCCTATGCCAAATGGAAGATCATACACCTTGGAAATGAGCTGAGAGATGTCTGCCTCTCCCTTGTGGCTATGCTTCCATGCCAGGAGCCCTCGCTCCTCCTGTGTTCCTGCAACAGCAAAATCAAGAATGTTGTGTTTAAAACAGCAGGTGTTTGAGCACAGCACTACCCTGAGTGCCTCACACCCACTTCCGAAAGCCTGGCAGACCCAGCACAACACACAGATCCCTTGCACTTAAACCCTTCTAGCTCCAAAACTCACTAACAGAACTGTTCAAAGGGGGATTCATACAGTGCTAGGAAAGCAAAGCTGAATGTTAACCGCCCAGATACTGTAGAATAGAGGAATAAGGTTTAGCTGGCAATTAGTAGCCTGTCACAGGTGTTTACCCGAGCCAAGGAACTGCAAGTGCCTGTAGCTGTTGAAACAGCTGAGTCCCTCTTGGGTAATGGGAGTGAGCACACCTGTAAGTCCTGCCTGGAGGAGCTGAAGATCAAGGGCTACAAGAAAAGTAATGAGACAGAAGGAGATTCACTTTCCAAGGAGCCTGAGACAGTAGAAGCAGTTGGTTAACGGAGTGTCCTTCTTGCTCTTTTTCTGTAGCAGAAAAGATGGCTTCCTCTCCTGTTCTTAAGCCATCCCTCCTCAGGCTCAATGAAAATCAAAGGCTCTTTCCTGGCTGTTTGGACCAGCTGCAGGTGCTACATCCTATCTTTGGTCACCAGCCTTTCCTCCTGCTTTCCACTGCTGTAGCAGCAGTTCAAGCCTCAGTTTTAGCAGCAAACATAAGGAGGCACACGTTTGGGCTTTCCACTTCTGGTTGCCTTTCTCTCTCCTTTCAACTAGCAAAATGGCCCTAGGCTGGCATTTTCACTAAAAGACATTTTTCCCAAATAAATCTTTCTCTCAGACTAGGTTGTTCCTGAAAAAATGAGTTAGTTGTTTTATAATCTGCTGTTTTCCATCCAGATACCATTTCAGTGATGTCTGCTGTTTCTCACCCCTCTCTGGGAGGAGTTAGTCACATGGTGTTTCATGGCTGATAGCACAACTCCTGCCCATAGAGCAGTAGTCATGAAGACAAAATATGCTAGGAAACAAACCTTAGGGCAGGCACAAACTAGTAGCTTAGGTCATTTCAGCAAATCCTACCTGGAATGGTGTTGTCAAGGATAAACCCCAGGAGTCCACCTACGAACATGCCAGTGGTGAGAAGCACCTGGATCACCTGGTCCAGCTGGATGATTCCTAGTAAAAAACCAAAGCTTTGGTGCAGAGACGCATGTTTGACCAGCAACATACCCAGTGCTAAGAGGCTGCAAGCTGCATGCTTGTTTAGACCTGCAGATCCCAAAGCAGAGCTTAAGATTTGGCAATGCAAGAGAGATTGATCTCACTGCCAGTTCCAAACCTACAGTTTTCTTCTGTGTAATTATCCACTGACCCAGCTGCCAGTGGGCAGGAGGTAACTCATGAACATATTAAGAGCCTAACAGTGCAGACCACACCACTGGCCCAGAAGAAGCTGCCTTCTGCTCCAAATTCACTCTGCACCTCCACAACATAACACCAAGCAGTTTCCTACAAAAGCACAAGCTTCAGTTCCCATTAAAACACAGGCATATTTAGCATGTGATTTCACCATGAATTAACCAGGTGTAATGTTTCTCTGTGAGGGCTAATAGACGAGCAAAGCCCAGTGGCACTGTTAGACCACCTACACAGTGAGGGATTTGTGAGCCCAGCTCTTTCAACAGCCCACTGAGCATGCCAGATACACCTTAACAGAGGACACTACAGCCTTTATGATGAACACATTAGTCACACAAGACACAGTGAAGGGGTAAGTGTTGGAGCACTGGAAATTTCAATAAAGTGAACTTGATGGAATTTGGGCATTTTGGAAATACAAAGTGCTATTGTATATGAGCCCATGAGGAAGCCTCATTCATTGAGATGCTGATCAAAATTCAGCCCTGGCGTATTCTCTTGCTCCATCCTGGGAACATGTCCCAGGGAAGCACTCTGCCATTCTTAGCACAAAAGGAATCTGGTGAGGTGCAGTCACTGATCGAGACCAGAGATTTCTGCACCAGAGCTGTGCATCAGAGCAAAGGACAAGAGCAGCACTCCCAGAAAGAAACAGGCAACAGTCAATGCATGTGGCAGGGGTTTATCAGGAAAAAGTGCGTTTTATAAGCTTTCTATGGATCAGCCTTTGCTTCAGTTTTATGCTACAGGAAATGGTTCTGATGTTGCTTCTTACCTGTTTCCAGCAGCGTACTATTTTTGTTTGCCCAGTTGGGAACCGTGAGGCCAGCAAATACAGAAAATCCAAAGATAAAGATGTTTCGCGAGGAGTTCATATCAGTGTACTGCATAGAGAAATTGTGTACATTACGTCTGGAATTACCCAAGCCTGTGGATTACTGTCATGTTTATGAGACATGCTTGGATGTAAACAGTGCCTGCAGGAGCGGACATGGGCAGCAGCCCTTTTGCTGCTGGGGTGTTGGTGATCCTGCTCCCATCGGTGCCGGCAAACCCTGATCTGACTGGGGAACCCTCTGTGATTTAGCCCCTCTGGAACATCCCCTCATCTTCTCCCAAGGAACTGCCAATGCAGATGTTTGCATCTGATTCAGCCTGGTAATAACCTGACTTGAAACAGAAGTCCCCTTCCCTAGGGAAGCAGTGGCACTTGCACAGCCATTACCTGCAAATTGGAAATCCCCACTGCTGTGATAACTCCAAACATCACAAGGAACATGCCTCCGATCACGGGTGTGGGTATGCTGGCAAGCATTGCCCCGACTTTCCCAGAGATGCCGCTGAGGAGCATGGTGCAGGCACCGGCAATGATCACCATTCGACTCCCTACCTGGGGCGAGAGGAAGAGGAGGCAAAGGCAGTCACACGCTGACTGGCACAGAGAGGTGAGGGATGGCAGGCTCCAGCTCCAGCCTGCCGGGCAGGGGTTTCACCTCTGGATGAAGCACTCAATGGCACATTCAGTCACAGGTTCAGATGCAGCCACCGGTGAGCTGGGATTTTCACACTGCATGGGAAGCACCTGTATTGGTGCAGTATTAAATTTGCATCATGAAAGGCACTCTGAGAGCAGTCATGGATCCACACCTATTTACATGGTGTTATCCTCATTCCTACTGTTGTCATGACTTTAACGGTTTGCTCTTAAACAAAAAGAGTATTATTACATTAAGAGCGCACTAATCCCCACACACTGCTTTGCTCTCACTCAAGCCTAGAAATGTCTTGGCATACCCACAGCGCTGCAACCACTCAGTCAATCCACTGGACAATCCTTCCACCAGTGTCTGGGTTGCTACCTAAAAATGGCTTTCAATGAGGTGTCCCACACCGATCCCTGTAGACCAAGATTTGGGAGAGCAGAGCTGGCTGGCTGCTCCAGTGCCAAACTCTGGGATCTGATACATCCATTCATGGTCAACAAATGGCTAATCAGAAACAGGGAAGTATCTTGGTCTGTCCCTATCTCTTCTCACCCATTGCTTCAGTAAAACCATTTTTACTCTCACTTTTTCCCCCTAGAAAGAGCCAGGGTGGCCTTTTCTGGGTTGGGCACTCCAACAAAGACGGCATGAAGCACCAAGCCATGCCTTCCATTCAGATCTGTTAGAGCATGCAAATAGGGGGGGAAAAAAAAGAGTATCTGCCAAACAAAGGGATGAAAGAGACCTCTACATACTATGGAAACTGAAAAGAAGAGCAGCAGTATTTATGAGGCTTTCAAGTTGAGATATGCCTTGCCACACCAAAACTTGGACAGCTTAAAGAATCATGCTAAGATTTACAACATTTGTGTCTTAGGCAGGGAACTCTGTAATCCTCTGCAAACATTTTATAATTCAATTACTCTGCAAACATTTTATAATTCAATTAAATATTTTAATCCCTCCCTTTAAATACCTGAAGAACGTCACATTTACAGGCAGGGCTTTTTGTGAATGCTTTAAACAAAAAACATTCTTAGTAACTAATTCTGTTTCTTTTTAAGTATTCTTAAACATGTCCTTTTAAATGTTTTAAGTCTTACTTGATTGTGAAAGATAAATGAAAAAGATTTGGTAGGGAGCTTCAAAATAAAATCATTCACTGCCTTCAGGTGGGCTTTTTATATTCCTTGGCTTAAAACCTTGGTACACCATTACCATCAAAACTGTGACTTAATATAAGCCAACAGATCTATTTGTTCCAAGATTAGAATGAAGCTTCAGATTCTTAATTTGCCAAAATGTCAAATTACCCAGTATATGGAATTGGCCTTGAAGGCAAATTACCTAATCCACTGATACCACAAGTGTGAGCATGTGCGCTAAAGCCTCTAGTTTAGAGTTTGTTTCAATTATGTCAGGAAAACATGAAAATCATTTCTCTTTCTTAAGACTGAAGAAACTGCCCAGTTCCCTGCTATCTACATGGTGATTGTGAGGTCTTTACCTCTCCTGAAAATCCTCTTTTTCTAGGAAATCCTCTTTTTACTGGCATGCTGGGCTTGATCAAGCAGCTTAAATGTAGGTCTTTGATACCATTTAAGTTGCTGCATCTTTGCAGCTTCCAGCAGCTTCGCCTTGCCTTATCTGACAGATCCTGTGGATATCTGAAACCTCCAAAGATTCTTCAGGTGGTGCTGGACACCTCTGTTAAACAGGGAAACAAGGCCCTTGTGTTTCCATTTCTTAGGGAAAAATGTGTTTCCCATGTTTTTTTTAATAAAATTAAATCTGCATTGTGGTCTCGGCACCCCCACCGATTCCAGCCAGAGTCTTTACACGGATTTAAGGCTGACTGAAACAAGACTATTTTCTGCTCTGTTTACCCACTGCACACAACACTGTGTGAGCACAGTGAACAGGAGTGGGATCTAAGGGAAACATCTCTCCTAAATCAGCAAGGATGGCAAGTCCGCCTGGAGGACTTGAAGTACATGGGAGAACATGTCCTATAATTTGGTAATTATGAGTCTGGGCACTTCTGCACTGTGCTACATCCCATACGCACAATGTATGCAGCAAACTGTATGTTATAGAGTCACAGAATCAGAATGGGTTTGGCTGGAAAGGCCCTTAAAGCTCATCTAATTCCAACCCCCCCTGCCATGAGCTTGGACACTTCACCCTAGACCATGTCACACAAGGCTCTGCCCAACCTGGCCTTGAACACTGCCAGGGGTGGCGCAGTCACTACTTTGTTAGGCAGCCTGTTCCAGTGCCTCACCACCCTCACAGTGAAGAACTTCTTATTATCTAACCTGAACTTCCCCTGTTTAAGTTTAAACCCCTTACACCCCTTGTGTATCACTACAGTCCCTTGTGAAAGAAAGGATGGGCACAGGTATATTGTCAGCATCCTCAGTTTTCACAGGGACAAGATACATGTGGTGACAGGCTAAACTGGACTCCAAGCAGACGGCCCTTTTTGCTGGAAGCAGCCATCTTGGTCAAACACTAACATTTCACTCTGAAAAATGGTTATTGTGAGTGAGGTTTATAAAATCCAGTGAAATCAGTAATATTACAGAGTGGGAGCCATAAATCAAAGTCTGCATTCATTTACTGACTCACAGCTCTGCTGACAAGACATTGTTTATTTGACAATGGTTTAAAAATGGTCTCCAGTTGGCTGCTGGATGTACCCATCCCCTGGCTGCAAAGCTTAGTGAAAATCTATGATCTGATTGTCAAGCTTATCTCTTGAAATTTCTTACCCTTATAAAAGCAATAAGGTACTCAAGGGATTCACAAAACTTTATGGAAAGGTAAAAACATAACGCTTTGCCATCACATTTTACAATTCCAAAGAAATAGTCTACCTTTCACATGATTGGCATCCTTGTGTTCTAAAAACCGGAATTTGAAGTCCTATTAAAGCTTTCCCTTTCCCTTCCCTTCTCTTTCCATTTCCCTTCCCCTTTCTTCTCATTTTCAGGTTAGCACAAGCTCTCTTTAGTCTCAGCTAAGCCACGTGCCATGAATAACAGCAGTGTGCAGTCATCCCAGGCACAGACAATAAGCAGAGAAAAAGCAGGACCGGCCACCTCTGTTAGGTTCTTCACAGTGCTGCTGAGCTGGTCACCAATGTGCCAAGGCACATCCTCCAGCATGCCTTGCAGAAGGTGGGCTAAGATCACACCCCAAGTCCAGCACATACCCATGTGCACCACCCCTTTGTACAGACACCCCTGGGGTAAACCTCCAGGAGCCACCCCGCTGTGGTGAGGCTCACCTTGGTGATGCCCAGGGCCCCCACGTTCTCGCTGTATGAGGTGGTGCCGTTCCCTGTCCCCCAGGCACCAGCCAGGAGGCAGCCGATGCCTTCTACCCCGATGCCACGGCTGATGGCGTGCTTTGGTGGTGGCGGGGCCCCGGCCAGGCGAGCACAGGCATAGTAATCTCCCACAGACTCCAGCATGGAGGAAATCACCCCAGCTAAGACGCCAAATATTCCAGCCAGGCTGACTGTTGGCATTCCCCACTGGCCTGCAAGTAAAGAGCTCGGTTCAGGTTGATTTGTCCTGAAATCTATTGCAGGAGAACAGCAGGGATGCTTGTGGGTGTTTGCCTGCTTTTTGGCATTTACTCTCCCCCTGCTAGCCATAAGCGGGGGTGAAAGCCAGAGCAGGGAGCAGCGTGGCAGGATGAGGAAAGGCAGAACAGTGGTACCTGGGTAAGGCAGCCGAAACCAGGGAGCCTGGGATAAAACATCCCCACGGATGTCCGTCCGGGCCAGGTGGCCATAGGCAGTGGGGTCTGCAGGGAGGACGTTGGTCACCGTCAGCACGTAGCAGAGCAGCCAGCTCAAGGACAGCCCCATCAGCACCTGCCCATCACATGCAGCAGCGGGGTCTGGTTAGGGTATGGTAGCGTCTCTAGCATGGTTGAAGTGGAAAAGGTGTCTCCCCACCCAACCCTTTCCCCTGCACATGGAATGAAAGCAGAGGGATTGCAGTGGGTCCTGGTGATTCTCCCTTCTTCCCTCCCTCCTGATGGTGAGGGCCATGGGCACCTTCTTCCCCGCTGCCCCCTCACTGGATAGGGTGGTCTGGGAAGCACCAGTTTGGCTGGATGTGAGTGGAAAGAGCCAAGGCAGCCTGGAGCAGGTGAGGGCTGCTGCCACATCCCTGGGACCCCCTACGTACCGGGAAGATCTGGAAGAGGTAGACAGGGGAGAGGTGGCACTTCATGCCTCCCTGGTAAGATGGCAGTGGCACAGGGACGTCTTTCAGGTACTGAGAGAACAGAACTATGAAAGAAATAGTCCTAGAAGGAGGGTAAACCAGATCATTAACAAAGTGGGTGCCCAGCTGCCCACCCGTGCCCACAATAACTGAAGACCTGTTACCCGAGGAACCAGGCTTCCAGAGGACCAAAGAAAAACCAGGCTCTCAGCACTAGAGAGTGGCCCCCCACTTCAGCAAGCCTGAGGTGGAACAAGCGCCTCTGCATTTGCAAGTATTTCCCCCCACACACTTTGTTTCAAGACTGACCCCCGGTTAGTGCATCAATGAGTATGACACAGTTGCAGGAAATTTAAGGATGCTGCTTTAGTAAAAGAAGGCCCTGAGAGACATGCAAGGTCCAGGCAGGCTTTGTAGGAAACTTTCCCTGACCTGTGTAATCCAGATGTAGTGGAAATGCAGGATGTATTGGTTTCCTGATTTCAGGTTTACCTATACTGCTGTCCAAGTGGAAAGAAGACTTGAGCTGCATGGAGTAAAAGAAAGAGGATCCGATTTTGCTGTGCAAGTTCCTGTTTTCAAAGAAAAAAAAATGGTAGGACTGTGGGGCTGCACGTGGCACCCACAGAACCCTCCCAGCCAGCCAAGAAGAGGAGAGCGTGGACCTCTGGTCTGCCCGAGTCAGGGGTTCTCCTGTGTGCCCATAGCAGCACCTGGGGCTCATTCTGGTGGAATCACCCATGAGGCGCAGCTCCTCTCCCATCTCTTGTGTAGGACACATCTCCTGCGAGCAGCAGCACAGCTGGGTCTCTCATAGCAAGCCCTGTCTGCCCCCCAAGTGCCTGCCCCTCAGAAAGGGCAACCAGAAGAAGCTGGAGGCTGCCACATGCAGTGAGGGGGCAGGGACTTGGGCACCTCACTTTGATTGCTGAATTGGTAAAAGACCTTATGTTAACCAGGCCTCTGAAGGGCTCTTCATTTTTTTTATAACAAGTCTAAATTGTATACATTGAATGAGTTAATCCAGGTAGGATTTGGTGAGAAGTCAACTGCATCAGCTGAAGTGCACTGACACTTCAGGGAAAACCGGTACCTTTCCATGTGTGAAAAAGCGATGAGGTATAGGTCCAATATTTATGTGCAGGCAGGATACCAGCAGTGCAAAGGAAACACTAACCTCACCTCTCTGCAGAGACACACCACAACATACAGCCAAAGGTTATCTATCAATCACAACTGAATGACTGGAGGCAGAAAGTCTGAGGAGAAACTGGTTTCCATTCATGGTTTCTAAAGCTACAGAGGCCAGACAGAATGCATCAGTGCATTTGCATTGACGAAGGTGCTCACAGCCTTATGAATCACTGCAGAGCCCTCGTCTATCTCGGGTAGGTGTCACTGCTTATTATTCAGGTTGCCTGGCACATTCCATTAACAAACACTATTTTCAGCTGCTTTTAATTCTACTTAACTTTATCCATTCAGGATGAAAATTTCCATGGAAAACATCAGCCTCAGGCTGTTTCTGGAAAAAAATATATCCCAAACCTTTTTGAAGGAGTGATGCTCAGGAAACAGACAGTACATAGCCTGCATTGAGAAGGTCTTTTTGCCTTTAGCTGTAGCAGGGTCTTTTTATGAGCTGGAGCAAAAAATTGAGGTTTAGTAGAACTTGCTCTTTGGGCTCTATTTGAACCAAAACGTGTTCAGGTATGCTCAGCCTGTAACAGTGATCACTCATCCCAGGTCCCAAGCAGTCAGCAGAGACATCTCAGGCATTAGCATTTGCAGCCCCTAAAGATTCTGAGCCTTCTGAATACATCCAGGCCCTGCCCAGTGGTGAACTGTTTATGCACCATCACAGGGAGCAAGTGAGCACACTCTGCATCACTTTCTTGAGGCAACAGTGGAGATCACCCGTCATGGGGGCTTTGGGATGGGGTGGGGCTGAACAGCAGTGCTGAGACCACATGGCTCATGTCTTCTACTTTCTCCATTATCGCCCTTCCTCTTTCCCTAATGACACCCATGGAGCATGGAGAAGGCAGCAAAACAGGGCACAGAGATGGTTCAGAGCGTAATGATCAAGCTGGAGCTAAGGCACCTGAGCCAGGAAAGTCAGGACTAGGACTGGCACAGGTAGAAGATGGGACAGAAATGAACCAGACAGAAAGGGTGACCTAGGCTGAGAGCAGGGAAATAGGCCTGGAGGCAGGGTTGTGTTGGAGACAGGGTTTGGGATTGTACAGGGTGCTGGTGGAAGACAGCAGTTAAGTGAGGAACTGGGGGTGGAGAAGGGAGGTGGTTTTGGGGTCTGGGAGGGCAAGTTCAGGGAGAAAAGAAGGAGAGGGAAGTGGACTGGAGCAGGTCCCCAGACCAGCAAGCTGCCTTGTGGGGCTGCAGTCAAGCCTGCCCCTTGAGTCCCAAAGGCAGATCTGAAAGTGCTCACAAACTGATGGGAGGCCATAGGGAGGGTAATGACCTACTCCTGCTGCATGTTATCTCAAGCTGAAGTCTGCATTAGGGATCTGAAGGTACCAGATCTGCATTAGGGATCTGAAAGTACCGAATCTTCAGGGGAACCGTGCAGTGGGATTTCTACTTCTTAAATTAATTCCTGAAATACCATGGGAATTCTGCCACCAAGCACACTTGTACACTGATGCCCAATGGCACGCACACAAATACCCCTGAGAGAGCACTCACTGCCACAAAGCCACATGGGCAGACATTTCTGGAGCACCCTGTGAAGAAAATGATTCCTCCTGGACATGTGAAACCAATGCAAAAAGCTATTTTAACTCGAGGAATACCTAACTCTGGGTGCTCAACTTTGTCATTTTAGGAATGCATTTTTAACTTAAAAAATGGGGGTTTTAAACAGTGTGCGCAAACAACTGTGCCAGAGGCTGCCCCCTGGAAAGGCTTGTTTCTCTAATGACCTATGAAGAAACTTTGGGTTGTCACAAAAAAACCAGATTTTTTAACTCATTTTTAGGGTTTGCTTTGTTGCTGAGGGCTCCAACCTCCTGCTAGATTCCACTGCTTTCCCACGGTGCTGCCTTGCACAAGGCCACTGTGTGTTAGTGCTCAGTGAATAATCCTTGAACCCAGAGGAACCCTGCTAGACTGTGACATTTGGTTTCACATTAGAGGTAAGCGGTTTGTGTGCGCTCAGCTTGTGCATGGGGAAGTCAGACTTACATGAACGCTATGCCCCAGTGCTGCCCAGCCTCGTCGCCAGCCGACTCAAAGAGAGGAAGTGCAACCAAGGTGATGGTGGGCGCGATTGTCAGGGGGCCGATGAACCTCATCAGGAATCCAATCAGGCCAGAAAATCCAACGAAGATTTGGAAGCAGGAAGCTACAATGATAGCTCCTTGCAACTGGAATAAAAGGGAGGGAGAGAGCAGAGGCTGAAAGGGGCTCCAGCTGCATCACACAAATCCAGTGTGAGAGCCAGGCTCAGAGGCCTCCCACTGACTACAGCAAAGCCTGGCTGAGCATCATGTGTGGGAAAGGACCCCCAAAGTACCAGCACACCAACTCCCTCTCGGCTGATGGATTTAGTCCTCTCCAGGACTCATTTTGTGCCAGGGACTCCCTTCTCTCTGTCCTCCTGGGCCAAGCAAGCATGCATCAGCTTCCCTACACAGTTTCTCCCAGTTCCCCCAAAACACAAGGGAAAAGCTCTTGCCCTGAAAACAGGAGCAGGGCCATAATCTCCACTCATCTCCCATCTGGGAAGGGCTTCAGGCACTTCAGCACCCTGGTAGGGCAGGTGGATCTTTATGGCCTCTGTTTTGTTCTGAGTATCAGTTTCCCTCAGGGGACACATTCATCACCCTGAACTTTCCCATGTTTGACAGTCACTGCTAAGTAGCCAGCAATTACTTCCTGAAATGCTGCTTGTACACATCAGCTCCATGCAGGGGACAGAGGGGTGAGGCTGCTCCCTGCCTTCACAGATTTGGTGATAAAGCCAGGCTGGGTTCTCTGTGGTGCTGAGCACTTCCCTCCCCTGCCTTCAAGTTGAAGAGGAACACAGGGGCTGGGGTAAAGGTCCTTTGGAGCTCTGAATGCTTCCCAAGAGCTTTGCAAAGCACCCAGTGAATGGATCAACAGAAGCAAATTTAGTCACTTAGGCTCATAAGGCAACAGACACAGAATGAGGCAGTGAGATCCCTGACCCTTCCTTATCTTTTCTGACTACTTAAGGATACACTTCTCCTTAATATTTACAGTAAGTTCTGCATTTCTTTTTACTATTTTCCATGCTTAGACAGGGTCCCTTCCTTGGAAGCATCTTGCCTTCTTTTCTTCCTCAAGGCTAACCATGCTTCATGGAGAATGGATCTGTCTGGACCACTGGAGACTTTGCAGGCATCATAAATCAATCATCTGAGGCCTGTAGGTCCCCCTGTTTAGCAGCAGTGAAGCACCTGCTTTTTAGCGAGGCAATAGACACTTAGGAAGCTGCAACTGGGTGAAGGGCCAGTGTGTACCAGGGATAGAGGGATCTCCAGAAGTGATGGCCCTGACATGGTCAGGCACTTTTCTGAAAGCAAACAGCCCTGATACAGAGTAGGTGACACTGAAAACGTAATGTACTTCTCGCATCCGCGTCTGCCAGACTTCAATGAACTCTGGTGAAGAGGCATTCACCAGGCTGGCATTCTGTGTCCAAGAAGGGCACTTCCACTTGGGGAGAGACAGCATGGCCAGGGTGGGGGTCAGGAATGCAAAAGTTCCTCCTTGAATAATAGGCAACCTGGAAGGAGAGCAGAGGCAAAAGATGATGAGTGAGAATGCAAGAAACCCAGCTCCCTAGGGGACAGAGAAAGCAGAATAACCTAAAAAAGCAGTCCGCCCATGGCCTCTGGCAGTGTATTTTGAAATACTCTGGCAGTTCTCTATCACTGACCATGGGTGGGAATTGCTGCCATCAAGAGCAATGACCTGGGGGGTTAGAGCTCAGGGTTAGTGATGGAGGGGCACATCAGTGCTGTAGTCAAACTCTGCTGCCCTGCATTAACGAAAAAGTAGCCCTGTTAAGGTAAGATGAGACCGTGGAGCTGCACAGAGTAGAACAACAACAAAAGTAAAAAGCTGGAGGAGGGGAAAAGGAAGATGGTGAGGCTCTGAAGATGGTGAGCTCAGCATTGATCTAAGCCCAAATCTTGCTAATTCCTAGCTTCTTCCTCCGTCCCCTTCAGCTGTCTCAGTTTTCTTCACAACCTGCTCATGAACACAAGGACATGCACTGGCTACTTCCAGCATCACAACCTGAGGGCGGTAGAAAATGTGACCTGGCTTTTAGTACACTGGGTTTGAAAGCTAATTCCTCTGCCTCGTTTCCACTGACACTGCCAAGGAAACCTGCATGGATGAGTCTGAGCATGCTGGTTGGGTGAGACCTTGGCTTTCCCCACACCACGTGTGCCTCCTGGCTTAGAGTAACCCTCACTCTGCAAATCCCTCAGGCTAGCAAAGAACTTGCACGTCCAGAGGCTCTCAACACTGGCTTTTACTGCAGAGCCAATGCTCCTGTGAGCTACGCCAGCCTCTTTCCATGCATGGAGAAATGGAGAAAGAGACCTAAAAGGTCTGACTGGTTCTTCAGACTCCCACAGGCATTAAGTCCTCATCTCAGTGCAAGTTGTTCTGGCTTTTCTCTAGCACGCTTGGAAAAGCCAAAGCTGCCTGAGGGTGTAGGCTGGCACAGCAGCTCTGAACCAGTCAAAGGAAACTTTTGAGGTGCTTCTGCTCCCTCTGTTTAGGAAGGAAGCAGTCCCCAGAGCAACCCCTCCTTGCACCGGGAGGTCTCATGGCTCCTGCTCAGAAAAGCAGCAGGGCAGAAAGCCAGGTGAGTGCACGGCATGGATTCCCCTGAAACAGAAGCATTTCGACCATTCTCTGAAAAGCACTGGAAAATAGGAGCTGGCATAGCTGTAACAGCATCATGTCTCCATCACCTAAAGCAAATATTTATACCACTGCAATTACTCATCCCATGCACAATCGAAGCACTGTCAAAGCATTGCCAGTAAGTGGTATTTGAATATCAGTCATCTGTGGAGTTACTTATTTATGGCATTTGGCCAAATATGTTGCAGCCTTCAAAGGATTTTGCTTGGGAAGGCAAAAAGTCAAACAAAAGGAAACAGAGAAGGCCCAGTGCTGCCACTGTTGAATTAACAATAGATTTATAGCTCCCGCTGCGTTGGCCCTCAAGCTATTTCACAGACAGTGCTGGCAATGGTTGTGCTCAGAGGAAACTGGGGTGCCAAAGCAAGGCAAACAGGGCACACTAAGCTCTTTCCCATGAGGTTTGCAAGAGGAAAAGATGCAGGTTTAGGGAAGGAAATGTGATCTGATAATCACTACATGATGTCCAAGAATCTGCTAAGGGGGGCTCGCCATAATTGCAAGTGACATATGTCTTCCCTCAGGACCCTCTTGAATAGTATCTCCAGTTACTGTCTGTGACCCATCACTGCTTTTTCATGCTGTGTAACATGACTGAGCTGCAGGTTGCAGCAAGTCAGGCTTTTTCCTTGGCTATTGCTTCTGGAGGGCTGCTTCTGAGCCATGCTTGGTCTTGGTGGGAACCTCCTCATCTTCGTGGCCAGTTCCCATCCATTCATTCATGTGCCAACAATGTCTTTTAGCCAGAATGGTTTGTCCCTGCCCAATGACCCCCATTTCTCTCCCACACTAGTAGCAGGCAGCAGCTGTACCCCTCTGAGCCACCCCTTCACCACGCTAACCAGGCCAGCCTCTGTAACACAAACAGCCTCCCATGCCACAATAAGAGACCATCTCCTTACCTCCTATCCTCTGAATTAGTCTTTTTTTAAATGTGGGCACTGACAACTGGGCAGAGCACTCAGCTGCGGGCTCCCCAGAGCCTCAGAGAGTGGCATGGGTATTTTCCAGTAAAAAGCCTCTCCTCCAGCTCATTATTCACCATTTTTCTGGCTGTCTTGTTGGTGACTTATGGTTGCCAACAACTACTGCGGGGTTTCAGAAAACAGAAAAAGGAGAAAAAAAAAGAAATCTGCTTCTCACTGCCTCCTCAGGCTTGGTTTGCCTCCAGCCAAACTGCAGGCTGAATCCCACCTTCCCATCAGGAATGCCCTCACGCCTTACACTTGGGGCTAGCAACACGGCAATTGCATCCTCAGCACAGCAAAAGCCATTCAAGCTTATTCTATGGGAACAGCTCCTTACCACTTAAGTGGATCTGCTGTTCCTCATTTAGCCACTCAGCTACAGGAAAGGATCCCTGTTACTCCTTCATCCTCAGCTAACAGCAAGCAGAGGACATCGCAGCTCTCAGGTATTCACTGAGGCATCTGGGGGTGCCTGGGAGGACTTCAGCCTGAATCGCACCAGCAGCCACAGCCATGGTCATGTACCCCAGCCTGACTTTAACACAACTGTGAAGAACCAGATTCTCTCTTTTTCATGGCCAGGATGTCCGTCCTCCTCCACTAGTCCTTTAGCAATGTAGGAGAAGCAGAGCACCCTCTGGGTAGAAGTCTGCCCACAGCGACTTCTTAAGACAGACAGAGATGGGGGAAGAAACAGGAGGAATAAAAACATGTGGAGCTGGCAGTTGACCAGTGATTTGATGGTAGAAGAGTTTTAACCAGTTTTCTCCCAGTTAGCCTTTTCCCTACAGTTTCCTGTGGGATCTGTGATCTTGATCCCAGGCCCAGATCAGAAGAGTCCTGCCTCAGCTGGAGGATCCCTGGCGTAAGAAGCAAGCAGATACTGTTTACTGCATGTGTCAGTACTTTATTTTTTACACGAGAGAATTGTATAAACCCAACAAAAGGTGCACGAAGTACCAGGAGATGTAAAAGTCAGAAAAGTGAATAGCTATTAATGTACAGCGATTTCAGGATGCTTTGGTATGTGCCCTGATTGCCCAGGAGTACAAAATGACCCTCACCCTAAACCAAGCTGGTGCTGTGCATGCAGTAATTACACAGGCATTCTACAAAAACTCTGCATCTACAAGCCATTCTGCCATGTATCCCATTCCTTGCATTTGGCCTACCTGACTCCAAAGAGGACCTGCAGCAGGGTGCAAATCCCTGAGACAAAGAAGATGGTGCTGATCAGGTGGCTCTGGGTGAGGAGGTCATGCTGGAGGCAAAGCTCTTTGGAGAGGATCAGCGGGATGGCTATGAGACCTCCCAGGGCTGTCAGGAAATGCTAGGAGCCATAGAGAAAGACTGGGTGAAAAAGGACACACAACTGGCTGTATATTAACACTGTGGTGTTGAGAGAAATCTAATAGTGCACAGATTTGTGTTTGGGATATACTAGTACTGCCCATTTTCTTTTTCTGGCAACTTGAATGCTCTGTTAGGTGCTGTTCCAAAGCACCTACAAGAACTGCAATACACCCCCACAAACTTCTCCCTCTTTCCGTGCCCAAAGAGCTTTTGCAGTGCTCTGGACTCCACAGACTACTGTCAGGCACAACCAGTTTATCCAGAGCACCTGCAGACAAAGCTGTCTGTGGCTCTCTTACAGGAAGATGGGGACATCCCAAGGTAGAGGGAGAGAGAGATCAGGCAAAGTGAATGCAAATGTTTCAGCCCATCTCATTTGCACCACAAAGGATGACATAAGAAGTTGGCGAATTGGTCCTACCAATTCTTTGCTTTTCTCACCCAGTGCAGTTACGGATAACCATGAAAAACGAATGCCAAAAAATGGAAAAATCAGGCATTGCGTTTTTCAGAAGAGTCACAGACATATTTTTACAATGACCTTCAGTTAATTACTGGAAATTATGTTTTAAAGTTATTTTTGCTTTAAATATTAACCTTAGTTATCAGTTCTTACAGGAGCACTGTAAGGAGAAGGGACTTGAGCTCACAAGATCCAGCCTCAAAGCTCCAGCCATGCCCCGTGATGGTAAAGCACTTCCAAATTCAGGTTTCACCCTCATAAACAACCAGCTGAAGAGCCATTAAACTCTTATCCAGTCCCAGCCTCCCCCTGCCCCCCCATCACACCTGAATGCCCAGCAGGATGCAGAGGTACCAGGGGGGCACATCCATGACAGTGTAGGCAAGCTTGATGCCACCATGGCCCATGTCCCTGCCTTCCTCTGGGCCCCGGGCAGCACGATCCAGTGAGGAGCAGTAGTGCTTCCCATCTTCACCCTGGACAATAGGAGAAACCCTTCATTAGCCACAGCCTGTCCTTGCAGGCACCCAGCAGCCACCTCTCTTGTGGCCATGCTCCATGTCTTGCAGGAATGTCTCATATGTAGCTTTCAACAATGCCAGGATCAAAAGGAAGAGCAAAGGGGGAAATTAAAAGAGAGTTACAAACACGTATGGAAAATTTTTATATGCACATGTCTGTTCAGACCAGAAGAAACATTAGAGGGTGTCTCAGCCTTGGAGGGACAACTGGAGAAAGTGCGCTGGAATCATTAACATCTAGCTAAGGATGGAGAAACTGCAATCAGAAGCAAGGAAGAGTGTGGAATGGGTTAATCAGTGAAAGCTGCACTGTCCCATAGGTTCTGCCCATCCTGGCTGTCCCACCCAAACAGTGCCTTTTGATAAAGTATGGTAAAGCAACTTGGTCACAACTAATACAGAGTAGAAGCATGTTTTACATTTCATTTCTTCTTAAGTCTTCTCTTTCCAACCTCCTTACACTCACCCTTACAAATGTTCTGCCTCGATGAACACAACTGCCCTTTGTCTACTAGGAAACCTCACCCCTACAGAGGAACCCGGTAAAACACAGGGACACCAGTGGATGAGGAGTACTGGTGCCCAGTTCAAAGGAGCTGGCTGAAAGCAGGGCTACTGGGGTGCTGCCCCAGCTCAACCACATGCTGTGGGGAATGGCACTCAGAAGGATGACCCAGGGCAGGAGCAGCATTGGGGACCAGGAAGCAGCATGGGGACCTGGAGCCTCAGGGAAGTGGCAGGGTCTGAAATAGCTCCCCAGGAAGACTTGAACCTCCTCCCAGAAGCCCCAGGGCTCCCCAGAGAGCTGTACGCCCTGTACAGTTTATTTATACAAAGACATGTTTTTTGCCAAGGAAAGCAAAATACTGCTTTGCTTCAGTTGCCACAGCTTTTAAGCTATGTAAATGCCCCTAGTTGTCCACTCCTCCCAACCCACCCTGACCCCTGTGCATACACATGCACACACACACGTTGCCTGTGCACATGGACACCCCATGTGCACACACAGAGACATGCACATCCCTGCACACACGCACGTAATGGAAGGAGGCTGACTGGGAAGCCACCATGTTTTGAGCCAAATGCAAAAGCTAATTCAGATCCCAAGCCATTTGTTTCACCAACCCTTCTCCAGCCAGTGAGTCCTCGGCACCCTGGCAGCAGAGGGTTTTTCTGGGCTGGGATGCCCTGCTCAGTCAGGGACAGAAACCTGTTGTCAAGAGAAGCTCAACCAGTTTGTCAGCATCAGACTTCTGGGGTTTTTTTATCATCCAAGTCCTGCTGGAAGCTGAAGACACTGAAATGCTCAGCAAAGCAAGGTAGCTGCAGTAATGTTCATGGCCTGCCTACCAGTAGGGGCAAACAGCTAACGATAAGGTCAGGGAATAGGGATGTAAAATTAATGCTACATTCTGTCATAAATATTGCAGGTGGGGCAGATTAATCCTTAAGGACTTTATCATTTGCCTGAGTATTCCAGGTTTCCATTCTCATAGCTGAGTCTCCAAAGTCCCATTTTAGACCAGGCTGTTGAAATAACGCTATGTAATACCTTTTATTTATTTATATTACCTTTGTATATATCCAGCCTAGGTAGGCTGGGAGCATTATAGGTACTTCAAAATAGATAGGTGACGGCAGAGTTAATTCAAACTGAACTCAGGCATGAACTTCGAGAGCAAGAGGCATTCCTGAATAACTCCCTGTGGAGACATTTTCACTTCAGAACAGGAGAGCCTGAACCATGGATTAACAAATGTACAACAAGGTACTTCAGGCTGCCCATGCATGGAGTCATCTGGGGACAGCTACTCCTGAATAACACCATGGGTAGATGAATCCTAAGCTAGGCAGACAGCAGTAAGCTCCTTTCCTTGCATTGCAACTTTTCCCATGTTAACCAGGAGGCATACTCCAGAGAGGCAGAGCCTGTGCCAGTAGTAGCCCCACATGATCACCACATGAAGGCCTGAATCACCCCAGGAGCTGAAAGGGAGAGAGTGAGCAGGGTTCAGTGGGAGACGGATGGAGTGGAGATAACAGGATCAGACAGGACTGGAGGCAACGGGCTCAAAATGAAACACAGGAGGTCCTATCTTAACATGAGGAAATACTTTTTCACTGTGAGGGTGACCAAGTACTGCATAGGTTGCTCAGAGAGGTTGTGGATTCTTTATCCTTACAGATATTTAACTGTCTAGACACAGTCCTGGGCAACTGGCTCTAGATAGCCCTGCTTGAGCAAAGGGGTTGAAAGAGCTGACCTCCAGAGATCCCTTCCAACCTCAGCCAGTCTGTGATGCTGAGATGCTGGAGAAGGACAAGACAGGAGCATTCTGGAGCAGAGAAGAGGAACTGCTGCTGGTGGTTTTCAGCCCAGATACTCCCATCAACCCAGGGGACCAGGACACCTCCATGTATCTCAGGCTCCAGTCATAGCATAAGGGCCCTCAACAGCATCTTAAATAAGCACATCCGTAAGGCAGTCAGATACTGAACTGCTTGAACCACAGGTTAAAGACCTCTGTCTTCTACCTTCTCTGGGGTGATTCAAACCAGAGGGAGTCACGATCCTTATCTGTATTACATCAGAACAGGTAGAAACAGAAACCCTGTTACCAGTACCAAAAGAAGACCTCTTACTTTCCCTGAGCACCTCCCAGAGGCTCTGCCCAGAGCTGCCAGAGCACTCCCACCTCCACTGCTACAGCAAGCTCAGCAAGAGCTAGCCAAGAAATGGGGCACTTTGCACACCGGGAAGTTAAATGCCTCCTCCAAGGTCCTCCAAGATGGGTGCTCTGTACCAAG
This sequence comes from Neopsephotus bourkii, assembly GCF_033783945.1. Classification (NCBI taxonomy): domain Eukaryota; kingdom Metazoa; phylum Chordata; class Aves; order Psittaciformes; family Psittacidae; genus Neopsephotus; species Neopsephotus bourkii. The sequence continues at coordinate 1,570,982 of NW_026900624.1, read as the reverse complement.
GTAGGAAGATGGTTGCAGGACCTCACTCCTTCACACCTGCTGTCAGAACATAGGCAGCTCTTTCAAATTCTAATGGAGATGACCTCTGCTGTGGGATAGGAAGGGAGGGGGCTGCTGTGCCTCAGGCCCTTGCCCTATGGCTGTAATAGCCTGCAGCATTTCCAGGGCACTGCATGCCCCTGAACTGACACATCATTTACAGCATTTACTACCCTGCTGTAATTCTACAGCATGCTTTCTCCCAGTGACTCCCAAATCCCTTTTTCACCCATCCCTCTGACAATTCATCCCATTAGAAATAGGCAGAAGACACACAGAAAATAAACACATTCTTCACTAGGCTAAATTTCTATTGCAATTTCACTAATTATTATGCAAAGTGCTCTCCCCAGGGACACAGCCACAAGGTGCCACAAGCCCCCTTGCTTTTCAGTACAGATACAAGTGTGTTGCCATTCATCTAGGATACCATTTCAGAAATAAGAAAGAAAAAAAAAGCTTAAAAAGCACTATAGGGCAGGCACTATGCTGAGTCCACAGCAGCAGGCTGTAGTGGGGAAATCATTCCTTCGATTCCTGTTGATAAAGGAGTTGAGACAGAGGTTTACAATACATCAGCATCTTTGCAGCCAGTCAGAAAAGCCCCTGGCTTTTCCTTTCTCCTCCTTTTGCAGGTCTCATACCTGTGAATGCAAGAATTACCCGTCAGAGATAAGCAAACTCACCATGAAGCTGGGGTTGTCTAGCCCGTTGAGCTCTTTGTCTGAGGAGGGGGTCATGTCTTCCACTTGCCTTCACCAACTGCCTTGAAAAAGAAAGACTAGTAAGAAAAGGAAAGCCTCCTAAATTGCCACTTCTCCCAGTCAGCTCAGCCCTAAAGAAACAGGGTGAGAAGGTGCAGAAACTGGACTTCGGGAGACAACCAGTGCTCAGTCCTAGCTCTTCATGTGATCTGTATCACAGAAGCATTTCCTTTCCTTTGGCTTATATAAGCGACTCCTTTTCTCCAGCTGATTAGAGGACCGGCATTCAAACCAAACTGGAAAGCAGCCCTTCCCTGGACTGAGTGAATCAGTAACTGATGGCAGAAAAAAATCTTCCTCCATAGGTAAGGATGTGAAGGGAGAGACATTTCCCTGTTTTCCTGGCACAGCCTTGAAACTTGTTGCTTCATTATTGATTCAACAGCACCTTGTATTTTCCGTTTGGGTTGGGCCTGTTTCAAGAGCTTTGTGCTGATCTTTAGAAAATGCAGTTTCTAGATGGTTGCACTTATTCTGCATGTAAACTACTGTGTATTTTGTCTTAGGTGCAAATACCTTCATCTTGTATGATAATCCTATTACCATATGAAAAGAATCGGGATTTTACTGGGAACCTATTTAACCCAGCAACCAATAATCACATCATCAGAACATGACACCAGGGAGGTAAAAAAGTAGTAAGATTGTAAAAGGAATACTTCAGGTCATACGATTATCTCCACTCAGCTAAGGTTCCTAGCTGAATGGTGATCATCCATGGCTCAAAGCACAGTTACCCTGCTCTCAGTAAGTAGCAAATGGTGTTAATATTCCATCAAGCTCTTCTGGCCACCCCAGCCCAGCCCTCTTCAGATTAAGTATCTGTTTAATTTGTTGGCTTCCTGAGGCAGTAAACTTCCCAGACCAGCTGCAGAGAGCTCCTGTGGAGAGAGGCATGCTATCGCCTACACGCAGTGACCGCCCTTTGGGAACATCTCCTGATTTCCACGTAGGAAGTGGTGTAACTGAAATAAACTCTGGTCCCTGTTTTTCCTGTAGAGCTTTGGTATTCTCAGATGTCAGACCAGGACTACATTATAGGATGAGACAACCTCGCCCTAAACACCATCAGCGAAGCGAAGAGCTGCTGGGCAGCTAACTTTTAAGGCATCAAAATGAATAGATGTTCACCGTTTTGCCAGATCTCCTCTCTGAAGTCCCATTATATAGGAATCTCCCTGTATTTTTAACTGTAGGAAGTGCATTTCCAGCTGCACTGATCTTGGCACAAGGCCACTTTTTTTTTTCCTGCAAGCTCTAAATAAGAACTCTTTTCCTGGTCAAACTACAACTTTCACCTTCAACTCTACCAATTCCCAGCACAGAGGGAGCAGCACAACCACCCCACCCTGTTGTCCAAACTTGCTAATCTTTTGCTATCCAATGCACTGTCTGGTTGTGTTTCATTGTATATTTACTGTTTGATTGTATATACTGGCAGTGTCCATTAAGCAATACTAGTGAGGATGGCAATACCAGTATGGATGCACCATTGCAAGGCTCAAAGGAAAGGAGTACTGAATTTTTCCATTCCTTTTTTGAAGGTACATTCTTGTTTGCATTTCTGGATGGATACAGTGCAGTTCTCCAAGCAGTCACCTGAGTCTGTCTGATATTCTGGTATCTTCCACTGATGCTACTCCACTGCATGAATCACCAAACCACCCTCAACATTCCTCTGGGGCTAGTCTGTCTTCCCAGTAGACTTTTATGAGACCACCCTTCAAAAAAGTTCTGCACCTCCTAATTTCAGGCCAGCACCCATTCAGTGACTCCTCACACCTGCCATGCCCTTATTTTCAGATGAGACCTAATCATTCAATAATGAGGGTTTCTTCTCTTTGGTTGTATAAACTTGTGTAACCCGAAGGTGAAAGTGCATAGCAATGCCTGTGTCATCTAGCAAGGCATGTGCAACTGCCCAGAGCATTAAGTGAACAGGAAGATAAGAATACAAACCGAATCAACAAACTAAAAAAACACAAACCAAAAAGAAGCCAGTAATAATGATAATCCCTTTCCTCAAAAAAGCTGGGTAAAAGTAATTTTTCCATTCTGAGAAAGTCTGTGGTGCAAAAAATCCACTTTAAGAGTACCAAGAGACTGCGGGTTTTCATGAAAAACACAGGAAATAAGTCCTACATATCCAAAAGCCTGGACATCAGAGTACGCCTGTTAGGAATGAAGAGTTCAACAGCACCAGCCTGTGGCCAACAAAAGGTTAATGCTGTAATCTGGAATCTAGAAGGAGGTTATGAAATAGCACAATGTACATGTCAAAGTAGAAGTTTCTGGAGTCCATGTGAAATGCCTGTGCCTGGAATATCCTGCCTTTGGAAACAAGCAAAGCAAGTAGGAAGTCTCTGGGTGCACGCAAATGTATGTGTACGTCATATGCATGTGTACATCATATGCATGTGTATATCATTAGCAATAAATAACCAAACTATGAGATTTTTCAGGAGAAGGAATTATTCAGTTAGCAGAACGCATGCATAAGTGGTAATACTGTCATTTACTGGTTATTTATGACAGCCTAATCATTGTATGAATGGCTTTTAGGAATAAATGGGCAGGTATCCACCTGCCCAAGTCATTCACGATGTGTTAGGAAAGAAAACATACACACACATATACCCAGTACAGATTCTCTTTAGACTCCTGTGTCTGGCCTATCTCCTGCTATCAGTCAAGCTATGTAGCCAGCTCCTGTCAGTAGAGGCTGTCCCAGTTTATGCCCCTGGGGGCAGAAGCAACCAACGAAGTGTGAATAGCAGCTAATCATGGAAAAGGCTGGGGACATGGGCGGCCAAGTAAAAATCTTCAGACTCGATCCCAAGTCTCCTGTAACCACAAGGGGAGCCTGGTCCATCTGTATCCTGACTCTCCTTTCGGGGTCATTTTCTCTCTTATGCTGAAACTCAAAGCCTTTTTAAGGGTGTCTTTCACACTGGATCAGCTTACAATGCCACCCTGAGATGCAAACCTGAACTGTCCCTGGTCATGCCTCCATGACCACGGAGCTTCTTGCACTCCTTAGATGTCCCCACCTAATCGCAGCTGGAATGACACCAGCACACCAAACTTCCAAGGCCCTACTGGTTGATGTAAGTGTGGCAAGGGCCTGCCAAGCGCAGCCCCCCCCGAAATCTGCATAGTGACAAATCTGCACATGCTGGCAGATTCATCCGCTGCCAGTGGGTACAGGCAAGTTCGGTGTCTGAGGGTCCTCCCAGCAACTTCACCCATCTGCAGGGCAGGCACTGCTACACGAGCTGCCTTTGCAGTCAGGGGGCACCTCTTAAAAATTCCAGTGCATCTTGAAATAGGAGTCCCACATGGGCTGGATAAAGCAAGTCCTTATTCTTGCGATGAAACAACCAAGAGTGACCGGCACAGATGGAGATTTCTAAAGTTGAGTGAGAGGAGTTCCTTCATGGGGGCTGTGCACACATAACCCAGGGAGGTGCAGACTCGGTGAGTCACATCAAGGCCTTTGCTGGGAGGTCAGGTCCATCCGCAGTGCTCCTGCAAAGCTGTGGCACTGAGCCTCAGTTACTGGAGCTGCGGAAAGGTGGGTTTAGAGGCAACTCAGAACTGTGTAGTGTGTATGTATGTGGTATAGAAACAGCATGACACAAAGACCTTGCACCTAAACACCCTGGAATCAGCTTTCTGGAGAGTGATTCGTTTCCACAGAGCTAGCCCTGGTTGCCTTGCATGAAGGATGGACTAGCAAGAGAGCTAAGCAAGTGACTTGCAATGAGTAATTTAGGCAGTAACTCTATGTCCTTCTGTCTGCAGAACCTTATGCAAGTAGAGAGGATCATCTGTGGTCACTGACTTGAAATTAGTACTTGCACATTCAATAGCAGAGATTTGGCTTCTGCAGAGTTCTGCACTGCTCACGAGCGGACCTAGGTGAGCCCCATGCTTTTAGTCTTGGCCTGTGCAAACACTACTTCCCATGAGAGACAGGATCTCCTTATTTAAATGCAACCAATGCAACACAGTACAATGGACTTGAGGTATACAACAAAGTCTGCCTGCAAGACTGTTTGATTAAAATGCAACAAGGGAATAAACATGACCAAAGTAAATGCCCTTAAACCGTCAGGGATACTTGCTTTCTGTTTTTTTACCAGGATCTCTACAGCACAGAAAGAAGCCGAGTACAGAGTTCTGGATGGAGAATTACCCATGTACTTCACCTACCCCCCCCCCCCCCATCTCTCAGTTGCCTTTACTCCTCCAAAGGACCTGAGATACAAAAGGCAGATGAGGCACTGAGGCATACATCTACATTCTGGTTGGCAGCTCCCCATGTATGCAACAGCAGCAAGTGGCTGCAGAATAAAGCTTCCCCAGCTCTTTTCTGGCAAGACTCCTGCAGTCACCCAGCTCTCCCAGCAAGTGTCCCCTGACCCAGTCCCTTCTTCTTTCCTCTTGTCTGCTCATCCAATCTCACCACAGCCCCCCCCCCCCGAGTACAGGTCCTGGGTCCCACTGCTGCCAGGTGACCATATCAGTCCCAGGGAATGAGTGCTTCTCCATGCAGGGCTGATCCTGCCCACAGTGCCCAGCCCCTCCACATGCCAAACCATGGGGCACACTGTGATCCAAATCCCACAAGGCAGAATGCCATGTAGCCTTCTCTGATTACCCTTGCACCTCAACTATCTGTGCTCCTCCAGGGACTCTCCTGCAGACAGCCTCACATCACGCGAGGCAAGAAAAGGGCTTGTTCTTTGGGGCTTGTGTTTTTGGTGTCAAAGCTGCACAAAACTGCAGAGCTGACACGGGCTGTGCCAAAACCAGGAGAATGGTATGAGGGTGTAGGCCTGGCCAGGATGGAAAAAAACATCTACAAGGGGTTTAACAGGAATCTTGATAGTGCCATGGTCCCATGTTTATGTCCATACACCTCTGTTTGGCTGCCTGTGCCAGAGGAAGGGGGATACTGCCTTCTCTGGCCAGGCACACCAGCATGAGGGGAAGCAGAGCACAGGGGTGGGGACAAGGTACCCACAGGTGATGTGCTGGGGAAGTGGAAGCCGCCAGCCAAGATCTGGGAGCTGGAACAGCTCCAGCCCCTTGGGCACACCAACTCCCCTGCTAGCTACCCCTTCCTCCTTGCCTTCCCTGCAAGGAAAGGCCTTGTTGAGCTGGGATATGGACTGCTTCTTTCCTGAGCCCATGGTCACTCCTTGCACACACAGCTCGGTGCCCGGCTCCCCAGGTCCGCACAGACAGCCACCACCAGAAAGCAGGGAGCAGGAAACAGAGCTGAAATCTCACCCTGGCAGGATATTGATTTTGCAATAATAAGCCCCTTTGTCTCCCTCAGCCCCAAGAAAATCTCTTAAGAGCATTAGCAAATGAATAATCCATGTCATCTACTCAGCATTTTGAGCACAAGCTCAAGCACAGTTATTGCGTCCCCAGGGTTTTGCTGATCCCGTTCATTTCCCGGCACATATGACAAGACTTAACCACCGCTGGCCCTGTGCTGAAGGCCATGCTTGCAGCACGTGCTTGGTCCACAGCTATTTAGCATCGGGACACATGCAGCAGTGGGGAGGGGGACAGAGCACTGCCTTTGGCTCTTCCCACTGTCCTCCAGCCACCAGCAGTGGTAAGGCCAGCTCTTAAACCCAGCAGGAGTTATATGGGCACCAGTCTCATCTCAGCAGAGGAGCCAGTTCAGGGTTGGTCCCATGTGACCAGATGGGTGGATCCTCAGTGCCCATAGGGTTGCCTGCACCCCAGCTCCTCGCTGCCAGGAGATGGCTGTACTTGCACCCAGGGCATGCCCCAAGGCCAGCTCCTTGGCTGTCAGGGTCACACTCGCACACAGCTCAGCCTGCCTCAGAGCTTACCTTCGCTGCACAAACAGCAAAATCCCTGCAGTCAGAAGGGGAAGGGAAAACAACAGCAATATTCACAGAGCTGGGGAGGAGCCTCCCTCCTTGGCCCACTCTCCAAGGGAAGCCAAGGAAATCTCACTGTTTAAGAAGGATTAACCAGAGAGGAGAAGAAATTAATTTCTGAGCAAGACTGTACGGAAGGTTGAAACAGGTTTTCCTGGGATAACAAGTAAATCCCCTGGAGAGAAGCCCAGAGAGGTACCAGCACAGCCAAAACCAAAAGGGAGTGTCTGAGAGGCACACGGACAGACAGAGAGAATTAAGGCATTCTCAGGTCCAAAGGCCCATGGAAGCGACAAAAAACATCTCTGCAAGTGCAAGGAGGGCTGAAGCACTGCTGAGCTGCCTCTGGCTTTTCAAGAGGGGTAAAAGAGACCCACAGGGTGAAGGGAGCTCCAGGGGGTGCAAGGAGGGGAGAAGATAGCCTTAGGAGGGGATGCTCCAAGAACCACCACAAAGCACTGCTCATCAAGCAGGCAGTGGACTGGCCATTGGCTTCAGCACAGAGGCACTGCCTGCTCCAAAGCATCTTGGTCTCAAAGGCTTGCGCAACATAGGGCACCTTGCCTCTTCCTGGGTGCACACAGGAACTAGCCAGATAGGTGCAGGTAAGAGCAGTCTACAGCCCAGGAGGCAAGAGGTGGTCGCTACCACAGCACCTCTACCTATAATACATTATAAAACATCAGGGTCTGAAGAGACAAGCAGAGAGATGCTGGACAGAGGGAACCCCAAGGAAAAAGAAAACCGATTTCTCTGTGGCTCCCACGGTGGCAAAGCTGGCAGAGTTGCTGCTATGAAACCTTTTTGATTCCTACAGCTTTCATCCCACCCTACTGCTGTTTACAGAAAACCAGCCCTAGGCTCTGGCAGAAGGGAAGGTGAGCATGAGAGGGTCTCAGCAGCGAGCCTGAATGTGTATTTTGGCAGATAGAGGAGGAGGAGGGTGCCCGGCTTGAAGCTGCAGCAGCCGGGGAGATGGTGAAAGCCAGTCGCTGCAGGACGGATCTGTAAAAGGCGGATTCCAAGCACTTGCTGATTCTCACTCGGCTTCCCATGCCTGGTTTTCCTGCAGAGCTTCTCAGCCAAGCAGCCAGAGCAGGGCTGGCAGTGCCAGGAGAAGGGATGTGGGGTTTGTGCCGACACAGAGAAGAAGCAAGCCCTGGGGGAAAGGCAGCTGCTAGCTTTGCCACTCAAGGCTTAATGCCCTAAGAGCCCAGCTGGCTCCTGCTCAGAAGCAAAGGGGAAATTGCAGGCACTCTGGACTGCGGGGCACCCGATGATGCTACATTTCCTCAAATCATGATGGGACAAAGGCTCAGAAAATGCATCGCCCTTTGCCTGCTGCCCTGGAGCTGCCTGGGCTTCGCCTGGAGTGATGCTGCTGGGCCCGGGACTGCCTCACCCGGGGCAGGACACATCAGAAAGGGGCTGCCCCAAGACACTGCCAACGGGACCTACTTGCACAGCAACATCTCAGGTACTCGAGTGAGTGATCGCCCATCTCTCCCTCTGCCAGGCTGCCTCACTGTGCAGGCAGACAGGGTGAAAGGCGGGGGATGTGTTGATGATGGCATTGTGGTGCTTCTCCTGGTGGGCGTGGAGGCACACTGAGGGGGCTGCAGGGCTTTGTGTGGTCCCCATGGCCACAGCAGCTTCTGTAGTCTGTGAGAGGTGTATCATGTCAGAGGAAAAGTCGCTGGGCACAGGGAGAAAATTTAACACTCGACTGTCTTCCTTGGAGAGTAAACTCCTCCTCCGTGTTAACCTCTATATGTATCATGATGGACCAGCTCCCTGCCCAGGGCATGGGCACACTGAACACATGCTTGTCCCCAAAAGATGAGCTGGGACCCCTGGGTAGAAATGAGGATGGATATTCTTTAGAAGCACAGATGATCTCAAGTGCTTGGGGTGATTATTTTTTTCTTAATGCACTTGCTAGAGCAGAGCCCACACTGCTTCCCAGCAAGTGGGACATGGCACTGGGGCTGCTGTGGAATGACCACCTGCCCAGTGCAGACAGAGGCACAGAGCCGCTCATGCCATACTACTGAACCCTTCACCTTCCTAAACCTTTATGAATTACATGTAATTTCCAAAATGCTTGTTGGGAATAGTCCCTGGACCACCCTATGTTTAAACAACAGCAAGGAATTGTTGGGTAAGGTGCTATCCAGTGTCAGACAGTTTAACTGTGCAACAGATCCAGTCCAGGCATCTGGGTAGCCTCCTTGGCACTGCTGAATTTACTCATATAGACATCTCCACTACCTGTTAACAGCATTGCTAACCTAGAGAAAGTCTTATGTTACTCAACCTGGCCTGTTTCTTGTCAGCCCCTCTGGAAGAGAAGCCTACATTGACTCAACAAACACAGAGGCAGAACAAACCTCTCTCACACATCAGCTTTACTGCTGCACTCAGAATTTCCCTCTTAAGTTCCCTCTAAGCTAGATAAAGCACATTTCTGCCTGCAAGTCCTAAGCTTAGTTTAACTAGAGCTAATCAGAGTATTTTCCTTTAATTCAGGTTATTGGTACCTGTGATACCTGTTAACACGAGAATGTACTCACCCACATTTTCTTGGCATGTGTTAGTATATCCAGGGATTTTCTGCAAGCACACAGTCAGATTGGCATCCCTTTTGGAGTCTGTCTCACCCCTGGCTCTTGCCAGATACTAGGAGAAACAAACAGCACCAAAGATACAAAGGGTGCAGTGCAGAAAGGATGACCCAAGCAGGATAACTGAGTAGCTCCGAATAGCTGTGGGTAACAAATTAGGAAAAAAACAAAGGCTGGGATGGAAAAAGTATCTTCCTACAGCACAGAGCAGTATTTCATTGCTTTGAGTTCCAGCCAACAATATTCTCCCAGAATACTGGGGTATTTAAAAATTGCCTGTCCTCTTCCTTTCCCTCCTAAGAGTTGCTCCCCACACACTCTCCCCATCCTGTACCTTTCCAGTCCCACTTCTGTTCAGTAGCTGCTCACATTGCAGAGTTTGCAACTAGAAGACTTGTTTTCCAGATAAAGCCACCAGACTTCCCTACATCTTTCCTTTAGGATTACACACACATAATAAATAAATTAGAGACTTGCAGGACCTGCAGGAGTGACACAGGGTACAGAAGCATTTTCAGGAGCATCACCAGCAGGAGCTTTGTCATCACCTGCACTTAACGTCCTCCCTTCTCCCCAGCACCATGTGCAGCACTCATCCCACCACACTATGGATTCTACTACGTGGACAGAGGCTCGGGTGTCTCCCTGGGTTCGGTGCTTGTGTACTGGTGCCAGGATGGGTACCAGCTGGTGGGCAGCCAGAGGCTGTCCTGCCTCCGCCGGGACAGCGCTTCTTCCTGGAGCCACCCTCCGCCCCGGTGTCAGGGTAAGGAGCTGCTCACAGGGTCTCAGGGGGGTGCATGTGATCATCACCCCATCACTAACGCTGGAGGGGAGGCACAGGACCTCACACAGGGGTGTCCTCGCTCTGGCCAAGCCAGTGAGGGCAGGAGGAGGAGCTGGGGTGCTCCTGCCACCCTGAAAGGGGACAGCAGAGGTCCAGCTTGTCCCGTTCAGTGGTTGTCAACACGGGTGATGTGTTGTGATTCAGCAGGGTCCCTGCAGCAGCGCTTCATGGGCTGCATACGCTGAGGGGCTACCAAAGAGGGAATTCCAAGGCAACAGCACAGCAAGTGATCAGGCTCCCTCTCATTCCCAGTAACTGGCACAGGCAGCACTGAGCTGGTACCTGGTACCAGCTGATACCTGATTCCGGGTACTACAGGGCACAGCTAAAACTTTCAACAGGAGGAAAGCTGGACTTTGAATTAACCCAGCACATTCTGTTTATGAAAGCACATGCAGAACAAATCTCCGTTGCAAATGGCCCTCACATTTGTCGTGGTACCAGCTCATTGAGAACAAACTGCTTAACGTTGACGGACCAAAGCTTATTGCTTTAAAAGCTTTCTCTCACACACTGCGTACTGTGTGCACACATTAAATAACATCAGGAAAACTGCCCCCAGGAAAGGTATGTATTTTTGCAGCACAAGCAAAAACACCTCAGTTGTAAATGCTACATAGCTTATGCGTGAATTGCATTTATTGCTCATGCTGGGAATCAGACCTGGGACTCTTTCAGGAACAGCTGCCAGGCAAACCTGTGGTGCAAGAGCTGGCTAAGAGTTGGAAATGGAAAAAGTCTACCTTTTGCTGCTTCTCTCTCACTTGCTCAAGAAATATCATCTCTATCATTTGCTCAAAACATGCAAATCCATTTTAAACAGGGAGCATCTCAAAATTAGAAACCAAAGTGCTTCAACCATGGGACATCCGCACAGGTGCTTCCGCTCAGAAGCACTCGAACAGGCAGCTTGCCCTTTAAAGATGAGAACAGAAATAAAGCAATTCATCTCAGTTCCAAGCTGTAAAACCTGCTGATACGCAATCAGTCACTGTCTGTCGTTCATAAACTAAGCATTGCAAAATAAAAGCAATGAACTTTGTTGCAATGAGTTACAGATGCTTCTGCAGCGAAACGCTCAGCAGCAATATTTGCCTTCTCAGCCCTAAACAGAGGCTGCAGTTTGTGCACTACTGAATGCAGAAACAACTTGGGGGAACCAAAAAACCCTCCAAACGTTAAATCACACCCTGGGTTCCCCAGAATAGAAGGCTTTTAAGACAGCTTTAAGGGGAAAATCCCTATACACTTTTTCTCCTTAAAACAAAAAGCAAATCTGTAGTTTCAGATGTCTTAGTTTGGTTATTTTGCAAGGATTGTAAGCTTGGGGATTGTTCATGTATTTTTTTACTTTGAAAACCAAAACCTGTAGTGTTTGCAGACATTAGTGAACTCTTCCATATTATTTTGCTCTTGGGATGGGAGCCACTTCCTTAAGTTTAGACACTGGCAATGCAAACACCATTTAGGCTTCCTTTATGGTTTGATCAGGATGTAATTCATCTGCTCTTTCCAACACTGGTCTTACAGCAGGTACGGGTCACACACTTGGGTGGCCCATACACCATCCAAGGAAATTCTGGCACAGGTTGCCCAGAGAAGCAGTGCTCAAGGCCAGGTTGGATGGGGCTTGGAGCAACCTGGTCTAGTGGAAGGTGTCCCCCTGTGGCAGGAGGTGGGAACTGGATGAACTTCTAGACCCCTTCCAACCCAAACCTTTCTATGATTCTATGATTACACTCACCAAAGTTTCCAATTTATCATTTCTTTTAAACGTCACAAGCCCATTTTTCTGTCAAATACTCATGTTTCCTTAATACTTCCCTGCTTTCCCCCCAATTTTCCACTTTTGTTCCCTTTTAACTTTTTGCCTTTTTTTCTTCACTTTTCTTCCCTTTTCTACTTTTCCCCTTTCCACTCTTTTTACTCTTTTCCCCACTTTTCCCCTTTTCCCCTTTTTTTCCCCTTTTCCACACCCTTCCCCTTCTCCATTTTATTTCTCTCTTTCAACTTTTTCCCTACCCCCCTCTCCACGCAATAGACAACCAAAAATACACATTCCATTAGAAAAAACAACCAACAGCAAGGCTATCACCATTTCTTTTTCATTGTGTTTCATTTCTCCTTCCTTCGTGCTTCACCCAAACTACATCCAACATTTCACATTTTCTCTCCCATGTGACTATTTCACTTCAATTACCCAAAGAAAATACTAACTCGATGTGATTTTGGGGATTCCCCCCATTAACTTTTGTGTGTATGGAGCTGTCTTTAAACACTTCTTCCTAAAAACAATGCCCTGAAGTGTAATTATAAGGGGGAGCGGGGCCGGTGCGGGTGGATGCGCAATGCCCGCTTAAGCCCTTCTCCCATGGGCCCATCCTGATCTCTCCCCGCAGCCGCCCTGCAGCCCTCAGGCACTGGCTCCCGCGCTGCAGTGGCCGCATCGCTGCTCAGCGGAGCTGTTATCCTGGTGCTGTCCATCTCCTTCGCCATCTGCTGCTGGCGGGACAGGGCGAGGAGGAGGCGAGCGGGGTGAGTACGGAGGCGGGGCAACAGGGGGGGGTCATGTCCGAAACCAGCCGCAGTTTATCACGGTCATGGCTCCAAAGCGATGGCGCGTTTGGCAGTGATGGGGAAGATGGGTCTTGGAAGGGATAGTGGCCAAAGGGATGAGGGATGTGGTGGGTGATTGCAGAGAGGTGTCCTGCAAGGGATGCTGTTAGCTTGGTGAGCGACAAAAAGCTCTCCAGAACAGAGGAAGGGAACAGACACAGAGTGGATAGTGAGTGGGAACAGCCCTGCCACGTTGTGTGCACAGCCCAAGGCGGGGAAATTTTGTGTACAGTTCTGGTGTCCTCAACATAAAAAGGACATGGAACTGTTGGAACAAGTCTAGAGTAGGGCCACGAGGATGATCAGGGGGCTGGAGCACCTCCCGTATGAAGACAAGCTGAGAAAGTTGGGGCTGTTCAGCCTGGAGAACAGAAGGCTGCGTGGAGACCTCATAGCAGCCTTCCAGTATCTGAAGGGGGCATATAGGGATGCTGGGGAGGGACTATAGTGATAGGACAAGGGGTGATGGGTTAAAACTTAAACAGGGGAAGTTTAGATTGGATATAAGGAAGAAGTTCTTGACTGTAAGGGTGGTGAAGCACTGGAATGGGTTGCCCAGGGAAGGTGTGAATGCTCCATCCCTGGCAGTGTCCAAGGCCAGGTTGGACAAAGTCTTGGGTGATATGGTTTAGTGTGAGGTGGTCCTACCCATGGCAGGGGCGTTGGAACTTGATGATCTTAAGGTCCTTTCCAACCCTAACTATTCTATGATTCTAAGTAAGGAGCATCCTCCCCTGGGAAGCACTGGGAGAGAAGCAGGTGGGGAGCAGGGCCATCAGCCTGGACCATTCTCACAGAGCAGCAGCACTGCCCTGTTTTCCCACCCTCAGGTCCAGGGGGATCCCTTGTTTTTGCCAATGATTGTGTCCTGAACAACTGATGGCAGCAAAAGGTACCATGCAGGAGCCTACCTGGGGATGTGGCTTTAACTGAGAGCCTAACTCATTATTGTAATTGCAAAAGAACAATGAGTAAAAAACCCTGCAAGAGACAACGCCTCAATCTCCCAGCAGGCACCAGCCAGACCTCCCCCCACTGTCCTGCTCTTCCCCAGTCTGCACCAGCACCCTTTTTTTGCAGGGCTGAAGCAGTTTTGGTGCTTTCCTCTGGGAGCAGAGAAAGGAGGTCAAAATCATGGGATAACAACTTTGGTTTAGGATGCAAACATGCCAAATCTGCCTGGGGGTGTAAATGAAAACAACCGGCCTCCGATGAGTAAAGAAAGCATCTGCATCTCTCTCTCTCCACCTTGCAGGCAGCAGCAGCACAGGAGGAAAGCCAGAGGAAGATGGAGACATGATCACTCCACTCCTGATAGGGCAAGGAAGGCTTTTGGGAGACTGAAACACTACCACCGGCGCGATTACCACCTTTCAGCCCTTTCCAGCTCTGTGTTCCCAGGGGCACTGGCAGGCTGCAATAACCTGGCTTTCCAAAGGTACTGCTCAGCCCTGGTGCTGGTACTGCCCCCCAGCTCCTCACACGGGGGCCAAGGGCTGCTCCCAGTCTCCCTGGAGGCAGGAGTGGCCAGATGTAAAAGCCCACATCGCTTGGGCAGTCACTCCCCTGCCTCACCCTCTTATGCGCTCCCCACCTAGCACCTAACTGCAATGAAACCCTTGCATACGCTCTTTTCAAGGGGGGCGTTGAACCAGAGGATCGGGGTTCCCCTTTGCCCTGCCTCAGAATCGCCTGGGTAGGCTGCGGGCTCCCTGCAACGCTGCAGCCCCCTTTCACCTCTCCCTCTTGCCTTTGCCAGCAGCCCTGAAAGCCTGTTGAAGCTGCCCCTGCAGAGCTGGCACCCAGCAGCGCAGGTCCTGCCCCAGCTGGTGTCATCCAGCAGCGCCCTGCCCAGCCAGCCACACCACAGCATCCTGCCCAGCCAGGCCCACGGGCCCAGGGGCCTGCTGCCCCTCTACCACAGAAGCCTCGAGGAACACCAGCTCTTCAACAAGTTTGGGAGGTCGGTTTGAAAATTCAAACTGCTGTTTGACCTTTTTTTTTTGTTCCCTTTTTTTCTTTTAACACCATTGATTCCTTGGAACTCTGCAGAGCTCAGGGAAAAATCCCATAAGAGCCAGTTCCTGCACCTGGATTTTCAAATGGAGAAAATTTGATGTGTTATGTTGAAAGGCTTTTTTTATATAATCCTTCTATTTCCCACATGTCCAGAAATGCACATCTCAAACAAGAGTGCCTGGGACAAGCTTCTGAATTCATTATTAAGATGTGAGATGTATAAAGCCAAGCCTGAGCAGCTCCAGCTTAACCCACAGGCTGAGCATGTGCAGACTTTCAGGTTTTAAACACAAGGGCCTGATTTTCTGTTTCCGGCTCTTTCAAAGGCTGGAAGTGAAGACAGCCAGATACCAGGCACAAGGAATCAATGTCATTGCATAATTGGAAGCATTTACAACTCACTGCACTTGAATGTAGGCTGAGATTTAAAAGTGGGGGATTTTTGCTGTTCAGAACTCACCATATCCTCCTATTTCTACAGAGACAATCTTAGACTTGCAGGAGGCAGTCACAAGTGCGCAGAGAGAGCCAGTCAAGATGAAAATACGAATTTATCTGGAAGTTGTGGCTGCCTCACCCCTGGCAGTGTTCAAGGCCAGGTTGGATGGGGCTTGGAGCAACCTGGTCTAGTGGAAGCTGTCCCTGCCTGTCCATGGCAGGGGGTTAGAACTGGATGAGCTTTAAGGTCCGTTCCAACCCAAACCATTCTGCGAGTTCTATGACCCAGCACATCTGAAGGGGAAAAGGAAGTATTAAAACCAAAACAAAGACAAAAGCCCCAAAACAACCAAAACGCAAGGAAACAAAAAAGCAACCACCAAAACTTGAAGGTTTTTATCCCTTCTCCCCTGCATCAAAAATTCACATCAGGTGTATTAGACCTACAGCAGCACCCGAAGCGCTAGCCTAAGTGCCATCATTTGCATTTAGAAAACAATAACACTCTTATTTCTGTCCAGGAATTCCTGGGTGGAAATAGAGGAGCATGGTCCAGGCCGCACATGCAGAGCCTGGCCAAGGAGCTTCAGGACAGCTCAGCCGCCATTTGCACCACAGGACAGACCTCTGCCTGTGTAGCACAACTGACACAGTGTGGGCACACGGGACTTGTCGAGTAACACGGCATCATGTGTGCACAGAGATGCTGCTCGTACCTCTGCAGGTATTACACTGTTAGAAGAGGTGCCAGCAGCCCCAGGAGCTGCTGCGTACATGGGGCAGCGAATGAGAACGAGCACCCAGGATGTGCACCCCAGCATCACCTGCCATCCAAACTGTGATACTCAAACCTGCTACAAAGGCGAGTTTGTCTGCCAACTACATTTCTATCCACATTTGCATCACGTTTCAAGGAAGAAAAGCCTTAGAAGACACAAGGTAGTACATTCTTGTGATAAGGCAAAACCTACTAGTAGTGGACATGTGGTAACCACTGCCACTTCTCCCCAGAAAAAGGGCTAGAGACATTGTTTTTTCTATTTCTAATAATAATAAAGGAAGCTCTCCCCATTCCACCTCCTATGTCTTTTTTTTCACATCAGCAATCTGTGGGAAGTCTGGACTGGGGGCTCGGTTTCAAGGGGGAGGGAGCAGATGGCAAAGCTTTTACAGATTCCTAGCAAAAGACAGCGATGCCCACAGCAGCCGTTTACCACAACAGCACCACGAGAAGGAAAAACCTTGCATTCTCCTAAGACAACTGAAGTTGTAGAAAGGACAGGAAAACCAGGACCTGCTCTGCGCTTCCCTTCAGCTCATGTCCTATCCTTACCTTTCTGTCCTCCCTCTTTTTCCAGCCAAGTCTAACACGCAGGGAGGGGAATAATCCTGCTTCAAGGTAAGATGTTCTTTGGTGCCCTCCCAGCTGCTCACGAGACTGCTCAGACAACCTGTGGGAATGGTGCTCTGCACCCAGAGACGCCAGCCATGGATTCAGACACAAGCCCTATGGCTCTCACAGTACATCTGTGCCATACCCACAAACCACTGTTCCACTTGTCTCACCAAAACAGGTTTCATGGCCAGGAATTCATCCCAGGATCGGCCCTGGGAATAGCACTGCCCAATGTCTTGTTCACGTAGAAAAAAGCTGTCTTTTGTCTAAACAGACAAAATCAGGGAAAAAACAAAGGGAAAGTGATGAAGATGGGAATGAGACTTTTCCTTCTCTGTTCCTCTCCCTTGTCATGCTTTAAGGAATAAATAAAACCTCGCTATGATTTCCCCTCTTTCCAAGGAGATTTTTTATTGGAAAAAAATAACCCCACATCTGGGACACAGAATTAGAGTGAAGCTTTAGAACCAAAAGTGGGATTTTTTTTTGCTACCTGAGATGAGGCTGACACCTGCCCTCACTGCAAACTGAAACGACACACACTTTAAACACAAAAGTCTTCACCAAACATGTCCAGAAAGGTGCTGATTTTGAAATACCGTAACAAAAAGTGACCATTTTCCACAGAACACCTGACACCATGGCTTTACACACAGTGCCAGCTGTCAACTCAAAACAACCTTGTCAGATATAGCCATGTTCCTTCAGCAGGGAGGAGCACACCCAGGTCTTCCTCAGAAGTCATCTCAAGCTTGCTGGAGGCTGAAACCAACAGCAGAAAGGTGGGTTAAGGGCAGGAAGCCCAACTCTACCACAGTTTCCCTATGTCACCCTTAGCTCCTTCTCCCCTTGGACCAGCCTGTCAAAGAGCAGAGTGAAGGCTGTGAAGAGCCACACTCAGGTTCAGCCTGGGAAGGCACCATTAGGAAAGCACCAAGCAGCACTGTTTGTGTTTGTCTGCCGAAGAGGAAGGAGAAGGAAGGTAACCATGTAGAAGCTGTCAGTAATTTGTAAACAGGAAGAAAACAACCTCACAAGTTTATATCCCGCACATTCTATGTTACTCAGCAATTCCCATTAAGAGCCACCATTGACTCTACTGTTCTTCACCAGAGCAGTACAGGAGGTGCTGCTCTCCCCACCGGCTCCCCCCCTGCAGACCACCAGAGAAACTCATCTTCTCCAGGAGAGGGAAGGGGGTTTCCAGCTGCCTCAGAGGCTGGCTTCCCTAGAGGGAAGCTGAAGCTCCAAGAAGTTTAGTTGTAATGTTTTATACAACATCAAATGCAATATCCAATTATGCAACACATCACATATCGCATTTCTACTTATTTCTTATTTAAATTGTATGCATGCAATATCCAACAGAAAGGTGGGATCTAGAACCAGAGGAAACCATTTGAAGAGGGACAGAGATAGCTGCAAGGTCAGCTCATTGCAGATTCTGTTCCAGGCAAATCTTACAGTCACTTTCTGCTCAGCGTCTGAACAAAGAGAAAGCACTCTCAGTTCTTCATAAAAACCAGGATTTGGGGATTTTAAACTTCAGACTCCACACAGGAAACCTCACTGAGCCCCTCAAACTCAACCAGAAAGAGCTGGTTGACAGCTTTACATTCTTCACTGAAGTTTAACATAGCACCCTCCTAGGACTGTGGCCACTAACAGAAGGGGTTTCAGACCCACTCTACAGATACGGACAAGGTTAATGCTGAGACTTGTAACATTCAAATGCTAAAGCCATGAAACTCCAAAAAGACACTAACTGCGAACTTGAACAGCCACCCACCAGTATAAGCTTTCTAGACTACCATTTTGAGTGCCACTGTGCTGGTAGAAAGAAGAGAGCAAGCTGAGCAAGTTCCAGCCTCTCCCCAGGCATCTCTGAAATAGAAGACGTATTTGGCAAATTTGTAAGTCTGAGGACTGGGGGAGATAAAGAGCAGTCTAACAGGATCCACAGGGGAAAGCAACAGTAAATGTGCCATGACTGTATCCCACTGAAACACTCCACCTCAAATGTGCTGCAGGAGATGGGCTCCTCGTGACTACCATGGGTCAGGCAGATCACTATTCCATCAGCTTTACATTAACGACCTTTCTATATGGATTTCCTGATACAACCAACCTCTGTTCAAATTACTTCCACACCTAGTCTCACTGCATCAGACCACCCTAAACATGTGGTCTTCATCAACAAAGAACAAAGCTGGTAACACATCCGTTGCTGCCAGGATCACCCAACCCACCTCAAACCTTCACAGTGCAGCAGTTCAGACTCCTGCATCCCTGCAAGTCACCCTAGCTCCCTGTACTTACATGGCAGGAACTTCATTTGACCATTTCCACCTCAGGAGCCTTCCCTTTACCACATAAGCTTAGGCCAAAGGCAAACCCCAGAAGGACAAGAAGATCCTGCTCATATACAGTGATCTTTCACATAGACCAGAGCATAATGAGGCTACACCATTTCTTACAACTGTAACCCAACGCTACAATAATACTTCACCTTCTTCCTCTTTAGGAGCTTTGTTTACAGTCACAGCCATAAACAGAGGAAGACCTGAGAGCTGTTTCCCATCAGCAGAATGTCCCAGAGTAAGGAGAAAGATGCTGGGGTTTGGGTGAAGAGGAAGGCACGCAAGTTCTTACAGTTAGTGCATCCACATGTAGCTAGAACAAATGATAATCAGTGAAGTGGAAGGCACTCCTATAGCTAGCCATATAGGCACATGCTGCTGCAATATGTAGAGCAGCAAGTATTCTTAATGCATGGATTCAAGTCAACAAGCACTTCACATTATTTGCTTTGTCTCTGGTAAAAATACACACCACTGGTAGCTGGACTGGAGAAGAGTTCATTCCCCTTAAGATGTTAACAAGTACCTACAATCCCTTCAAGCAGGGCTGGTCCCCTAACACTTCAACCATCATGCTGCCTCTTAGTGTTTCTCAACACACCTCAGTTATGAGCAGTAAGTTTTTATTCCAGCACTATAGTTTTCACCAGAAGGAATCAGTCCCAGGCAAAAAAAAAACCAAACCCAAAACAAAAGCAAGCCACATCCCACAAGACAACCTAAATGCATCACATTTTTCTTACAATCCAACATCTTGAATGCCTATCATTAAACAAGCATCTTAGAAAAACAAAAGCAAAACAAAATTTTTGGACAACAGAGTCTACAAGGAAGGGGAAGGAAAACAACAGTTTGAAGTTCAGGAACTAGAATACAAACTCGATTTCATGATTAAAAACTATCGTGGAAATTGGCAATGGTGTTTTGAGTATGGTTAAGGCAGTTCTATCTAGACACTACACTTCTAAGGGCACATACCTGCTCATGTTTTACTCGCAAGGAGGAAATGGGAGTTATAAAAGGAAGAAAAGGGAATTTATGCAGGGCTCTTCACCTTACCTAGAAGCTGTAATTCAGAAGACGACTGTTCCCTTATTACATACTAAAAAGGAAAAGAAAAATAAAACAAAACCAAAAACGGCAGCACCCAGGAACCCTTAGGAGCAATCCAGCACTGCTGCCCCGCAAATTACTACATTTGAATTAATGATTCTTTGAAAATGCAACACAGCTTGTTGTACCAAGATGTTCATGGCTAACAATGAATAATAAATAATAGTAAATCATGGTTCAATACATATTCATGTCTGTTTTGGAAGAGTATGGTTCATTCTCCTTCTCCAATTTCATCTGTACCAGACACCATCTACCAAACGTGGTGCTAGTCCTAGGACACCAACCTCTTAGTCAATGACTGCTCTTTGCTTAAGAGCTACAAGAGTCTAATATATAAAATAGCAACAGACCATACACTGAGACAATTGCATGGACAAAGAAGACACAAGTATGCTCCTTTCAGCAGCTGCTCCTGTACAGAATCTTTTGTCACAGGAAAAGTCCATCAACAACAGAAACCTCAAGAGAAACTAACTGATCTCCACATGGTCGAACAGTGAATTGCCAGGTTGTTTTGCCATTGGGGAAGGGGGACACGCAGGAATTATCATCGAAGAGTAGATAAAATTAAGGTAAGGGAGGCAGAAGCTGCATCCCCACACAACAGGAACTGATGCATTTTAATAACACCAATGTTACCCACAAAGAAGTCTCTTAGGGAGGGCAGCACCACAAAGAGAAAAATCACTCTAGCTGTAAACCTTGGGCTGAAGGCTAAGAGTTTGTAAGCAGGATAACCACACAAGCTCTTGTATGGCTCTCTCGAGCAGACGAAGCTTGTTCTCTAGCAGTAGCAAGCCATGGACACAGGTTTCCCTCAACACATCCTAAACTGTGACAGAGACAAACCAAAACCCAGTAAGCTTCAGGAATTGCTGTGACACACAGGAAACAATTATAGCTGCTTTGGGAGGCTGACTTATTTTCAGGGTTGGGAAGGGGACCCTTCTAAAATGGAAATGTAAAAGGTCAAAAAATGCCCGTGTCTAACAAGTGAGGAAGAAGAGAAAAAAAAAGGAAAGCCCCTTACAACTTCACCAGCACATCCAGCAGACTGTTCCTGCTGGTTTGCATCCCCAGTGGCAGGGGCAGCAGCAGCCACTGCCACTAGAGAGGATGTCCCAAGTCTGCAGCACTTCTCCTTCCACCACCAACAGTTAAGAGTGGGGGACTGAGCAAGGGCTGACTGAGTGGCAAAACTGTTGTCTGCTTTGCAGGGGAATGCCAGCATCAATGGGTGTGTGCATTCCCCCAGGTAACCAGAGCACACTGACCGCTGATCTGCAGCAACCATGCCTGTCCAGAAACAGTACATGCAGTTCCTTAAATAGACAGCAAATACAGTACTAAACATCAACACGGGTAAGAGAAGAGCAAAAGCAGGTAACTGCCAACAAGTAATGTTTTAACAAAGCAGGACATTTAGAGTAATTTTATGCAGATTCCATGCCTGGTTCCCCTCTCCAGTGATTGATTCAGGACTTGCTCCCACTCCCTGGACTGTGAAAGGCCAGTGCCCCCCACGCTCATTAGGTGCCCAAAGTTCCACAGTGGGAATTCCCATCCTTTCCCCTGCAAGCAGCAAATGCTTAGGAGGGGAGCCAGGCAGAACTATACAGCTGATACCAAATGAGAAATCCTTCTGCACAGGTATCTCTAGGATTTCAGGCTCTCTGCCATCCTCATGAGCTCCATCATTGGCAGCACCCCAATCACAAGGCTGCTGGTTTTAAATACATCTGGCTGGAAGCACAAGGGCTTGTTGGAGGCCTTCTGTACCTTAAGATTTCATCATCTCCTGCTGTGCAGTGACAATATTTTACACCTTACAGTGAGGGTGATGACGGAAACTGAAGTCATAGCTAGAATTCTCTGCCACACCTTCAAACACGTTATTGCATGCTATCTGTCCCAAGTGCAATGGCATTTAAATCAGAACATACAAACAAGGTTTCATGCTTCACATCTAAACAGATACCACCAATAAAGGTTAGAAACACACAGCCTCTAGCTACTGCCATGAGTGAAGACAACAATCCCTTTAAAAATGTAAAGACCGTACGCTTTTTCTACCCTTCGGTACAGAAGTCATCATGCAGAGCAGTATTCCCATGAAAAAAGTATCTCCAGTCTAGATGAACAGGAAATAACTCCCCATGCAATGACACACAGTTTTACCAGATGCAGGAATTAAAAACTCCAATTTAAAAAAATGAAAAGCAAACGCAAAGTCATCATCAAGTTTTCTGTTTTATTTAAGATTTTAGTTTTAATTCTGAAGAAAGAGGTACATTTCCTTGGTTTTAGTTTTAGCGTCAGGTTATAACCATGTTTATTTATCTGTTTCTTTTTTTTCCTGTCTTTTCAATACTGCACAAACGTCCAGAAACTACAGGGTTAAGTAAAAGCTGCAGGCAGAGGAGGTCAGAGGTTGCTCCTGATGGTGATCATGTGGCCCCAATGCAGTGCTATCCCAGAGTGCCCCAATCAGGTGGATCTTTTTTTTATTAAAAAAAAAAAAAAAAAAAAAAAAAAAAGAAAGAGAGACTAAACAGAGGAGACAGAAAGACTGAAGTAAATATCACTCGTGTTTCAGCTGCTTATATTATGTATATGCTAGGTATTAAATCTGTGAATACTTTTAAAACATTAAGGTTTACTTTAAATCTAAAGCCAAAATTAAAGAAAAATCTTATTCTCCCCTCTTTAAGCCACTCTTTAGCAACATGCCAGTTGCTACAAGTGTTCTGTCTTCCAACACACTTCATGTCAAACTGACTGACACAATAAAATCCCTTTCTCAAAAAAAAAAACCAAAAAAACAAACCAAACCCCAACACAGCAATTTCCCTGTGTAGTGCCACACTGAATGCAAAATAAATGCTAGGCCACTGCTTGCCCCACATGTTCAGTAACGTCACTTAAATGAAATACCCTTTTCATGTCTCTGCATTTGATTCTGCATTGCATTTTTCCCCTACTGCAGACTGACACTTTTCCACTAGGCAGAAATACTCATATGCAAAAGACATAAGACAGTACTATTCTCCGTAAGCACTGAGACTGCATTTTGATTGCTCTCTCTCTCTCTTTTTTTTTTCCCTTAGAATGGTTAGAAATATTTCAAACAGTGTATTTCAAACACTGGCTCAGCAGAAACTTAACAAAAAAAGATACAGTCATGACCCTGTGATGGCATTGCATTTGGGGGGGGAAGCTTGATCAGGAACTGGATTCTTCAGAAAGAAAGATATGACAGGAAACAGTAGGTGGGCATGGGGAGGAGTCAGGGTGGGACACTTCCTGCATTTCTAACGTTTTGGGTTTTCTTGTTTTAATTCTTCCTCCTTTCCTAATGACGATCCAGCGCTGAGCTCTGTAGTAGATCTGTGGGGGTTTTACTGGGGGGTCTGAAGGCTGTCTGAAAGCCTGGAGGTGGGGAATGGAAGCTGGTGGGGTTTGAAGGAGGAGAGTAGGGATTCCAACTGGCTCTGTGCAGAGGGATCTGTGTGCCGAAGGGGTTACTGTGGTGTGTCTGTGATGGTGCTGCACTGGGGCCGTCCACCTCTGTGAGGGCCTGAAGAGATTTTAGCCAATGTGGAGGATTGTCATCTTGAAGGGTGTCTAAACTGTTTCCTGTGGAAGCTGGGATACCTATGAAAAGAAGAAAAAAAACAGGGATACAAGCAAGTCAGAGCAGAAGCAATAAGCTGAGCATGAAGGAGGTCAATTTGACCTAACAAACAGCAACAGTGAGAAAACATGATTAGTTTGTACAGCAAATGCATTTTACATTATTATATATAATTACCCTGCCCGCAAAACATTTAACATTAAATCCAGACAGGAAAAAGTTCCCCCTCAGAGCACCTCATAACCACACATTTTTCTATCAAACATCCTTTGCAAGAGCTGCATCCCTGTTGACGTGACCTTACCACACCAAACTATCAGTACGCTGCAGGCTTCACCTCCTAATCTGCCTGCCTGAATCATGCTTCAGCCTCTCTAACAGGGAAACACAACCAGACAGCCTTATAAAAGAGAGCTTTATAAACAAGTGGAGTATGTCCCTTTTTAAATAACAAAGTCCAGTGAATGCCTTCAGTGCCTCAGGACCAGCGGCGCACATACCGGACATGCCACTCAACAGAAGGGACACCTACAGATTGACCCTATAGATAAGTGTTGATCCACCTGACTGCCTGCAAAGGTCCCGGGCATGCATTGCAAAGTTATACCTAGCAGTTCCACAAAAATTCCTGGACCCTTGAGGTTTTGTGGATGGAAGCTGGAAGAGACCACCGCATACTGACTTGTTCTTTTTTCCAGATGTTAAATCAGTTTGTGCCAAATACCCATTTGATGGTTTGCCAGCGGAGCTGAAGGAGTGAGAAACGGTTACCTGTGATGATTGCGGGGTCCATCCAGCTGCCAGGGCTGTCCCAATTCAGGCTGTCGGTGGTGGCAGTGTTGGACGTTGGTACACTGTGGTTGGCGTTGGAGGGGGAAGAAGCATTGGGCAGTCCACCAAAGTTGATGTTAATGTTCGGTAGAAGTGCCCTTAGCCCGTCCTGCCATTCCTTCATATTTAAACTCTCTACAGAACTGCTGTTGTCTGGGAGATTTACCAACAAAAAAAAATGAAAGATAAAAAAATAAAAAGCTGAAGTTAGAAACAGATGTCCTTCTTTGGTGGGGTATGGGATTTTCATTTTACTTTTTATGCTAAGCATGTAATACTTCCCCTGTCCAAAAACTAGGGTCAATGCTTGTGGGATTGATGAATTATTCAGAGGGGCTGGCAGGTTTTAAACCAGGTATAAGGGAGTGGGAGAAAGATTTAACTCCTCCCCCAGTTCGTACTTCCCCCTTTCTCTTTTTTTTTTTCAGGTCAGAGACTCAAATTATCAAGGCCACAGTGGTTCTCCCTCTATTACTAATAGGGGAAAATCTACCAGATCCTCTATGAGGATACTTCTCGTTGCAAGCTAGACAACCCAATTTGGCTGCTTCATTAACAGGCAGCAGGCTTGAAAGGGTTGTTTTCTTTGAAGTGTATCAAAATGAAGAAAGGCTAGGTAGGGCTTTGCAATAGAAACCGAACATGAGGAACCAGGGAAGTGGAGGAATATCACAGAAGTTTTTTGTTTTGTTACAGCTTGCTCATTCACAGCCCTACAGATGTTCTTCCGAAGGAAATGGTAATTAGGTTCTCATGAAGTCGGAGGGAGTGCAATTTCCTCTTGCAGTTGAAGAACAGTAGTGAAAATTCTTTAGAGACCTTCAGGAATAAGTCCCAACACAGCAACAGCCTCAAAACTTTGGGAGGCAAACCAGCTGGACACCAAAACAGACAAGTCTCAACTATTCGCATGGATGCTTCAGGGCATGCAGTGAAATAGGACAACAGGATAACACGGCTATTAGCGCTACAGCAAGTGATCCCTAAACACAGATGTTAAACCATTCTACCTAGAACAGACCACCAGGTTCTAAGATCCATCTCTTTTAGGTATATTAAAGCAAAACAAACCAGGCAAGAGCATCCCAGTATTTATCAGCCAATACAGAAAGTGACTTAATTAACTTGTAGTCAGATACATTTTAAAAGAAAGTGCTGGGCAGTACATCGGCAGCACACTCTCCTTAACAAAATCCTAAAATATAGTTTTATTTTAACTATCTCTGCCTGTCCAAATTGAAGAAATGACCTTGATGTCAATAAGAAGTCTTACAGTGAGTTACTTGCACAATGTTGTTACTTCATCAACGACAGAAGAGACTTAGGCCTTCATGAAAAACTAGAGGATATCACTAACTTGCAACTCTATGTTGGGGGGTGAAGAAAGTTTCACTTGCTATGAAAACCTCCCTTGGCAATTTCTGCAAAGCTGAATGCTCAGAAAAAACTGATGTTTTGAGCAACTACCTTTTTGTAACTAGAGGGGATGAGAAGCAAGTTCTTGAAAGCCTCTGCTTTCATGTAGAACTCTCCTTCCCCAGGCCAGATAATTTTTAGAGTAAGATTTATATAAGATTCTGCTTCTGTACAGAATTGCAGCAAGCAACTTAAATCACTGATCACAGCTCAGTCATACCCCAGTCCATGTAACCCACTGAACTTCAAAACAAATTACTACGCAAATCTGCTATATCCACTTTGCCTGTGATGATTGTTGGAGCAATGCATTCATTTCTAACCCTATGCATACCTAATGCAGTTGTTTTAGTGCAAGCATCCAACCTTCAAGCATAAATGTCCCCACATAGCAAGCAGGACAGCAGCTGACAAACACCTAGAACACCTATGGCCAGACTGATACTGTGCAGGGAGCCTAGACAAGGATAACAGCACAAATGCTGCCAGCATACTAAAGTCATGTTCTGTGCCTGGGCAAGTTTGCAGAATACATCTGACCACAGACTTTGGAAGGTTTACAGCTGGCTGCTGTCATCGCCATGCACTGACTGAAGCTGGGGAATCACTCTTCATCAGAGGTTACAGGATGAAGTACCTCCGTGGGGGAAACAGACAATTCCTAAGCATTCCCATAAACAAACAAGAGACGGATCAAAACTCAGGTAGTGGAAATAAACCCCAAAGCCTGCCTATTACAACATGCACCATGATATATCTAAAGATAAAATTTTGAAGTGCTACAGGAGAAAAAGTAGCAGTGACAGAACTGCAACTCTGCCTCAAGCAAGTAACTTAGGATCAGATTTTTAGTAGCACTTTAGCACACAGACACAATCAAGTGGCCAGACTTAAGTGTGACTATCCACACACTGTGTGCAGCAACGTGCTCATGGGGCATACAAGGCACTTACGGTGAAAAAAACCACCAGTCTTATCAGCAATTTGTTCTGGGTTCATGCAGCACTTATCCATAGTGCATACAACTGGTTTGACTCCTACATTCATTTCTCCCACTGTGAATCAAGTATATACTTCCGGTTCCCTCCAGAGCTCCCACTGTCTTCTTTGCAATACTAATGCACACAATAAACAGTTTTAGAGTTTGGTGCAGTATATTTTTTCATTCAAACCTATGCTCCTAGGGTTAAAAAAAAAATAATCAAAATTTCAAAAAGCATTAGCCAGAATTATCCTCAATAGGTATCCGCTCACAGCCCTCCTGGTACATCCATAAGCCTATTTGAGACATTTCTTAATTCATGTTTTAGAACAGAAGTAGCCAGCTCATGATCACAGAAATAACTGCAACAGATTCTGCATGGTACACCCTTAAGTTTCTACTTTATTTTCTCACAGCTGCTTCCAACAGCTTGTGCAAATAAATACATTTCAGTTTAATTACTTGTTTCTGCAAAACGCATACACAAGATGCTTATTAGAAGCATGCATTAGTGAGCATACTCACTGCAATACCTGTGAGCTCTGCAAGATCATAGTGATCTTAATCATGGACATTACTAACCACTAATATGCCCTCCTCAAAGTTCATGGGCAAGTAAATAAACATGTGGTAAACTACACACCTGCGAAACATCATTGAGGAAGTCTAAGAAAGACAAAGCCAGCAACATTTCCCAAGGAATGGAACAAGAAAAAAAATCTAGTAGGACATTAGGCCACCTGGGGCTAAGAAAATACATGTATTTTTGTCATGTTATTCTCCATTTAAAAATAGACATAATACAGCATACGTAAGAGTCCAGAAAGATAACAAGCAGTTTTGATACAAGATTTTCATGGACACAGAAAAGGCTGGCATTGTTCGGTGAGGAGACATTAATCTGTGTGACAGGCATGGTGCACCACTGCTGTGTACCCTCACATAGAACAAAAGAAAGTTAGAAGAAACTGAGGAAGAATGTCTTTATCTCAACTGTCAGTACAAAATTCAGCTGGAGCCACAGACATCCATGGTTTTTTTGCTAGCAATAAGGAAGTTACTTATTAAAGTCTTGTGCTCCTGGGTACAAAAGTGACAAACCAGAAAATTCCCACAGATTTATCATCTTTCCCAGCAGCTGGGTTTGCAGGGCTGAAAGGCAAGCTCTGATAAAAACACTGCCCTCTAGCACCAAAGGAAAAGCAAGAAAAATATTACTCGGGTGTCTCTAACAGGGTTTTCCAGCTTGGCTAACAAATGCACATGGTAAAGAAACAAATGGCCTCAAACATGACCAAAGTTCACAGCTTTGTCAGACTCCCAGCCCCTAAGCTGCAATTAAATTATTCTTGTAATATGGGATCTGGTAAGGAATTAAAATGCATTAAGGTGTTAAAGTAGATGGGATCAGTGGAGAACGCAAGGCTTTATGACATTCCCTGCATTGCCCTTTGAAGCCTCAGTTACTGCTGTGATAGGTAAAACACCCAATTAGAAAAACTCCCGATGCAACCCCAAGTACGTGAGCCATCTCCAGGCACCACATACCTGTACCCAAACCAAACAATTAAATGAGCATGTCTTTGCTGGAGTCTGACAAGTTTTAAACAAGAGCTTAAGTGAAAATACAAGTCCACCCCAGAGTCAAGGGTTAGCTCCACCATCTAAAGAAAACAAGTATCTTCAGAAGACCACAGAATGGTCTGGGTTAGATGAGGCCTTTAAAGGTCATCTCATCCAGCTCCCCTGCCATGTTTAGGGACATCTTCCACTAGATCAGGCTGTTCGGAACCCTATCCCATCCAGCCCTGAACACTTCAAAGGCCAGGACAAGGAGAACCAAACTCAAACTCATACACACCACCCCCTCCTTCCCTCAGCTAGATTATCTTTTCTGTTAATTAAAATTATACTTCCCCATGAAGCCAGTCCTGTAGTTAAAAAAGATCTATTAAAAGGGCATTTGCTTATTATCTTTCCCTAATTCTAAATTTAATTGGTTAAAGGGAGTAATTTTTAGAGTAGCTAAAAGACTTCTCTGTTGGATGCCGTAACACAGGGGCGTGAGAACCAATACACCACTGTCTCCCTCTCAAGAAGTGGAAATACTGTCTCCTTCCACAGACTCATCCTACTTTAAAGCAGCATGCCCACAGACAGTAGGAAAACACAGAAGAAAACAAGTTAAAACCCAGTTGACTTCAGTGAGAAGATTTTACACACCAAGATAAATCGGAGATTTCTTTCCCCATGCCCCAGCTCTGTCTCTGAGAGGAGAGAATAATCTGATGAAGCATCACCGAAAGCACCACTACCCACATGAAAAATATGCCTGAATACACATCCCGTTCTCCAGTCTTTCCTTGCTGTGCATTTCATAATCCTCTCTGGTCTAGCAGAAATTTGTGTTTACAGAGGTGAACAGATCCCACAGGTCCAGCACTGAACTTTTTCATGTGTCTGAGGCAGTATGCCAATATGAAATACTTGTATGTAAAATTTTCGAAGCCAACCACTATCTTAAAGTGAGCAAAAGGAAGGGGAAAAAACTTTATCACAAACTTGCCCACCCAATTTAAATTAAAAAAATACTTAAAGTTAGCTCAAAATGGAATATGATTGAGAAGCCTGAACATTCACATGTATAAAACCTGGTTATTTAGTGAATTTTTAAATAAAATCATCATCCAGTCATGACATCCTACCAGTCTGGCAGTGTTACTTCAGTACCTGTAACACCTTAACATCATTCCTTCAAATCAGGAGTGGTTTTTTTCTGGTGGAGAGACAGCAGAGAAGATGATGGCCAAGCAAGAAACACTGTTCTGCTGTACACACTAAATACCCTAGAAGATGTCTGCACTAGTGTCAGCTGTTCTGACACAGGCTGTTCCCTGACTTCATAAATTCTGACAAATGCAAACCCAGAAGCGTTTCAGATTTGGCTGCACTATATTTGTGATTTTGATGCACTTGACCTTTTACACTGAGGGTAATGGGACAGCATGTCTTACAGTTTACTTGATGGAAGACAAGCACAGTAAAACAAATGCCCTGCAAAGACTAGACCATTTCAAATTATTGCCCCAATTCTGATACAAGTCTATGGTCAAAACCATATTAAAATTCATGCAGTACACACTTAAACAAATACAACTAATAGCAAAGATCGCAAGACCACCTCATTAAGCGTAAACCAAGCGTATTTCTTTGCCCTGCCAAAATTATATTCCAAGCTATTACAAGAGCCTGTTTTTGTACTAATTGTGTAAAATCCTTAAATACCTTTATGCCAAGAGTCCTAAATATCCTAGTTCCACAGAAAAACAAGCAGTCCTGCAAATGTAGGTTGCAATTATTTATTTCTTTAAGAACCTACCAGTATGCCATGTGTGTGACAAAGGCACAAAAGAGCACTACAGAAAAGCTTCAAATAAGCAAAAGAAATTCAGAGGAAAATCAACATGTGAAATAAAAATAAACTCAATTATCAGCATCATGTACCTGACCGCACAGACTGAAGAGGCTACCAAGGAGTATTCTGTAATAGACTGCCTATTGCAATGACCTGCTTGTAAGAAGGCCTGTGTGAAATCTTCAAAGACACTGTACAGTAACAGTTTTGAAGCCTTGGTAAGACAATCAGGATGCCGAAGTTCAGCTGGGGAGGGGGAAAAGGGGGGGGGGGGGGGGGAATGAGGGGGGGGGGAAGAGGGGAAAAGACTAATAGAAGGAGTTCACCAGCAGTCTTTCAACAGGATTAGAAACAAATGGGGCCACCAGAAAAACATAACCTTTGCAGTGACATCTGTGAGACTTCACTGATTCTGTGTGCTTGTAATTTCTAGGAATCCCACAATGCTTAAACCAAATGATGGAGTTTCACCCATTCACAGAGGCCTGAGAATGTCACTGGCAGATTAAAGAAAACTGAATCTATCTTCATTTAAACAGCATAAATAGCAGGGCTGCCCATCAGGAATACAAATAACCACTTTGTATTAGGGAGATATCAAGTGACAGAAGCACTGGCAGATAAAGCTGCTTGCAGGGAACATTTAAAAGCCTTACTAACATTTCTGACACGCAGGAAGCAACTTGGCAATCGATGAAAACAGCTTTCTAAGTGTCATACCACAATGTGGATTTCACATGGAAGACTTACAGTTTTCAGCTCTAAGAGCTGGTGAAACAAGAGGTGTACATACATATATTCACATGTGTATGTACAACCACACACCTACAAAATTGTTAGTCAAGAGACACACGTCTCCCCTCAGCTTAAAACAGTGCACATAAAGCAGCTTTTATCTTGATTCCATATTGATTTCCATTGTCAGATTGCTCAATTTGAAAGACAGCCATGTAAACAAAAAAGCACTATTTTTAATTCAAAATAAAAGAAGTGCAATGTAACATGCCAGTAAGCCAAATTAGCAAGTAGAAGAGGAATATACTGAATTCTAAAGTATACACTTCAAAGGGAAAGTAATTTTTTCTCAATCATTTTCCTTTTTGCTGATGATCTGAAAGCATAACTTTTAAGCTGTCTGTGACTAAGTGTAAAGAGTCCAAAAATTTAGATTCTTTCCAGGGGAAATCCCTTCTACAACATCAGTGAGGGGATATCTCGTCTTAAGATATTCAACAGGAAGATTCATATTTGCTTATATGTACAGTATCAGGATTTTAGTAGGCTTGAGAAAAGCAATTTTACATTAAGTATTCCAGAGAGTTCTTGTGATTTACTCATACTTACCATGACTCATGAGACCAAATCTAATACATAGTTATAGCATCCAGCCACCCAATTTTAAGCTCTAAATAAACTTAAAATTGAGACTCCAACTTGCTTTGAAAAACATGCTTGACTTCATATCCAGTGTTTCCGCAGTATCCCACTTTTTATTACTGACTTTTTAATCATTTATTGCTAAAAACGCATAGTGGTCAATTGCAGGACTTCAATCTAGTTGGGGCTCACTGTCCTGCATACAAAAAAGACAATATATTCTGTAATGATTCCACCTTAGTCAATAGCCTCTTTTTCGTGTGAGCTAGCAAGATGCTTTTCATCCAAGCAAAAAAAAAAGCACCCCATAAGAAAAAAGCCAGCTCTTACCACTGATAATCTTCAGTATTAACATAAACCTAAACTGAACATACAAAGATTTAAGATACTGAAACCTACAGACAGAACAGTTTGATTAAAAAGCTTAGAAAAAACATGCATTTCTATTAATCTGAGAAAAAATGTTCATTTAACCCATGTATACCTGCTGCTTACCCTCAGATCCTGCACCATGATTTAACATCACCAGGATGCCCTGTGTCCTGGGTTCTGTAGTAGCAGTAGGAGAAAAATGACTGCTACTGCTGAACCCAGGACACCCTGTCTGTCAACAAAAACCAGTACTTTGACCTGACGTGAAAATCCTGGGTGTACAAGTGTACTTGTGGGTATATTTATAGATATATGCATGAATAAGAATAAAATACATGGAATTTGCCCTGTGGCAAATGCAATAACTAGAATTGGGGGGGAATCAGATCCTCAAGCTGTATAGATCATTAGCAAAAGCTTTTCTAGTTATGAAGGTTCTAGATTCCAAGAGTCGCCAAAACCAACTCTCCAATCCAAGCTGTAAGACCAGCATTAGCACAGCAAATGCATACTCTGAGAAATGCTAAATTATTTTTTCCAGAGCTGTAACAAACAATTAAGGCTAATGTACATTTGTAGATACTTCAATCATTCTGTGGAAAGATTAGATAGAGCTGAGAAGAAAAACCTTCCATGATATGAAATTAATTCTGATTACTAAATACTGTCTTCCAGTAGAGGTGACCTACTTTTTAAATACATGAGGTTTTTAAAGTAGTTCCTTTGGGAACAAGCTAAAGTTCTAATGAGGTTGTGATGTAGAAGGAACCAAGAGACAGCAAAGCATTTCTTTATTCCCCCCCCCCCACCTTCTCAAATGTGATTTGGTATTGCTGAAGGAGGAACACTTTTTGTAAAGCTGCTTTTTCAATTGCTGCTATCCCTTCAGGATATTTCATTTACACTCCTCCCCAGTACAATTTCTAAAAAGACTGTTTGCCCTTTCTCAATGATTCTTCAAGTTGGTGCATTTCAAAATATGTTTCTGCAGAAAGCAGATGAACTGTCTGTGCTTTCTGCTACAAGTTCACCAGTCATAATTGGTATTTTGTGAGATGGACTTGACTTAGAAGGAACTGAGGTTTCAGATCCGTGCCCAAGGCACAGCCTCTTGTCAAACACTGCCACTAACAGGTGGCACTGCCAAGTATACTAATTTCCAGGCTTACAAGGAAAAATGCCAGGTTTTTAAAATCACTAAGACAATTACATCTTTTAACTCATGCTGGTGGTTTACTGTGCATTTTGAAGTGCCAGTCTGTAGTTTAGAAAAGCACTGAATAGAACACAGCACCCTTAAACTGAGCATCTGCTACTGGAGGAGACACATACTACATCAGCCAACAGAGCTGCCTTTTAACACCACTGCAGAGCAGTCCCAAGATCTTACAGGTTATCTGTGAAACAAAACAGCTTTTTCTAACTTTTGGTGAACCAGCCCTAAAGAGGAAGGAAAACTTCTTGTTCTGAAAGGAATAAATACAGTCTTCCATCCCTAAAACACAAAGGTCCAGTATCTAGTGCAGCTGAAGCTCATTTGACGACACTACTACGGACACACACAGTCAAGGAATTTGATGTGAAATACCTCCTGTATACTTGTTTCCCCCATTTCTGGGAGTTACCCAAAAAATTGTCAGGACTGATGGTCCAGAATGCAAATTAGGTCAGCCACTCAGGCCACCTATGTCAGCGAACAACGCGTTTATTTCAAGTCTAGCAGTGTTAAAGTGATTAGTCATTCCTCTGATGTACTGCAGCCAAAAAAGCAGATTTTCCCCCCACCTTTTTCTTTGCATTTTTATCACATTTTCATCTTCCAAAATAAAATTACACATTTTAAAACAGGCATCTTACTACTCAAAAAGGATGCCTATTTTTCACTGCCATGCCTAGTCTTACAATCAAGGATTAAGAAATACTTAAGACCTTAAAACCAAGCTCCTGGAGATGAGGCACACATACTTATATGTCAAGCTTTATTTTAAACAGTATTTCCTATATAATAACAAGAAAAAAAATCCACAGCTTTTACAAGCAATTGCAACATTAACACTGAAAAGGCACTAGGAGGGGAGGGTGGGTATGTGAGGTGAGATGTTGGAACAAATGAAGAAGCAGCAGGACTTAAAAGTACAGGTGCTCTGGATGAAGTTCTCCCAGAGACTGTGACAAGATTATGCTAAGGAAGGGAGGTCTTAGTAGGAAATGTAACTAGTATATGGGAGTTAAGGGATAAGACACCAGAGGTACAACAAGGAACATCCATAGCAGATTTCAAACAGTGTGATTTCAATCTTGACACTGATTTAGTACTTGAGATTAATCCAAAATGCTGCTTACTTCATTTGAAACCTGGCAGCACCTAGGTGCATTAAAAAAACACCTCCAGAGCAACGGAAGCAAGCAAGCCAATAGTTCATTTTCAAATCAAATTTGTTCCATATTGTGCTTCTCTTCTCCAGTGAAACAAAATTAGTTATGATGGGAAATAAATGGAAAATTCATTTTGTGTGTGGGGGATACACACAGACACAAAGCACCTCCTAGAGAAGGGTTGTGGAGGCCCAAGAACCTCCATGGAAAGAAATGGGACGGACTGGGTGAAAGGACTGCTAAGAACAAAATGATCAGTGGCAAAAACTGCACTAGGAACAGTTATTTTTGCTGAGGAAAACAGGATACACAGGGTCTACGCAAGGGTCAGTAAAAGCAACACTGGTTAACAGCTGAGGGTTGTTTACAAACAATTCTTTTTATTTTACCATTTCAAATCAGTGTTCAGGCCTTTATTTTCAAATGAGGAATGACCTTGATAATCAGGGTAACACATCCACTACTGAGAGGAGCTGCTCTGCACTGTGGAAAGATACAAGCCTTTGGAGGTGACACACACAGCACCTCCAACTAATAGTTGTTATCAGCCAAGATTTTCACCAGACTTTGTATTTTTAATACTTATACCTAATCAGAGAATGCCTTCAGCTATGGGAAGCCACAGATCTAACCAACGGCACAGAAAATATGACATTCAGCTGCCATGCTTTCTGCCCAGCTGCTGTCAGAAAGCCAAACATCTAAAATGACTAACAGGGATTAAGAGAGAAAGTTAATGGACTAATGCATCTCTTAATTGTTAAAGTAAGGCCATCAGTACTTAAAACCTGTGTCAAACCTTCCACATATTGTTAGGTCAAGAGAAAAAGTGTAGCAAAACGTTCTTTCAACCACTGCATCCATATAAAGGGATGTGAGGCAAAACTGTTTAAGTCACACTGGCAGTTGCTAGGGCATGGGATTAAATGCGTTTTGTACACAGCATCTGAAGTTTTAAATTTTACAGCATGCTGAATTCAACAGCCATACCACATGGGCTCTTTCAAAAAGGCAAAGTAGAAGAAACAGAACTCCTCTCCAAACCGCATACCAAATTATTATCTTGAGACCACAGAAGAGTGTCAGCTGCAAATTCAATTTTTCTTGTCCATGACTATATAAAACCAGCCATGTTTTCCTTTGCTCAGGAGACAGAATCAACTATTAAGAATCAACCCAGAGAGAGGAGACAAAGTCAAAAGAACAAAGGTCAAATAAGAAGTGTGCGCCCCAAATGGAAATGTGGTTATGTTTTGAGAACAGAGCATGTCAACACTAATTCTGGTATCCCACCCTTCTCTGTGGTCTGAATAAAATCTTTTAAACAATACGATAATAGACAACATATAGGGACCTTCCCTTCTTTTACTAAAAAGTTATCCAAAAGGTAGCATTAAGCAAGAAAAGATTTGATGTTCAAGACAAATTTAATAGCTGGGGGCACAGAGGCCAGAAAGTAAAAAGCCAGACAAGATATAACACCGTAAGTTGTTCCGATATGGAAGAGCTCAGGACTTAAAATAAGCAGTAAGGCTGTGGACCTTCTTAATACAACCTCCACTGCTTTGCCCTCCCTGCTACCTGCTGTTGCTTCACAACCTAAATGCAGGCAAGACTTAAAAATGTGCATGCTAATGGGAGTCTTGATAAGGAATGCAACACCACTATCACAAAGACTGTTGGATGGCACTCAAAAGTTAATACAATTGTAAACTTAAAGATGAGATTGAGACAATAAATAGGTACACATAATTCCATCAATTAGGCTGTGCATATTCAAGAGATGTAAGCCACAATATCAAAAGATCAAGAGAACAGAATTTTGATTTGTCAATTATATTCGACTATGAAGACTTAGGACATTCAAGCCTCCTGTTTTGAAGTTTCAAGAACAGTCCCAATCTGAACAGGGTTTAATTCTTTGTACTTCCTATCTGTCTCTGCGTCCATTTGACTATATCCTTTCATAGTTCTAATATATGCATGGTATACGTAAATTGCCTGTGTTCCAGAAGCATTTGGACAATGCTCTGAGAGGTATGGTTTAATTTTTAGGCTGCCTTGTGTGAAGTCACAAGTTGGGCTCAATCTTTTTGGATCTCTTCCAGCTCAAGTGGTTTCAATGACTTACGTGGGTAAAATAGACACACAATATTGTATAACATTACTCTTGTAAGAGTTCAAATTTCAAACCATCCCATTATTGAACTAAGTTCTTACAATTATTTTTTTCCTCAATTGGAATTATGTTCAGGTTATTTAAGAGATTAATAAATGAAGTAACAGCAAGTTTCAAAATGTCAAGTACTTCACCTTGCACAGAACTGATGGGAAAGGCAAATTAACCATTTACAGCTTCTTCTCATACCTTTAACTGTGTGAATTTGTTCTTAATAAATCAAACTATATATTTCTATTTTTCCATTACTAATACGCATGTATATAATTTAATAAGCATATACCTCAAAACACACTATTAAACTTGTACCTACTTTATGATCCAATACTATACCTATTATTTCAGAACACACCACTGGGTAGTAGGGTAGCAAAGATGACAGCATGTTAGCTATCAAATTACAAAGAGTTTCCTCTTATCCTAAAGTAACATAAAAATAAAGGCATGTACCCACCCACACTTCTGTCAGTGGATCTTTCCTATCTGCAGAATAAAGGATAGGCAACATCCTTTTTTCTTAGGATAGCTTGCACACAAGCTAGGGTTAAGACTGCTTTTAGCAACACTCATGCTGTCCATGAATAAGCTGCTGAACTCTTCTCCTAAAGCACAGTTACACAGTTACAATTACACAGCAAATCATCTAATCCATCCCACACCAGAGAACAGCAACAAGCCTAAATTGTCCCTTACAATGGGAACAAGTAACATCTGCTATAGTTCACAAAACGCTAGTTTGAGAATCAGTCAATCAAAAAGTTCATTTAAATATGGACTGGGGACAAATGTATGCCTGATGAATGTGACACATTTCAAGTATATGCATAATAAAATTATTAAGTCAATCATGTGTCATTGTGTTATTTCACTGGTAACTGCTGAATGAGTTTAATAAGTACTACTTACTCTGAGAAATAGGATACCAAATTCCACATAAATTATTCTTAAACAAGAGCTTTACAAAACTAAAATATAGTATATAGGTAGAGCTTGTGTCCATTTAAATCTGGTACATGCCACAAAACAACCCTACCTCAAACTGTGGGGTTATGAAAATCACACAGCTTTGATTCTCGACGAAAAGGTAGCTTTAGAACATTATATTTAACATGTCACACATGAGCATTTTAAATTCATGTGAATATTAATGCCTACCTAAAGTCAATGCAGCAGTTTAAAAGATGTAATTTTCTTCATACAAGCTTCCAAGCCACAAATACACTTTGTGAAATCAACTAAAACTGGATTTAGAAAGCCTAAAAAGTAGTATAATAGCTTCGTATGAAGTATATAGGTCTGCTTAATTTCACATAAATGAAGTAGAGAAGTTTAAAACGATTGCTTAAGTAGAGTGAGAAAATGCATAGAATAAATTAATGTTGTTTTGAATAAATAGTCCACTATTATCCAGTTTAGGAATTTATAGATCTGCAAAAAATTGTGATCAAAGACCCTAAAACATTCAACTTCAATAGCAGTTGAGGGTCTCTGCTAGAAGACAGAATGTGAAGTTTCACCTGCACTAGGTTTCTTTCACTGCTACATACAGAACAACCGAGTTGATGACAGTTTTTGAAATACCCTAATACAGACTAACAAAAGAGCTAACAAAAAGGAGCTTCACGTATACTACAGCTAATCTCTCTCTATTGCTAAACGGCTATTGTGATATGCACTGCCTTTCTAGCAGGTCAGGTAGAGTCTGTTATAAATCAGTGTAATAATGTCCTATCAACATGATTTCTCTGTACTTGTACACTACTCTCCTCCCAAAACCCCACCAGACAGCTGAATCTGTAAATCAACTGACGAAACCAGGAAAATTCTGTAATTATATACCAGCTACTGATAGATTAAAAACAAGCATAAAGAACAGGAAATATTCTTAAAAAAACACAACACAACATAAAATGAATTAATCGAGACACCTGTACACTAGATATGGATTTGAAAAGACAGAATAATCAATAAATTGGAAGCTATTTAAGTCAGCACACAAAGATTTTTGAGAACATCTCCTGACTTTGAAATTAGCTGTACTTCTGAAGCACTTAGATCACTAAAGAAAACCGTAAGTACTAAATACCATGCAAGTAATACAAATCCACAGTCCAGCAAACAAAACCAGAACTGATTTCTGACAAGAAGATATATCAAGCTGACATGTAGATCAGCTGACAAGCATTTGCACTGCAGCAACTGCTACTATCTGATTGTCAACCAGGCAACTAGCTATGTTTTCTATAACAGGATATTAAGACCAACTCAAAGGAACTTTCCATAGAGACTACAG
Source organism: Neopsephotus bourkii (assembly GCF_033783945.1). Lineage (NCBI taxonomy): Eukaryota > Metazoa > Chordata > Aves > Psittaciformes > Psittacidae > Neopsephotus > Neopsephotus bourkii. The sequence goes on along the minus strand of NW_026900624.1, from coordinate 1,531,958 downwards.
CTGATGTTTATTTTCTGGTTTTAGTACTGCATCTGCCAAAAATATTCTGAGATTAATTGGTTTGAGCAGTTGCATACAAAAAAAAAAGCATATACTTAAATATCAACTCTTTTGCCTTAAAACATAGGAGAAGCCATACACCAAGGACCTACGACTCCTCCACAAACACACACTCACTTTCAAACGGCCAAAGACAATTAATGGAATTTAAAGCATATTTTGCAAACCTAGAATCAACCTTTACTACAAACACTACCTTCTGTTGATCTTTTTCAACACAAAAGGATATTTCTGCTCCCCATAGCCCAGAAGATCATTTTGTTACTGGCCCCTCAAACTAGCAATTTTTAGAACTGGGTCGGAAAGTTGAAACTTGATGTTTTGCAATGCTGGAAGTTGTATATGGTTTAGGGCTAAGCAAGCAATAACTTGCAGTGTTACAGATGGTGCATTTTTGATTCCACATCATAAATAATTAATTTTCCTTTAATTTTGTTTCCTTTTCCTCCAGTGTAACTGTTATCAGTCATTTTAGCCTAAAAACTTTGCCACTGCCAGTATAAAGAATTCTGAGCTACATGCATTTGTAGTCTGGACCAAATGTTTATGCTATGCGTAAGCCTAAGGATCCTACAGCAGTACTGTGCCTACAACAAGCCTTCAAAGAGGATAAGTACAGGAAAGTAACAGCCAAAGTTAGCTCTTGTATTAGAGCATCGAAATAACACATAGAATCATAGAATAGTTAGGGTTGGAAAGGACTTTAAGATCATCAAGTTCCAACCCCCCTGCCATGGGCAGGGACACCTCACTCTAAACCGTATCACCCAAGGCCTCGTCCAACCTGGCCTTGAACACTGCCAGGGATGGAGCATTCACAACCTCCTGGGCAACCTATTCCAGTGCCTCACCACCCTAACAGGAAAGAATTTCCTCCTTATATCCAATCTAAACTTCCCCTGTTTAAGTTTTAACCCATTACCCCTTGTCCTATCACTACAGTCCCTAAAAAATACAGTGACTTTGTCTAGGTCATTTTCTTATAGTACAGCTAGTACTTCTCAAAACCCATTGAAGGAAAACTACACTGGCAACATCTCAAGAAGTAGTTCTCTCCATCTCAAGGCTACCAAGAGTTTGCAGAGACTTTCTACCTGCAGTTCATTATACATTTAATGCATTCTTTTTTCCCCACATGTTAAGAAAAGAGAAACCTGTTTTTGCCAGGCTAAATTGGAAGCATGGAAGGATTTCAAACTCCAGAAGTGAACTTTTAATCACAGTTATTGTTACAATTAGCTTTAAGTTGTAATGTTTGCCACAAGAGCCATCAATCCATTCAGTGCAGCCTGAACTGGCCTGACTGCACATTTATCCTCCTCCAGCACCACAGTCCTCACAATCAGGATGAATCCTCATACACACATTGCAAGCATCCATTCAGTGAAAGATTAGCATAATATTAAGACCGTCTGAAGTACAGAAATGAAGAGCACTGAATATTTTATTGTGCAGCCATTTGGTTATGCACAAGAGGGAACAACCCAGCCAAGACATCTGGCACAAAGTACCAGCATTACAGTTTTTTCGCACAGTTTCAAGAACTCTGGTCAGCACCTGCATATCAACATGGAAGTAACAATGCACTTCCAGGGCCTACTCTTAAAGAAAGCCAGTCTGGCAAGAACCAAAATACCAGTCTGCTTTGGCACAAAATTAAGAGGGCACACAATACTCCACCTTCCTTATAAAGCTCAATATTACAAGGCTAAATATCCAGATTATTATTTTTTTTTTTTAACGGAAAGGGTCTATTTAAAACAATATTCCTCCCTCAGTTCATAAACCTAGCACGATAGTCAAGAGATACCACTCTACCACTTGCAGCTGGCTATTCCCTTTTCCTGTCCTAGCTCAAAGAAGCTGAAAGCATTAAGTCATTTTCATGGCTGTCCCGATTCACCTACCTGATATAGGGATCCCTCCCAGACCTGTGCTGTGTTGTGGTGGGAGACTCAAGTCCAAGAAATTACTATTTGAGGTGGGATTTGCTGTGTGGTTCAAGTGCATGATGCTATTGCGTGGGAAGGCCATCCAAGGATAGCGAGCTGCTTGGCCTGGAAAACTGAAGGAGTTGTAAACTGCTCGATGCTGTTGAAACTGTGGGAACCTCTGTGGCATGACTGGAAAGGTGCTACTGAGAGAGTTGGCATTTGTGGGTGCAGCAGGATGCAGAAATCCAGAGCCTGGCCCTTTGGCAGTTGTAGTGTGTGGGGTAGGGTTCTGAAGAGATGTGGGGGAGAGGGAAGGTTGGTCTTGGACTGACAGTTCCTTCTCAATCAGGTCTGCTAAGGCTTTGCGGGTGATGTCAAAGGGGTCAAACCCTAAGTCGTCCTCTTGCTGTTTGGAGGAACCAAACCCAAAAGCTGCTTGCCAGTCTGTGGAGGATGATACTGGTATAGTTTCTGTCAGAGAAAAGAGGAACAGGAGTTAGAACAAGAATTAGTAACTACGCATACAAAAATTTCAGCCTCACTTATCTGAATCTAAGTTGCCAGTTATCTTTATATAATAGTTCTTTACATATTCCCCAAAGACACCTTATTCATCAGCTTAGAATGCCATTTTGACATCAAACTGTCAGATTTCTACTTAGGGTGAAATGGTAGAGCTAGAAATTAGTATTTTTGCTGCAGAATTGCTCTGTTCCTAAACTACAGAGAAGCCTTACCCAGCAAGTATTTTCAGCAATAGCACCAATTAGGAAGAGACATCACTTGCTTAGAATGTTCTTTACACACATATTACTTAATGGAAATGTGACCAAGTGAAGTTTAAATAAGGTAGCTATTCAGTTCAGTATTTTGTTTACAGTATTAATGGTGTGCTTCACCCCTGCTCTGCAAGAAAGGTGGAGTGATGCTCCTTCTCAAAAGGGTAACATCTGAGCAGTAGTTAAGAAAAAACAACAAAAAAACCACCCACCCCCCCCCCCCCCCACTGTCTCCCAATAAAAACCAACCAAATTCTTGAGCAGGTAAGAACTGACAAAACAGAAAGAACTATATCACAAGATATTATTAAATATTTTGAGGCAGTGTTGCAATAAGGGGTTACCAGAATTTCCCTGCATTTCAATTACTACTTCGTTTTATTATACTGTTTAAGTCTCTTATTCAGGTTCAGTGAAGGCTGGGTCTAGTTTCGTAGTATTTTTCCTCAAAACCGTGGTAAAGCAAGCTTATGAATACAAAGTATTATCACTCACAACATCAGCTCCCTCTGCTGGTAGGGAATCTGGCCTGCTGCCTCAAGTAGTTCAAAATAAGCTCAGCATGCTCTAAGAAATCTATGATTCTATTTTGTCTAAACCTCATGACAATAAATACGAGTTTCCAGACAGACAAAAACTTGTCCTTTGTATTCTTATTTAAATAGCAGCTATACGTTTTATATTAATTATGAAACAAACAATATCTCTACTACCTGGAAATTATCTCTCACTGCTAACTTAATCCTCATAAAATTGGTGTGTACACTACCTTAGCAGTAGATAATTTCCTTGTAATAAATACATTTACAAACAGGACTACAACATTCAGAAGTCAGAGAAACATTAAAACTAATCACTAAGTAAACCAACCATGTCCTAAAGTACCATTAACATTCTATTTGTTATTGATGTGCATTCTACTACTAATATTGTTTCATTTAATTTTCTAACAATTCCCTCAGATTTATAATTTGAGCACTTAATTACCAAGACTATATAAATACAACTAAAGATATGTTTCATTCATATGAAGTGATGTTTCATAGAAAACTACCTTTCAGTTGATGTAATTAATCAGATTTTTGTATTTTCTGAACGTATACAATCTCACTTCAGAAAGCAGAAGATTAGGCACCTTCAGACAACTATGCAGAATACTAAAGAAAATTCTGAATTCTACTGTGCAGCTTCTGATGTCAGAATTACAGATTATAACAAATTATTAAACCAACATATCATGACACCACATTTTCCTCACTCTCAGTAAAACCCTGTAACATTAAATATTAAGCATGCATATCACTTCCAATTATTTAGATAGGCACATGGCTGAAGGAAACTAAAATAAGCATTCTGAATACTTAGCCATGCAGCTGGAAAACTCTGTGAAGTTTCTTTTAGAAGTAACCCATACGCCAGTGCAATTCGTTTGTAGTTAAGAAACAAATTTTAATCATTCATGAAATGAAAAAAAACAGTATGGAGGAAGTCCTAGAATTTTTGGTTCTACATAGTTTTAGAAATAAGTTGCAAAAGCAAGCAATACCCAGCCATGTAACCTGTGTACAAACCTGATGTGAAGAGGCTCTGTGGTTCTGGTGCTGTGGGCCAGTCATTTGAAGTCTGTGGAGAGCTGGGGAATGGAGGAAGCCCACTAGGGATAGGGTTAGGGTGCCGAAAGTTGTCAGAGAAGAGTGACTGTGATTCTGTTACAGCCCCTTCAAAAGGGGACCGTGCACTGTGATTAGATGAACTGATGGGTATGACTGGATTGGGTTTTGTTAAACCAGGCGGTGGTGAAGGTGTATCACTATTTGTTATCTACAGGCAAGAGAGAAGAGAAACAATTAGGATATGAGTGCTTATATATAAAATATTCTTCACTAATACAGTTGAAATATTTCCTCAATCTGTAATTCAGTTAAGAGATAATCTATAACTCAGTACACGATCAAACATAAAAATTGACTTAGCAGTAGCATTTTTTACTTCTGTTTAAAATTATGATACACTTCAGAAAGTACTGGCTTCTACAACTACAAGTTGCACTAAGGCCTCAAACTTAATCCTTACTTTTACAGCATTTATCTTAATGTCTCACCTGCTGGGAGCTGTCACCATTTCCTATACTGAGTGAATCTGAAGGTTTGTCGATAGGGCTGCAAAAGTGGGAAGGGAAAAGAGACAATAAGACATTCAAGTATTTAATTTTAAAAATTAATATTTGCTTTTATAGTGGTAAAAAAGCCTTGAAACAAAAATGAAGTGAAATTAAATAGGAGGAATAAAGAAGGGAAAATGCCCACTTGAGACTTTTTTTAATATAATAAACATTTCAAACATTTGCCATATACTGGCACACTTCTTCCCACCACTCTCCACTCTGCTTGTTGACTGTCCTGTTAAGGAACAAAAGGAAAGTTTTAAACATGCTCATAGTATTGCTATGCCATTCAAAAAACCAAAACTCTTGTACTATGGCACTACTCCGTAACATTCAGTTCCATTTATGCTACTATGGGAAAGAAATTTGGGAACAAATTTGTTTTCCGAATACTTAAGTTGTCAGTTCCCATACAAGTCTTAAATAACTCTGGGGAAAGGTAAAAGATTAAATTAACTACTTAGTTCTGATGGCAAGTTAATCTTCCCTCCAGCCGTTGAGCTTTAACTAGCAGAAATTAGTTCCAAGGTAAGAAAACTGAGTTTTGAGATGACAAAGGGCAAAAAATGCAGGAAAGATATAGCATCGAAAATTCCCAACAAACTTAAAGAGAATAAAAGGTAAGACACAGCAGAAAACCACCTGAGAAAGCTATTAACTAGAAATGAACATGACTTGGCTGAAATGGCACATCTCAGGATTCAAGATTTTGACAGGCATCTGTGCATTGCCTTAATTATGCTAAATACCACAATAATGAGAAATATTAGTTCCAGTTCAGATTAAAATCTCTGCTTTACAACTTTAGGGTACTTTCATTTTTATCTACCCATAAGAGAAGATGCACAAGCATTGGGCTGCACAACCCAAAACACCAGTCCTACCAACAAGGACCAGAAGAATATGAATTTCAGTCCCATTTAGAAGCCAGAATGCAATACAAGTAAAATTACAGGCATGATGTATCAGCACAAATTATACACAGTTATTATTTTAACTGGGTGCAGACTTCAGATTCTAGCTAAACCTCGTTTTCAAACACCCCTTGCTGCTGCAAGGTTCAAATATGTATAGAGAATATCAAGGTCAAAAATTCATAAAGGTTGCTTCTCTCCATAAGTTTTCTCTCCATCCCAGAATAACTAGTCAAACCCAGCAGAGTTAATTCTTCTCCATTCTAAAGAAACTGTGTAAAAAGTAACCTGTCAATAAAACCCATTTTTGAGCAAAAGAACACTGAGTCAGAGTAGCAAAAGAGGTAACAGAAGCTGAAGTATTTACGATCATAAAAATCAGAGGAATGTACTTGTAAACAAACATTACTCCAGTACAGACTTAGAGCAGCATGAATACAGTTCTTCTACTTAGAACAAACTGCCCTGGGTTAGTAATTTCTTAATACCTATAACACAAGTATTTGCTGTAGACTCTTCACTACACAATCATTCTGATTGCCAAGCTGATATTCCAGCCAAATTCTTTTCTCAAAGCTGCTGATAGAAAAGTCACAATGCTGCAGTTTAAAAAGCTATATGTTAGACAACTTTTAATAACAATCTAAGTGCTGAAAAGGTTTACTATATTCGAACCTGACCAAGGAGCCTTTAATTGTAAGGCAGGCCTCCACTCCTCAGACATGAACACAATTCATTACCAGCTACAAAAATTTTACTTAAATTTGGTACATTCTTTTCATAAAAGATATGGAAGTTGCATGTTATTTCTGAGATGCAACTACAGAATCTCTGATCAAACCTCACTGAGGCAGCTATTAAGCCTAACAATAAGATACCACTTTGAACAGTACTCAGTGTTAATGCATTGGTTCAATATTGGCTACTTAATTGGTAACACCCACTATTATATAGGGTTTACCTTGTTTTTTTCCCATCCCACCTATGAATGAGCCCAATCGCTACTACCTAAGGGGGTCCATGACTAACAGCATGACTACAGACTATCATAGGACCCACAAGTGATGGTTATGATGGAAGAGGACATCAGTTCCATTCGAGGAGGGCACCAAAGAGGAAATAATATTGGTTAGCAATAAGGAAGTTGTTGCAAGCAGATGGATTACTTCCTCTGCACAAAAGCCTCAGACGAACCTTCTGCCCTGCTGCTCCTGTTACACAGTAATAATCAGGGAACCCTTTCCTCTGCAGTTGTTTCTGCAGCCCACCTCTGTAAAGAGGTGACAGACATCAGCCCTAACATTTAGCTTCCTTCTGTTGAAGCTTTTCCAAACAACAAGCCTCCTGATCTGTAGCAACTAGTGTGTTACTTTTGTGGAAGCTTCTGCACAGAAATTAAGGGCTTAGCTCTGGTTGGGACCATGAAGCTATATAAGCTGCTGATCCCCCAATTATTCAGTCCCCCTCAGCCTTTACCTGTACCACCCCTTATTAACCTCCTGTTAGGGTTCTCCTGTACAATCTGCCAATCAGTCTTTTTGACATGGGCTAGGCTAAGCCCAACTTGTTATGACCTGATCAGGATTTGAATCCAGTTCTCCAATCAGAGAGAGAGACTGGAGAATCATTCCCTCCACACCAATCAGTGAGAGAGAAAGCAAGCTATCTGAAGTATAAAAGGCAGCACAATTACCCGAAATCTGAGTATGCACCATCTGGAGTCATGTGTTCTGGGTCTGTGCCATTTTCTAATATAGGAGGCGTTTTCCTGTGTTCCATTGTTAAACCGTTGGCTGATTTACTTGAACTCTGTAATGATGGCCAGGCATCTTTGTTATTACTGTTGGGTCTGGAAAAAGGCAAGAGTAAAAAAAAAGAAAAAAAAAAAAAAAGAAAAAAAAAAAAAGAAGAGTTCAAGTTATGAAGAAAGTGTTTCTAAAAATTATAAGTACTGGGAAAAGGAATCCTTGTGCCAGAAAATCCATAAGAATAGATTTCTCTGGGTATCATTTCTCAGATTTTAAATGGTGATGACTTAAAAAAAGAATTACTGGGGTAGGGAGGGGAGAGAGAAAACTGGAGGAATTCTGTTTTCTTCACTGAACAGACAGCTGCTCTGCCAATGCTGAAGTCCAAACTTGTCCATTTGGGGGGGAGGAGGGGGAGGGGAGAACAAAACAAAAACCAAAAAACTCATCAGCTTTAAGTATCCAGACCTACTCACACCTCATTCAGAATTATTTGCTTTATCCCGTACATATTTAAGTTGTGCAAATCATGAACTAAATCACTCTTCAAGAAAACATTTTATATTCCAGGCACTATATAGCCTGGCCACAACAGATGAAGTTTGTGTTTTATACCTACACAAGAGTCCACAGCTTTATTTACAGACCATGAGACCAGTCAGACCAACACACTGTTCATTCAAGTTACTGTTCGCTTAACTGATAGTTTAAAGCCATAATTACTTTCCTTTTATAAAGCAAAATGAAATTTAATTTCAGAGTCCACATTAGATCTGAAGGAAGTTCAAGAATGAACTCAAAGCCCAAGTTTTTTTCTGAAAATAGTTACATTTTATACAAACTGAAATGAGCTGGAATATCATCTATAACTGAATGCATTCAAAGTCAGTGTCACCTAACCCTACAATCTTACTATGGCAGGTTTGCTTTTGTGTTCTCCACTTCTTTTATATTAATTTTTGCCTTCAGTTTTCTTCAGGATGCTGTTTTTAGTGTCCAAGTGCTTTCTGCATAAGGAAGAAGCCTTCAAAAATAGTTTTTAACACACATGTTCCTCCTGATGCTCCCCTTCATTCATATGTTCATTATATGTTTCAACATTTATTCTACATCTTTAGGACAATTTAGTAAGCTCACAGTCAGAATGCTGATTATAGCAACATGTTTCTTAATCCTGTTCAGATAAAATTGATATTACTAGTTACGCTCAAATCTCAGTATTTGTAAGTTGTGTTATTCTACCTCCATCTTCTCTCATATACCTATAAGGTATGTACACAGATGAGAGCCTTAACCTGATTTACAGATCCCATCTTTGCTTTGTACACATTTGAAATAAGTTAGAGATAGGAAGGTAATCAGATATTGAACACTAAATAATAAAAACATATGAGCCAGTCATTTAATATTGTCACCCTTATAAAAAATGAGCTGTAATCCAGATATAATAAGACTTTCAATCCATTAATAGATTTATTTTAAATATCAAGATTTATGTCCACTGCATTGCAAAGCCATCTCTATACTAAAAATAACTTTAAAATGCCAGTTATACATCAGCTTTGCACCCAAGAAGAAAGGTAAAGAAACTGTTTTATGCTTTGGAGTGGCTTTTTGTGCATATAGGCTTTTTTGATTCAGTTATGTTCAAAGCTGCATGCTATTTTCTAGAAGACCAGCCAGCGTTTAACAAGTGTTTTCCACCTGTAGCATAAGAAAGCATTCAGTTCAGTTTTTTAGGAAAAGGTCAGGAGAAGAAAAGGCATGGGGGGGGAAAGAAGAACAAAAAAAGGAGGAAAAATAGCTTGATCTGTTTTAATCGTGGAATATACATCTAATTGTATGAGAGGGCAGTCAGTCAGTATGACTATCAAGTGACAATAAAGAGATGAATACCCACATACACAAAGTGGCACTGGGGGATTTTAACCTCTGCTATCATCAGCAAGAAAAAAACCAAACCAACAAACAAAAAAAAAGGAGGTGCGAGGAGGACCTTGCAAATTAGAACAATTTTTAAAAAGCGTTTATGCACAGTTTAAAAATCTGTTTTCTATAACTGGATATTTATAACTAAACATCTACTATTTAGAACTCAACTTCTGTTCAATTCCAAAGTGAATGTACTCCAGAAACACAAGAACAACCAGAAAACTGTCAGAGGCTCTGACAAACTGCCAGAAATATTAATATTGTATCAATAAATCAGACAAAACCAAGATCCCAACTGGGTAGAAAGCTGTGAAGGCGAACAATACACATTCACCAGCTCACAAGCTACATTTTGTATTGATGAGACAGGACTTCAAGAAACATTTCAAAACCCCAGCTGCAAGAAGAAATTCACTTTGCAACCCAAAAGGTGGTGCCTAGCCATTAGCAAAAAACAGAGTCTGTCTTGTGATGATGCTGTTCAGCTGACAAGAGAAATTAACTCCAGACCACTTGTTGCCATTTTTCCCACAAGTGCCAAAGTGTCAGCACCGCGGACTGGCCAAGCTCCAATTCATAATTGCTTTCTGAAGGCTTAAAAGTTTGCTGTCCTTTCAGATAGAGCATTATTTCCTCATTGCTATAATTTGTTTTGCTGGGATGTAATTAAGTTTCAAATGAACATTATTTCAGACTTTTTAACATTAAATAATCAATACCCAAATGCAGAAAGTGGTGTATTGGCTCTACTCACTGCCCACTACTTTTCAAGTCAATATTGAACCAGTGACCCAAGAAATAAGAAGTGGCACAGTCCTTAAGAAAGATCCAACTGGAGGTCCCAACCACTTGCAGTCAAACAGCATTTGATACTTCCCTCCAGAAGTTTAAGAAAATAATCCCAGTATGCCAATTGGGATATCAGTTCTCAGAATTATATTCTGCTCATTCAAGATCCATTGACATTACTTTTGATTGCTTAAAGCACAGTGACACTGCTAAGTGGCAAATTATTGTCTGAAAAAAAATCAGTAGTGGATAAACTGGCACACAACACAAACCCTGATTACAAGGCCAAGGTGAGTGAAAAATGCAATCTAACTTTTACATTCCACTGTGCCCATCTCATTTTGAAAATCCTACAAAAAGGAGTGTAGGAAATTGTTAACACTATTACTTTATCTTAAACGATATTTGAGTGGATAATTCACATAAGGACTGATGACCACAGGCTTTCATTTATTTTTGTATGACTATTTACTCATATAGACAGAAATCTTTTCATAACATACTGAACAGGCTACTTCAACAGAATATTAACAAGCAGTAATGAGTGATATGCAATTACAACAGATAAATATGTAACTGAAGTTTGCTAGATGAAAGCAATGATTTTTTTTTTTATTCACAATTCTTACACAAAAGAAACTGATTTTACTTTCAGTTTCCAAGATCTTTATACCTAACGTAAGGACCGCACTATAAAGTATGATGTAAAAAACAATAAAACACATGTATCAAGACTCTAAGGTATCTCAGTTGTCAGTGTACAAGCCGACATCATGACATAATACCAGGAAAACTAGCACCTGGTCTTTAAAAGAATATTATGTGTTTATATTAATATAAACTACAAGGCCATCTTTCAGAGTAAGAATACCTTGTTCCCAACTACTGATCTAAATGCACTTGGCAGAAAATCAGTTCTTTACTAACTAAGATTCACACTCACTTTGTATTAAAATAAAGCGGTGCATGTGTGTCTGCCCAGGCAAAACCAGTCTCAGTTTATCGTGCAAAAAGCAGTGGGCAACTTAGTGGATACAACAGGAATAAGAAAGGTTTCTTTGGGAATAACCAGAAAGAAAACAGCCAGGCAGTTCAGCATCAGTACTTACACATCATACCTCTGCAGTGCTGTCACTTTGTTCTTGTTCTTGTCAACTGTACCCGTAGATAATTGGAGAAAGTTGGGGTTTAGTTTGTATAATTCTTGCAGTAGTTTCTGTTCATATTCCTGGTGCTTACCCGCCTAAGAGAAAAACACAGTGAAAAGTACTTATTTAATATTTTTTTCAAGATTTAAAATCCCAAAATTATATAACTTAAGTATCTATATCCCAAAGCTAAGTAACTGGGCTTTAAGAACTGAACAGGTAAATCCTGACAAACGCAAAGCAGTGACTCTCAATCTCAGCAGGTGTAATCTCAACAACTTTACAGCCTGTAAATACATCCAAGGGATTTCTAGACAAGTTTATAAATTTCTTTTGAGAGTTCTAAAGCAGAAAAATAGTTACAACCTTATTAGAATTTGCTCTTCAGTTCTAATCAAGAGCTTCACATTATACTTTCTAAATCATGAACAGCTAAATCTCCCAGGCAGTCTGCACTGAATATGTCAAGCATACTAAGCTTTTCAAAAGATGGGAAGAAGCAAAGACTCTATTAAACCAGAAGTTCCAAAATGGAGGTCATTTTATATTAGTTCAATAAAACCTGCTGAGGTGGCCCGAGTCTGAACTATCACATGACAATGAGTATATCCTGAGCAATAACTGATAAATCATTATTTTTAATAACTTAAAAATTGAAATAGTCTTAACTCCTTCAGTTAATTCATAAGAACAATTTCCAGCTTTCAGTTATTTAGTATTTTTCAGTCTAGTTTATCTGTAACATTCTGTGGCTAAATAGCTAAAACAAAACCAGCAAGATCCACTCCCCCCAACATTTAAAGTGGTATCTAAAATAAATTCAAGATGAACATTCCCACTTTTTCTGTAGGTTGTTAACACTACTCCAACGTAAGAACTACTATTTGCAAGTTAAGTATTGTAATGAGCTGAATCAAGATACAAAGCAGTACAGTAAAAACTTTTCTTTAAAAGCATTATTTGCTTTAAAAAAAATGAATAATAGGAATAGCTGACAAAATTAAAAAAAAAACAGTAATTATGAGAAACTAGATTCCCTTATGGGCTCCTTTAGAAAAGCAGCTGTGTAACCCATTCAAATACTCCAAGTCAGTCAAACACTATAAATATCTCAAATTTTTCACTACTTCATTCTCCAGTTCTCTATTACTGACTGATTTTGAACATGTCTCTAGGTAGTCAACCTACACAACCCTCAAAAAAAGACACTGAAACATCTAGTGTATGCATCATCTTAACCGACCCTGTCAGTACAACCAAGCTACTACTTACAGTAGAAAAAAGTGTGGTTCTAGAGTGTAGCTCACCTAAATGCAAACTTCACGCTATATACTGCACCCTGGAAACACTTCTTTCACCATCCATTATGAATGGAATATAAGCAACTAGCTCAGATGCACAGATCTGCACTGCAAACATTAAGCAGCGAGTACGGCAACACTTGCCTAGATATCTCATCTTGCTTAAGACTTCAGTGGCAAAAGACTGAACATCAGTCTACTCCTAAGCTCACTTACCTGTCACATAAATGTAAGAAAGACACAATATTAAAAACCTATATAGGAGCTTACAATAATTGCACTTTATTTATGACAAGCAACCCAGAGCCCAAACTTAGCATTTCCAACTTACACTAACCCTAAACTCCCAACCTCACTTTCAGAGACTTCCTGGAGTTCTACGAGTTCTTTTCATTGTTTTCAGTTTGTCACAATGTTTAGTTTTATCAGCAATTATTGAGCCCAGAACATAAGTTCATCCATTAACAATTCTATTTTTTTCTAAATAATCAAAGTTTGTGACAATGAACATTCAATCTCATTAAACAGATGTGTAATTCACTGACACTAAGGCAAACTCCACAAAGCACCATACACTCTTCAGTAATTTCCAACAATTTCCAAAAAAGCAGTAAGAAATCAAGAAGAAAGTTTAAGAAATATAACAAGGAACAAGAAATGAAAAATCATTTAAGTCACCATAATCAACTAGGATCCACTCAAGATTTCTAAAGGAACTCTTACACAGTGATGTTGTCCGGGAAGCTAGGGACCAGGTTAGGAAAGCTAAGGCCCAGTTAGAATTAAACTTGGCTAGGGATGTGAAAGGTAACAGGAAAGGATTCTGTTGGTACACTGTGAATAAAAGACAGACTAGGGACAACGTAGGCCTCCTCCAGAAACTATCATGAGAACTGGCTACCCTGGATGTGGAGAAGGCTGAGGTTCTGAATGACTTCTTTGCCCCAGTCTTCACTGGCAAAGGCTCTGACCACACCACCCAAGTCTTGGAAGGCAGACGCAGGGACTGTGAGAGTGAAGACTTTGGGCCCACTATAGGATAGGGTCTGTTTCGAGACCATTGTAAGAACCTGAATGTGCACAAGTCCATGGGACCTGCTGAAATCCATCCACGGGTCCTGAAGGAGCTGGTGAATGAAGTTGCTAAGTCCATCATATTTGAAAAATCGTGGCAGCCAGGTGAAGCTCCTGACAACTGGAAAAAGGGAAATATAACCCCCATTTTCAAGAAGGGGAAAACGGATGACCCAGGGAATTACAGACCAGTCAGTCTCACCTCTGTGCCTGGCAAAACCTTGGAAGAGGTTCTCCTGGAAGACATGCTAAGGCACATGAAAAACAACAAGGTGCTTGGTGACAGCCAGCATGGCTTCGCTAAGGGAAATCCTGCCTGATCAATTTGGTGGCCTTCTATGATGGGGCTACAGAACTGATGGACAGCGGTAGAGCAGTTGATGTCATCTACCTGGACTTGGGCAAAATGTTCAACACTGTCCCACACGACATTCTTGTCTCTAAATTGGAGAGACATCAATTTGATGAATGGACCACTCGGTGGGTAAAGAACTGGCTGGATAGCCGCACACAAAGAGTTGTGGTCAATGGCTCAATGTCCAGCTGGAGACCAGTAGTGAGTGGTGTCCCTCAGGGATCCGTGTGGGGACTGGTCTTGTTCAATGTATTTGTCAGTGACATGGACAGTGGGGATTGAGTGCACCCTCAGCGACTTTGCCGATGACACCAAGCTGTGTGGGTCGGTTGATACGCTGGAGGGAAGGAATGACATCCAGAGGGACCTTGACACGCTTGTGAGGTGGGCTGATGCCAACCTCATGAAGTTTAACCATGCCAAGTGCAAGGTCCTACACCTGGGTCAGAGCAATTCCAGGCACAGCTACAGGCTGGGCAGAGAAGAGATTCAGAGCAGTCCTGCGGAGGAGGACTTGGGAGTGTTGGTCGATGAGAAATTTAACATGAGCCAGCAGTGTGCACTTGCAGCCCAGAAAGCCAACCATATCCTGGGTTGCATCAAAAGGAGCATGACCAGCAGGTCAAAGGAGGTGATCCTGCCCCTCTACTCTGCTCTCGTGAGACCTCACTTGGAGTATTGTGTACAGTTCTGGTGTCCTCAACATAAAAAGGACATGGAACTGTTGGAACAAGTCCAGAGGAGGACCACGAGGATGATCAGGGGACTGGAGCACCTCCCATATGAAGACAGGCTGAGAAAGTTGGGGCTGTTCAGCCTGGAGAAGAAAAGGCTGCGTGGAGACCTCATAGCAGCTTTCCAGTATCTGAAGGGGGACTATAAGGATGCTGGGGAGGGACTCTTCATTAGGGACTGTAGTGATGGGACATGGGGTAATGGGTTCAAACTTAAACAAGGGGAAGCTTAGATTGGATATAAGGAGGAAGCTCTTTACTGCGAAGGTGGTGAGGCACTGGTATGGGCTGCCCAGGGAAGTTGTGAATGCTCCATCCCTGGCGGTGTTCAAGGCCAGGTTGGACAGAACCTTGGGTGATATGGTTTAGTGTGAGGTGTCCCTGCCCATGGCAGGAGGGTTGGAACTTGATGATCTTAAAGTCCTTTCCAACCCTAACTATTCTGTGATTCTATGATTATGTGAAATTGAATTCCTGGCCAAGGTATGCAGCCTATCAATTGTAACTGGCAATTAGGCCTGAGGACTTACAGATTGCCATTGCCTTCTATAAAGTGCTGTAGAAAAGATCCTGTGAACTATGGGCTTAAAGTTCAACCGCCATCACTGAGACTATCAAGTCTATCTTAGAAGTTCATTGATAGAACACCATCTACCAGGAATCAATCTGTACATCTTCTGTAAAGGGGAATTCTACTTGCCTAACATGATGGGATTTTATGATAGTGTCCATAAGCCTAAATAAAGAGGATT
This sequence comes from Neopsephotus bourkii, assembly GCF_033783945.1. Lineage (NCBI taxonomy): Eukaryota > Metazoa > Chordata > Aves > Psittaciformes > Psittacidae > Neopsephotus > Neopsephotus bourkii. The sequence goes on along the minus strand of NW_026900624.1, from coordinate 1,516,274 downwards.
CATAAAATTTTCAAAAAAGCTTTTGTTTGACGACGTTTCCCACTAGAAGTTATTCACGAAGCTGCCCTGGGATGAAGGTTCCTGTGTGGATTGAAGCTGGTTCAAGGATAGAAAGGCAAAGGTATGACTGGTCACTCTTTCAGGGTGCAGAAGCAACTGATGACTATGAACGGCATCAGTTTTACGAAATATCATAAGTATGCATAAGAAAGGAGTGAAGAGCAAGTTCTTTGCTGATACTATCGAGCTCTCTGGGTAGGAAACTGCTTTGCTGCGAATGAGGAATTCCAAAAGAGCCCCAAAAAACTTGTCAAGAAGGTCACCAGAGTCATGTCAGGTAACAAAACACAGCCTAAAAAACTCATACTAACAATCTATGAACTGGTTGTTACAGGTCTGAGAAGAGATAATGAAGTTACTGCCAACAGATTTCTGACGCTGTTCATTGATTATGCACTGGCAATCAAACACAAAATACGTGCTGGGCATCATTTGGATGGGCACATAAAGAACAGAACAACCCACATACCATATAACCTCAGTTTTTTATTTGCACACAGTTTCTACATCCTTCACAAGCTAAAAGGGCTATGTGAATTAAGACAGCATGGTCAAATCACAGCCATGGTAACTGGCCACACACAAAACCTATAGGAAAACCCAGATCTGCCTTAATTTTTTCACAGAGACTTAAAAGAGTGTGCTGCCTTGCACTGGTATGGACAAAGGGCAAGTAGCTAACTTGACGTTATCTGAATTCTTTGCCAAGAACAAACTCCATCTTTTCAACCCTAGGTAGGCTTTTCAGCCTTTAAAAGCAGCACACAATGAAAAAATATAACTTGCAATATCCAACTGGTTAATTACTTTCTGGATTTCAAAGTTCATCTCTGCCATAACATTCAGCAGAAGGCTATGTTATACACATATCTGAATAAATCATATATAGCAATACACATACATGCCACATTTAATGCGATTCCCACTCATTACACGTACCTGCATTTCTTCTTTTGTGAAACTGGCTGCTTCATCTCCCAGCTCGTGTAGATACATACAGTCTGGTTTTGGACATTGCATATTTTTTAGAAAATAACTGCAATATTTTGTTGTACCTAATGATGCCTGAAGGAAAAAAAAAATCATTACTGAAGTACTTGAAGTTATGGTTGCCTTTTACAACATAAGAAAAGCAAACCCTGAAACAGCTGTATTTCAGGAAATAAAAAAAAATTCCTTCCCAAGATTTGGAGTTCCACTATAGCGCTTTTTTTTTTTTTTATGCAGATGGACTAGGAAGTCCATTTGTGAGAAATCTATATACTTGAGAATTAGATAATTAGGATGTATTTCTATTTTCATCCTATCTAAATAAACACCAAATGAAGAGCCTCTGTAAGTATTTGCATTCCTAATGCCAAGAAGTCAAATAAGTAGTCATGAATTAGCATTACATGAAACTGGCTAATGTTTTGTAGCGGGATCAGGAAATTAATATTAACTAGATGATTTTCTACAGCCATTGATTTCACCCAGTCAGCCTGAATACCTGCTTACACAGATACCAAAAGGAAAAAAACTCGCACTTCCTATGGAGCTTGAGAGGTGCGATGTTTGGACTACAGAAATGCTCTGTAAAAGCAAATAGGTTTTCACACTGTGCTATTAAGCTATAAGGCAAAAAAGTCACTGTGGAAAGGAGGTGGTGGTGCATCTTCTCCTTTGTTTCAAACTTTTGTTTTAAGATGTAACCTGCTAACCCCCTAAAACACTGCCTGCTAGAAGCTCACTGAGCTTCTATATTGTGATTAATGCTAGGAAAATAGGTCAAAACACAATCCCAATAAACTGGATATTTTCGTTCACCAACACAAGCGTATCCATACAAATAAAATTTTATACTATGCACTGATATTAGTGGCCTAGCACATACATGTAATAATGTAAAATATTACCACCTTAAGTGTTCTGCCGTCTACCACCACATTATTGACGCACTGTATGGCTCTGAGAGCATCTTCTGACCGGATGTAGGTTACATATGCGCTGGCACTTGGACCCTAGAAAGAAAACATACCATATTATATTTATTTTATTCCCTCCCCCCAAAAGATATGAAAATAAAGCTGCCTTTTAGCAGCTCACTTAAACTAGTATACTCAAGGCTAAATGTTCTTACAGAAAAACTGACAAAAATGGTAGAATTCGTAAAAATTTAGATCTGATGCATAAAGGGGGGGAATAATAAAAAAGAAAAAAAAAATCGCAACAACATACTGCCTGAAAGTTCTAAAAAATAAAGGTATTTTATCCCTGAAAAGCAGATTAGTGAATAAATGCCACACTGCTGCTTCGCTGAAGGTTCTCATCCTGTCTCTCAGTTTTTCCATCTTTTTACACTGTATCTTATATCCAACTTTCAGAGTTTGGCTGGACAGTGCCTCAGCAGCTTCACAATGATTTGACTTTTGCAATGCTGTTTTTTTTGTTTTGTTTTTACTTCTTTAACCTACGGCTTAATCAGAAATAGGGAGCCCCAGATTCACTCCGCACACGTGTATTTTTTCTAAAGGAATAAATATAATCACAAAGGCCTCTGGCTTACCTGTGAGCCTGCATATGATGTGCTGTTATTAATGACAACTTTATGTATTTTACCAAACTTCCCAAAATATTCTGGTCGTTTCAAAACCTACAAGGAAAGAAAATCAAAGTGGTATGTTGCGAAATTAATTCATACAGGGCTGTACTTATTCTTCTCTAAATGTTCAACTAAAGCCTTTAACTAATAAAAACAGGTCTCTTCTACAAAGAGGAGAGCATGTGGTTTTGTCTTTTAATGTAAAACAGTTACTTGCAATGCAGAATAAGCTGCAACTGGAGTAAAGAAATTATATTCAACATTTTATGTTGTATTTTTTAAATATCTTTGTGTATTTAGATTATCCAAACCCTACCCTCACATAATAAATCCAATTCAGCAAGAAATACATGTATTTTATAATTTCAGGGAAAAAATAAGAATCATATTAATTCCAGTTTTAAAATAAATAACCACCCTAAACTTTAATTCAGATATATTAACAGCTAGGAATAAGATGCTAAATCTTGGCTCACTGGCCCCACTCTGTAGAGAAACATCAAACCAAACAGCTCAAGATAGCCTCAAGTTTTCAGATGACCAGACTAAGTACAGGAAGACAATATATGACTCTTCCCAGGGGCAAGAAAAAGCATTTCAGAATCAACATCATGCTGAAATGAATGAGTGAATATCACATTCCTGAAGAAAAAAACCACTCCTCTCCTGCCCTTCTCTGCATCAGTTATTACTAACACACCATCTAGGGATCCTGCACAAAACAGGAACATCTCCAGCTTGTTATGCAACTCTACTGAATAATGATTACTTTGGGTCAATGGAATTGGCAATATATCTGACACATTTTCAACCAAAAGACGTTTTTCTACCCCCATGAGGTAAGGAGGTGCAGAAGTACTGAACTAACATGAAATTAGATAAACTACGGGTGTTTCTAGCTGTAGACAATAACCTGAAAGGTTAAAAAAAGAAGACTGGATTCCCCAGCTCTGTCTTCCATAGTAACAGTGGAGAATACAGTTAAACTGTACTGAACCAAGAACTTTGCTGAACCACCTCGTCTCCCTTCTCAAGTGAGCATCAACATCCTCAAGATTTAACAAAATTAATCACATTTGGAACACTCTGTAGAACTACAACCAGTCACCCACTGATTTCTTCTGACTTCACCTGATCTAAATCCTTCTTGACAGATCCTACACCCACCCTCATGCATCACTGCAGAGGAGACTGATGATGCTGAGTAACATAGAAGAGTTTCTTCAAGTCTCTTGCAGATTATACTCCTATTAAGATATGGCAGTGTGGCCTTCACAGTTTTTACAAAAGCATGCCAGCAGAAGTGGATCTACCTGTACTCCATTACAATCCACAGATCATAATGATTCAGAATCAGCAAAGAGCAGCTTATTTCCCCTTCCAAGTCATCTTTATTTGTGGAGGAGTTGTTTGCCTGCTTACGTGGAAAACTTAAACTGAACGTATTGAATACTTTTTTTTTTAGCCCATTTCTCTCTTTCAAGCTAGGTTTCTTGGAAATCAAGTCAACTTGCTGCAATAGGCAATATTCAGTAAGGATACATTATCTTTTGGTTATGTCAGTGAGAATACTGCTACCACCAAACCTAGTACAACTCCAGACCCCCATGCCTCAGTAAACCAATAAACCCACTTCTAATAGCTTCATGTATCCAGTGAGGAATTATCTGCAGCTAAATAAAAATTTAACTGTATATATTATTATTTCTCTCAGAAATCCTCTATTTGGACAAAGAAAAAGAACACAGTTTTCAGTAACAGCAACAAGCCAGTGTTGACAATTGCTTGCACATACTTGTTGCTATATTCTTGTAGAAACTGAAATGTTAATACACCAGACTAGCTTTAACTTCTATTTTTCTCTTCCCTTCATATCTTCTTTTTTTTTCCCCTTCAACTAAAAGCAGATTTTTACTTTTGTTCTTTCCCAGTCTACCGAAACACAGACCATAAGCTGCAAGTCCTCAGAAACTGCCACTTCTAGCTGAGATTTCTCCAGACAATTTAGTCCAATCTTAAGTGAATTTAACTTGGCACAGTAGTTTTGATGACTACTATCTATCTTACCCTATACTGCATTCCCTCCATATTCTAATTCAAGGTACTTTTACTCATTAGCCCTAATTCCATTAGCCACATGCAGATGACTGATGATGGAAGTAAATAAAACATTTTAAACAGTCTTCCAAACCAGAAGTTTCTTTTTGATAATGCAGAGTAGCAAGCCAACTCTATCCTGGATCTTCCTCTTACTAACACTCTTCCTGCAATTGACACCACCGTTATGCTCTTTCCTAGCTACACTTCAGGCACTGGCTTTTTTCTTATGTTCCTACAGGTTTGTGCTACACTTTATATTTGCTCTTTATAATTCAACCAAGCTCCCATTTTAGAATATGTGGCACATAACACAGCTGTACAGAGCCAGCAGATTCTGCCTAGGAAAAGGAGTACCTGAAAAGTTCTTAAACTTATTTTTAGCTTAACAAGAAGCAATTTTTAAACAAAGAACAACTTCCTTAAAAAAAAAATAAAAAAATAGAGCACCTGTATTCCCAAAAGCGAACACAAACACTTACGAAGGCTATTTTGGAATAGGAAGCTGAGTAAGTTCCCTTAATGAGAGGAAGCCTCAGAAGCACTGAACCTGTCCAATGCTGCCTCATTTTATACCCATCAGAAGACAGACAAGGGTAGGCACAATGGTACTGCAATGGCTCTTTTGACAGTAAGTTTGGAGAAAGACCTGCCAGTGTGAACGACTCACCTCTGGATCTGCTAGGCGCTGAGATAGCCCTACCACGAAGACAAGGTTCTTTTGTACAACCCGTACGCTGGCCAAATGTTTGCGATTCTCTGATATCTTCTGTTTCCTCTCATTTTGTTTCTGTTTCTTTTCATTTTTTATCCTTTGCAGCTCTTCCTGGGAGAGTGGTTTGTACACTGCTGGATCTTCTGGATATGGCTAAATATAACAAACACCATTAAAAACAAACCACATACAAAACAACACATTTCAAAATCATTAATTCCAATGTTTTAACATGCAGATTTTTTTCTTCCATTATACTGTTCTGATTGTTATGGCCAGCCACATTACAGAAGCAGCATTTTCAGCCCTCTGGGAAAGGTGAACAACTTGCATATTTTCACAGAATACTCCTATTGATAGAGTAATAATGATTTGGGCAATAGCCACATTCTAACCCAGCTGCATGTCAGTCTGCTAGCACTACAAGCAGCTGCAACATGGCAGCCAACACGTCTTAAGATTTCACTAACATAGCATAGTAAGCAGGGTGAAGGCATATCCTGCATATTCATTTTATATTTAGTTGTCTGATACAGATTTGGATAATTAGGTGTATTAGACTACAGGAAAAGAAATCAAAATGTAATTTCAGTGGCCCAAGTTCAAGACAGTAACACCATTCCACACCTCAATCTTTACATGGTTACCTTCTAGTGAAGAGACAGATCTCAATACACTTACTGCATACTGATTTAATAGTATTCTTGCCATGCTTGTGTACCAGCTTGAAATCTGGGCTTTTTCTTCCCTTGACAAGGGTGAATTTTTAACCTCACGATTATCATCTACAGATAGCTCCTCAAACGCAGACATAAACACTGTAGATTTGAATCTCAAAAATATCTACCAGAAGTACAAATGTCCTCAGTTACCTCAAGACTGCTCTACTCATACAGAGCACTGCTACAAAGGCACTATTTTAGCCTGGTCTTGTAGTCTATAATGCACTGTCCTCTGCCCCAGGTTACTCCTCAAAGCAATTCCCTATTCCTTACCTGTACTTGCTTTCTCAGACTGAAAAAATTGGATTTCACACTTTATATACAAAGTAATGCTAAGCACAGAAGCAAGTATGCAAAAATACATACAAAACAAAAAGCAGTGTTTCTGAACACTGACATGGAGTAATAAAAAAGAGTACAGGAGATGTGCATTAAGATGAAGACTTAAGATAAAAAAGTTAAAGCTCACCAGTATATTGAAAGTTAAAAGCATATATTCCTCATGCTTGCCACGAGGCTTCTGAAAGATCCACTAAGTGCTCAGACCCAACAGTTTTCTGAGTACATCCCCCAAACAAAAGAAGATCCAATTTACACTTCAAAGAGTTTAAAGTTCAGCATCATTATGCTATAGTTGAGACATTTTTTGAAAATATGCTGCAGCTGACTTCAGTAGATGGCATCTCATGGTTAAACACCAACTCCTCTGGAACACGGTTATAGTATCACAAAGGAATTTAAGTTTTAAAATACTTTGGCAGTAACCAGAGGTATGTAAGTCCTTAACATGAAAGCACAGCAAAGACTCATGTTACTCTTGAAGAACAGCTAAAACCATACCATTCTTAAAAAGTTACGTTGTTCACAAGTAACACTGAACACCTTGTACAGATTTCACAATGTACTTGATGAACAGCAGTGACCTATTAGTAGGGTCATTTGAGATTGACTATAGCAAATGATTACCTTAGGTTTTAAAACACATAGACATGAGGACTTCAGAGATGCAGAATACTTCTGCAAGGCATTTCACTTAAGAGTTTCTCAAAATCTGTTAGTAAATCATGTACAATAAAGAATAGACATTTGTCTGCTTTAGGGAAGTGAGACTGCTTGGCAAAGAGCTAATTCAGTTATCACACTCAAGCTGAGTTCAGGTAGGAATGGGAAGAAAACAAGTGCACCAGTATAAGGTGGATATAATTTCAAACTCAAAATGGCTCAACCTACATCAAGGGATGTGGTATATACACAGCCTTTCACAGATTAATTCCTTCCCCACATCCCATACTACACAAGGCAAGGTTTGGAAGTGTGCTGCTCTCTGGTACAGCAGAAGGAATGAATTCATGGTTTTCAGTAGGTTCAACAAGGCTCCTGAAGGTCCAAGAAAACTAGAGCAGACATTGCCAAATAGCTTCTTTCTTGCCAAGTATAGCCACATTCAGAGCATATTCTCAAATGAGAAGTCAGATAATATGTTCCTTCTCTGTCCAGCTATTTGCTACTGCAGGTCCTGAACATTAGTCAGGAAACATCCCAGGTAGCTCAAGCATAATGTTTATTTGCTCACAGTAAAACTAATAGTTTGTACTTGTACAGGAGAGCACAAGGACTGATGAGAAGCACATGACTAGACTTCAGAATCAAGGAACAGAAACATCTTCATCTCAGCAGAAAGTACAAGACTGCCTCAATAAGGATTTCAATCAATTAGGAAATAGGAGCAGTTAATTTGCCATCAGGGATAACAGCACTTGCTTGAGCAACAGAATAATGAGAAGTTCTTGCTAGATACTGTAGAGCTGTATTATATATGAAATGTTTCAAATATACGTTTATCACTCTTATGACTGGATATCCTAAATTGCAGGACCTGCAAATGAATCTACATGTACCTCTCGAATTCCAAGAATAAATCAGAAACCCAATCCTATGAACTGATAGATTGTCATATATGTATCTCTAATGTGTGGCATGATGACAAATAAAGAGATACTGCGCATTTGAAGGAGGAAGGCAAGTAAGCCCAGCACCACCAGAAGCTAATCCTAAAAGATAGTATTAGAAATCCTGTTGTCTTTAAATAAGGACATACGGTCAGCCTACAAGCAGGGCAATAAATGACTTCATCTTCAGAGTGATTGCTTCCCACGCTGCTGAAGTTTATGAACTCAGATGATCGTTCAACTATAGACAGAAAGCATGCAGAGAAGGCTGGCAGAACCTGGCTCTGAAAGCCAAGCAAGGTGAATTGACTGATAGTGTATCTCACAGTACCATTTCATCTGTCGTTTAGTCTCTGTGCAACCCTGCAAAATACGGATAGACCACCACAGGCACCAGAAGCTCTCAGCTCTTGCAACAGCTGAAATTGCTACATCAAGTGTTATCAGCATTATGTCAGATGCAAGACATTAAGAGATGTCAACATCAGAGATTCACTAAGTTTAGCTGACACCCTCCACTCAAGTTATACAAATCCTCTTCAGCATAAACCATGGAAGTCACCTGAACAAGGTGTGCCTACGTGGAAAATGACCAGATTTTGTTCACACTAACTGCAAGCTGCTGGTAGTGCTACAAGAACTTCATCGAAAGTCTGAATGTCTCTTCCATAGTCTTGTTTCTTTAATCAGAGATGAATTCTCAGTCTTCCTGACTAAGTTTGTCTTGGCATTTAAGTTTTGTTTTCTTTCAGACTTTTTCCCCCACATTTTCCCAATTGTTGAAAGCTGAGCTGGGATTTATCAAGCATTTTGCTTTTGTCATTCCTAGATGGGTCACATTCCTTCCACACAATGGATGTACCAACATTTCCCAGTTGTTGCCTTGCTACCGAATAGGTTCTGAAATGAAAAATACACAGAAAGTCAGTAAGGTTTATGCACAGTATACACCACACTAGTTACATCAAGAATAATAGTGATTTCCTATATACTCTTAAGTATCAACTTTTACACCAAACTACTCAGTTGTGTAACAACTAGAAGAAACAACTGACATTTGGAGACTGTGCATTGAGACCAGAAGGAGGAGTAGGAAAAACATGGACAAGAACATGCTTATAACATGTTAGTTTCTTGATCACAAACATAGCAGTTTATTTCTCTCCATGTCTAACACAAGGTGCTAGGAGGAATAAAGCTCACTAAATAAACCAATTGGAGAACAAGGCAAAGCCCCACCACAGGAACAGCTGTATATCAAGTTGTACTATTTGGTGGAAGGGCAAAGCAATTAAGAAATGTGAAAGAGTTAGGGGTTTTTTTATTGTTGGATTTTAAAATTGCAAAAACTGACACCAAGATCAGAAAGCTATACTATATTAAAGCAACACAAGCAATTGAGAATGACAAACAGTACCTAGCCTGATGAATTTTAAAGGAAAAAAAAAAATACAGCAAAGATTAAAGTCGCTGGTTTTAAGTCATTCTGGTCACCTGTAAACCAGCTTTTGGCTACACAAGTCTCTATTGAGAACTGCATTACTTTAATCCTAATTTGACTAGTTAGCAGCTATTTCACTCACAGTTAAGAAATCAATTGACTGGAAAAAACAGGAAGGCTTGCTTAGCATCTTACAATTGACTACACCTACAGTTCTGAAGGGCACCAGGAACTCAAAGCAGGTCAGTTCTGGTTTTTAGGAAGTACTTTATGTGGTTAATGGATTAAACAGAAACAATTTCAGAGTCTATTTCAGAAGATTCAGACAAAGTTTAGGAAGCTTTTAATGTGTTAAGACTAAGGAGTACTAGCTTCCAACCAGCACTCAATTTAAATTATACTAGCATCTTACTTTCAAAAAATTGAAACAAAGCAAATGTTTGTGTACTACTGTTACTAACAGGAGAAAACTTAGACATGCTAACTCAATTGACTGCAATCCTGTGAACATATTCTGCACATGCGAATGTTAAGCTATGTAACAGTTTAAGCACACAGAAGTATTTTATCATTGGCAGAAAAATTACAAGTTACAGTTAATTGTAACTTGTTACAATTTACAGAGTTAAATTGTAAAGTTACAGAAAAATTACTGTAAAGTTACATAATAACTTTTAAGTTTATAGATACAAATATAGTTTAAATTTTACACAATACTGTAAAGTTACAGAAAAATTACAGTTACAAGTAAATTAGAGAAGTGTAGGAAAATAGTGGTATATATATGATGCACATTTAAGATCTATCAAACTAATGGCACTGGCACCACTATAATTTATAGCCAAACAATTTTGTCAGACTCTTCTAAAAATCTCCTCCAAACCTTTCAACCAAAATCCGTGGATAAGGAACTTCTTCATCACTCCTTTCCACAGACAAGTGATCAAACCACTAGAAAACTTGCACTGGATTCAATACCACTGGCACAAATAGCAGTTTTCTATTATGCAATGGTGTATAACACTCAGTTTTGCTGTAACATATGCTCGTAGTCTATTTTGCAGTAATTATCTTGCACTTGTTGCTTTGCTGTTTTTTGCACTTCAGTATTTTAAGTGGTCACAACCAATATACACCATAGTAGATATGAATTAGAAAACTACTTAGATCTTTTCCCCAGAAGCCTTACTACACAGAGCTAGGAACCATTTAGACACACTGCACATAAAAGCACATACCTGGTTCAGGTCTGGCACACTTCAAAAGGTGGTTTCTTCAAGACTTATTTGACGCTGCCATCAACTGTGTAGCTCAAAATGATTTATTCCCAAGATCCTGAAAGGGTCTCTGCACCACAATGTCTTTGTCTATGCCACAAGAGGAGTGTACTCCTCCATCTCCTCCATGCAAATCTCCTGCAATTCAGCAATACAGCTTCAACTCTACCCAAGAGCATCTTGTAGTCCACAAATGAAGAAAATATCTTTGTCCATTGCGAAAGAAGAGGTCTCCTTTGTTCCAACTGTAGCACTCATTCTAGCTTTCCTTCCCAAACCATTTTTTCTGAACAAATTGTATCCAGTTCAGCAAAGTATCTGCATATCCAATCATACTCCAGATTATTCCACGTTAAAAAGTCCAGCTGTGGCAGTATCCATATTCAAAGAGTTCAAATACCCAAAGGCAGCAAACAGTATGCTGATTCTGTGATTTTCTAGATATATTCCACAAACTTCCAGTAAGAACAGGCAGAGATGAATCAAACAGTTGCTGGCAAAAAACTAGTGCAATAAATCCAGGTAAATGAAATGACTTAGACAAGGAAACTCCAGAAATCTCATGTGTCAGAAGAGTAAAGTTTGCTTGTACCAGGAAAAGTGGTATATAGCATGTGTCATCTGCAGCAGGTATCCCATGTGAAGGCTAATCTGGCTGATGACAGATGGATCTTCTTTGCAAGACATACAGCTCAAATACTGCAGCAAATTTGCACAAGTTGTTAACAAACATATGTTGCTATGGGAATGCCTTTAGGCTTGCAGAGGATTCCAAACACAGATCGGCTCTCGTGTAGCCAAAGCCCAAAAGAGCAGTGAGAAATATGACTGGAAGTGCTTATAGAATACTATGGCACTGAATAAATATAGTGAGACCAAGTAAGATTACTTTGGAGTCTGAAAAGGGAGCTGTAATATGAGACAGGAAGCCAACAAAGGCATCAACTAAGGATAGGATCACAATTAAGTAACAGAAGAAAGAGGGGACATAAGTAGCTGTGATTACAAAAGAGGAAGGCCAGGCAAGAAAGTTATAATCAAGGAAAGTCATTAGAGCTAAAGAGAAGACGATATTGAGAAAGAACTTTATTAAACACTGAAGACAAGCAGAAAATGAGTTTAAGCAAAACACTAAAAGGAGGAGGAAAATAATTCAAAGGAAAAAAGGAGGCAACTTAGTGACGCTGAACTTCATAGTTGTGGCCAACCAAAGTACCAGCCAGACATGAATTAAGAGAAAGGGAGGAATTAAGTGTGACTCAAAGTACTACCTTTACACATTTGGCAACAACATCAGAATACTAGACAGACTAAAGCATTTAAAAATCTAGGCTAAAAGTTTAACACCATTGGATATATTTTCCAAAGGTTTTACATGTTTAGTGTCCAGAAAAATACGGACTAAAAGCTCCAGTGCCACGAACAAAACAATCAGGTGCTTTATAAGCTTGCCTCAGACAGCTCTGATAATTTAGCTGAACCTTGGTCTCCAGCAAACCCGACTGCTGGAATCCCCACTGTCCTTCCTGAAAAGAGACTGTCAGTGCATGAGCATTTCAACTTGAAGGTTTGGGGGTTTTCTGCAGTTCTCCCAGTATCAGCATGCCTTGGTTCTGATCCACAGCTTCCCCTATTAATCCAGTTCTGGATTTAACAAACCAAAACTAGCCGTTGTGCAACAGCTCCGACACATGCAGATAGAATCTGAAAGATCCAACACCTCACCCTTGATCTAGGCCATCACTAGATGAGTGTTTTCCTGAAGGAAAAGGATGTCTGTGGTACCAACACAATGCAAGAGCCTTGTGATATGTGCAAGACAAGCCACTGTTCCAGGATATTTACCTTTCTGCAAGCAGGACAAAGTCCATTCTCATCAGTGCGGATACGATGCCAACAGAAACGACAGATTTGGTAGCCACAGGTGCAAGGGAAGAAGTTGATGTCATCAATTTCTAGAGGCTCCATGCAAAGGGGGCATTCCACAGGGTCTTCCTTAGCATCAGGGCTGCGAGACATCTTTATATGTTCGCAGAGCAGCAAAAGTTTATAATAACTTAATAGACCGTGAAGGTCAGCACTTGAAGGTCTGCAAGAGGGGAGAAGAGGAAAAAAAAAATAGAAAAGAATGATTAGTGCTTCTGACAATCTTTCTCTTGTACCTTTCATATATTTCAGTTTTTCATCGTTTTCCTTCTACCTATGCAAATTATCTACTAACACGCAAGTTACTCCCTAAGAAATTCAAGTGAGTCTTCCTACTTATGAGTCACACAAGTAACATGAAAGATGGTACTGGTGATGTATCTCCCTGCCTGGATAGGCAAGCACTTCAGCAGATCATTAGCCTATTTAGATTGCAAGCGTACAGTAGTGGAGAAATGCTGAACAGTGTACACCATGCATTGCTTTTAAGTTCTGTCAAGTCCTTTAACTACTGCTTTCTTGAAATCTTCTACAAATCCAAAGTCAAATCCTTGAATGCAGGACTTGATGATTAAGACCAATTTATTCTTTTGATCAGAGACTTGGAACAATGCGAGATTTGGACTAACATTTCAGTCATACATTCAGACTTTTCAGTAGGATTACAAAATTGCCAAACAAAACCAAGGCAGGCTTCTTACTCAGGATTCATTTCTCTGTCCATCTTATTATTTGGTTCAGAAACTGATTTCCAAGATCAGCCTAAGGACTACAGCATTAGCCTAGATTTGTCAGGTACACAGCATCAGAAAGCTTTCATTACATTTATGCTTTTCATCAGCATCCAATTCACACCAAAGCCCAAATATACACATGTGGCTCAAAAAAGCCTCAAAAAAAACCCCAAAAACCCAAAACCAAAAACAAACCAAAACCCCCCAAATCCTTAGGTTTTAACTTAAGGGTGTAGCCACAAGAAGGTATTTCTGGATCAGAATTTTGAAGAGAACCAAAATTCAGGTCACCATTTTCTTCACTTATTTCTCAAACTCAGTCATTTGAGTATGCTTCTATTCTGTCAGCTTAAGAATGCAGCACAAGAAAGTTACATTCGGACTCAAAACAAGGCACATACGGCTGTCACCAAGCTATTCAATCACTTAAGGGGTTTTCTTTTTTTCGTGAGAACATGTATATAGATGGGACGGAATTCAAGGGCAACAGTGGTGGACCTTTGATGGGGGAAAAATGGGGAGAGGAGGAGGAAGAAACCCACTGTAAAAGGTGGGACTAGAACTGACAGTTGGATGGTCATATTATCTGTAATGTACTACAGAACTCCTTTACAGTAAGTTTAAAAAAAAAAAAAAATCCAAAATTCTTATTACAATTATGCCTTTCCCACAACGTCAGTCACACAATCACAATTTAACTACACACACACAATCTGGCGTCCCCCCCGCTTTCCCAGAGAGTTTTCCATTTCATTTCTAGCCAAAAACTACCAGATCGTACACAACCCAGTCTTTCTCCAGGCTTTCAGGAGCAAGTCCAGAAAAATTCTCACATCCACCTACTTGAATAAGAGTGACATTTACTCTTGCACTTGAAGATGACAATGTTTTGAGATTAAATCCTTACTCAGAGGCTTCTGTATATTGTAGGGCTAGCCTTACATAGCTCTGGTTTGATACTTTAACAACCACAAACAAACCACAAACCAACCACAAACCTGTTCATAATCTTTCACACTCTAAACCATACTTACTTACATAAAGTCTATCTTGTAAAGCCTAAGGGCTTCCAGCTCAAGTTGGGACCTCCTACTTTACAAGTATAAGATCTGTTTAGCATCAATCTGCAATACTTGTCCCTCACCTGCACATCTCTTCAGGTACAGCAGCCAGGAGAGAACTCTGAAGAGGAACAGCATGCACCCACACAAGCCAAGTATATAGCTTTGTCCAGAAATGGTCATATTGTAGGTAGGTTAACCTGTGTTCACAGGCTGATACCAGAATCCTGGACCAACTGCAATTTTCACTAGTTTGGTAGGGAGTATAGCCTCCAAGCAGGAAGTAAGAGTTCTGGCAAATATACACTACCACTGCTCTAGAGAAAAAATGTTCCACTTTATGTTCATATAAAAGTAAGGATGAGAGAATGGATTTTAGATGCAGTAAGCATAATTTCTCTGTATGGCATGCAGCAGCAATGACACTGCCCTCTTCCTGACCTTCACAATTATTACAATTAAAAAAAAAAATATCTACAGTAACACGGCAGCTTTTACTCCATTATCTGTGCTTTCTTTACAGTGCTGTACTTACAATCATTTTGACAGGCTCAAAACCAGGTCCTGGGACCTTAACAGTGTTTTCTCAGAGAAAACTAGCAGAATCTGACCTGAAGAAAGGAAAGGATTTGTTTGGGAGCTTTCTCTTGTTTTTAAGAACACATTCCCACTGGCTGAAGAGTGGGAGGGACTGTTAAAAGGCTACAGCACATTATTTAATGACTTATTATGCAGACAACACATTTCTACAGCAACCCTTGTATTTCCTGTAAACTTTTCACACTTGTATAGTAGCAAAACCACTACAATATGAAAGCGACTTTAAGCCGAAGCAAGGATAAACTGAACAAATTTTGTTCCATTTAGATTTGGGTTTGACTTTGTCACACATCTCCAAACAGATCAGTAAGCAGACAGCATATCCCCTTCGACTGTACTCCACCACATGCTCAGCAGCTCGGCCTACTGAAGCAGATCTAAAAGCCACACTAGTACTAGTGAAGCTGTAGTTAAAAGCACGGTTTTGAGGAAACTTCAGCCACCACAGTAAAACTACTGAATTATGAAGTCACTATTTGGAATTTCTGAAATAGTGCGACATATTAGCTAGCGCCTCTGGGATGTGCAGACAAACTGCAGCATGATTAACATTTATGAGTTGTATAAGTTAGCGCTAAGAGTACAGCAGCTGCTACGAATAATGCCAATAGCTTGCTTCAGTCAGCAAATGGCCTGTTATTTTACAACAAGGAGAAAAGAGCAGCTGTGTGCCATGTTTCTTGAAACTAAGTAAGAGGCAGTATTTATTTACTTGGGAAAAGACCATTCAAGAATCCCATTTAGAGATTTTTCACTGAAGTGTGTCTCCATTTCAGGAGTGTCTCCACTCTACATCAGAACAACACTTGGTTTTTTTACAAACCCAGAATAACATACATAGTAAGGCATCATTAATGCACTGCCTATACAGCACTACCAAGAAACACAGTAATTACTCAGCTCTAAAGCTATTCCAAACAATTCAATACTAACGTCACAGAAAAGTAACACAGCAATGGCAAAAAACAAAAGGCAGTATTACATGCTGTGTTTAATCCAGAGCATTTAGTCTTTGGGATCAAGTTCAAAGAGATGAAATTAATGGCATCTCAGAAGAGGAACAGGAAGAAGGTTGTGCACATGTACGTACACAATACAAGCAGCCAGGCTGTGTCCATACACTTTCCAAGACAGTGACAACTGCAGTCAAACAGGGCCCTGACAACTCCACATCCTGTTTACAGGAGACTCTGCCAAAACATTCATGCACAAAGGGATGGAGCAGAGGTGGAAAATGTCCAGCAGCATCTTTTAGATGTGGTGTATTTGTAACAGGTAATAACTAAAATACAGAAATAAAGTTTTGTGTCTTACCCTTTCCACCATACCAACTAAGAAGTTCATTTCCAAACACACATGCAGAATGAAAAGATAATTTTTCATTAACTTCTAAAAGTGCTTACTTAGTGGATTTCACAGCTGTGTCTAATCAGCTTCACTGTACAATTGTTTCTCTTGATGAAATCCTCCAAATTTTGCAGTTGGGAAAGAAAGCCTACTATTTAAGGGTACACGAATTGTACGATCTCTTTCTTTCTCTACTAAACACAATTTTACTTTTAATATAGCTAGTGATTTCAGTCCACTGAAGATGGAGACGTTGTCTTTCCCTTTTCATTAACGTGAGCAAGTTTTAGCTTCCAGTAATTTATTTTCCCTATTTAATTTTAAAAGATGCCACCAAAATAGGGGGGTCAGGGGAAACACTAGCTTGTTATCCATTTATTTTCAAGTGTACCAATTTGATTCAATACACACTCCCCTTCATCTCCCCAGAGCAGACACCAGAACATCTCCACTTGCAACAACTCCCCAAAAAGTTGTCAAAAATCTAGCCATGAAAATTAAAGGACTTTCATCCCAGAAAATATTTGGAGACGTATGGCCTCTTGGAGGAAAAAAAAATGCAGACATACATTAGCTAATGTTTCACTTAGAGTTCAAGCATACCTGACACTTGAAGTGAAACAGGTCAGAGTCTATGCACCAGACCTTTAGTAAAGGCTCATTAAACTTTTGCAAACAGAAACTCCTACTTTTTTTTTTTTTTTTTGTGGCCTCGTATCTTTGAAACTCATCAGCCCTAAAAAGTCTCACAAGCACACTGAGGATGCTGCCCCTAATGCCACAGGGCAGGCAGCCACACCACACCTTCTCCCATCCCTGAAACACCTGCTCCCACCCTGCAGAAGGATCACTTCTCTTTCCCTACTTCACCACTGTGGTGATACCACACACAAGCTGGAAGCAGAAAGACAAGGAGACAGTAAGCAGCAGCTATAACAGGTTATCCCTTCCTTGAATCAGGGGAGCAAGCAGCAGGTGTGTCAGCACAGCGCTATCCTCCAGGCAGGCACACAGCAGCCTGAGGCCTACAGTTGCATTACCTCCTCCTGCTAGTGGCGGCTGAAAGAAAAGCAACCTTGATCCCCTTTGGCTTCTGATAGTTAGAAAGGGTATTCACTTCACTGCACTGCAGTTACCACTGGAAGGTTTGTATCAAAACCCTTCTCAGGTAGGCTGCAGAGGAAAGCTCATTTTTACTTTAAGCATGCAGAAATGAGGGGGATCCAGCATATTTGTCATTCGGGGCCCCACAGAGAACCCATACAGAAGGGAGTTCAGACATGCAGGTCTCAAATCATGGATGTTCTAGTCATTACAGCATGATGTGTCTTAATTAAGTCATCCACACAAATTAGAAACCCAGGGAACTTCCCCAGGCCACCTGTCTGCTTGCCTGTCTACTTGCCTGTCACTTTTCAGAGCACTACACAAGGAAGGTCATCCCTTTTTCCCCACCAGCCCTTCACTCACATCAAAACACAGTGCTATTTTACAATCACCTAGTTAGCAACACTGACACAGGAGACAGCAGGAGTACTGAAAACAGGATATGCTTTTTTAAGTTTTATGGTGCTATTACTGAGAACAAAGACACTTCAGTGGCAAGCAAGCAGGCTCTTGAATTCATCCAAGCTGATTTTCATTTGAGACAGAGGGAAAGTTCACTTCCTACTTCTTTTTCCTGACCGTGCTAAACATTTAAAGCAAACTGCACTCATTGAAAAATCATGCCCAGTAACTGCACAGTCTGTTTTCTCTCATGTCTTCTCTCTGAAATAATTATTACTCTGCGTTCTGCACACTACAAACAATGCAAGAGAGGTAGTCAAAGTCCCGAATGTAGAAATATGAGGAAGAATCAATTAGCCATCTCAGTATTTCTAAAAATAGTGTTACACTGACTAGGGTTATCCCCAAGTTATTTAGCTGAAAGACATCAAAACTGAAGTCTCTAGAGATTCCTCTGTTCTAAGCCTCCCTGCAGGTACTTAGGAGGCTTGCTCCCATGGCTGCAGACTTTGAATTCTGCCAGCATAAGCAGCTGTACTAACGAACCAACAAGACCAAAACATAACTATTTTTACTGGGTCATATTTAGCTTAAATCAATCCTCTATCCAGCTCATCACACAGCCAAGCAGAAGCTTGCACCAGCATGGTAAAGATACAGAAATGAGCACCTAGAAGTAGTGTCTGCTCAGGCAGCAGATTCAGCAACAGTGCAAAAATCAGCTAAAGGATTTACTAGGTAAGCTTCAGCCTAATGCCCTAAAGGCACCTTAGTAACAAAACCAAAAAAGTGAGATGCCACCAGCTAACTGAAAAGGGAGCTACTAATTCTTTATAAACTCACTGTGAACACAAACTATTTCAAGACAGTTATGCAGCAGAAAAAAAAAAAAGTTACGTACCACAAAAAGATGCTTTTTTTCTCATTTAAACTGAATGAGGAATCAGTTACTGTAGGCTTATTGTTACAGCACTCAGCTTTTATGCATAAAGGGCTACATACTATCAGTGACACATAAATGCCAAGTAAGAGATTATTTACTAAATTACTTTCTTACAAATCATGAACAGGATCAAGGTGCTAAAGTTTATTTACAAACAAAACAGGCTGAGTAAGAGTCATCCTCAAGCACATAAAACTGTGGCTACAATTATCCAAGACAATGACACTAACCTAGCATCTAGGTCAATTCATTCAATGAAATTAAAAGCATAATATTGCTCTGTAACTGTCCAAATTAATTTCTGACATTAATTCACATTAGAACTTGAATGCTAGTATTCCTTATTTTCTTTCTGCATGCCCTCATTTCATTTTTGTGCCTACAGCACCACTATATATAGACATGATATGCCAAAGGCATGGGGATAATGAATTAGAAGTAGGCTATACAATTATTAGCTTAAATATTTTAAAAGCCTAAGTCACAGACAGTGACTGTCTGGTACTGATACACATATTCCAGCATGATTAATTCCCACTCCTTGAGACACAAACATGAGATGCTCAAGCAACAGGTGAAACAAAACAGCCACACCTATACAGACCTGTATATAGCAAATTACATCACTGTTGTCAAACAACGTTGCAGAGACCAGAACAGCTCCTGTTTAACATGAAATATATTCCATCGGAACTATCCTGAATTCCCTAAATCTCTCTCTATTAGGAAAAAGGGTACTATTCCATTCCTTGCACTTTTTCTTGAAAGCATCTGTTACCAGTCACTGTCAGAAAGATGATCTAGATAAATCAGCTTGCCAATCATGCAGCAACCACCAACATCTATTAAATAGGCTATCTGGGGAATGGAGAGTCTTTATTCAGTTCACACAGCACACCACTACAAAATATTGATCCTGCAGTTGGGCTACCTACACATTAGCATAGCAGAGTTCAATTTTTCCATAATGCTGTGTTCTGCTTAGTCCTTAGTAAGGTGATACATACTCAAACACACACTTGTCTTCCTTGCAAACCTGTAAATCACTGCTAGCACTAAAAACTCCTTTCCACATCCTGGCACACCAGTTACCTCTGTATTTGAAGACTAGCATATTGATTTCATTGTAGAAGACTCACATTCTAGCACAGCAGCACTATCAGACAGCTGAAACAGTACTTTGTAAAAAGTGTTTTGTAAAAGACATGTGATTTAAGAGATTAAAAGCTTCCAGTATTTTTTGATATGACAATATTTAATTGTAAAGGCAGTCACTAACATAATAAAGCAATTCAGGACCAGTGCAGAGTCCCCCAGCAGTTTCTTTAATGATAACATAACAGACTAACACTGTTCAGCTACTCAAACTCCCTACAGCAAGCCACAGAAGCTGAGTAATAGCAGATTGACCTCACTGACCTGTCCCCTTCTGTGTATTTCACAGATGTTTCTAACATCTAGTGTTTTTACCTCTGAAGATTAAAAATCCTACACACAGGTGTTCCACTGGTGCTATCGTGAATAAGTTTGGAGACACTGGTTAGAACAGCTCTAGGCTTCAGCATACCCCATGTTGCAACCCCCAGAACAATGACTTTGTGCCACTGGAGCACCTTATCTATGCATTTCTTATCTTCTGCTGCCTTTTACTTACAATTACTTAAAATCATCAATTTTAAGACAAGTTGCAAGTTAACCCTCCCCTCAACTGATTTTAACTTTTCAACTACCTTTTTTTCCTATCAGTAACTACTAAGTATGCTAATTTTCAACTAAATAAAGCTTTAAAAAGAACAAAACCAAGTAACCCAGCAGAAAGTCTGTATCACTCACACTTGAGCTGTTGGTGTTTCAGTATGTAGTGTGTTTCTCTGATTTCTGAGGGCTGGTTTCTTAATCTAGTATCAATGGTGTATTTAATAACATCTTTTGAAAAAAATCTACAGGGAATTTTAAACCAGCATAGCATACAGAAGTCATACAAACTCTTTGATGTGCTTGTAATGTAAGACAGTACATTCACAAAACTTGAAATCAATTATCTAAAAGTAGCAATGTTAATGGTAGGTTGTATTTCCAAATCCTTCAAGATTTCAGAACTAGTATGGCACGTTCTCATTTTACTTTCCCAAGGGCAAAAAGGGAAAAACTTTTTTTGCTTTAAAAGAATTGGTTCCTCTAGTGAAAGTGAAGACATCATTTAGCAAATTAAAGTGACATGACCTGCCTGTGCCTTTAAAAGTTGGTCAGCAAGTAAGCAGATTTCAGTTCTTCAGCTAGTGAGCTCTACTAGTATAATGAATGCTAGAAAGTCAGTACTAGTATCATTTATTCATAGTTTGAATATGACAACTACTAGAGGAAACGCTAATTTAAGTGACAAAGATCACTAAGTAGAAGAATTACATTATAACACTTGTTACTGATTGTTGATGTGGGAGTTGAACAAAAACTTATTTTAAGAGACATGATCTACAAACCAATTTTAAGCTTTAAAAATCCCCAACCAAACCACAACCCAAAACCCACAACATGCTGCTTGTCACCACACCAGTGGCACCCTTTCCCTTTGCACAGCAGTTGGGGTGTTGTCCTCCCTCTCCCACAACACAGCTCAGCTGTCTGCCTCTCTCCTAGGCAGCCCTCTCACCATCTCCCACTTTTCATCAATCTCCCCGGTACCATTCAAGCTATTTACATTTTCCTAGGATGCCTTCATCCAGAAGAGGTGAAAACCAGCATTTACTCCAGCATTAGCCATTCTGGCTACAGGAATTTTTATCAGGCTGTTTCTTCACTGAAGAGAGGTAAGAACATGCCATTCTATAACACACTTCTTGTCCTAACTTGTGCTAGACTTCATACTTATTAATAATGGCCAGTATTCCCAGATCCAATTAGGAAGAAAAGCTCAATTCTGAAGAGCTCCATAGACAATGCAGAAACTCTCACATGTAAAAGTCACCTCACTGAGGTTGAAAGACTGTTTGAATATGTGAATATAACCCAGTTTGCAACATACTGCTGGCAGCCATGGCCTCATGGATAATTTGCCAGAAGGACTTATTTTTGACCTGCTGCTCCAGCTGCATTAGTTCACAAACACTTACTATTACAACTGGTCTGATCTGAAAAGATGCTTGAAGAACAGGAGTCTTACCATCAATGAAGCAGTCTAGCACAGAGCACCATCAATGCAGTATGCTCAGAAAGAGGAATATAAATATTTTAAACTTGCATTAAAAGACAGCTCAGCTTTTACATTAAAAAGACCTCTCAATTGCATTTTCACGACACAGCACAAACAAGACCACTGTAGCATCTTTAGAAGTCCTAGCCTACCTGTCCAGCTGTACTCAGGTAATCACAGGCTGCACTATCCAGTGCATAAATCCCGTAACCAGTTTTCCTATTAATTGCTGGATATGTCTGTTACCAAAATGAAGGAAAAAGAATCATCAGTTAAACCTTCTGCAAACAGATATCTAGAGATTTAATTATTATCCACTAGATAAACAACTTCCTGTACAGCAAAAGGATTATCTGTTATTTGCCCCTGAAGAAGTAGTTAAAGAAACTGCATCTTCCACAGAAACCGTAACGAAGGAAAATGCCATTGGAGCCAAGGCACATTCCAGATGAAATTTTTCTCTTCAGATTTTTTAATTCAAGGATCTTTGATTGTTAAAAATTCATCATTAGCTTTTGTTTTTAAGGGAACATATTTCTTTACCCCGTAACAGTTCTCAAAGTGACTCATAGAAAACTAGATACAAAATGGAAAACTGGACGATCACAGGTCAGGGGTTCTTGTCTCTACCTGCAGAGTATTTCAGGAACATTTCAAATTCCTTAACCCTTCCTTATGAACTGCCAAGTTGTCATGGCAGTGATAAACCAGAAAAGCATCTTACCCACGTACTAGTATTAAAAACCACACATGGCAAGTAGTACACTTTTCATTTATGTATAAATGGAGACCTCACTTGTGAGAGTGAGACCTAACTTGAAGTACTTTGTACAGTTCTGGTGTCCTTAACATAAAAAGGACATGGAACTGTTGGAACAAGTCCAGAGGAGAGACATGAGGATGATGAGGGGGCTGGAGCACCTCCTGTATGAAGACAGGCTGAATAAGTTGGGGCTGTTCAGCCTGGAGAAGAAAAGCAGCCTTCCAGTATCTGAAGGGGGGCTATAAGGATGCTGAGGAGGGACTCTTCATTACGGACTGTAGTGATAGGACAAGGGGTAACGGGTTAAAACTTAAACAGGGGAAGTTTAGACTGGATATAAGGAGGAAGTTCTTTACTGTTAGGGTGGTGAGGCACTGGAATGGGTTGCCCAGGGAAACTGTGAATGCTCCATCCCTGGTACTGTTCAAAGCTGGGCTGGACAGAGCCTTGGGTAATATGGTTTAGGGTGAGGTGTTCCTGCCCATGGCAGGGGGGTTGGAACTTGATGATCTTAAGGTCCTTTCCAACCCTAACTATTCTATGATTCTATAAGCAGGGGGGATTGAACACTGTATCTGCCTTGCCTCCAGCCAAGAGCCCCCTCGAATATTGTTCTTAATTCCACAAACTGCTTCAAATGCTCTTTTTTAACAGAAAGAGTGTAAGTGAATATATGAGGTGACCCTTTTTCTGTGTTACCAGCACATTAATAAAATCAAGAATGATTCATTCTGAAGCTTAATAACACAGCTGAATATACTTCAGGACTAGGGAATGGGAGATCAAGCTAAATGTTAGCAATGACCCTCCATTTCCATCCTTGAAATTAGGAAAGCATAAAACTAAGACACCAGAATATCTGAGAGAAGAATACATTTTACTTACGTCTCAAAGCTCTTTATGTAGGTGTTTATGTTTAAAACAACCTTCATAAAAATGGATGATAAATTAAACATTGATTTGTTTTCTCCCCACCTTCTCAATTAAGGTGTATTTATTCTAGGCTTCAACTCCTGCAGTTGTTCAACATTTTCAAAAGAGAACAAAAGAAGAACTTGACCTCCAAGTATTACAGAGCAACAGGCCTATTATACACTTTTCAAGTCATTTTAAACACAAACATGAACATAATACCAGCCTAATTATTGTTTTCTTAGCAACAATGGTATTAGGTCTTCCAGGTTCTTCCACAACCCATAAAAGAATAAAGACTTTTGAGTTGGATTGGAGGGGAGAGAAGTGCCAAAATAAGCCTGAGAAATCTGCACAGAGAACGTCTTATACAGCTCATCTATAGGTTCTGGATGAGCAGCAATTCCAGCCTGAGTGCTTCTGTTAATCGAGTGATAATGCAAAGCATTGAGTTCAGAAGAACAGAAATGCTTTGTCAAAGTCCACACGCTCCTCAGTGCTCACAACTCTATCTCAAATCTCACTGCCAGCTGATGCCAGAGATTAGAGGACTGGCATGATGTATGCAGCATGACACATTGATTTACAAATCAACAGCCACATATGGCACTAGACTGAACGTGCCTGCTTATTCTTGTTCAAGTCAAACACAAACTACTACTTTATCCCTTCCCTGCTCAGGAACTGTGAAGCACCTATGTTAATGACTCCCCTAGGTTCTAGTAGTAGCTTGTACTTTAAGTCTAACATTATGGGGAAAAAAAAAAAAGACACGATAATTCCTGATCTTCATTTCACTCTGGAATTACGTGGATGCTTTACAAAAGTCTCATATCATTTTCCGATTTTCCTGGTTGTAGCTTTATTCCCAACAATTCTAAGTGTCCTACTGGATGCCACAAAGCAAGGAAGCCTTCACAGGACTTATTTAAATTGAACTGTGATAACTGGAATAGTCTGAATGGTACAGATTCAGTATCAGCATGAAGCATGCCTCCCTCCTGAAAGTTTATATAGGTCTCAAAATACAAACAAACAAAAAAACCCCAACAAAAAACAAAACAAAATAAAAACCAAAAAAACCACACCTAGTAAGGGAAAAGCAGCCCACTGTGTATTTAAGAGAGTCAGAAAATGATGGAAAGAATTCCAGAGATACCTCTTCTCCAGAGCTGAAACTGCTTCCCTGGAAAGCTAGCAGAAACCACACTTTACCTCTCCCTTCTCAAGACAGAAATTTCCACACCAAGGTCAGCCCTATAAGCAGGACCCCAGCAGCGGCTACTAAAGTATACTTGGCTTTAACTAAAGACAACAGCAACAGAGTAAGAAAGAAACGATTACATGATCAAAACCCAACTGCTGATCACCACACAAGGCATTCTTGTAAAGGTCAGGATGGAACAGAGACAGTAAAAGTTAAAATTTAAAACTATTAAATCACTTTGTATTTCTGGACCCAGGGATACATTGTAGGAGCAGTAGCACAGCTGCTGCCATTCCTCTACAGCAGAGATTGCAGGGAAAACTGCTGGAGCAGTGACAGCTTCCAACAGAGTTTGTGGTTTATCAGCTTTTCTTGCACTATACCATTTAAAATATTCCCACATCGGAATCAAGTACTTTGCCTTTTAATGTCCCTGGTTGCAAACGGTCAAACCAAGATGAAGAGCCTTTTTTCTTTTTTTTCTTTTATTTTTTTTCCTTTATTTTTAAATAACATATCTCAGCAGTAGTTTTTCTTCATGTACATCACTTTTTTTGAAAATGCTGTGGTCTAGAGGTCACTTGTACAGAGAGCAGACGTAATGCAGACAACTGCAATACATGACAACATGAATTTCCAGATGCAGGTCTGATGTGAAAATAAGCCACTACATTTTGTCATTTCTTGAAATGGGGCTTGGAGCAGAGGAGCTGGTAGGAATCAAAACAAATCCCCTGGTTTTAAATGTTCCTGACACAACACAGGAAGAACACAGCCAGAGTTTTCTTTAGGAGCATCAAGCCAAAGTTAATGAAGTTGCATTTTCAAGAAAAAACACAGTTTAGGAAAGACAGTGACAACCAGCAGTCACAGAATGCTGACACATGAATTGCAATTCCCAGTCAAATATTACAAAAATCTTGAATATATTAAGCACTAGTTTAGAACTAAGATTTCCTGCCTCCATTTATTAGAATTGTGAAAGCCCCAATGTGTTAAAATACAGGGCCTTAAAAACTGGAAAAAAGTTTTCCCCTCAATACCTGTAAATTTGTTATGTGACAACTTCTGTCAATACAAGCTTTACTTGCTACAAACGAGAAGTTCAGATTTATAAAAATAAAGTGTCCTTAGTGCTTGATCAGGCAGTTTTTAACCAAGTTTCAGTGGGATACAGGATCTCTTCAACATTTTATATAAAAGAGCTATACATTCCAAAGCATATTTCTTTTTAAAGCTATTTTGTCTAAGTTAACTGGGCTTATGTCTACAGGATTAGTTTAGAAGTTATCTGCAGGTTTACTTTTACAGAGTCTGGTCAGTCATACACATTGATCAAGCAGCCGGGGAGGAGCACAGTTCCTGCCTACTGAGCCCGTACTTCAAAACTTCTGCTCATGAGTTTACAGAGCTGACCTATAACAGGTAGCTGCAGTACCAGATTTTTAAGAATGGGAATTGATAATAAAAACATTTTTAAAGGGACTTAGCATACTTGTCCTTTATGGGAAGGAAATGTTTTGCTAAGAAAAGCATTAGGATATTTCACTGAAAATAAGTATATTGAATTTCTTTGCCTCACCTCCCATTGGGTTTACAGAATCAGAGGTACATTGATACAATGTGCCCTACCAAAAGTAACAGTTTCTAGTCAGATATTAACCATCCAAAGGAGGATCCATTCATAAATACAAACACATCAGATTCTCCAGGTGTGAACAAATACTGCAAAGCCTGTAACTTTAAACATTTAGCCCATAATGATATACAATGACCACACTAGTTAGAGACAGAGTTAGCATGCAGTGAAAGCAAAAAGAAAAAAATATTCAACTGTTCATGGAGAGACAGTTATATCCCTTTCCCCCCTTTCCCAGATAATTTTTTGAGGAAACTCTCAGATCATGAGGACTAGAACAATCTTGTTTTCTCCTTAAATTTCAAAAAGGCTTTTAATAGGGCTCTGCTGAGCTCTAAAAACTGAGGTGCCACCAAGAAGCATCTATCCTCTCACAGATCATAGAAACATAGCAGGTAGATTTAGATAAGATATTAGGAAGAAATTCTTCACTACAAGGGTGGTAAGACATTGGAACAGGCTGCACAAAGAAGCTGCAAGTGCCCCAATCCTGGCAGTGTTCAGTTGGATAGAGCTTTGAGCAATCTGGTCCAGCGGAAGGTGTTCCTACCCATAGCAGGGGGTTGTGACTTCATCATCTTTAAGGTCCCTTCCAGCCCAAACCATTCTATGCTTCTATGTTGAGATGTTAAAATTGGTTTTAAAAATTTGAAAAGAAGAAAAAAGGGAAGTCAACCATGGTAGCTGCACACAATTCTCTAATATCACAGACATAAGCCATTCTATTTATTAGTGATCCCAAAAAGAAAGTAAGGATGAACTGGGTAAAAATTACTATATCAAAGGACTTGCCATTTAAGACTGGCACAAAAATCTAAATCTCATGAGACTAAAGAGAAATAAAATTGTATGAAATATATTGTTTCTAAATAACCAAATGATGCAAGCCAGGAAAAAATGACTTCTAAGTGAGCACAGTGATGCCCCAATAAAAAAAAAAAAACAAAAAAACAAAACACCAAAACCCATCACTGCAGAAGCCTACAGGGCACGTGCATCCTGTACCCAGAACAGCTCTGTTTCCCTCTCCCACATGCAGAAAGAACTAGCAAGTACAGAAGGAATAACAAGACTTACCAAATGTATCATAAGGAACAAAACTGACCCACTGGGAAAAAGGTACTTTGGGTACACAAGAACGGAAGAAACAAAGAATATGAATATAATCACTCTTTTATATATGTTACATCATTTATATATACATACAAAATTAATAGTGCGCTAGGTCAAACTGTGAAACTCCTTGCTATCTAAAAGTTGCAGAGAAGAGAATTTAAACACCTTAAAAATTATCAGCCAAGTTGACCAGGGTGGCAGACACAGTGTAAAGTGAGTAGCTCAAACACCACTAAGCAGAAAATACACTGCCAAGGAATTAGCTTCATTAGAAGTCCTCAAGCTGGTTATCAGCAGTTAGCCAGGCAAGAGATACCTACACCATGAAATTTCACAGCTCTTTGCAGAAGTATATCAGGAAATTATGTTGAACTGTTGAAAAATATTCCCACTTTTGATCAACAAAAGCTGTCAGCAGCTAATTTAATGTTACAACTCTGCATCTGCATATACTGCATGAGAAGAATCACAGCTGCATCACTCTGATTTTCACACCATTGGTACTACCTGAAGTTCCCAGAATCCACTGCTGTGTAGTGACACTTTCAGTTACAAGCCTTTAAAAAGCACAATGAGCAAATCTATGGTGAAAATCATTTCTGTGTCCACCAATAACAGATATCATGACGGAGAAATACTTAGTCATAGCACTGAGATACTGTCCATAAGGCTTTTCTAGACTCTCAAGTGATAAAAATTAGAGGAAGAAAATATATTGAGATTGGCTTACTCTATTTGTAAAGTGAGAGTACAAAGCGGCTTCTGTAGTATTATTTGAACAGTACTACACAAAAGCTATAACCCAGCTCCAAAGCATCAGCATTCACACAAGAGACTAACTTACCTACTGCTAATATTACTTGGAGCAAGCTGTTTGCAACCATACTATTTTTTTTTTGTTTACTTGATATTATAAACAAAGCTGTTGCTTGACACAGCAATCTCTCAAATAACCGTATCCAAGCAGCTCAGAGTACCTAAAGTACTACAACTTAATACGTAATCTGTAGTGGCAGCAACAACTGACATCTTAACCATCTGAAGAAAAAAAAAAACAAAACAGCAAAACATGTAGGGTCAGTAAATTTCATGGCCTTATATTCTCTGGTTAGAAGGACTCTATTCCACTGTTTTTCACACTGATCCTGTTCCTTCTCATTAGCAAATGGCTTTCAATAGCCAAGAGTACAGTTTTGATCTAAAGAAAGACTGAAGTAAATCCTGAAAAAGAGTAGCATCAAAATACACAGAGCTCACAGATGCACAGAGTTACAGGTATGTGGGAAATGAAAAGGGACAACCAAGGGAGGCTACATAAACCCAGTCTGAGCAGCCCCCACAGGGGTCCCCGTTTATCACCTGGTAACAAGCCTTAACACATCAAGACTTCCACTAGGTGGAGAAAGATCACCCTCAAACATTTTCTGCTTGTACCCTCTTAGCTGGACAATATAAAGAGTTCAAATCCACACATTTTCACTTTGCCTTGGATAAGGTTTCTGGGAAGGAAATCAGCTAATCCCGTATCTGCCCAGATTAAGAGTTCAAACCCACTTCTGCCAATAATTTAGGGCTGGACTTCATAGTAATGCTGTACTTAAAGTGAAGTGAATCACAGCCAAGTATCTCAGTGATGCCTATGGTTAACTGCCAGAATAAGCTTGTCCTCACTGTATTCTGTCCCCATAGGTGGGCAGAAGAGAAGAACAAGGCTGCCAATATACTACCCGGATCATTAGGAACCAAGGCACAGAGAAGACTCCACAATGGATCAAAAAGCCACAGTACATCCTCTAACCTCCATCAGTAAGCATAAACAGTCATTATGTTCAGCCTGAGCAGGTCCAGAGAAAGCCCTTATTTCCTCAGCAAGTGCAAGCATCCCAGCAAGATCAGTACCACAGTAAAGACACATGAAGAAATTCTTCATTTCTTCTGGTGATGATCACACGTACAACAGTAACAACTAGGGGCTTGAAGTAAGTCTCCAGAATGATATCAACACAGCCAGCACACAAGCATCTGATCATTTTTACAAACCTAGTCAAATCACAGGAATTTGAGAAAAGCTTAAATCAGTTCCTTGGGAAGAAAAACCACCAATCAGAGACCAGAACCATGACTAAGAACTAATTTAATGTGTTTTAAAACTTTTCATTTACAAGAAAACCCTGCAGAGAACTATCACAGAATTTCTCCAACAAGGGAAGTCAGTACACAAGAATTTTGGTTTAATTTTAAGAAGCTGCAGTTAGCCCCACCAGCTAAATGGCACCTGGCATCAAGGTGAGGTCTTTTCCTTGCCTTCCCACAATGCACATATACTGTGAAATAGCAATATTAAACCTTGCAAGTCAGGCAATCCTCAACTGTAGGCTGTTTGTACATTTGGTTTTACAGAAGAATCAGTTGCTTTTAAACAAGGTCCACTGTGCTCAACCACTGCATTAGACATAAAGCAGGCATCATACATTATGTCTGCAGAGCCTGTCTTGCAGAAGGGGAATTCAGAGGGCTGGTGTTAACAAGAAGCTTGCAATGACTAGTTAACACTCAACCTCACATGAAAACACCATGGGTTCTCCCCAAGACAGAGCTAAGGTTTCAAGAGAAAAGGAGGAAAAATATGTGCCTGTAATGAGAACCTATTATCTGTGGTCACTGAATGACTACGCTGCTGTTGAAGCAACTAATGTTTGAAACTACATTAGAAATCTCATACCAGTGTCAGGTGCCACAGCCCTTATATCCAGTCAACTGTCAGTACATTAGCAAGAATGTTCCATTCCTAGAAATTTTGCAACTCATCCCTTAATTGTATTAGAGTGACACAAATAGGCTTAAGAGGATGAATGTTTAGACCTCAGTAAAATCTGAGTGCACTTGTAAAATATTTCTTACCTTTCTACAAATTAAGCTGAATGAGTTAAGTCTTGCAGCCTTCCCTAAAAGTTAAGGTCCCTGCATTTGCAAAGGTAGCTTACTGCATTAGGGTTTCATACCATTCAAGCTAGGATGATTAAAGGATTGTAGGAGCATCAAAACACCAACTAGGGAAAACAAAACAAAACAAAAAAACAAACAAAAAAACCACCCCCCCCCCCAAAAAAAACAACCAAAAAAAAAAAACCAAAACAAAACACAGTCACAAGCAAAAAACCTAGTATACCATCATGACTTCTCTGAAAAGCTCACTCTGAAAATCCTTGCCTTGATTATCACCTCCCTTTCTCACTCTCTGGGAAGAAGCATAAGCTGTCTTCCACTAGTCACAGTGCAAGGGTTTTTTATTTGGGGCCAGAGATGTTAACGTCGCAAACTAGGAAACAATTTTCTTACTGCACCCTTTCATTGTCTTCAAGTTTCTCCACTCTCAGAGACAACTAAAGCACTTTTGTTTATTGTGATGTGTTCCAGTGTCAGACTCTTCACGGCCAGCACAGTGATAATCACCAAGGTCCTAAGTACAAAACGGTGCCAGAAGCATCATGCCCCTCTCTTGATAAAAAGTCAGGAACAGAGATTCAAAAGAAATCTCAAAGTAGTAGGTCTAGAAGATTAAATGCAGAAAGAACAACTTAGTTTCTTAAGATGGCAATCCACCATAGGCCTTTTAGTAGAGCAGTCCTTTCCCTTTCAAAACACTGGCTCAGGGAGGCTCTCCTAGCATTCCTTCCAGAGAAGCTGAACCCATACAGAAACGTATCAAAGCAGGCCATCAAGAAGTAAAATTACAAGGTGCAGGGATTTATTAAAAAAGTATCATGTATTTTATTCTGAAAGTCATTAGCACCTAACAGCAAACTGAATAAGCAAAATATTCCAAACAAGCCCCATATTAAAAGCAGCGTATCTATCACACACATCTCAACTGTAACCAAATTCAGGTGAGAGAATCAAGAGGCAACTGTACCCTTGCTTTTCCTTTCTTTTAGTGGCCCAAGCCAAGTACAGCAGCTCCTTGTACAGAGCTGTTCAACATGTCCAGACTTGCATATGAGACACCTGATACCAGAATCCAGCATGCATCAGAACATAATTTCCCCCTGCAATGATCATGTATTTAGGATGTCTTGTTAATGACTCTTGCCCTTCGGTTTTCAAAGTGCAACCATTTACGACTATCTTCTGACAACATCAGTCTTTTTTTATTAGGACTTTCCACTTCATATACTTTGTGATATTTGGGTCTGAGACATAACTAGTGTTACTTGCACATATTCCAAAACTGATTCTCAAAAAATTTGACGCCTCTAGTTTAGAGAGAAATCACTCAAATCCAATTGTACACAGGAAAATGGCTAAATACGTGGCTATTCTAAAAAGTCACATACCCCCACTAATAAAGGTATCTACAATATGCAAATAAAGCTAAATCAGTTCAGCAGTTGCGTTCAACAAGAATAATAATCTACTCAGTCTGTTGTTTCAGTGTTCAGAAATTCTAGGGTCTTGGCAGCAGGAGGCCATGTAATGAACCAGAGTGAAATACAAATATGTGCTTGCTACATTTATGCTACTGTATGTATTAAGTACAGGACAGACAGCACTAGCTGGTACCTAACGTGCTATATTTGGGAGAACAGTTATGGACAAAGCTTACTTTGATAAGAAAAAGAATCTTCCAAAATTAGCCTTAAAACCACAGAAGTTCCATTTGAAATGTGTGCACAGAAATAAAACAATGGGTCATATTGCACTGCCACTTTTGCGTGGGCTTGTGCATGATTACGAACCTATAATAGAAACTTTACAGTGTGGTTTAGTCTTCATGTGCAAGGTGTTGAATAGTAATTAAGTGTTTTAAAGAGCAACCAGAAAACCCCTATTAGTGTTCCTACATAAGAGTGGAGTGGTTTCGCTGCCTCTAATAGAAATGTCCATTTTCAAAATAATGCTAAGTTACCACACTGACTTCCTGGCTTTAAAAAAAGATAATAAAAAACTCAAGATTTATCTAGTAAACAGCATAATTAGAGAAGCATCTTTCCTGGAGACTTGGAGAGGGAGTAGGGTATCATATTATTCAGGGACATGGCACCCAGGTTATCTGCTTCCCGACAAGCACTGTACCCACCTCACAGGGAATGGGCTACACACTACAAGCTCTTTCAATCCCCATCTGCACAAGGGTCAGAGCCACACAGTAGCGTACAGACAGAACACACAAATACCTTTGCTACTCTGACTCAACAGACAACAGACAAGATTTTATCTGCTTTGTAAGAAGGGACATTTTTCTTCATAAAGCACGTTAGTGTTTTTTGTTAGCTTCTGTAATAGAGAAGACTTGCGATCAGTAATGTGCATCAGATAGGCAAATCGTTATCAACAGTTTTAGTTCATAACATAATGGACGTAGGAAGGCACAGGTAGTTCAGACTGCCCATAAGGCATTAACAGAAATAGCTAAAAAGTAATAGTTAGGGTGAATAAATGGCACATTTGGTTTTGTGGGTCACTACCTGCACACACACACCCCCTTGGTTTTCTTCCAGTCTGCTTACTAAAACCTATGCACTATGTCACTGTTCCCAAATATACACTACAACATCAGTCAGATAAATTCCCTGCTCTCATACAAACAACAAAACTTTGGAAAAGGATGAAGTATTCCTGCTGCTGCTGGAACGTCAGCAACTCAATTCCCAGACCCTCTGGAAGGAAATGCTCATTGGGTGGAGTAAGTACTGCAGCGAAGAAATCCGAAGTCAGAATAACAGAAAAGAAACATCCTTTCCCAGGAGGAAGAAAGCCTGACGTGTTTTCCGCTGCCCCATTCCATAGGGTTAGAGAGTACAGCAGCTGCCAGGTTAGCTGCCTTCTCTGCAAGGCAAGAGCTCCAAACTGACCATGTGCAAAATCCACATTGTTTCTCCCCTGCACCTTTCGATTCATTTTGGTTTTATAACTTTCATATGAAAATAGTTTCAAGGAAAACTGTTCTAAATACTTTCAAAGGGACATTTATAGCCACCGGGGCTTTTAATTCCCCGACACACACACAGCTACGCATAAGACTAAGAAAGCTAGAGCACATAGAGTATTCTCCCCAGATTAAGATTCAGACAAAACAGCGTAAGATACCACTACGGAGAATTAAGGTTTGTGACATCAAGTCGTAGGTCACTTTGTTACACCTGAACACAGAGGTGTTGATATCAAAAGCATGTGCCCACAGCAGCTTTTCTTACACAGCAGGACATAGATCAAGAACAGCCACAAAAGAAGATTAGAGTGAGCATGAAGGGAAAGCAGACTCGTCTTCCTGCTAGCACTGCACACCTCTGTGGAGTCCTGAGGCTGCCAATGACGAAAAAGCCACACACATCCTTGTGCCTCACATACACTCCTGCATTCATCCCACTCCAAATCAGCCACAAGGTTTGTAGGCTGAGATTGTATCTTTTATTAGACCAACACATATAACAAACTGGCATACTGGTTTAACACAAGATAATATCTCTCCAGCCAACAAGATACTACCTCTGCATCCCCCACAGGGGGACAGGATGATAAAATCTGACACTTCCAAAATTCAGTAATTATTGATTGATGTAAGTTATAAATAAGCTCTTCAGTATACTTAGCAATCAATCCCATGTTCTGGTGTTCCAAACTTTCATCAGAATTAGAGAAGTTTGTGAAATTAATATAAAAATTGTCCTCAGGCTATGCATAAGTATTAAAATTAATGGTCATTTCCCTTGCTTTCTCAGTGACCAGCAAGAGAATAAGTGTAGTCATTTTGAAAGTAAACTGACTAAGATCAACTATGGTATAACAGAGGAAACCAATAGCTACACTTGGGGGGCCAGGAGGGGTAGAAGAGGTCTTTAAGGTACTCTTTGAATAAAACACATCATAAGTTACCTACTATCTGAGTCTTTTCAGGCAAATAGGAGAAAAAGAAAGCGTTTAGCATACTGTATCTGAGCAGTAAAATAAGAATCTTGCATCAGTTTGAAAGGGATCAAAAAAAATATCCCTGAACTATCTATTATAAGTCATCACATGGTATCCATAACAGGCAGCATTATGGTTGCTGAACATTCCAACTTTAGGATTTGTTTCCTATTTAAAGGCATTTACAAGTCTTGCATTTAGTCTTTTCTCACAGTTCAACACAAATTTGGGGTGTAGGTGGCAAAATCGATTACACAGGTATGTAAATAATGCCAAATATTTAGGTGAAGCTACAGTCATGTTCTGCTAGAATTTGTTATCATACCACACTTTCCACAGAAAAAAAAAATACCTGACATGCATGAACTGAAAAATGCTTGGGAATTTATTCCTCTCCACAAAACAGACAGGGTCTGTTTCTGCACATTTTTCAACCTTTAAAAGGTATTTTAGTTTCCAGAATGGCTCTCATACTAATTGTCTATAAAAGGACTATGATGCAGAACTGTTTATGGTGTAAGTAGATTTCTTCCTCTAAAACCTTACTCCAAATAAACTTTACACTTGTGTTTCTAGGTGGAGAAAGGCATTATTATTTAAATGTTATTTTCAATTTATCTAGCAACAGCCAAAGTACCAAACGTAATTCACTGATAAATGATATAGAAAGTAAACTGCAGCAACTCACAGCAACAACAAAAGATATTGTTCTGTTAAACATTTCCAAGAAAAGGAAAAAACTTGACACATTTAGGTGAAGAACCTGTCCATAATCTCTGCTCTTCTTCAAAAACAATGCCAAAATTATGTTGTTTGCAGAACACTCCTTCTCCAGTAGTCACTGAATATTTTTGAACGTTGATCTTTTGGCTGACACCTAGATCTAGTTCAGGGTCAGGACCACAACATGTAAACTCCTTCTTATACCTGTCAGAGACCGGGTCTCCAGTACCCACAGTACCTCACTGTACCACACTAACTTACCAGTTGTGGGGAGAAGCCAAAAAAGAGTCCTGAAGAATGAGCTACCTTCATGTTCCAACACGCCAAATTTAAGGTACACTGAACTTGTTTGACTGACAAAGAGCTGAAGACTACTACTGGACACACAAAAAGCTCTCTCAAACACACTCTCTTTCTTTAGAGCATTCTATAAAGTTATCGGATAGATTACAAACACCTATATTAGATCATCAATCCCTAATTAATTTTAATTTGAACATGCCATTAAACCATCACAAGTCAGTATAAAAGAGTCCAAAGAATGAGAATTACTGATCAGTATCTTGTTTTTAAAGGTACTGAAAAATTACGCATACTTCAGCTTTCCTCTAACAGCAATACCAACATAAAGAGTTTAGACACACTTTTCTAGTTACCAAAACAAAATTCACGATCTTGAGAAAAAATATGAGCAAAATCTAGAATAACTAGCACAAAGGACACTATCCATAGATACAGTGCAGAGATTAAGAAAATAAGTTTAGGATGCTAGGACCGGATTTCTTGTGTACCACTGTAACAGTGTTCAACATCTAAATTTATCTTTCATTTGTGAGTATTCATAATCCTGCCACGAGGAAGCTACCTGCAAGTCTTAGTTTAAGCAGAAAATTGAGACCAAGTTCTGCCATAAGACAAATTATAGCACAGTTGCAATTACAAGTTGCAGAAATTATTTTGGATTACCTCCTGTAAAATAGTGCTTTTTAGCCAACAAATGTAAAGACTGTATCTCTACCTTTTGCAGACACACAACTACAGGAACAAGCATTTAGTCACATACAGTGCTGTCCCCATTCCTGAAGCTTTGAACAGAAGTACCTTGCGCAAAGGAAAAAAGTAAAACCTTACAGGAAAGCAAGGAAGAAAAACACCCATAAAACCCCACTACACACACAACCCACCGCAACATCAGTACTGAACTGTTTTGATTCCAGAACATTCTCAGACTGCAGAAGGGCAATGCCTGCACCTGCAGTACCATGGACAGTGTACCGCAAAGTTCCCACTTCGAAAATTTTACCCAACTTTATTCCTGCTGCTGCAGGAATACAACAAACATCCTTTGACAGTGCAAGAGATTCAGTGATCTTCTGTATTGCACCCCTAAGCTTTGGTGTTTACATCAAGGAACACCTTTAAGTTCAAAAGCTTTCTTGCATTTGCACTGAAGGCCTATTATCTACATTAAGGCTTTTAATACAGACTCATTACTGATGCTTACTTTCAAGCCCCAACATGGAAAACTTTATAAAGGTGTTTTTTTTGTGTGTGCTACAGAATCACAGAATAATTCCAGTTGGAAAAGATCTCCAGGATTCTCTAGTCAACCTTCTACTCAAAGCAAGGTTAGCAAGATCAGTCTAAATTACTCAGGGCTGTATCCAGCTGGGCATCAAAACATCCAAGGATGGAGACTGACTAACTTTTCTCCTGTCCCAGTGATTGTTCCACTCCAAGGTGAAACACATTCACCTTAAATGCAGTTATTTTAATGTACTCCTGCTGTCTCTTGCCTGCCTTCCACAAACACTGCTATAAAGATCCCGGCTCAGTACTCTCAATAGCCTGCCCATAGGTACTGGAAGGTTATTATTAGTTCCCTCTGCTTCCCAAAGCCTTCTCTTCTGCAGGATGAAAACTCGTTTTCCTAACAACCAGTACAATTTTAGCAAACACTTATCATACACGTATGCTAGACTTAGGTCTTCTATTATAATGTTAAGTTTTGATTCAGAGTGGCTTTTGACCTTCATCCCTGCACTTCCCCAGATTCAACTGCAGGAACTAAGATCTCATACTAAAGCCTGTTCTAGTACAAGCTGACTGAATTGTACATAGCCTTTCTAGGCTCACTACAGTTCCTCAGCCCTGAAGAGACAGCATCTCCTGTGCAGAAGAGCAGAAGTTTTACAGGCTTATATAAACACACATACACTTGGATACATAGGAGAAAGATGCCCAAAACGGAAGGGCATATACATAGATCAGAAATATATCTGGAAGGAGAATAACAGTACATTACTAAGGCTGCTGCCTAAATCATTAAGTTGCCATTAAAAAGTGAAAGACATTAACAAAGAAGCCACAAGAACTCCAGCATCTGAAGTAGATTTCGGGTAAGGTATAGTGCCTTACTGATAATTACAGCAAAAGTTCCTACATCAGTTTTCCCAATCCTCCATCCAGTCCTGCAAAGTTATTTATCAGGCTAATGGCAAGACACTTCAGGACAGCATCAGCTCTTCAGACAGAGACATGCACTCTTCGATGAATCAAGTAACATTAGGAACTCCTAACTACTGGAAAATCCATGCCATGACTTATCAGTCAATGAATCCCAGAGACAAGAGAGGAAGGACTGAAGAAGAGATGTATCCAAAGATTTAATTCAGACCTTGTAGCAGTAATCAAGATGTGTGCCAGCCTTTTTTCCCCCTTCAGAAAAAAAACCCTACATTTGAAATATCAGGTGCAAAAATTTAAGTTTTATTAAAATTTAAAGACTGCCATTGCACAATACAAAAGTGTGCTGTATTGTGGGTAATTCCACATGGTGCAGTGGAACTGTAAAGTTGCAATAGAAATCTAATACATTTCTACATTAAAGGGACATAAGACCTACATGAGGTACTGACACTTAGAATTTTTCAAGAGTGCACAAGCAACTAAAGCGTTATCCCTTTAGCTAGTAACTGCAAAGACTGACAGAAAAAAAAATTAAAATGCACAACTGAAGCATTTCATCTTTCTTGATGTATACCTGGAAGGTAAAGTTGATTGCAAATACAGCACACATCCTGCGTTCAAATTTGTGGCACTATCAGGAATTAGATGGAAGTTGGGCTTCTGGTTTATCTCTTGTTTTATGCTGAAAAAGGCAAAGGCTGAACCTTCTCAAAAATCTAGAATTTTGTAACATAATTCAAGACAATAAAAGTATCTCTTTTAGCAATTTATATTTTTAACAGGAAACTGCTGGATAAACCACAAAGTATATCTAATTAAAATGCGCTACCAAATAAATCCAATGACCTACCACTTCTATTGGCTGAAGAAAAACACTCAAAGTTCAGTGCAAGTACATAAAATAAGAATACTGTGCTTAGGACATTGTCTGCTTGTGACAGACAAGAACAGGATGCCACTTCAAGAAGATTCACAGACATCTGTATGCCACTTCAAGAAGATTCAGACATCTGTATCACCAGAAAATAGTACAAATGTCTATCATGTCACAGCCACATTCAATCACACTATGTGATGGATTACTGTTTGCTTCTAAAGAGAATACTTCAGAGTTTTACTTTGAGTTGGGGAGACACCACAAGCCAGAGAGAAACACCACCCCATAAATGTAGAACTCGAAAACAAAACAACAGAACATAATCTCTCCCGCATGCTCACATTTTTTCTTGAAGACACTGCTGGGACAAAAAGGAGAAATATTAGGAATCACAGGGTGAAATTCACTTCTGAAGTAGCCACTCCATTCCCAACCTTTCTACTACTTCAGCATACAGCATAGTTTTCTATAAAACATACCTCTGATAAGGCAGATTACACTTAATTCTGCATTCTTTAGCCATTAAGATTGTAATCATAAAAATCAGTACAAAGCAGAGCTCAGAATTACAAGCCTAAGTATTTTACACAACAAATTTCAGAAATTATTGATTACGTTTCACTTTTATTAGACAAATAAAGATAAGAAATTCTGAAATCTGCACAAACTA
This sequence comes from Neopsephotus bourkii, assembly GCF_033783945.1. Taxonomy (NCBI): domain Eukaryota; kingdom Metazoa; phylum Chordata; class Aves; order Psittaciformes; family Psittacidae; genus Neopsephotus; species Neopsephotus bourkii. The sequence goes on along the minus strand of NW_026900624.1, from coordinate 1,476,840 downwards.
AGATGAACATGGAAACTACAATCACAAGACTGTCCCAAGGGTGGAAGTTATATTAGAAGGAACTAAACTCTATTGCTTTGGGGCAGAAATAAGGGATGACCTTCGCTTATTCAAAAGTTTATGTTTATTGTAACTAAATACAGAAGTGTAAGGACTCCAGATAAGAATATTGCATCACTGCTTTCAAATGAAGGTTGTGTCCAACAATGGGTTAAAACCCATGAAATTTAAGAACCCACAGATTAAAGAAGAAGAAGATATAATCACTTACACATAGTCCAGTCTAAAACTGGCCAAAACATGTTGCAGTATTACAGCAGATATCCATTTTGTATTTACAAAAAAAATTTGTTTTATTTGAAAAGTAAACCAGAGTTCAAACACTTAACCTAGAAACACTTCAGAAGATGTGAGAACTGATCTATCATTCCCTCCACACGCCTGCCAGAAATCCAGAAAAGTAGCTGTTTTATGCAATATTCACTCACACCATAAATTCCCATTCCAACATATCTTGTACACAAGCTACAATCTTCTGCTTCTACTTTTCAGGGAAATATATATCTGTTACTAAACAGCAAAAGCTGAGAAAGATCAGGACCCACATTCAGGGACGCACCTTTATCCCAGTGGGGAATAGAATGTATAACTGCTTGAAGATAACATATGCTGTCATAAACAAATTCTAGAGATAGCTGCATACAAAGCAATTGTCTTACAAGGAAAAAAAGAAGAAACGGAAACGGAGAACACTAAGAAGTATCCTGGGGAAACAGCTTTCCAGGTCATCTTCTAAAAAGGCTGGGCAGAAATGGAAAACTAATTTAGTATTCTAAAAGAAGCAATCTAGTAAAATACTCAAAAGCAGAGCATCAGTTTTTAAACTTCAGTAGGATGTGTAGTACTGGCTTTATATAAATTCCTTCTACTGCTACCTCAACTATATGGAGCTGCATTAACTCAGGCAGGTAATGTTATGAAGTCATTTGATATGTACGGAGCGCTGAATTAAACCCCAAACAAATAATCTGTCAGACTATGACAAATATATGCTATAAAAAGCACAGAAATTCAAGTTGACAACAAATGCACTTGCCCAGAATATTATTTAAATGCTGTGACTTTTCAGTACTAACAGGGACAGTTCCAAGTTTCTGCTGATCAAGAGCAGCTGAATACAGATCCTTTACAGAAGCATAAGCCCACATGAGAGGCAAACTAACCAGAACCTGTAAGAAATTCAAATAACTGCCTTAAGAAAATGAAGAACTGGCTATTAGATTTAAAGTTGCTCTAGCTGATGTCAGCTGTTTGAGGGGATGCTCTAATATCTGGCTTTATAGCTAGTAAAAAACGCCAACAACCAAACATAAATACCACCACCAAACCAGTGACACCAAATCCTTCTCCTTTCTTGTACTTCCATACACTAGGGTCTTTCCTGAGCCTGTAAGTCTCAGAAAAAAATGGTACTGTCAAAAGATGTTGCACAGCACCTCTATGGAAGTTACCTTCACCACACTTTCAGAGTTGGCACACACTGAACACAGCAGAAAACAGCAGCTGGTTGCTCCTCTCAACCAGCAAGTGGCTTATTTATTAAGCATGGATGACTACAGCACTGCAAGTGACAAAAGGAACCTGCCTGTCTTGCCTTGTCCTACCAAATTACATTTGTTTGAAAACAAATTTTGCTTTGACTCTACTCAATAGTTTAATATACATACATGCAAAGAATTTTAAAAGACTTGTGGTAACTGGTATTAATAACTAGAGACAGAACAAGCTTTTGACTTCTAAGCGCCTGTTTTCTGATTTTCCTGATTTTTTTCTTTATAACTAAGCTCAAAAAAATAAAAGCCATACCACTGAAGGCCTCCTTAGAAAGATGGCTGCATGGAGTTCTCTTTTTGATCCCCAAACTCAAAAGCATTTAACTGGTTTCCAAAAAAAAGGTACTCTTGTCTACAGAACCAATTCTAAGCAGTTTTTGCCTAAGGTATCGTATTCTCTTAACACTGTCAGAAAGTCATATGGTCACACAACACAGCTGGTTCTTACCAAGTTTCACTGTGCTATGTATTTATATAGTAGTAACCAAAGCAATAGTTCTCATACAAGGTATGACACTGCTCCACCCCCAGGGAATCACGAGCCTCAAGGTTAAATCAGAATGAGACCATGAGCAAAATAATTGAGAAATTAATGGCTCTGAAAGGGCTCAATTAGGGTAGAAAGCCACTACACTAGTGAGAACACGAGAACAGACCTACCTTGAAGCATGTTTACAAGTATAACTACTATTCAAGACAAAAATGAAACTGCAATCCAGACAGAAGGTGACACTACCCATGTGCAGAAGACAGCCTGATGAGTATAAAAGCTGGTATTTGCTTAAACTCTCCAGCTGTTCCTCCATATTTTCAACGTACAGTAACAGTTATGTAAAAGAAAACCAGTGTTCATCCTTGGTTCAGACTTACCACCTGATGTTCCAGAACCAGTCTGCCACTAACTCTGAAACCATAGCATTAATGTTAAATACATGTTTTATTAAATGAAAGTATTAGCAAAGAAACTTTCAAAGATGGGAAGAAGCTATAATTAATTTATCAAATGTGGATCCTCAGTTACAACTTCCTTGACCCTTAACCTAGGATGAAGTTTCGTAAAATGAAAGCTTACCTTCTTAGGCAAAGGGATTCAACTTACTAAACAACCAACAGAAGTGCATGCAAGCAGGCTCCTTCAGAGTAGCAGCAGCAGTTATATGATAAATGGCAGTAAGATTAAGTCACTAAGACAAATTGGATTAATGCTGCTGGGCCTCTCTCATTCAGACCAGTGCTTTTAACATGACTCCAAGAGTTTAGGGGCCCCTACAGTTCACACTGATTGGGGGAAATGCATTCAAATTAACTGTCACTCAACTTGACCTATAAACACTAATTTTGACCAAGCAAGCTCAGGCTTTTCACTGTATGCTCATTTAGGAGATCTCAGAGGACGCTTCTTTTTTATGAATGAGATACTGAAGACTAATTCTAGATTTCATTCAATAATAAAAAAAAAAAAAAAGGAAGAAGTCACACGTAATGGAGCAGTAGCTATTCAAAGATAGTAGCTTCTATTTTTGCAACATCCAGCAGTCCAAGGTAACTTCTACAGATCATGTAGAAGTTTTAGGTCTTTGACAGGCACAGCTGTAGCTACATATACCTATCATCACTCATTATATTTGGAGAGAAAGAAGAAAAAGATAGGTGAACACTTTCTTCACACATCTAATGATTTGTGCCATGTACTTCTTTCCTCATCCTATTTTCTAAATTTCTAGGCTGTATTGCAAAACGGGAACTCTGAACAGAGCTATCACACATTGCCCTATCTGGGACATTACCTTCATCAAAACTTCTATAACAAACTCCATCAGGTAGGCAGCTCTGAAGCACACATAACTGAATTACTTCCTCCCGTTCTTGCACACAAATTTTGTTCATTTTTTAAAAAAATGGTATTATTGTAACATGTAATAGATCGGCTTAGAAGTAACAATATTACTGCACCTTCAAGTGCAATATTTCACACTTGCAGTTTAAAATTAATATACACCAATCTTGTGATTAAAAATTAAAAATATCTTGGGGATCTTGCAATTTAAAATTAACATACATGGTTCAAACAGGATTCACATCATATCTACATTGGTCATAGAAACTTGAAACCAAAACACAACATGTAGCCTCCTTTCAAATAAAGCTCATCTGTTGAATTCAGTGTTCCTGAAACAAATTGCCCATCTTCTCACTTTTCCACTGCATTAAATTGCGAAACTGGTAGTGAGTCTTCCTATGGAGTGTATTTTGTCCTACAATGAGAGAGATTGCTACCCTTTAAGTTACTACTTCTCTGTATCAAATCTTGCATGGAAGAAACCATTTAAGAACACACATTGGGAAAACTAAATGCCCCTTCTGTGAAGCAAGGAACAGATTAGAGCTCAGCAGTCCGAAACATAAGATTAAGTTGCAGTCCACCACAAACAAGGCCTAAAAATGTGCCAAAGTAAAACCAGGGATGAAACACTGCTTGAAGACCACAGAGAACACTCACTCCCACCACATTTTTAGGTCATTTCTACAAAGATCCTGAGATTCTGTTCAGAATCTGAAAAATTCATTAGAAGAAATTTAATGTCAAGAAAGGGAAGCGTGCTGTCATTTTCAGTTTCTCTCTATCCACTTCATCTCTTCTGAAAAAAAACAAAATCACCACCCAAATTCCTAGTGCTAATAATAAATGCTTACAGCCAAACAGAAGATATTGCAATGTTACCTTCCAGCAATCGAGGACTGATAATCTGTGATGAGCAAAACACCCATAGCCCAGAAGGGACAGTTCAAGGAACAGTGCTGAAGTAGGGGACCCTCAGTCCCATAACCAAGACACTTAGAAGTACAGTTACTTTGTATCAGGTATTGCAGTCAAATAGAACCCATTTCCTATTATGCCTCTATTCTTCTTGAGATAGCTGCAAGACAGAATAAACTGATGCTGGGATCACAGCATATTGTAAGACCACTCACAGATAGCTGAAGTTTTTCCTTCTTCCCTTGCAAAAAAAAAACCAACCCCAGAACCTGATCAAAAGCAGACGGCACTGCTCAGGGCACAAGCCTCAGTCAAGACCTAAGCTCCATTTCCATCAAGTTCAGTAGCACATATGCTTGATGTCTACATCCACCTTGATTTTTAACTTGGTGACTAAAAGAAAAACAAAACAAACCCTTATGCTGACCCCAACAGCCCTTTCTTTCTCCAGTTTGAAAACCAGCCACAGTTGATGTTCCTAATAAAATACAAAACCGATTGATTAATCATTATGAACTTAACACTAACATGTTCGGCTCCAGAATAAAACCACAGTACATAGCTTTCAGGATACACAGAAAGTGATGAGGAGGAGTGCCACTCTCTTTGCCTGCATTCTCCTGATGGCTTTGGATTCAGGCTTTCTCAATTTGTCAAAGCACACGCATGACAGCTTATGAATGTGTTATTTTGTACATATGTGTTTAGGAAACACTTGTAAGCCCCATTAAAATGATAGATTCTTACAAGAAATACCTTGGAGTTGTCATGTTCACAGAAGAGTGAAGGGGAAGGAAAAAAAAAGAACCAAACCAAAACTACACATACCACCACAAAAGCTACTTCATCTTAATACTATGTGAAAAACACTAGTTTAAAAAATAATTATTTCCATTAAGCTGGTGTAGCCAGTCTAGTAAGTCAATCAAAAATATGTATTCTGAATGTTCACTGTTAGCAGAATCTTTGATACAATTCTTAAGAAAACTATAAGGATTCCCTTTTCAGACTCACGCAAGAAAAATAGCACCTGACAAAACCAAGCGCAAAGTTTATGGTATAACATAATAAAACCCATTTTGATATAAACATGCACCTAACTGACCTAAATAGTTTACGCAAAAATACATACATGTTTTTACTTACAGAGGTTACATTCATATTTCCTGATAGATACTTATACTGCCCTCCCAATTTGCTTATAGGAAGACCCACAAGGTCTGAGCAGCATAGAATCATAGAATACAATCATAGAATAGTTAGGGTTGAAAAGGACCTCAAGATCATCTAGTTCCAACCCCTCTGCCATGGGCATCTCAAGCCATGCCACACTATTTGCTGCTATACTGCATTTTCCAAGCCTGTCAAGTGTTTACAGTTGCTGAAATGTTAACAAATGTTAACCAGTCTCCTGAAATGAAGAAATTCCTGGACTAATCTCCAAGAACCAGAAGAGGGGGACACAGAGAGATGGGGGCCTGTTTATTCACAGATCTCTGACTCCTCACCCTGTTTCTATCCAACAGAAATGGGACAATGCAAGAAGAAAGTTACACTGGAAAGCAAAGAAAGCATCAACATCTTTAAAGAGCTGAACCACTCAGGACATTAAAGAAAGGTAAGTTATGCAGTCTTTCACATGCACTTACTCAAGTTTTCAGCAATACTACATAGCTGCAAGCAAGGACAAAAGGTGGTTTGTACAACCTGAGACACCATTCACCATGTGGAAGTTGAAGAACTCTTGATCCTAGCTGTCTTGCTGAGCAATTAATTTCCTTCCAACATGTGGTAAGGCCTATAGATCAGCCTCATCTTAACAGAACAACAAATTTACTCATCTAATGCCTAAGATGCAATCTACAATCATTCACTTAGCAGTTACCTGTGCTTACAAAAGACTGTCTGTTTGAAACAATCTCATTTACTTCAGAGTTAAGCAAAATTTTGAGAAATAGTTGTCAGAGTTAAGCCTTCAGGGCCCACACTTAAGATCATGGACAGTGATTTCAAAACATTTCATTCACAAAGAATATCCTGACTTTCCTGAACAACAGCCATGAAGGACATCACATACCCGTTTATAATGAATACTTCTAACTAAACAAAAAAGCCACGCACTTGTGTATATTCTCTCATCAGCTTCACTAATCCAAGCATTTTATTTAGTGTGTACCGTATAGCTGTTCTTAAACTTTCTGAAGAAAAGGTATCAAGAAATTAATAGAGCACTATTCCTGATAGGCACTAACCACCTTTTTTCTATAAAGGGACAAGCTGTTAGGATCCCCCAAGACTCATCCATTTAAAAAGCTAATTAAGAGGCACCTGAAGAAACATGCAAGTTAAAAGCCAAGATGATTTTATCATTGCATTCCCCCTTTCAAAAATAATACCTTCCCCTAGAATGAACTTTGTTTCAATTCAGCCAAGTTCAACTGCTAAGCATTTCTAAATGCTTGCATGTGTTCAACTTGCTTATGAAATGGAAACTCTATCACAGAATCCCAAAAGCATAAGGTATAAGAGATCTTAGATCATGCACTAGGTTGCTACATTATTAGATGCTAAGAAACTAGAAGCATATTGGAGTATTTGTAGGCCACCTGAAACTAATTCACGCTCTCAAGACAAACTGCTATTTTATTCTCTGCTTTTCACAAATATGTACTTTATTTTCTTCTTTTCCCTTTTTTTTTTTTTTAAGGAGCAAAAAGATCTAGAAGGAATTTTATTCTTCTACGTATTTGTATTTGGTCTGAGCTTCTCTTCTGTTACTGCCAGTCACCATGTTTACAAGAACTTGGAGTCAAAATAAAAGGATGCTGGAGTCAAGGCATTTTAAAGCCAAAACAAAATACACACAAATAAAACACGGCAAGTTAAAAATCTGTACAGGCTCAGTAAACATGTGATTGGCCAGCATTAACTTCTAGAACTTCTGGGCAGAAGTAAGCTAACATCTGCAGGCCTTGAGTTTCCACAGCTTTAACTAGATGATGGGCATTGCTTGCATTAACATATGCTCTAAAGAGAATTGGTTTCCCTATGAACTACGTACTTGATATCACCATACTGACACAAATACATAAACTATGGACAATTAAATCCTTTCAGGTACAATAACGAAGCATTTTAAGATAACTATCTAGTGTATTTTCCCTCCCCTTTTACTGTGCTGATGAAGGCAGCAGCAGCTTACTTTCAGACTGGCAGGTAGAGCTGTACGACCGTCACTGGAAATAGGATGAGTGCCTGAATGCAGCCTTGTCATTTGCTCCTGCTAACGCACAAAATGCAAGGAGCCTCTAGGATTTTGCAAGTAGGAGACGGAAAGTTACGTACCGGTTATTTTACTGACACACAAATCTCGGGAGGTTACACGGACTGTCCAAAATGACACTAAATATAAGAGGCTGCCATTTACCATCTGTTTGCCTCTCTCAGTAAAAAAAAAAACAAGTGCAGATCACAAGAACAAATGGAGCCTGGCTCCGGGGAGGAGGAAGAAGTGGAGAGAGGAAATTTCCACGCAAATCCTAAGTGAATCACGCCGCGATCCCCGCTCCCAGTCGCTCCGGCCTCTCCCGACACAAGCGGGCGGCTTCGGGGGCACCGACACCCCGCGCCCCCGGCCCGGCCCAGCGGCTTCCCGCGCCTCGCAGGGAGAAAATAAACGCAGCCTCCCCCGGGAAGCTGCATGGAGAGAGCCCCCGGCCCCGGCGCCCCCCGGGGAGGAGCCGCCTGCTCGCCCTCCCCACACAGCCCGGTGTCCTCCGCGCACGGCAGCGGACCGGCGCGTCCCCCCCGCCGCCGGGGCTGGCACCGGGGGGTGGGCTGAGGCCTTCGCCGTCCCAGCGAAGCCTCGGCGCTCTCGTAGTCACAGCGGCCCGGCTTCCCCCCCCCTCGCCTCTCTTCCCTCCCTCCTTCCTTCCCCAGCCCAGCCTTCAGCTCGCACTCACCCGCCTTCCTCCTCCCTGCCCGGCCCGCGGTGCGTGTGCGCGGCTCTCTCTCACGCTGCCCGGCACGGCGGGGGCGGGCGGGTGGGTGGGTGAGCGTGCGGGAAAGGAGGCTAGGGGAAAGGAGGAGAAGGGTGGGGAGGGAAGGAGAGAGGCGGCGAGAAAAGAGAGAAGCGGGGGGGAGAAAACCGAAGCGACGTTCCTGGGGCGGGACCTGCGGCGGCGGCCGGCCGGGCGCTTGGGTGGCTGCTCCAACGACCTTTACGCGAGAGACGAGTAATCTCCAAGCTCGGGGCGCTCTGCTGCCGGCCCGGCCACCATCTTACATTAGGGAGACTTGCCCCGGACGCCGCCTCCCCTTGCGCTTGCGCCGCCGACAGTGGGCGGGCAGCAACGGCAGGATGGAACGCGAGCCGCGACAGGAACGACCGCGACGGCGCTCGGCATGACGGAACTTGTAGGCGGCGGCACCGGCACCGGTTGCGCGGGGGAGTTGGTGCCTGCTGTGTATGGTCCCGAGCCGGAGTTCGGTCTCCTGCTGCCGCCGTCGCCCGGATGCGGCCGCGGACTCCAGCCCCTCTCTCCAGGCAGGGCCGCCGCACTGCCCAGCGCGCCCTAAACCCGCCGCACTGCCAGCCACCTGTTGCTGGCCATTAAAGCTCCGCAGGTCTGAAGTACTGGGCAGATTTTTTTGTTATTATTATGTTCCACTCTCACTGATGCTCCTTTGGGTTGTTTTCCCCCGCCAGGTCCAAGCGATCCCGTCTGTCTTCCCCCGCGCCACCCTCAGCCCGTTTTGGCTATGGGCTATAACGTCCGGAGAGGGAATGTCCTCACGCAAAGCGGCTGTCAGCCAGGACAGCTGCCTCGGCGTTTAGCTCAGGGCTGGATTCGGCTCCCACGAAACTCAACACAGGCAGCAGTTTCTCACAGCGCCTCCTTCCCCTCACACGCCGGGACAGCGTGACTGCGCCCTGCCCTTCCCGGGTCGCCGTCTGCTGTCACGCTCCTACCAGGGCCCCAACTTTGCCAGCCTCGCTCCCCGAGGAGGCACCCCCACGCTATCTCCCCACTTATCCTTCCCTTTTTCCCCCCGTATTTTTTTCCACCCTCACAGGCTGCAAACAGGAGGACTTGAAGTGACAGGATCGCTTCTCTAATGAGGACATCTGTTTCTGAAGGTGCAAAGCTTGGAAGCCACTTCCGTGTCCCCCTGGTTCCTGGGACACTGTGCTGCTGTCCTGCCAGACCCAGCTTCGGGTGGCCAAAACGTCCCCTGACCTGGCCAGCACTTCCCTGTGCCCAGGTATGGCTTTCCCATGGAGGTGCTTCTCCTTCGATTAACAAGTTGCTGTTACTATTATTGGAATTTTCCAAGTCCATGACCCATTTGGAACAGAGCCCAACGGTACAGAAAGAGGTGTTTCCCTGTTTTTTCTCTCTTCCTTTGCAAAATCCAGGCAAATTCTGTTTTCATGCATAGGGGTTGTAAGTAATTTTGACAGCAGCAACTTCTTGCCCTCCTTGTTAAGTAGAGAAGTAGAGATCTTTCACCTGCCCAAAAAGCTTTTTTTTTTTTTTTTTTTTGGTTCTTCTTTTGCCTTTGTGTTGTCAGAAACTTGCACAAACCGCATTGTTTCTGTCTTCTGTTTCTACTGCAGACAGCCTGGGACAGGGGCCTGTTAAAACTGAACCCATAACTTTCCCTTCCTTTTTCCTGTAATCCCAGTGCCACACAAAGGACCTCATCGTCTCACCTAACAAACACAAAGAGCACTTTTACTCACTGCCTGTACTGCTGTCCAGTGTCTCTCCTTGCAATGGCATCCTCAGCTCTCCGAACAGGCAGCCTTGGTGTTTCATTATCACTTATCTCCAGTGCACAAGCTATTCCTACTTTTGCCAGGAAATTAACCACCTGAGAATTTTACTTATTTCAGCAATGGATAGGAAAGAGAGGTTTTCATCACAGAATGCACTGGCATAATTACTTTGTTTAGTGGCATGATGTTTTTTTTCTTCACTTATGTGTCTTAGATTGAAGTGTAATACTAGTACAGCCAAGTGCAATACGCTCATCCTACTAACAGTAAAGTGCCTTGTCTTGGCATAGTTCATTCTTCTTCCTAAAACAAGTTAACACTACCTTATGCATATTAAATTTTATATTGATATACATATATCCACAACAGGAAAGCTCTGTGAATTAACTTTACCACTTCTGACTGTAGGCAAGACCCAGGTCTGCATAAACATAACTTCTGTTTTCAGCTGTAGTCTTGAGATATGAACACAAACGCAACGTTCTTTTGAAAACAAAACATACAAGGGAATATAAACACCTATAAATGTGAGAAATTCCATGGTTCTCTGCATATGTATTCAACTGTAACATATACTTCATATATATAGCTACATATTAATCAAATTCAGGTGACTATGTATACATATAAAATAATGTATTTCTTCAAAAGTTAATACCTTTCACATTTTCACATCAACCTATGTATGAAGCATTAGGTTTGAGAAGTACCCATTATGTTAGTAACTTATATATGTAATGTAATTGTTGACACACCTAATACCCAGGAATGTTTCCTGTTGAATAAAAGCAAGTAGTCTGACTTGGAAAGAAAGATTAAAATTAATAAATCTAAAAGGTGCAATTCTTAGACAGAGTTGAATCTGTTTATTAAGTGAATTCTGTGATTTCTTTTAATCCAGTACTGAGGAGTCTTTCCCTTAGTAAGAGTCTGTCCATATCCCTTTGCTGAGTCCTGCATGGACACAAATTTCAGCAGTAGAAAAAAATCTACATGGCTGAAGATTGGATGGTGTTACTGAAGGTTACCCATAGCCCTGCTACCACCTTTGCTTTAATCTGGTAGGAATAATTCAGTAGGCCATCATTTGGACATCGTAAGATTCAATATGTCTCTAAATTTAATTATTTTCTTGCCTTTAAATAATTGTAATTGTTTTCATTAGATTAGTCTTACATAGCCACATTTTGATACCTTATTTGCTTCTGGAAATGTGTGCTTTTCATTTGTTTTGAACAGGTCTGATAACTGAGCAGGACTGTTTCTAAGAAATTGTTTCCATATCTACAAGGAAAAGCTTTTAGAATACGCTTTCTTGGGAATAACCAATGTGTGCTAGCTAGAGCAAAAATGTGTATCTGTACTATCTATTCATCATTGTTTCCCTGTGACTTGTTGCATACTCACTGTTGTGCATTGATTACCACCGTGTGCTTGGAAGGTGTGCTTTCTGGCAATTCTCCATGGCCACTGCCTCTTGGAACAAATCACAGAATGGTTTGAGTTGGATGGGACCACAAAGATCATCTAGTTCCAACCCCCCTGCCATGGGCAGTGACACCTTCCACTAGACCAGGTTGCTCCTGTGCCAGTGTCTCACCACCCTTCTTCCAAATATGTAATCTAAATTTACCCTCTTTCAGTTTAAATCCATTTCCCCTTGTGCTGTCACTACATTCTCTTGTAAAATGTCCCTCTCCAGATTTCTTGTTGACCCCCTTTAGGTACTGAAAGGCTGCTTAAAGGCTCCTCGCAGCTTTTTCTTCTCCAGGCTGAACAATCCCAACTCTCTTGGCCTGTCTTCATGAGAGAGGTGCTCCAACCCTGTGACCATCTTTGTGACCTTCCTCTGGACTCACTCTAACAAGTCCACATCCCTCTTGCGTTGAAGATACCAGAACTGCACACAGTACTCCAGGTGGGGTCTTAATGAGAACAGAGTAGAGGGGGAGAATCACCTCCCTCAACCTGCTGGCCATGCTTCTATTGATGCAGCCCAGTATACAGTTTGCTTTCTGGGCTGCAAGCACATACTGCCATTCATGTTGAGCTTTTCATCAGCCAACACCCTCAAGTCCTTCTCCTCAGGGCTGCTTTGAATCCATTCTCCCGTGTTTGGGATTGCCCCAACCCAGGTGCGGGATGTAGGAACCTACTGCGATTCTGCTGTTATCCTGTAGCTATTTTCAGGACTCCACTGGTGTTAAGCTACCACTATCTCAAACGGCTGGCAAGCTTATGAAGGAAACACAACAGAGATCAACAGTGGAGTGTTCTGAGAAGGGATTAGAAAGATACACAATGGTGGTGTAACAATACTGGCAGAAAAAGAGGAGGTGGAGATTGAGTAATTCCTGTGGCTAGTTGGGATGAAGATTAATTATGCTGGGACTTTTAGGATGGTAATTTTTGCAAAGCATCTGTACGGACTGCAGTTTGAATATTCAGCAACAAACAACCAGTACAGCAAGCACTTTGAAAATACTTCAAGATTTGGAAACTTCTTGACCCTGATTTGTGCTGGAAGCAGTGGCTGGACACATGTGCCTATATTTCAGTTCAAAGTCAGGTTTCATAAACAGGAAAAAAAGGTATTTTTTCAAGCTTCTGCAAAGCCTCATTGATTACTATGGGAAGTTCACAGATATTAATGCAGAATGATATATAATAGTTGATGACAGGTTTTTTAGAAATTCAGCCTTATTTACTGCAACAAAAATAAGAATTGCTCCCCAGACTGCAATGGATGTTAATGATGCATCCATTCCTTTTGTCACTCTGGGAAATCCAGACATCTTTTTGCTCCTCTGGCTAATGATGCCTTTTTCTGGGCAAATGTGTTGGAGAAAGGAACTATAAGACTGTTCTGAGTAACTGTAGAATAATAATGAAAGGCTTTGTTAGGAAATTGAACAGCAGGTGGAGGAGCCTTACAAACACTCTGATCAATATTTGCTGCAAGTGGCAGATGTTCATCATGTCTTGTTCAAAATCCATGATGAGGAGGTGTCTATACTGCTCAGAGAAACAGGAGGAGGGATTTGTCCTGCTCTTTCTTAAATGAGAGAATACAGTGCTGAAAAATTCATGTATTATAGCTAAAGATATGAAAGAGCTGCATCTTTGTTAATGTTTTTGTGTTGTTAAGGGAAAACAAAAATTTTAGTGGGATGCCTCTGCCAATTTTTGCATGATAATTTTTACTTATTCAGCATAACTCTGTCACAGCGCACCATATCTGCTAAATGCACCTATCTTTGCAAATGAAGACAGAAAATCACTCCTGTTTTCTGGAAAGGATGCAGTGGGGACCTCCAGGAAGCCACCACTACTTCTAATGTTCTTCAGAGGTCTGGTTCCTTATGCACAATTTATAGCAAATTTTCCTGTACATTGTTTTCCTTGTCCCAAACTCCTCTGAATCTAGACACTCAAGTGAAAGTTAACACAAGTTGTCACAAGCATTCTTCCAGCTCTTTTTTTGCATTCTGGCTCCTGTGCTGAAATCCATTCATAGAATCCTTGGGCTTCTTCTTATCCTCCTTTTTCTTTTTTTCTTTTTTTTTTTTTTTTGTAACATCTTTTATGCATCAAGAAGTTTGCAAGACTCATGTTCCTCATCATAATGGTGCCTCAGTTGTCAGAGACAACTTGCAAGTATTTGTCATTTCTACACTGAATTCAGCACCAACGATAATAGGTTGGGGGTTTTTTCCTCAATTTTGAAATGTCATTCCCATATGTTTTTCTAGTCTGGGCTCCCCTAAGCAGTGGATGTTCCCAGGGAACTCAGTAGTGTGTAACAAAATAAGATGTGTCCTATTCTACATCTCCTCTCCATAGAAATCCTGTGCTGGTACTGGAATGGAAAGGAGGGAAGAAGATCCTGGGCTTATGAAAGGTGAACAGTAACAGGATTCAAATTTGCACTTCTATGTGTGCCTCTATAGTAATGTTAACCTTGAAGTGTGTTTCCACAAGATGAGAAAGAGTCTTACCAAAGAAAGGCAATGGATAAATCAGAACGATATGCAGCATTGCTTAGAAGGGTACTGAAATATATTCAGTTGCAGAAATGAAAGAGGCACCATGCAGATAAGCAACCAAGAAGGCTGCATTGCTTTGCTCTCTGCATAGTAAAATGGAGCACAGTCCTCACCTTAAGATCTCCTATAACACACACAGGTCAGCGTCACGTGCACCAGAAGGGAACAGACTTTAAAGCAATTGGCCTGAATCCAAGAATTTTGTACTGCTAAAAATTTTATTATAAGTGTCGTATAATCTCAGCATTTTGAAATGTTTAATTTTGGTAATACATACCATAAAATGTGAAAGGAGCTAAAGAGTGCTGAACAAACTATGAGCCAAAGTACATTTGCTACTGCTTTTCTTCTGCATCTGCTGTTGCAATAAATATGCCTGCCCTGCAGTGTGTATTCTCTTTTAACGCATGCAGTACTGCCACATTATTTGAGTGGCAGGAAGAGTAGCACTGAGCGCAGATACATAGTCAAGTAGGGTGAGGTGGGGACAAAAGATTTGAGTTCTTGTTTGTGGAGCACCACAATGACCGCACTAGGGAAGGCAGTGCCAAATAGGTGGAAAGAGGCTTATGGTTCATATAGCTTGTGTCCACCACCAGAGTTGGCAACCAGATATTACCTTGTTTAGAGATGCAGAGCTACAGTACATGTATTATACAGGAATATTTCCCCTTGCAGCATTTTCAAGCTGACTGTCTATCTGGATTTCAAACAGCATTTTTGTAACCTTAGTGTTTGCATTTCAAACCAGCTCTACAATTCCCTATTTGAAGTGACATCATTTGACAGCTGTGGTAAATCACCTGGCTAGATTACAACAATGGTGTTCAGCAGTGACTTCCCATGGAGAAATCTTTCACAGCACATCCTATTCTGGACATTTAGAAATGTTGGAGATTCTATTCATGTCCCTTGTCCTCTTGTAGACCAGCCAACGTTATTTTGCTTTATGGTGGCAGTGGTTCATTTCTCAGGAATGTCTCTCTGTTGCATTCAGTTTGGCCAATACTCACAAATCCTAATATTTGAGGCACTGTCATAGAGTTGGGGCTTGACGAGTTACACAGAACCCATGAGACAATATCAAGGGAGGAAAAGAGGCGCTGCTCTAGATGTATGAGTCTGGAAACACACACACTGGAATTACAAAGGAAGCCATCAGCATTCAGTGAGAGTGATAACATATCTAATCTGGATGATCTTGTAACAGAAGAGGGCACTCGGGCCAGACAGCAAATAAACCTTATCACGTTATACAGTGAGGGAAAATCATTGAAAAATTGAGAGAATCCTCTCATGAGCTTGATGTAGCTTACAGCTGTGAGCTGCTAAACCTGAGTTTCATTCATGCAAAAAGAAAGCCCAGCCACTTTAAAACAATCTTTGTGAACACACTCCAGTCAACTTACCTGAAATATCTGAAGTAACAATCCCTGTGTAGACAGGACTTCATTAGGTTACTTGTTATTGTTTTCAGAGTCCTCACCTGCTCTTTAAAGCACAACATACATTATGTGAGAGAATGATTGCTCATTGTTGTTGTGTCCCTTAATTGCCGTCTATGTTAGTGTGTTCAAAGGAATGTATTTTTCCTCTTCTGCCCTTCTCTGCCTGCATCTGACAGCACTCAGCATTTTCCACAGAGCTCAAAATTGCTCGCATTCTTATAAAAACGCCTCAGCCATATGGGATTTGCTGAGACAGAATAAAAAGTGCACGGCTTGAGAAACTGCAATACTTCATCCTGCGTATTGATTCCATGGCTGCCATATAAACAGGAACTATTACAAGAATTTCCACTGACTTTATTGGCATTGGAGCTTGTGTTCTGCATAGGCCAGGTGTGACATGAGCTCACCTGTCAAGAAAGTATGACACTGCATTTAAGTGCTGGGGTGAACTTTGATGCTTGTAAATATATTGCACCAGACAAGCTCCAGCTGCAATCCTGTAGTTTTCCAGGCAGATCTACTTCCTTTTGCCAAAGGAATGTGAGCTACCACAGCTAATTTTATGCTCTATAAATAATGCTGATAGAGAAACAAACTTGAAATTATAGGTTAGATAGGGAGAATAATAGGTTAACTAGGAAAGTCAAAGCATTTGTTAATCAGAAATATGAGTATGTTCCTCAAGGAGCTGTGGGAACCCAACTGTAATGATGACAAATGAGAGATCGCAGAATAATAAGATCAGTCTTGCATACAGGCAGCACCGTAACTGAGACTCTATATGACATAGATGTGCTGTTGTACAGAGAAATTGGGCCCTTATATTCTGATAGAGAACATTTCCTCTTCTTAACAGCCTGCGCTTGAGACGCTTACAGTGTGAAGGTTCTGCTGTGTGCCTTGTGTTGTTCTTTCCCCTTCTGCTCCATCTTCCCTCCAGTGCCCTCCACCATGACAGGGCCGGGCTAAGAACCACCGAGGGCAGAGATCATATCCAGGGGGAAGAGAGACCTGGCTGGTATCCCAACCATATTCTATAGGTTAACCAAGACACCTAAAGGATGGTAGATATTTTAATATTTTAATATATATTTTTTTATTCTTTCATTTGCATTTTAAAATTTTGCTGTGTTTTCCCCTGCAACAGTTTGAAATCATGACACATTACTGCATGAATAGCAGAATTTCCAGCTGGCAGGCCAGGAGTAGAATTAAATCCCTGGGTAGACCTAGTTTATTTTACCCCTAGTAATCTAGCACTTTCTTTTTTTAAGGAGTTATAAATTGCCTCTGATTCTGAAACAGGTTATTTTAAACTCTTCCTCTGATAGCAGCCATATTTTGCTAAACAATGTAAACCATAGGCTGCGTTTAACTTACTTTCACTTGGTTTTCTTCTCCTTATTCTCTTTGTATTGGTATCATACATTGGAAACCAAAATGAATTTTTACATGGAAAGCTTCAGAACAGATGTGCCATCAGCACTTCTGCTGATACTGTATTGTGTCATGCTTGCCTGAAGTGCTTGTAATTTGTTTTATGCAAAATCACTGTATACTGGGCCTTAAAATGTACTGCACAGTTGTTGGATTGACATGGGGAGAAGGAAGGATATGCTGAGTTTTTTTGTGGTTTTATTCCATGCTTAGCAGTTATTTCTCCTAACTAGTAAATAAAACAGTGCAATGTCTAAAAGCCACAACTTTCAAAACGTTTAGGTGTTTATATTTTTAGGTGTTTATATTTACATGAGATCCTATTAAAGAAGCCTGATTTCCAGAACAGGTGAGCATTTGCAACTTCTCCTGAGGTCAATGAAAACTCATCTTCTCTGTAAGACAGCTCCATTCTGCAAGTTTTCCACACAGGATTTCCATGTCGAAAACACTGGGTATAGTCTTATGATACAAAAAAACAAAACAAAACCAAACCAAAAATGAGCTGCCCATGGAAGTTGTGAATGCTTCATCCCTGATGGTGTTCAAGGCCAGGTTGGACAGAGCTTTGGGTGACTTGATTTAGTGTGAGGTGTCTCTGCCCACGGCAGGGGGCTTGGAACTAGATGATCTTAAGGTCCTTTTCAACCATAACTATTCTATGATTCTATGAAAAAAGTGGGGACCCAGCATAGTCTACCAGCTGTATCCAGAATCTTCCACGTTTCATCTCTTGGTTGTATTATGTCAGAATAAATTTGGAAAAGACTTCAGCTATGACTAAGGAGAATAACAGGTAGTAAAGAATCTCCTGAGAGAAGAGAGTAAGGAATGTACCATGGAGTAAGATGCACAGGGTTGATGCCTAACAGTAGGTTCAACCATAAGCATGTGGACAGCTTCATTGTCCTTCAAAGGCAAGTCATTCATTCAGCTGATGTGATGGGCCATCGTTTTCTTCACTCGCAAGCACAGAAGCGGCAGAGTAGGAGCATAAGGATTAGGTGGACAGCAAGCTACTTCCCACTTGGGTAAAAAGCCTTTGCCAAAATCAAGGATGAGAGGGAAGCAAGTTGCTGGTTGCTTGTGTTTTTGCTCCTCCTCTTTGCAGATAGGAATCTAGACACTGGACTTTCTTCCCTCTGAGTAGTACATACCTTTCCTCATTCTTCTGAGCAGTATATACCTTGACTCATTGCAGGCCTACTTCAAAGGCACAGGAATCAGAAGAAACACTTAGACCTTTTCTCACTAGAGTGAAGTCTTATGTTCTCACCTCAGGTGAGACAGGTAAGCAGTAAGTTGCCTCAGCGGGGATCTCAATTAAAAACAAGGGAGTTATTTTTTCATCTTCAAGATCTAGTTAAAATTCAAGCTTACCTCAATTTTGTAATGTAAGTGAAAATACCTCTGTGGATTTTATTTAAAAATAGGTAAATAGGTACAGTATCTATTTATTGAGGTATAACTATTTTAATGAAAAGTAAAAGAGCAGAAACAAAGAGCACAGGTCTCAAATTGTGAAGTAAAACTGCTGAAAGAATAACAATAGTTCTGTTGTACTTCTATGCAAAGCAGAACATGATGGCCTAATTGAGTTTTATTAGGCATTGCTTTCTAATTGGTGATGTGACTGAACAATCAAAACTGTAAAAGGTGCTTGGCTAATATTTTGAGCAGTGTGCTCCCTTAAGAAAACTTAGCTATGATACAGCATTCACCTCTAATTGGTACCTTTCATCTCAGATAACTGAGGAATTAAGAGGGTAAACAGAGCCACCTTAGGTTTTCATGGCTGATCTACAGCTTGTACAGACATTTAAAGCTTAGTAGCATGTCACATCTGCCTTACATGTGGATAGAATAGCCCTGCACGTCATGAAGCAACACTTAATGAAAGAAGTCTCCAAAAGTTTCAGCATATGAATGTTCAAAAAGGTGGTGGCTTTAAGCCCTCTTTTTAGGAAGTGTGTAAGCTTTTCCATCTGTGAAATTCAGGCATTAGTGTTAAATAAAAGTTTTAAAAGTGAGCTCTGGCAGCTTAGTCTGCTGTGGAGCAGACTGACAGCACAATTACCTGTGAGGTGTGCCCCACTGGGAAAAGGCTGAGCTTGGGCAGTTTGTTCATGTCACAGCATGTGACAAAAGGTTGCCAGAAAGTTAATTACTCTTGTCCTACCACAGCAGTGCTTGTGTCAACTGGCTTTAGCAATGGCAGCCAGGCTTCCATTGAAGAACTTATTATGTTGTGGCTGACACCAGCCATGATTTGGATGAGAGAAGGATGTGGGCAGAGGAGCATCATGTGAATGAGAACATATGCTATCTTAGGTGATACTAGCTGTGTGTGTACTTATTGTCCTCCTATTTTTTCCCCTTAATTTTAAATACCATCAATTATTATTATTATCCCCTTAACTTTTGCTAAGTTCGTGTTTGCACAAACTTAGAGGACGCCTTACCAATGCAAAAGGCTGTTAATTCTAGAGGAAGACAAACTCCTCAAAAAGTCCTTTTTCTGGTGTTATGCAGGAAAGTTGGTGTGAGGTAAGACTTCAGTCTTATTTTGAGACTTATCTTATGGAACCATGATTAAAGAGAAGAGGCACAGAGCTTTCAGCAAGAAATCCAGTTTATTGAGAGCCCTGGGGCTATATTACTCACTGATCTATCTAAATAGACAAACAAACTAGGAATTATTAAAAGAATGGCTCTGAACAATAAAAATAAAAATACGTTCTGGTTCTTGAGGAGATCAGAAAAAAAAACCCTAAAAATCTGCCCTTAGACTACAGATTGCCTCAGTTTGGAATACCTGTAAAGAAAAAAAAGGCTACAGCTGGTCAGGTTGACAGAGCTGGTAGAAGTGGTGTCACTTTTACATATGGCTCAGGCTTTCAAGAACGTTCCAATGTAGTTGACACTGTAAGTTACATTTTGTTGTGATTTAGGCAGAAAGTAAATTAGTATTTGAGTCACACATTACATGAGCAAGAGCTCTAGGCAGTTGAGGGCCTTGGGTCATGCTTCTCAAGTATTTTGGTTGATGGTGATGCTTTTGCCCAAAAGACTTAATCATCAAGAGAAACTGGAGAAGAAATATACTCTATTTTGTGGTCAGGTTAGTTTTCTGAATGGTAGCATTATCAATACCCCATTCCCTGACAGGTTCTAGTTCCATATCTTGTGAAAGTTTAATTACTTTTGCAAATGAAGTGGCACTAATGAGACATTGAGAGCACACAATCCCAACTTCCCCTCCCACCTTGATGTGAAGTAGATGTATGTTAGGCTGGGGATGGCAGAACTTAGCAAGCCTCTCACAACCTGGACAAGTGATCTGAACTCCTTCAGTGAAAGGGAGGCATTAATCTTTCCTATAACGCTGTCTGGATCTCACCTCAAAATTGACACTAGAAATTCTGGTATATCACACTCTGAAATATGCGTATCATCTGCCAGTATAAACCAATGTGAAACCAAACCACCCAAAAGGCACAATAAAATCTTCATTAAAAATAAGGCTGCCTAATTTTTAGGGGTTTCTCATAGCTCAGTGTCCTTGTGTAGTTATAGTCTAAATATACCTGCAAGGAAACCTTTCCCTCAGTGTCTCAGAATGAGTCAGTACCTCAAGCTTCTCCTGGGATGGACCTCACTGCAATTACTTGTTTCTGCACAGAGACCGTACATTAAACAAGACTGAGAGTGATGCATAAGAAAAACAAAATTATATTGTTAATAGGTAGGTGCCTAGGAATGCAGCTGAGTGACACATTCTGAGTGTTCTTTACAAGCAAATATTGATTGTAGTTTATAAAGAGATAGCACAAGATGTAAAGCTATCCTGAGATCATAATCACAATTCTATGCTGTCTACTTAAGAGAACTGGTATGAATGTAGGTCCTGACTTTTGAATTTCTGTTCTTCAAATCAGTATTTCTTGTATGCATGTTTTCAAGAGGTTATTAACTTTGAGTGAACTATTCTCCAAAGTATGCTTCATTATAATTCTGCTAAAGTTAATATACAATAATAGTAGTTTTGGCTTGTAGAAGGACCCAAAGGATTACCATTCCACCATGCTGGACGTCTACAGACACACACAATTAACTCTGGGAACTTTTCTTCTCTGTTGGTTAGGTCTCATCATAAAGAGAGTTCAGATTAGCTGACCAGGTGTTTCTGAGCACTGTATTTCAAAGGCAGAGGTTTAGGTTTGTCTGATTTAGGATAAGAACGCTTTTGAGTGATGAGGAAAATTAATTTTGACCATCTGACACCATCTAGAAGAAAGGTATAAGCAGCTCAGAAACCTGTATATAAGATAAAGGTTTTATACTACTCTATTCTTAAGCACTTAAGCAACTTTATGAGCACAAGCAATAAACTCCAGCCTTGATCACTCAAGCACATAATATAGTTCAGTGCTCCAGTGCCTAAGGTGTCACCTTGGCAGGAGTTACTGAACATGTGCTCTTAACAATTGCACCATTAGCTGTGAACAGCTAATATTGCTTCTCATTATCCTTCTGTAGCACAGTCATAATCAAATAAGGCAGGAGGAGACTTTAATAGACATGTGACTTCGAGTGAAATATTTTGACATCAGAGCCATTTAATACAGTTGCCCATTCCAGAAACTGGATTTGTTCAGTCCATAGTCTTCAGATTCTTGCTCTTGAAGATAATTCTCCCCAACCCTCAGGAAACTTCAACAAAACAAAAACAGACTGGAGCAGAAAATAAATCCTTTCTTATGCTACCTATTCAAACAGGGCTTTCCTTCAAGTAAGATACCTCAGAGCATAAGGCTAGGGAAATTCTGCACACGTCTCTGGTGTACAGGAGCTTCTTATCTTGAACACAGAGAACTCCAAAGAAGTGGGCAGTGCTGGGAAGATAATTAACAGAATGGTAGTATAATTTGTGAAACAATTTACATTGCAGTAGAGATGGCATTGTGACATGCCCTTTTTCCCTGCATGTCACTGGTTCCCACATCAAATTTACTCAATTTGTAAAAATAATGATTTATTCCAATTTGGCTCTGATTGACAGTCAAGATACTTCCTCTCCTATTTCCTGTATTATACCCACTTATAGAAAGCCTGTGCTTTACATGATTAGCACACAGATTTTTACTGTATGCAACTTTATACACCTTCAGTGTTGCCCAAATGACCTCATTATATTTCTGTAGCTTTACACTTATTCAAACACACCCATTCTCTGATGGGAACCCACAAGGATGCAGTAAGTGTATAATTCAGCCTTCAGAATATATATGACATGCTTGAGAAATAGCTCAGCATGAATTTCAGGACAAAGCCTGAATCTGTGGGACTGGCAAATAGCAAAAACATCAACCATCCATAAATCTGATATACATATCACTGAACAGAATGAGTATCAATAAGGCAGTTTATGTGCTAACACTTCTGCTTATTGTATCAAGTATCTCCACTTCGCTCCTGTTTTGTCTTCCCATCTTTTCCCCTGTTGTACGTTTCTCCCCCCCTTGTTGTCAATTACTAGTAGCTACATCAGTACAATAATCAGATTATCTCCCCTACTAGTCATGGCTTCATCCCCTTCAGAAGTGGAATGGAGAAATTATTACCAAAAAAAAGAAAGCTGTTTTTTATTCTAGGATAGAGAAAAAAGAATGACAAGACAGATAGCAAAAAGGGTCACAAAGCAGGAATTAGAAAAAAATTAATTCACAACACATCACATGGCCAAGAACACTATTTTCATTTTACTTCTGAAGCCTGAACAGGAATCCTAAAGACTCAGTTGTTAAGCAGGAAAAGTACTGATAATGCTTTATCAAGACATTCGTTTCTGGTGAGATGGTTAGTCAATAATTGTCCTCACCTATACAGGAAAGGCAACACTCGCCCATGTTCAGGTCCTCTCCTCCTGCCCCCAGACCCTGAGGAGGGTATTCATATAACTTTGAGAACGTTTAGCTCTTTGTTGCCTTGGACTAGATTAACCACTTACCTCATGCATTTTCTCTGCTGAGCTTAGATACCATGGTGACAGTAGAAATATCTAGGATGGAAGACAAATGACAAAGTTATTTTGTTGAGAATTGCTGCAGGGAAAGATCTTAGACTTTCTTCTAAGATTTGATGCCAAGCTAACTATCTCAATGTATAAAACACATTTTTTTTCAACAAAGACAGGATCATAACTAGCTAAGAAGTTTTCAGGAAAATTAGCCAGTATAGTAAGAGAATTCAGGAATATTTATTCTGCCAATTTAATATAACCCAAAAAACACATTCTTTTTCTCTGTTCAGATGGGGCAAGGCTAAAGATCCAGTCAATCAGCATTCCAGGCCTACTGTGAAATGTTATACGCGTTTTTACAGTCCAGTAAGTTGAAATGTACAAACCTAGTGTCAGTCAAAATAAGAGCTCAAGGAAATTTTATGGTTTAACAAGTAACCAAAAATGCTTTAGACTTTTTGGAAAAGAGGCATATTTCATAATGTTAATACTGGTCTATTTATGTAAATGCAGTTCTAGAAGGCATCTTTTTCAGCTGCGATGCAGAAAAGCCTTTTAATTTTCATTTTACTCCATTATGCAGGATGTGATCACAATGACACTCAAGATTAAAGGTAGGAAATTAAGCATGGCCTCTCGGCCATTTAAATAATAACTTCTTTTTTGCTAATAATTATTCTTCTGATCATAATAAAATGTAAAGAAAAATTAATTATATCATCATTATCTTTGTATCTTGATGTGTGATCTGGCTATGAACCACAGTGACTGAATTTACTATTATGTAGATGTAACATTGTACATCACAAACCACCTACAAGTTGCAATTAAAGAGCGGGTTCCCATTGTGCAGCTCATTTTAATTACTACTGGTAGTTATTTCCGCCTGTATAAAATAACATCTCTTAAATGAAGGTCTCTCAATGCACAAGCAGAATTTGCTACCCCATAGGCAACCTGGGACCTCCTTTCCCTGGAATCCAGAGGAACTAAAATCCATACCAGGTATTTACTGTCAGCCTGCCTTTGATACTTCTGAGATTTCTGTCTAGTAATTAAGGATGAAAGAAGCTAGTGTCCCTCACTTGAACCCAGCTGTACTGGAGAACTCGCTGAGAGCTGTTAGGAGGAGGAATGAGGTATTCTTTCCCTGTAGTGACTTGGCAAAAATAGTCTACCAAATCAAACAGCAATCCCAGGTAAACAGTAAGATCCTAAATTAAAGGACTACTCATCAAAGCACGGATGTATGCAGTTATGCCAATATAAATATGTGCAGAATGTATGGCATGGTGTATCTAGACACTTCTCTTACTTAATCCATACTAGAAGCTGTACTGTCACAACTATTTTGCATTAAAATATTACACTGCCAACAAAGAAACAGTATAATAAATGCTGTGCAGCTGGAGCTAAATGTGGTATTTTTCTTCTGAAGTCCACCTGCCCAATGACTTACCCCATGCCATCCACTCTTTTCAAGGTGGTGTTTTTCCTTCATGTTGCCATGTGAAGGAAAAACACCATGGGCCAATTGGCAAGGAGACGAATTAATTATCTGGAAATTTAAAATATTAAAACTGCAGTGGTTTGAAAGGATTTTTTCCTCCAACAGAGATTGAAAAAAAAAAAAGTGTTCAATCTGGCTGCATCGGAATGCCAAAAGAAATATGACAGCTTATAGTGCCTGGGAAAGGCTTTTTTTTTTTTTTAAAAAAAAAAGCTAACCCAACTGATTAGTTTATTTCTCTCTCTTAAAAAAAAAAAAAAAAAAGTAAAAAAAGGTCTTATTTCTTAAGGAAACAAGGCTTAGGAAATCACACGCTGTCTGCCAAAATTTTTCAGTAACTTTAGAATTCCTGAACCAATTCCTGAACCAATTCCAACCTAATCTGATCAAGGGCTAAAGGGCTAAAAAATGTAAGTCCTCACAAACTTTGTGAAATTCAGGGCATATATAAAGGAAAAAGATCAAAAATATGATCCCTGTGGTTGGAAAGGCTGAAGCAAAATCTTGAGCTATCCAGTATGTTTGCTCTGGCCACGTGACCAGCACATGTGTCTCCAAATTTATCATGATACCTGCGTTTCATGGTCTTGGGGTGGCACGTGGGCAGTCTGGAAGCAGAGCTCTGGCTTCACAGTAATGGATACCCAGGAGAAGGTATAGGAATGCTATATACAGGTGCTGAGGCTGCTTCAGTTCAGCTGCTTGTGGAATAACTACATTTATTTTCTGTTTTCGCCTCTTGCCTGGCACTCTTCCTTTCCTAGAATAAAACAAATAATTCCCAGTCTATCATTCTTACTGCAATAGAATCATAGAACAGGTCTATTCTGGTTCATGGCTAAAACCAGGAAAAAAGAAATCTCAAAGAAACAGGGTCCCTTTGACTAAACAAATTCAGCTAATGGATAAATCTATGGAACTCTGGCAGGAGCTGTTCTTGTCAGGACAAACTCTTCTCTCCCTCCCTTTTTAATTTCTTTTTCTCTCTCCTCTTTCTCTTCTGGCTAATCCTGGTGAAACTGTTTCTCTGGTTTGCCTTTTTTTTTTTTTTTCTTATAGCTGCTTTGCTAATTCACTCTAAGCCCAGGACTACTGCTCACTTTATATTGTCCCCTCTGCCACCCCACTATAGGGAAAAACTAGAGAAGCAAAGACAGTTATTTTGACAGTCTCCCATGGGTCTAGTTCATTGGACATGGTTTTGCAACCATGAAATATTGTTTTAATAAAGTTCAAGAGGGGAAACCATGGGCAGTAAAAATGAGTGTATACTTTTAGTGGAATCTTTTAATACAGGAGGGAATTCCTGAGGAGACCTGATTACTACAGGGACACGGGGTGGTAAATTGGCTTCAGATATGGGGTACTTCTCAGATACAAGTATTTGTTCCTTAGCTCCATATACGTGCACGTACGAACATCCCTTCTGCTTGCTTGTCTTCATTCTGGGCACTTATTTTTTAATTGAAAAATTTAAAATCGCTGATTTCGGTTTTTTGAAGACTTCTGTCTCAACCATACAAACTGAAGATTTTTAATAAACCTATCTCCCGGTGCAGCATCTGCCTTCAGGCATTTTGCCTTATTCAGTGAATACGGCTTTTAGGACAGGGTTTGAAAGCAGACCCCCTTCAGCGTGATCTGGAAAAAGGAGGAGGAAAAGGAAAAGAGAAACCGAACGGCACAGGACTGATATGCTATTTACAAAAGCAGTGAGCAGGGTAAT
This sequence comes from Neopsephotus bourkii, assembly GCF_033783945.1. Lineage (NCBI taxonomy): Eukaryota > Metazoa > Chordata > Aves > Psittaciformes > Psittacidae > Neopsephotus > Neopsephotus bourkii. The sequence goes on along the minus strand of NW_026900624.1, from coordinate 1,450,495 downwards.
GCAGAATACCGCTGCTCTCCCTTTTCTGCTGCCGCCTCGAGAAGGTCTGAGCGCGAACACGAAGCCGACTGACACGAAGAACTATCACTCTGTGACTGGCACCAGCAACCGCCGAGCAATCCCGGCTCCGCACCCCTTTGCGACTACAAGCCCCGTCAGCCCGCGCTGCACGGCTCACCGCCCTGCCCCTGCCCCTGCCCCTGCCCCTGCCTCTGCCTCTGCCTCTGCCTCTGCCTCTGCCCCTGTGGGAGCGCAGGCTTGGAACTGGCCGCTGCTCTAACTTTCGCCAGTCCGGCTGCCCCAGGGCTGGACAGGATAAGCCGTAGGACCCTGTCCCCGTCGTCCGCGGCGGGAGGAGCCCGTGGGACGCTTTCCGCTCCTCGGGAGGCGCCGCTGCGGACAGCCCGGGCTGTGTCGGGCCTTCATCAGGCGGCGGCGCCGCGTCCCTCCTTCTTGCTAAGATGGCGGCGCTGTTGGCGGTAAATTCGGGTAAGAGAAACGTAAGCGCGGGGCCGTGATTTTTCCCCGTCCTTTGAGGCGGAGCCGTTCTCTGTCTTCCCTGCCAGCCGATCGGGAGGTGACGGCCCCGCGCCCCTTCTCAAAGCCCGTGGGGCTGAGGGCGGCGGCGGCGGCACGGGGAAGGCCGGCGTGAGGCGGTGGTGCGGCCCGAGCGGGCGCCTAAGCAGTAAGCTGTTGGGACCGCGGTGGTGCTGGCAGGCGGCGAGGAGAGTGGCTTCCGTGCGGCGGTACCCGGGGCGCTCAGGCCGCGCAAGGCGGCCTAGTGATGGAGGTCCGCGGTCGGAGATGCGCCATGCCTGGCTGGTCCCTGCCAGGAGCCAGTTAAGGTGGTGACATGGTGGAACAAAGGCCACTGTGGTAGCTCCTTGTCTGTGTGATTAAGCATCATTTCTCTATTGACCTTATCTCTTAATCATAGAATCATAGAATAGTCAGGGTTGGAAAGGACCTTAAGATCATCAAGTTCCGACCCCCCTGCCATGGGCAGGGACACCTCGCTCTAAACCATATTACCCAAAGCCTCGTCCAACCAGGCCTTGAACACTTCCAGGGATGAAGCATTCACAACCTCCCTGGACAACCTATTCCAGTGCCTCACCACCCTAACAGGAAAGAATTTCCTCCTTATATCCAATCTAAACTTCCCCTGTTTAAGTTTTAACCCATTGCCCCTTGTCCTACTGCTACAGTCCCTAATGAAGAGCTCATCCCCAGCATCCCTATAGGCCCCCTTCAGATACTTGAAGGTTGCTACGAGGTCTCCACACAGCCTTCTCTTCTCCAGGCTGAACAGCCCCAACTTTCTCAGCCTGTCTTCATATGGGAGGTGCTTCAGTCCCCTGATCATTCTTGTGGCCCTCCTCTGGACTTGTTCCAACGGTTCCATGTCCTTTTTATGTTGAGGACACCAGAACTGCACACAATACTCCAAGTGAGGTCTCACAAGAGCAGAATAAAGGGGCAGGATCACCTCCTTCGACCTGCTGGTCACGCTCCTTTTGATGCAGCCCAGGATACGGTTGGCTTTCTGGGCTGCAAGCGCACACTGAAGCCGGCTCATGTTCATTTTCTCATCAACCAACACCCCCAAGTCCTTCTCCGCAGGGCTGCTCTGAATCTCTTCTCTGCCCAGCCTGTAGCTGTGCCTGGGATTGCTCCGACCCAGGTGTAGGACCTTGCACTTGGCATGGTTAAACTTCATGAGGTTGGCATCAGCCCACCTCACAAGCGTGTCAAGGTCCCTCTGGATGGCATTCCTTCCCTCCAGCGTATCAACCGAACCACACAGCTTGGTGTCATCGGCAAACTTGCTGAGGGCGCACTCAATCCCACTGTCCGTGTCAGCAACGAAGATGTTTAACAAGACCGGTCCCAACACCGATCCCTGAGGGACACCACTTGTTACTGGTCTCCAGCTGGACATTGAGCCATTGACCACAACTCTTTGTGTGCGGCCATCCAGCCAGTTCTTTATCCACCGAGTGGTCCATCCATCAAATTGATGTCTCTCCAATTTAGAGACAAGAATGTCGTGTGGGACAGTGTCGAACGCTTTACACAAGTCCAGGTAGATGACATCAACTGCTCTACCCCTGTCCATCAGTTCTGTAGCCCCATCATAGAAGGCCACCAAATTGGTCAGGCAGGATTTCCCCTTGGTGAAGCCATGCTGGCTGTCACCAAGCACCTTGTTGTTTTTCATGTGCCTTAGCATGCCTTCCAGGAGAATCTGCTCCAAGATTTTGCCAGGCACAGAGGTGAGACTGACTGGTCTGTAATTCCCTGGGTCATCCATTTTCCCCTTCTTGAAAATGGGGGTTATATTTCCCTTTTTCCAGTCGTCGGGAACTTCACCTGACTGCCATGATTTTTCAAATATGATGGCCAGCGGCTTAGCAACTTCATTTGCCAGCTCCTTCAGGACCCGCGGATGGATTTCATCAGGACCCATGGACTTGTGCACGTTCAGATTTTTAAGATGGTCTCGAACCAATTCCTCTCCTACAGTGGGCCCAAGGTCTTCATTCTCACAGTCCCTGCATCTGCCTTCCAAGACTTGGGTGGTGCGGTCAGAGCCTTTGCTAGAGAAGACCGAGGCAAAGAAGTCATTCAGAACCTCAGCCTTCTCCAAATCCTGTGTAGCTAGTTCACCCGAGAGCTTCCTGAGGGGGCCTACATTCTCCCTAATCTGTTTTTTATTTGCTATGTACCTGTAGAATCCCTTCCTGTTATCCTTAATATCCCTAGCCAAGTTTAATTCTAACTGGGCCTTAGCTTTCCTAACCTGGTCCCTAGCTTCCCGGACAATATCCCTGTACTCTTCCCAGGCTGCCTGTCCTTGCTTCCACTTAATGCTGTATGCAATAAAAAGTAAAACAGAAAGTTCACCCTGCATGTTGCTCAGTGCTACCACAGGGCGTCTGGAAGTGTAGAGCTTGTTTCTTTTGGATTGAGTGTTGCTGGGGATTAGCATCAGAATCAGCTATGGTCCTTTCAGAGCCCATCATGAGGAGCAGTTTGTATTACTAAGGCAGCATTTACCCAGCATAACTAGGAAAATAGATCTAATGTAAAAGGAAATTACTAGATAATCAGAGGATACCCTAGGAGGTCATCTGGCCCAACCGTCTGCCTTTTCCACCCCCTTAAAGCAAGGCCAGCTCAAACAGGTGGCTCAGGTCCTTATCTAAGCTAGTTTTGAATACTCACAGTGATGAAGATCCTCTCAGAGGCCTCTCTGGACCTCTGTTTCAATGTGTGACCAGCCTTATAGTAGTTTTTTTTTTTTCCTGATAGCTGATTGGAAGCTTTGGTATTGCAGTTTATGTCAGTTGCTGCCCATCTTCTGGGGGGATACCTCTTGTCTCTTCCCTGTGTACACTGCCATTCAGTAATTGAAGATAATAAGGCTCCCATTTCTCTTTAGCCTTGTTTTCTTAAGACTGAAAAAGGTTAGTTTTTTTCAGCCTCTTCTCATTAATCCTGTTCTTTGGCTCCCTATTTCAGTGTCTTGCTCTGGGGAGCCCAAAACTGAAGACAGTACTGGACTGAAGGACTCTCAGAGATGTATAAACAATCACTTGTTTATATGGGCCAGGGGGAGTGAGCAAGCGGCTGCATGGTTCTGAGTTACTGGCTGAGCTTAAACCATGACATGTGGTGTACATCATACTGAGTAGTTAATAAAATGAAAAGCTCCATTCCTGTGTTAAGCAAGGAGTAAATTTTGCAGATAGTATATTTTGATCTCAGTAAATCAGTTACTTCCCTATCCCCTCATGGAATAGCAGTGGTGAAGCAAAGGCTCTTCATTTGAAATGTGACTTTGTTAAAGTGAAGATTGAAGTAGTTCAAGTGAGAATACACTTTATTTTGTAAATTACATGGCAAGAGATTCTGTAGCCTTATAATTAAAAAATAATGGAAGAAGGAGTTTTATACATGAAAGATGAGATAAAATTTAAAGCAGATGTGGCACTAGAACTAAGGAAGATTTTGCCTTAGGTTATAGTTTATTATTTGTGGGGACAGACATAGTGTGGTTAAGTCTATAACTTGGCAAAAACTTCAGTCGTGTCAGCTTCTGTTGTTGCCAAAAAAGGCAACCCAACCTGTCCTTCCTTGCTGTCCCTGATGGGAATGTCTTAATGCCTTACAATATTTGGGCTGGTTGTAGGGACGAGAGCAAACAAATTGGGTTGTAGGGACAAGAGCAAACAAACAGGCCACAGAAATAGTTGAACAGCTTTTGGCAGGCACTGTGGATTGCTGGTTGTGTTTATGGGACTCGGTAATTTAATGAGAGTGAAAAGACAGTTTAGAGTGGAAGTAAATCTGTGAACTCTGAAGTTATGTGAGACAGCCAGTTACAGTCTGGAGTGTGAAATTATTCATCCCGTAGTAGCTATTTTTAGTGAATTTGTCTAGGCAGTGGTAATATTGTATGATTAAAACACTCTGGTGCTTAAAAAAAAGCGACAGGGTTTGTCCTTTTTTACAGGTTGTCCACTCGGATGCAGCTCTATTGGCGCTGCTAATTGCACTGTAAATGAGGATAGTTTTTGTTAGCGTTGAGCTTGGTGAGAGGGTTTGTTTTGGTTTTATTCTTTATTTTGCGTGGTTTCTTCCTTTGCAACAGAATAAAACTGAAAAAGTTTTACGTAGTTTACCTCTTCCAAGACACCTTACGTAGTGGTAAAATTGACTGAAATCAGTGCTTTTACTCTGAGACATGCTCTTGTCTCCATGCTCACTCACTACATTTCAATTTGACTTATGCTGCCTCATTATTCATGGCATTCGTGTAGCATATTGCATTACTTCGAGGTGGTGTTTGGTTGCATGAAAAAGAGGGGCATCTTCATGTCAGAGTAGCTACCTCTTGCTTGCTATCTTAGTGAGCAGCCTGGTCAAGATGAGGTGTGGATACGTTTGAGTTGAATGCATCTAGTCAGGTTTACCTTAAGGGTTAGGTCTGGTCAAAACAAGTATGAGAATTAAAATGTTGGTTCTGTACTTGATTTTATAGCACAATGTTAACTTGTACATTAAAAATAAGGAGGCTGGGGGAGGAGGAATTTTCACCAGTTTTAGGTGAAATGTTAGTATTTTTTTTGTATATAGGCTACTCTACAAGGCATAGTTCTATCACTTCTTCAGAAACAAAGCTGGTTTCAGAGGACTCTGCCATTCACTACCCACTCGTTCTTTCTCTCCATGTTTCAGGTATTGCTCTTTCACTAGTTTTTATGATTAGCAGGGACACTTTATAATCTGTGTTAATGAAATACTCTGATTTTTAAAAACAAGATTGGAAGAACTCTGGAAGATTGTTCTTCCTTCCCCGCCCTGCCCTTTGATTTGGATCATTTGACTAACATGACTTTCAGTGCTATCCATCAATAGTCAATGGAGCAGGCATGTATACGGTTTGGGAAGAAGCAGCTCTGAAGGAGAGCAGCAGCCTCTTAAAGTAGCTGTTCTGCTAGCAAAGTTGTAGCACACAAAAACCACTGCTATCTTACAGTATCTCTGAGTCAGGGACTGTTTCAGTAAACACTCAGAAACACAGAAAGTGACCTGCAATCAGACAGTGGTTGTTCTGTTGTAGCTTGCAGTGACTTTTGTGTAGAATCTGAAACTTTCTCAAATGCAAATGAAATCTAGCAAGGGAAACATTTTGGTACTTCTGTTTAATGACAGTCTTTAGTTTTGATATATATATATATTTTAATAGAATGTTAATACTAGGTGGTAGGAATAATTTTCCAACTGTAAGATTTTCAGTTTAGACAGTGATTCTGGCTGAAGTCTGAAGACTAGTTGGGTGTACTGTTTTCATGAGACCTGATCATAAGGAAATTTATAGTGCAGTCTTCATACTACAGACTTTGGGTTCTGAATTATACATGTTCCGGTTGTTGTACTAAGTTCAGTTTTGCTGACAGTCCTGAGGTAACGGTTGGACTTGATGATCTTAAAGGTCTTTTGCAACTGAATTGATTCTATGATTCTATATGCAAAGGAAACTCTTTCAGTGTTGAGGAAGAGGAGACTGTATTCCTAGAATAGAGCCAGACTTTTCTTAATTAATATATTTGTGCTTTCTAGCTTCCAGAAATAATCTAGTCTCTTCTAAGCATAGTCAGGTAATGGTTTATATTCTAGTTCAGGAAATTCATATCTTTATCTTGTTACAGAATGTTAGCAGCAGATGTATTGTATGAATCAAAACTACGTGGATTTTTTTTTTTTTTAATCAAAGATGAATAGATGTGAAAGAAAGTGTCCTTAGGTTCATGATTTTTTACTTATGTAATAGTGCCTTTAATCTTAGGGTTTTGGTTTCTAATGTATTTTATTCTGCAGACTGATGCAGTGATGTGACAAATTCTGATAGCGCTGCAGTTCATTTTCAGTCCCTCATATATTACGTATTTCTCTGTTTTGGATTCTTCTGTCAGAAATAGAAAGCAGAAAGCCAGTCTTGCTGAGTTACATTCAAATTCAAGGTCTGCCTTGCAGGTCTTAGTTATCCTTTAATCTTATCCAAGTGATGGAATATCATAGGCATATAAGGTTGAAAGATTACAGAGCTTGTATCAAATATCTTTATAAGATGACTTTCAGCCCCAGAGTGTAGCTCATACATCATCTTTTCTGCATCAGTAGCCCCCTAAATGCAATTAGGTATTATACTGGACCACTGTTGTAATTTTTTGTGTTGTAAATTTTTGTGTGATGGACATAACAGTCTATACTGTCAAGCTGAAACTAACAGTAAGTTTAAAAAGTCTACTTACTGGAAATAGTGTGTAATTATTTTTTTTTTCTTTTCTCTCTTTCCTTCTCTCTTTCTTTCTTTCTCTCTTTCTCTCTCTTTCTCCTTTTCTCTTTCTCTCTTTCTCTCTCTCTCTCTTTCTCTCTCTCTCTCTTTCTCTCTTTCTTTCTCTCTTTCTTTCTCTCTTTCTTTCTTTCTCCATTCAACATACAATATTTTATTTCTTTTAGCTGCCAGCTTGTGGGGCCCATATAAGGACATATGGCAGACTGTAATGAATGCCATTTGGAAAAGGCAACCTGAAGCTATTCATCGCCTCGACCAGATTTTAAAGAAACACAAATCGGACTTCATTTCTCTCTTCAGAAATCCGGTACTGCGTTAGTGCTCTTTTGTGGAATGAGTTGGAGAGCTGACAATTTACTCTGTATTATACGGTCGTATGATACACTGTTTCGGCCCTAACTATCCTTTTCATTATATGTTACTACTGTACCTAAGACAAATGTGTTACAACAGTCTTGTTCTGATGTAAGAATACAAGTAACTTGAATAATGCATTTTATTTTTTGTCTTGTACGAGATGATTTATAACTTTTTTTTTTCCCCTCACATTATTTGAATGCCATTTTAAAAGGAATAGTAGAAGTATCTGATAATCCATCAGTCAAGTATTAGCTTTTTTTACTACTCCTATATGTCTGAAATAAAGCACAAAACTATTTTGTCTGGTTTTGGTCCGTGCTCATGCTTCAGTCAGGTTAATGAGCACAAAGAAGAGAGGAACACATGAATTTACAAGATACAGATTGTGTCTTATTAGATATGTGAGATGATGTGGAAAACCTTGCTGTTTCTTGGGTGATGGATCACAAGGTAGCAACTAGCAGTATGTCTTCTTTCAGTGGTGTTACTTCCGCGATAGTATATGGCTTTTTATATGGATAAGACAGAAAATTTAACAGTCAGCTATAGAGTTTTGTTAGTTATTTTACTGTCTGAGTTTAATGGGAAAAAGAATGATGTAGAAAACAGTGGTTTGGAGTAATGCAACAGTTCTGATCAACAACCCAGGTGTCTTTTTCTTGAGCTGATGCAAATTCCTCTTGAGAACTATATCAAAATTTACTTTGTCTCCTTTATTCTGAGTAAACTAAATATCAAAACCAATTGTATAAGATTATTTTTGGTACGTCCCAACAAAGAGACCATTGCTGTGTGACTGTAAAGCATTTTTAGGGTGCCTTTACTATTTCTGTGTTTAAAAGCACTGCATTTGTTTTTATGTTGACAACCTAACCTGTCAGAACTATTATTTGTGAGGACTGATGTGTAAAGCTTTATTCAGTATTTAATCTTGCTGTTTTGAATAATTTACGATGCTTGTTTCTCTTGCAGCCAAAGAATGTCCAGCAGCATGAGAAAGTTCAGAAAGCAAGTACAGAAGGGGTTGCTATCCAGGGACAGCAGGGAACTAAACTTTTACCAGAGCAGCTAATCAGAGAGGCCTTTATCCTCAGTGACCTCTTCGATATTGGAGAGTTGGCAGCTGTTGAGCTCCTTCTAGCTGGTGAGAAGGGAAAATATTTAAGAGCTGGAGAAATACTACCTAAATAGGGCCTTCTTATTTAAGTGTATACCTAACATGAATATGTGGTTCAGTCAGGGCCTTAAAGCATAGAATGTTCTTAAAAAAAAAAAAAATCTGCTGTCACTGTAATGTAGTACAATAACAGTGTTCTGAACCAATGTTTGTATTTCATGCAGCCATTGCAAAAGGGAGGATAACTTGAGGGGGTTTTATGATTTACTTTCTCTATTACTGAATTTGAAAATAGTTTAAAAATAATTGATTGAGAGTTTTTCCATAAAGCAATGTAATAGATCTTGGTTCTTCAAATTATGTAGCAGTTATGCACTGATACTTGACTCTGTTTGGATCATAATCTAGTAACTGATTAGGTTATGAAATACATTCTAGAAAGTGACAGGCTTTGCATGTAGAAAATTTATTTCAGAGTTATTAAAATATAATTGTTAGTTATCACTACTAGCTGCTGTTCATCATTAACTTTTTAATAATTCATTGAAGAAGTAGCTTGCAAATTTGTCACCTTTGGAAAGCCATCTTCAAATCAACCTCATTTGCTATTTTGAATTTGAGTTTTCGATATAAATTCAGAAAGAAAATTTTATTTTGAATAAAGAAAAGATACTTTGCTGGTAATCAGCTTGAATTGATTTTTAAGATGGGTAGATAGGAGCTACAAATACCATTTGGACTAGGGTATTTATGGACTTTCACTTCTATTTCTTCTGAATTTTTGGATGTTTTAAAAATTGAATTTCAGTTTAAATAGTAGCATTCAAAATATCTGTGTTATCTTTTAAGTGCCTGAAACAAAACAAAGTGATAGTGAATAATCATGGTTGCTTTGAATTCTACACTTATATTTCAATTGGAAATGCAGAGACATAAGGCTGTTATCAAAGGGTGTAAGGTAGACTTTCTGTGACTATTCTATGCATTTTCATTCAACAGGGGAACACCAGCAGCCTAATTTTCCTGGCCTTACAAGAGGTCTAGTGGCTGTTCTGTTGTACTGGGATGGAAAAAGATGCATTGCCAATTCACTAAGAACCCTCATCCAGTCACGCCAAGGCAAGACATGGACGTTTGACCTCAGGTCTGTATTAGGGTGATGAACTCATCAAAATTCTTTGCTTTGAGTTGTTTTAGGACTAATTAGACTCATTAGTGCATGTTATGTGCAGTACTTTTTCCTTTGATAGCAATCTTAATTAGTTGATACAGGTTGTATTTTCATACTCCATGTTCTTGAACCTACAGTTGTCTAAAGACTTTGTATCCATTCAGCATAACGGTTTGAGATTAGCCATGCACGTTTAATTATTTTATGTGTATAATATAGTTGTAGGCTTTCCATCAACAAGTACATTTAATGGGATTCATTATTTTAGACTTCTTCTGTGACTGGGAATAGTATGATTAATTGTTAAATTTATATTCTTTCCAATATAGTCAAGAGTTAATATCCATGACAACACGCTTTACAGATGACCTAATGGAGCAGGGTTTGACTCAGAAGATCCTCACTCTTGTGTCACACATTGATTTGAACAATGAATTTGATAAACTCCAGAGAGAGCGAGGGTTGGGCAGTGAGAAACATCGCAAAGAGGTAAATATTCACTGGCTGTGAATATTCTTCTGAATTACTTCTGATTACTACAGATAGAATGCAGTTAAACTGCAAGGGGACAAGAAATGAGTTTTCTTTTTACTTTCTAGTTTCTGTTCTCTACCTTTGCAAGCTCTGTTACTGTCTGAGAGGTCACAGCTTGTGATATACCAGAGTGGGATCAAAGTTACTTCCTGCATTTCAAGTTGGTGTTGTTCCCTGATGCTAGGGTATACTTTATTTTTAGTGAAGAAGTGTAATCAAGGACAGTAAGAAAGTAAGCCTAGCATTTGCATTATGGGTAGATTTCTTTTTAATATTATTCTAAAGACTGTGTATTAAATCATCTGCTCTCAGCACCATGGAACAAAAATAGTTCACAAATTAGTAAGAGAGATTGGAAGCAAATCAAGTCGGGAAAATAATGCTCTTTTTAATAATTCAGTTGTTTATATGAGCAGAAGCATTTCTAATACTGAAGTGAGAATTGCTTGAAAAGTAGTTCTTGTTTTTTGTAGTCCTTGAACATAATTGAGACTGTGACTAACTGCAGAGTATGTTTCTAGTAGGAAGATGTCAGATATTATTGGTTTATTTTCTGCACCTCTTTCTAATGGGTGATCTGTCTGAAAATTATTCTATGTTGTAATCAGTCAATTTGTTTTCCACCAAATAAACTAGTTTTACACTTTAGCTATTACTGTAGAAACTATGCAGAGGATATTCCTCTGATTTACCTTAAATTATCTTAATTTAACATTAAAATTCATTTAATGCATAATGTTAGAAGTTTTTTTTTGTTTTATTCATCTACCTTTCAGGTGGACTACCGTATTTCTCTCTGTATTCATTAGAACTATTCAGCTGGAGTCTGTGCACAAATCTCTTGCTGTGTTAAATGTTGAAAAGTTTTTATCACAATATATGTGATTTTAGTGGAAATAGAATGCTTATAGCTAGCTATTTTTTATTTAACCAGGAACAATAGAAACAGGGAAAGAATGTCATCAGAAGCTCCCAATTTAGCTAAATAAAATACGGTTTTACAAAGATCATTACGATGGCAGTTTAAACTGAGGGGGAGGACTGAAGTCAACAGTGGCAGTTTAAACTGAGGGGGAGGACTGAAGTTAACAAATTAAATGAATGTTCTTGTTTGAAAACTGGTAGTTTTTGTTGCAACTGTTAGAGAAAATGACAAATCTTGTTTTCAAGAGCAATTGTACTTAATTGTATCACAGCATGAAATATTTTGCCAAATAAAAAGATGAAATACTTTTAATATGAAAAGGCTTTGTAGCCTTTATGTTGGGCATCATATCTGTCCCATATGTAATTGGGGATGATAGATTTTATTTATATTTGTTTTCTGAAGTTGATACAAGTATTTTTTCTGGGGGGAAGAAAGTTCTAATTTTAATTGTCTTTCATGTTTCTCAGCATCCTAAAAGTTTTGTATTTGTGTAGTCAGCTGAGGTCATAGAAGACTATGACCTTATCTGGCTGTAACTACCAGCGTAGTTGGGTATTACAGACACAATGTGACCTTTGTGTGGTATGTCTATAGTCATAGACATTCTGTGTCAGCTCATGTCTCCTGGCCTTGACAGAGATGCTGATGAGTCATATTTCAGGGTATCTACTCAAACCTTATATGAAATACATGGGAATACAAACACATCTAACAAGCAGAAGTGTGCCTTTTGTTGTTTAGCAATTAAAACCCCCAACATTTTCTGTAGCTGTTGTCTTTAGAGTAATTTTAAATTTGACCTAGTCATCCTGATTGACTGTGAAGGACAAACTGAACATGTTACCAGAATATTTATATTCAGAGTTTGTCTGGTTTTTCTCTTAAAAGGTTTCTGACCTCATTAAAGAATGCCGACAGTCCTTGGCTGAAAGTCTGTTTGTGTGGTCCTGCCAGTCACCACTGAGTAAAGATGACACTCTCATCCTCATAAGTTACCTAGAGAAAGTAACAGTGGAAGCTGATGGCTCATTGGATGGTGTGAACTTGTCTCTTCTCATGGCCCTCCTTTACTGCTTTGATGTCAGCTCTTTGGAACAAGGCACAGAAGATCGTGATGGTAATGCTGGCAAGTTTCCCATAGAGCTGATGTTGTGCAGATGGATGAGTTGTTTTTTAACCAATTTTGTTACTGATCTGTAACAAATTGGTAGGATTTTTCATGTTTGTTTTCACATTCGTTTACTGGGTGTTGGTGTTGTGTTTGTTTGTGTTGTTTTTCAAGATTTGGTGCACCGGCTCCCTCTGCTAGCAGAAAGACAGTATATAGCAACAATACACACTCGTCTTCAGGAGTCTCAGCCTTGGAAATTACCAGGCCTGCAAGCTACTGTTAGATTAGCCTGGGCGCTGGCATTACGAGGAATATCCCAATTATCTGATGTGACAGGTAAATTACCCTGAAGTGCAGTTGCTGCACATTAGTATTCAGAGCTTCCAAGAGGTAGAAGTCAAAGTATCTGCAACCTTTTTGAAATGTTAGTATTTACCTTTATGATAAAATTACAGTTGACACTCTTTCAAAGTTTTCTCAGGATGTGAGTTTAGTTGTTGAGCATTGAATTGCTCTGAAATGTACACAGATTTGGAAATATTTAGTTGTTAGTAATATTGCATAATGTCTCATTGAAGTGAAAGGTATTTTAAAGTACTGGAAATGTGAAAGATTGCATTTTAGCAGCTTTAGTGTTATTTGAACACTTAAATGGAGAATAGACTCTTATGACTTTTTACACCTGTAAATGTTAAACCTCAGGATCTTGAGAGGACAAATCTATTTTAATGTTGTTTTTTTTCCTTTATCTGTGTGCTTCATAAGCTTCCCAGGCTCCCTGATAGGTCAGAATTGTGTCTATTCCAGAACATACATTTAAAGAAAATGTGAACTTTAGAATTAATGTCTAATTAAGGTTGGTTTATGATTCTTTGTTCGTAGTCTTAGATTTGATTGGGTAAATGGATTATGTGCTTTAACACTTACTAAAGAACAAAGTTGAGATCATCACCAAACATTAACTTGTATATTCCAGTCTAGTGTTTTCCTGTATGGTAGAAAAAACATAGTTGCTAGAAGCATGTCAGTTTGCAGGTCAGCTGGATATTCTGAAATATGTTTTGTTTGGTAACAGGTAACTATAATTTATTTTTTTCCCTCTGTTGTGATTTCTGTGACCCAGCTCTTGCAGAATTCACTGAGGCAGACGAAGCAATGGCAGAGCTGGCAGTTGCTGATAATGTCTTCCTGTTCCTGACTGAATCTGTTGTGGGGTCTGAAAATTTCTACCAGGAGGAATTTTATATTCGCAAAATTCATAACCTTGTCACAGACTTCCTTGCGCTCATGCCAATGAAAGTAAGCTGTTTGCATGAATAGCAGTTCTTCTTTTCTGTATTTCTAACATTAGAAGAGATAGTATAGGGATTTAGGTATGACCCTCAGCTTGAGGCTCTGCAGTTCAGAAAATTTGTTGACTTTCTGGATCTCATGTGGTTTGCGATTTGTTTTCCACACGGAAGTGATGGAAGAATGTGATTCTTAAAACACTTCAGTTTGGTGAGATTTGCAAAGAAATCTTTTGTGGCAGTAGTGGTTTAGTTTTGTTCTGTTTTACATGATTGAAATTTAAATGAATGTAGAAATTGATGGCAATGAATGTGGATATTGATTTTTTTTGTTTGCTTTCTTTTGATGCAGACAGTAACATAACCTAAATTTACTTAACAGCGTTTGTCTCTTAATTTATTCTTTTAGTAGTGATATTTTCCATATTTAAGGGGAGGGATTCTACTTTTTCACTAATATCAATTGTTGGGAAAATGAGCAGTGCTTTTCACTAGAACAGCAGAAATACTGCAAAAGGGTTTAAAAGAAAAGTTTGAAGCAATTGCAACAGTTCCATTTGTGCAAGAGCTTGTATCTAAGCATGGAAGATTAAAATTCTATGAAAAGGTTTTTATTTAATTGATGGAGGCTTTATTTTGTGACCTTCATCGTGTTGAGCTATAGTTGGAGTTGCCAAACAGTTACTTTTTGTCAGTGTGCAAAAGAAGGATTTAAAAATATATTTTGTTCATTGTAACATCTCTGCCTGAGAACAATATTGTCAGGAAAAACAGTATTTTAGCCTTAAGAGTCTTTAAGGGCATATATGAACAAGTCGTAGACAGCTTTTAGGTTTAATCCTAACTTAGTTATAATCTGGGTGTTGCATGTTGTTTTCTCGAGCTGTCTTTTTAACTGAGAGAATATCCTTAGAAAAGTATAATGTCAGTTCAAACAAGTTCATGCTGATAACTGTACAGCTGTATTTCTGCTGCAGTGGCTGCCTGCGTAACAACACCACATTGTCAACAGACCTTGGACATTCTTTGAAGGTGCACACAATGGCGTTTTCTGTAATACAGATGCAGTATCCTTTAGGAATCTTTTGAATATAGTAGGAATATGTGAGGTGTATTTTATAGATGTTCGTTAACAATCAAGTGCAAGCAGGTTTGGAACTGGGAACTTTTTTATGAGGCAGTTATTCATTGGATAGTGTTGCTTTATGAAAGATGAAATGTCTCCCCATAACAGTACCACTTTATGTGAGAGACACAGGGTAGCTTTTTGAATGAAGGTTGAAGAGCTGGAGACTGACCCAGGCTGGGGTTGCTGCCATACTAGATTTAGAACAAATATGATGCTGTCCCCTGTATCCGCAGAACTGCTTGAAAATCCCAAAGCTATTGGTTGATTTGCTGGTACATCTCTCATCTTCACTGCATTATGGAACTGGAGGCTTTACCTCTGGGAAGAATATTTCTCTTCCATTTCAGGTTTTTTGTTTTTTTTGTGTTTTTTTGCTTAGGTTTAGATCTGGACTTGATTGTAGCTAATACCTAAAGATGAAGAGAGATGTTTTTCATTGCAAGTAGGATTTTATAACACATGTAATCAAAAATCTGGCTGTTGAATTATGTTCCAGTTTGATAGAGGCCAGTACTAGTTTTTTTACAGGAAAGACTTTGTTAGCCAGTGCCTGGGATACAACCCTACAAAGGAATTTCTCAAGTGCTGTTAGTTAGTGGTTGGCTTTTGTACTCAGCTGTTTCTACTGAATCTCAAATTTTAGGTAGAGAAGTGTCTGAACCTGTGTTCAGTTTTATTTGAATCTATAAGTCAGCATTTTATTTAACTCTTCTGTATATTTTTAGCATTTATGTTGCTTGCCAGTGATGATTTGGGTAAATCTTTGTGTTGACTGCATTACATTCACAACTTGATAATTAGGTTTAGTAGTTCAGATAATTCATTATTTCATTCATTAACACACAATTTTGTCCATGTATTAATTTTGTTAGTATACTACTTTGATTAGTTTGCTCTGACCATTTCCTCTGTTATTTCTAGTTTTTAACTATTTTTTTTCTTTGTGAGATAATTATTTTGCTGCACATTCAATTTTGCAAATTAAAATATATGGTAGACCTTGAACTGGTCTGTATTGACAATCACCATATTTTAGGTTTTGGTGTGTTGAATTGGTTGCTTTTTTCTGTTTCTGTTTTTCTTTTTTCCTGTTGTACTTCCTGAAGTGTGATAATGCTTTTAGCTGAGTCAGACTGGCTCCAAAATAATTCCATTAATCCAAAACTTTTCAAAATGTAAAGTAGCTGTAACTAGAAGTAGCTGTAAATGGCTAAAAAAGGGGTGGTCACAGATAAGAAACCCTTGGGGTTTTTTTCCTGTTTGTCTTCACTCCTTGTAGATAATGGTCTAGCATCCTTTGTTTGAAGCTAACACATCTAGCTTTTGAATTAAAAGGAGGAAAATGCTGCACCTTTTGGAGCAAAACCAGACGATCTGGTGAAGTCAGCTGTGAAAAACTCCCATGGTCCAAGTTCAGGGCTTTAGCTATGAGCTCTTCAGTTGGCAGCAAGAAAGTGTTCGAATATCCCTTTGATTCTATGATCTTGGGGGGAGGGGGTTAGAAAAAAATAAATTGAATATTCTTGTCATGTATGTGCAAGTTCATTTCCTTTCTTAGTTTTTAATAGTCTGTTTAGACAACTCTCCTATGCCTGTTCTGTTTTATTCATGGCTAAAGACAGACAGTGGGTTTTTTAACACTTCATAAATTGTGTAGGTGAAACAGCTGAGAAGCCGTGCTGATGAAGATGCTCGCATGATCCACAT
Source organism: Neopsephotus bourkii (assembly GCF_033783945.1). Lineage (NCBI taxonomy): Eukaryota > Metazoa > Chordata > Aves > Psittaciformes > Psittacidae > Neopsephotus > Neopsephotus bourkii. The sequence goes on along the minus strand of NW_026900624.1, from coordinate 1,434,284 downwards.
GAGCATTCAGATGGGTAATGATCCACCTGTTTCCCTTCGGAGGGATCTGGAGCATTTAATGCTTTTGGTAAGCTCTATTTTCTTTGACATTACTGTGGCAAAAGGTGGTTATGACTTTTCTTAATCTGAAAACCCATCCCTGAATGATACCATACAGTGCTGAATCTTTCCTTTTCTGGGTTGGAGGGATTGTTTGTTGTTGTTTTTTTTTCCCTCAAATATAGACACTTTCTGTAAATTCATGTAAAGGAATTCATTTATTGCCTTGGCTTCTGATGTTAATGAAGCATCATTTAATTCTTGTTTAGTAAGTAAATATTGCATTGTTTCTATGCTTGAAGAACTTTTGACCTGAAGTTATTTTGCAAAATATTTACATACCTAAAATTTAAGTTATTTTAAAATTATCTTAACATATCTATTATTTTAAGTTATCTTATTTTAATGTAACTTAGAATTTTAAGGCTACAGGCTATCACTGGAGTTGAGATCTATCTAAATGCATGCATGTTCTTTGAATGGAACACCTTTGTGTATCTAGACCTCAGTGGTTACATGGTCTTTTATGTTTCTGTAAGTCTTCAAATTGAGGTACATGAATGGTTATTTAAGGAGAAATTACACTTGTTTTCTTAGCAATGTAATTTGTAATAGTTAAATAGAAAGTTGTGCAAGTTTTACTTATGTGTGCATCTGGCTGTCATTTGTTCTGATATTGCTATCTAGAAGCTGTCATTTTCAAAGAGTTTTAAGGAATGGAACACCAGCCGTGGGATGCTTTGCCTCAAATGTGTTTAGCTTATCTAGAAGTAGTGCTTATTGTTAAGTAATCTTCTGAATATAGCTGATGCTTTTTAACATATTCTTTTCTCTGATAGATTGCGGAATTGTATAGGAAAGACCCCTTTAATCTGGAACTTGCTCTTGAATACTGGTGTCCATCAGAGCCTTTGCAGACATCTACCATGATGGGGTCCTACCTTGGAGTAGCTCATCAGCGACCTCCTCAACGCCAGGTTATCTAGCTTTTCTTGAGTAATCATTAGGAATTTCAAAGTCAAAAACCAGGCAGCAGAGTGTTTCGTATCCTTATCACAGCTAGCCTCTAAAAAGACATCTTTTATCAGTGGTTTATGTGCATGTGTTCTGCTCTGCATAACATGGTTACTGTTGCTTACGCTAAAATGAGCTACTGCCAGTCATTCATGGTTTTCAGTAAGCTTATTAAGGAAGAGTGCTAAGCAAAGCTCTTTGAAAATGTTGTTCAGATGTGCTTTTGTTGCAGTTGCTAAATGAATTCTGATAACAGTGCTCTTGTATTTTCTGTCTGACGACCTCTTCATATCTTTTTGATGTAACTGAGAACATAAATTCCATAATTATGAAAAAATCTATTAACTATAATTGATGATATTTTAGAGGGGGGAGGAGTGCATAAAAATATTTTAGTTGTTTAAAGCCCATAGCTTACAACCCATAAGAGACAGAACTTAGAACGAAGAAGCAGTCTAAACAGATGAAACAGATGTTCCAAAACTCTCTAAATACCTGGGATGCTGTCAGCCTTCAATTCTTCTTGAAGGACTATGCAGTGTTGGGCAAAACCTAGTACAAGACATACCGGGCACATCCCAAGATTCACCCAGAATAGAAGCAACTTAAGTTAGGTCTGATGCAATCTGCAAGCACCCTAATATGACCGTGGGAGGACCCATTGTGTGAATTACTGTGCTTGTGTTACTTGTGGATATGACAGGCATAGTGAATTCTTCTCAGCATTGCTTAACTTGTATTGTGAGATGTATTAATAATATTGCTGTTCAGCATTTGTGAGCTGAAGTAAATTTTATCACAAAAAATATAGAATTGGAGAATTAATAGAGTTAGTGTACTTTGCAGTCAGTTGAAATGTTTTATTTCCTCTCTGAAACATGTTTTCCACCTTCAGGGAAACTGAATAGGCTGGTCTACAGAGGATTTTTTTTATACGAGTTGTGATTCCACCCCTCTGTCCTACCCTGGTTACATTAGATTCTGTTGGCTGCCTGTTGTGTTCCTAAAATACTCAGATTTTTTTTTTTTTTTAAACACTGATCTTTATTTGTTCTAGGTTGTCTTGTCAAAGTTTGTTAGGCAAATGGGAGACCTACTTCCTTCCACAATTTACATCCCATACTTGAAAATGCTGCGGGGACTGGCTAGTGGGCCTCAGTGTGCTCATTACTGCTTTAGTTTGCTAAAAGTCAATGGCAGTAGTCATGGTAAGAAAAGTGACACTTCAGCTTTTTCTCAACTCTTCTTTAGAAAAGCACAAAGACTCATTTGAGGTGAATTGTGGCTTCGTACTTTTAACATTTCATTATTAGTGCAAAGGTGAAATTGGAAGGCTTCACTTGAAAGTGTAATCTGGGAAAAGAAAAACCCAACTGATTAGGTAATTAAACATCTGAGCATCTTAGCAAGTAATTCACATAATGAAATAATACATTTTTTTAAAAGCTGTGACCTAACAGTATAAGAGATGAATATCAGTATTGTTTATTGTAAAATATAGTCATTTCAAGTTGTATATTCTGTAAATAGTTACCTGTTTGCTTTTTTCCAGAAGGACTTTGTTCTATTAGAATTCTTTTGTATATGTAATATAATAGCACTATCAAAGTAAGAAATGCTGGTCAATCCTGTGTTTTGCATCGATCAAATTAGAAAAATACCCCACCCTACTTTGAAAATACAAATAATGCTGCAAACATTCTGATTCATAAAATGGAAACTTATTTGTATTGGCTGTTCATATTACCAACTTTCTGTCTCTATTGAACAAAAAACCCAAACAAAAATACCCAACAACAACAAAAACCCAACCCTAAACTAGAACCACTAATTTTGGCAACAACAGCTTTACTTTGAACTTTACTTTTTTCCTCCAGAAAAGAAATTTTTCCTTTTAAATTTAACTACTCTGCTTGTCGTCCCTTGAAAAGAGTACAAAGAAGATCTTGTCACCTGTGTGTTATTTTTCTAGCGGAAAACATTCAAGGAGCAGGTGGCAGCCCTGTCTCCTGGGAGCATTTCTTCCACTCTTTGATGCTTTATCATGAGCACTTAAGGAAAGACTTGCCAAGTGCAGACAGTGTCCAGTATCGTCACCTGCCTCTCCGAGGAATCACACAGAAAGAACAGGATGGATTAATAGCATTTTTACAGCTGACCACTGCTATAGTAAGTTGGGTAAGTAGCCTTTTATTTGGTTTTCTTTGTTAATACATATTTTTTCTAGCAGAACATCATCATTCAGCTGAGAAATTCACTTGACCAAAAAGGTGTGTAGGGCAAATTTACCTAGCAGTTGTCATTTGACTAGTGAACTTTAGCAGTATTAGAGGCATCAGGAATAACTGCTATGACCAAACATACACAGTCTGGGGGAAGCAGGAAGAGTAACACCTTTTCCTGTGTTACTGCTGTTACTGATTTTCTTGCTTTCCTGACACTTTGGTGTCATGGAGATGTCTTTCAGAAGTGAGGTATATTCAGAAGAAATGACTACAGAGTAGGAAAGTTCTTTGCATTTAATTGAGTTTGAAAAGGCAAAAATAATAGATGAATTTAAAAGGAGGTGGTAGAAGGTTGGCAACAAAACTGATCAATTGTGAAACTTGCCTCCAGAGTTAGATTTAAAATGTTCCCACACCAAGAGCGCAAAATGTGCCATGAATTGAGTGGAAGAGGATTCCAAGAGAATAAAACAACAGTGCAGATTTTTTATGGTGTGTTGTCTGGGTAAATCTGGACAGTGTGGAATTCAGCTCTTCAGTACCAACCAGATTCTGCAGCACAAAAATTCTGCATTGTAGTGATATACCTTTGGTTTTGCTGACACAGACACAAATTTGTTTTTTTGAAAATCATCCTTGGTGATAATGGCGTTCGTATGTGAGCTGTTGTGTCAGCATTGGAGAAGCATCGGGAAAAAGGAACTTTTAGAAGTAGTATTTTCTGACATGATCAAGCCGTAACCTGGGAGGAAGTAAATTTGTTCTAAAGAAGCAAGGAATTATGATTTGATGAGGCTAGAGGCTTGTTCCTGTTGAGTATTTAACATGAGAGGTTCAAATGAGCTTAACACTGGTGATGACCCTGCTCTTAGGCTTAAATAAATTCATGTAAGTTCCTAGCAAATGTCCAAATGCCATTTAAGTTTGTAATAGAAGTATTGATTGAAGTCCCTATACTGATGCTTGAAGAAGCTGTCTAGAGTGTAAGTACTTAAACCTATTTAAGACTTAAATCCATGAATGTATATCTACTGAAAAACAAACAAACAAACAAAAATTGAGGGGTTATGAGAAGCTTATATTAGCACAGAATGATAAATGGTTTGGTTTGGAAGGGACATTATAGATCATCTAGTTCCAACACTCCTGCCAGGGGCAGGGACACCTTCCAGTAGGGCAGGTTTCTCAGGTTATGCACATAATTCTTCTCTATGGATAGGCACAATTTTAGTACATGTGAATTATTAAATTGGACTTTTTGTTAAATGAAAATTGTTTGCTTTGGAATGGTTTGCTATTCACCTGATGTTTTGTGTACCTTCAAGTATAAAGCAGTGTCATTGATACTGAACTTTGAGGTAGAGATTGTAAAACATGAATAGTCTTCAAAGTGATGATCTGTGGTTTTGTCTGTTGAACTCTACAGAGTGAGAATGCTCGCTTGGCTCTTTGTGAGCACCCTCAGTGGACACCAGTAGTGGTCATTCTGGGACTTCTGCAGTGCAGCATTCCTCCTATTTTGAAAGCAGAGCTATTAGAAACCCTTACTGCTTTTGGAAGATCTCCTGAAATAGCTGCTTCACTCTGGCAATCTCTGGAATATACACAGGTATTTTAGGATTTTCAGTGCTTAGAACTATAGTATCCCAATCTGTTGAAATTGTCAGTAGATTTGAAATAGTATTGTATTTCCTCCTATGTTTTCTTGTTGCCACTGAATGAATATATGGTTTTTTTTCACTTAGTTAATGCAGTTCTTACTTTGACATGATCTTGAAAATGACAATATGGTTTTATGCCTCAGATATCTTATTGGCTGTGCTTATTTTACCTAAATGCAGGTTTCCTAACAGACAGTCAGTCCTGTGCATTCAGTATGTTTTTTCTCCAGTGTATGGCATCAGTAATAAATGTTCTGCAGGGTTTTTCTGAGTTATTTTGTTCGTGACATTGTTCTAGTGTGAGTCATGCTCATAGAAAGAAAGGACAGGCAAAAAAGCTCCACTTTCAGACATTCAGTTTTCAGAGGAAGTTAATAGTAACTTACTGGTTATTGTTGCCAGCTTTCACATTTAGATGGCAAAAGTCAGATATGGATTAAAAGCCCTACCTTTTAAGAAAGTTTTTTTCCCTTCTGTCTTGATTTCAGATAAAAATTTTAAATATAAATCCTAAGGACAATGAACATCAAAATGTTCTTGGTATTGTTAATTAAAAAATTATGATGGGATCGACTTATTTTATAGTCTATTATGGTTCAGACTGGTTGCTGTTTTATATGGAAAAACTTGAGGCATTTGAACTGCAAGTGCTGGTTTATTAGCTATTAATAAAAAGACCCTGGCAGTAATGACATCTTGTAATAGTATTTTAAGTGCTTCTCCTTTGCTTGCAAATTTAGGATATTCCTTAAAATGTACTGTTGTAAGAGATAACAAAGAAAATGTCTTTGCCCTAACCAATACAAGACAAAAGTTGTTAATATGAAAGTATTTCTATGCTTTATTTTATTTAACAATAAACATAATGCAGATCTTTGAGGATGCAAAGCTAGAAGCATGTAAGTCTACAACATACAATCCAGCCTCTCAGAGAGAGAAATCTTAGCTAGGTAAAAAAAGAAGATTTGGGAAACCTCTTTTTACAGCTGAAAAGTGATGAATACCTTTTAGTCCTGATGGAAATGATACAGATGAACTTTGATGATTTGTAATGTACTTTTTTGTGTTTCATGTCTGTTTTCATTTCTCTTTCTGTTTTGAAGATACTACAAACTGTGAGAAGTCCAGGCCAGAGGCAAGCAATTGGTATTGAGGTGAGGGGTTTTCTGTATCTAGATAGCTTCTCTGACTACTCTGTGTGTGAGTTCAGGAAACACTTGCAGGGGCTGTATCTGCTGCTGTGTCCACAGGAAAGCCTTTGAGTAGGCACCGTCATCTTACTGCTTCTTAATTTACATTCAAGCCTGCTTGTAATTTCTGGGAACTTTATCTATTTATGAATCTGGTGCAGCTTTCTGCTAGTAACAGAGCAGCATCTAAACACTTATATTTTTCATGAGCACTTTTTATTAAGATTTTTGTATTTCCCTAAACAGGCCTCACTTTATGTTACATCTTAGTACACATCACTTCACTTCTAATAAGAGCGGTAAATAAAAGCAAAGTATATAAATGTTGTGGCATATCTCTTAGCAGCTCAGAAATGAATTAAGAGTGTATTTCTGAACTGAAATAACTCTACTGTTGCTTCACTGCTTTTGCTTTGTTTCTAATGTACCATAGACAAAACTGCAGCAAAGTCAATTCACTGTAAAATAGTTAATGGATGATGCTCTTATAGTATCTGTTCTCACATTTTCTTCTACCTTCAAAGTCTTTGATTTTTCTCCGTCTGTTTTTGCTGTCCTCTTGGGAAGGTTGAACTGGACGAGATTGAGTCCCGATGTGAGGAATATCCTTTAACCCGTGCCTTCTGTCGACTCATCAGCACACTAGTGGAGAGTTCATTCCCCTCTAACTTGGGAGCAGGTCTCCGTCCACCAGGCTTTGATCCCTATCTCCAGTTCCTCAGGGATTCTGTGTTTCTCCGATTCCGCACCAGAGCTTACCGGAGAGCTGCTGAAAAAGTAAATTTTGTTTTATTTTTGTTTGGTTGGTTGTTTTTTTTTGTTTGTTTGTTTGGTTGGTTTTTTTTGTATGTAGTTAAAATGATCTGCACTGCTGATGTGGCTTAGATTTGTTTCAGAGGCTGTGCAAGGTTGATGCAGAGTTAACCTCATAATATTTTGATTCTGTGAACAGGTGATTTTTCAACTCTTGGGTCGTCAGGATCTATAAACTACTTCTAAGGGGCCTGTATGAAGTATCCTTAATTAAAAAAACATGTATTTTTGCTAAATTTCAATTTGCTATACAGGATCTGCAACTCTGCTACATGGCTAATGACTTCTGTGCATCGCATGCCCAAATCTACAAGTCAGATTTGTTCTTTCCTCAGTTTTACTTATAGAATATTTCTGACTTGCTGAACCACGGTATTTGAGTTTCCTTTCTGATACATTTGGATGAAAGTGCATGCCAAATTGTATCCTGGAAGCTATTAATTATCTGTTATTAGCTGTATACCTAATAAGACTCTTTATTCCTTGTAGTTTCACTGTGCTGATACGTATATTGTATAATAGGGCCTAAAATAGGCAATCAGTCTCTTTCAGTGTTCCATTTCACTTCAGAAAGAAAGCTTGATCTTTGACAGTATTTGACATGGTGAGTTATAAATGTTGTTGGATAGCATTTCAGAATCAGTCCTGTGATAACTCTGATCCAGTGTATCACTGCACTGCCTGTTGTGTTGTTTCCTGGTCTTGTTGCTGCAGTGTCAGTCTTAATTGGTGTATGACTTTTTTCTCATTTTGTGGTTATCTACAGTGGGAAGTAGCTGAGGTAGTTCTGGAAGTGTTTTACAAATTGCTGCAGGACTATGAACCTCAACTTGAAGACTTTGTGGACCAATATGTGGAGTTACAAGGTTAACTTGTTCATTTATTCACTGGCCAACAGAACTGTAACTTGCTTTGCTTTCTTGTCTCTGTCTGGTGATGTTGTTTAATATTGCAAGTAGGCTGGTAGAAAGCTAGACCAAGGCTTTAAGATAGAAAAACATTCAATAAATATCTACATACTATCAGAAGTTAACCTGTTGATTCAGTAGGGCTTCATGAACACTATTTCTTATTTCCATAGCTCTGCTAAGAGGATGACTTCTGTCTCTTGCATTGCTGACTTGATTAAAGAGCAGCATTTGACGCTTAAAAAGCACCTTGATTTTGGGCTTGTTCCTCTATATTTCTTTGGTCTACATCTAAATCACCACTATTCGCAGGGTTAATTTAAAGGTGTCCGTATTTTTTATATATCCTCTAATACTAGTTTTATTCATGTATTAATTATTTAGAGCAGACAGTAGTAGCAGAATTATGATCGGAAGTAATTTAATTCTGGACAACTATTCTTTAAAAGGCTGAAGTAGATGGCAGATGCGTTGTTATAGGAAATTTAAGGCTTATTTGGTCTGCAGGGTGTTTTGGGGTTTTGTCTTTTTTTTTTTTTCTTAATGAAAAGTTTATTCTTAACACTGAATGCCTGTGGATTGGCCTGTAGCAGTAGAAAGATGCAAGAACTACTTCATAAGTGAATGACAGCTTCAAGGCATACCTATCCAGTGAGCTTACCTCAATCAGAGAGGCCCCTATGCCCTGTACTTTGACAAACAGTTCTTGACAGCCTAACTGGCTTGAGCAATTCCTGTCCTCAGTTGGTCCTTCAGCTTGTGTGATTATTTGTGGGTTACGTGGTATGCTGGAGAAATGGGCTAAACCCATTCTTTTTTACTAGATCCATTTCTTGAACTGACTCTGTATGTGACTGCACAGTGACATGTCTTATTGGTGTGTTAGGCAGCAGTACAGACACAGTGTGAATGGAAGGACAAGGGGATTGTTTAAGCCGATACCAAGAAGAAACTTCAGCCACATTCTTACTTGCATATGAAAAATTATTCTTACTACTGTCTTTCTTTTATCCTATACTATAATTTATAGTAAATTATAGTTTACTAGGAAACGAGATAAACATTAGCCTTGACTTCTGATTTGTGAGGGCCACTGAGTTTTAGGCTAGTAGTTTTGGTTTTGCATAGATTATTACAACAGACATGCAAGCAATTGTACACTATGAACATCAGGGGTTCAGTGGACCTTCTGATTTATGAGGGCCTTTGAGTTTTAGGCTGGTAGTTTCATTTTTGCATAGATTGTTACAACAGACATGCAAGCATCTGTATGTACACTATGAGGATCAGTGGAGGTTCAGTGGACCTTCCCAGCTTTGATTTCTGGAAGTGCTTTTTCCCTCATCAGGGTCTTTATACAGGCCGGGGGGGGGGGGGTGGAAAGTTTTCCAAGTTGCTTTTCAATCTTGCAAAACCATTTAATGTATCCCCAGTGTGGTATAAAGTCTTAGCACTGATTTGAATCCAAGGTCAAATTCACTTAGGGAGAGTCTAACTGGATAAAGTTGAAATTGTGCTATTAGATACTGAAAAGAATTGGTAATTGCTGTTACCATTCTTCCCAAACTTTTAAACTTCCCTAAATGGCTTATGTGTAAAGAAAACCTCTGAAGACTTTGCAGTATGTTTCATCTGTTTAGATGTTGCTTACAATGACAGGGACTGCTACATTTTGTAGCTTAGGGTAGCTTGAGTAATTGATGTCTTTTGTATTAGATATTAATTTTTTTCCCCTCCTTTCTTTAGGAGAAGAAATAATAGCCTACAAACCACCTGGATTCAATTTGATGTATCATCTCTTGAATGAGTCCCCAATGCTGGAACTGTCCTTTTGTTTGCTGGAAGAAGGGGTTAAGCAGCTTGATACTTACGCTCCGTTTCCTGGTGTGTGTCTGGAATTTATTTTTTGTATGAAGTTAAAATGCATACTACGTAGAATTTAAAGCTGACATTACCTATCTTCAACCTGTCTTGTTGCTCTTGCATCTAAATAGTGTGGTTTGGGGGGGGATTTTCGTAGGAGTAAACAACTGGCAAGTTCTTTCTTGGTGCAAAGCTTGATGAATGAGGCTTATGAATGCAGTCTGTTTAACTGCTTTGATTTTCTTATGTTTTGTTGTTGTTTGTGCACTGCAGGGAAGAAGCATTTAGAGAAAGCTGTACAGTATTGCCTTGCACTTCTAAACTTAACCCTACAAAAGGAGAATGTTTTTATGGATCTGTTGCGGGAGAGCCACCTTTCCCTTATTGTCACACCATTGGAGCAGCTGCTCCAAGGAATCAATCCTCGCACTAAAAAGGCAGATCATGTGGTGAATATCGCTCGGTATGTGTGAAGTACTGAGAAGGAAAGATTTTCAGAGGCACGGAAGTGTTGGGTCCTGGTCCTGTCATTAGTTTTACTATCCAATGTTTCTTTTTGCACAGAGCATCATACATCTTTTTGTCTTTCAATTATATTACTTTTTTCACATAACACTAGTTGACAAATAGTTTAAGAAAAGCAAGCCTTTTAAGATGCTTTCACATTTAATTTTTTTTATCTTGTGTGTTTTGGGTCCATGTGGTAGTTGGTTTTAGCTTGTTTTGGTTCTTCAGTGACATGTATTTCTGTATGATCTGAAATTATTTTCTCCATGTTTCTGCTTTGAGCTTGTGACCAATTGTTTTAACTTACTCTGTAGTGTTTGTGCTAGATTTTGGATAAAAAGAATGGTAAAAATTCCAGAAAAGATTATTATCCCTACTCAGCCTAGTACCCTTCTTTTAATGGAGGAGTGTTAAGTGTTTCATATAGAGTTAAGGTTGGTTTGTAGCTTTAACGTTATCTCATGTAGTTTGATTTGTGCATGTTTTAGTTCTAAATGTTGTTTAATTTCTCATCTGTGTCTTACCATCTTGAAATACTAAAATCCTCAACAATTCATTTCAATAATCTTGTATTTTTTAAGGTATCTTTGTCATGGAAGCAGCAATCCTGAACTGGCTTTTGAAAGTGCTAAGATTTTGTGCTGTATTTCTTGTAATTCCAACATCCAAATAAAGCTAGTTGGCGATTTCACACATGATCAGGTAAGTGATGGTTTCTTTGGATCTGGAAGGAGAAACTGGTGGAGAAATACTAGTATTCCATAGTGTTACTTAAAAGGTCAGGTTTCTAGATCAAGTATATTAAAACTATATATGTCTTATATCTACTTACCTCTAGAAAGTCTTTCAATGTGGCACTGTGAAAAGCAACTACATTAATTGAAAATAAGAACCCCAAATTCATTAATGTTTGCAAGAAGGGAAAGAACAATATTCTTTGAGATAGTAGGACTGTTTCTTGACTTTATAGTCTTCAACCTGTGAGGATAACCTATCATATGTATCAATAGCAGATTTTTTTCTGTTCAGTGGCTAATTGCTAACCTGTGTTAGAGAAGAGATTCAGAGCAGCCCTGCGGAGAAGGACTTGGGGGTGCTGGTCGATGAGAAAATGAACATGAGCCGGCTTCAGTGTGCGCTTGCAGCCCAGAAAGCCAACCGTATCCTGGGCTGCATCAAAAGGAGCGTGAGCAGCAGGTCGAAGGAGGTGATCCTGCCCCTTTATTCTGCTCTCGTGAGACCTCACCTGGAGTATTGTGTGCAGTTCTGGTGTCCTCAACATAAAAAGGACATGGAACTGTTGGAACAAGTCCAGAGGAGGGCCACGAGAATGATCAGGGGACTGGAGCACCTCTCATACGAAGATCGGCTGAGAAAGTTGGGGCTGTTCAGCCTGGAGAAGAGAAGGCTGCGTGGAGACCTCATAGCAGCCTTCCAGTATCTGAAGGGGGCCTATAGGGATGCTGGGAATGGGCTCTTCATTAGGGACTGTAGTGATAGGACAAGGGGTAATGGGTTAAAACTTAAACTGGGGAAGTTTAGATTGGATATAAGGAGGAAATTCTTTCTTGTTAGGGTGTTGAGGCACTGGAATAGGTTGCCCAGGGAGGTTGTGAATGCTCCATCCTTGGCAGTGTTCAAGGCCAGGTTGGATGAGGCCTTGGGTAATATGGTTTAGAGCGAGGTGTTCCTGCCCATGGCAGGGGGGTTGGAGCTTGATGATCTTAAGGTCCTTTCCAACGCTAACTATTCTATCATTCTATGTTTAGAACAGCAGTGACTCTTAATTCCTGCTTATTAACTAGGTTATATAAGTTTTATCTAGAACTAATGTTAACTTATATGCAGGGAACTATGCAAGGTATTCTTTTTAATACAGTTAAAATCCTCTTAATTTTCATCCTTTCATTGTTGAATACAGAGTATTAGCCAGAAGCTGATGGCTGGGTTTGTGGAGTGTTTAGACAATGAAGATGCAGAAGAATTAATTAATCCAGGTGAGGGTATGTAAAAGGCTTCTTAAAAAAGGCTCATGTAGTTGTCTTTTGTATAGAATTAAATTAATGGGAGGTGAAGAAAGTGCTTTTAAGTCAGAAAACCCCTTTCTTGTGTTGTTTTCTGTAGAACTAGACCTTTAAATGAATGAAAATCACCAATGTCTTGTTAATATGTGTTCACAGTGTGATGAGCCAGCTACAAACTGAGTGTTTTTTCAGAAGACAACATTGCTCTGAATGTATTATTTTAGAGCTGTATTAATATTAATTTGAAATTTTGGTCTTGTATCCCTTTGTACTAATATAAATTGATGCCCTCACCTTCTTCTGTTTAAGTAGAAGGCTCTGAGGGTTATTCCATTAAATGGATTTCTTCACTTTATTATTCACTTTTCTCTTTATTTTTTTAATCAAGAGCTGGAGCCTGACAAGAAGCAGGCACAAATCCATCATGAAACAAGGATCCATATTCTGAATCTTCTTATAACCTCTCTTGAGTGTAGTCCTCCCAGCCTTGCTTTGTATCTCCTGGGATATGAACTGAAGAAACCCGTCAGCACCACAAATCTCCAAGATCCAGGTATGAGGAAGAAACATTGATCTGGCATTTAATCTGTTTTGTTACCAATACTGAGAATATTTATTGGAAAATTCATGGGGAGAAGCAGTTCTTCTTAATGTTAAGAATAATACAACAGGTCTTTTTCAATTCCTCAAAAGCTAAATTAGAATCATAGAATCATAGAATAGTTAGGGTTGGAAAGGACCTTAAGATCATCAGGTTCCAACCCCCCTGCCATGGGCAGGGACACGTTGCTCTAAACCATATCACCCAAGGTCTCATCCAACCTGGACTTGAACACTGCCAAGGATGGAGCATTCACAACCTCCCTGGGCAACCTATTCCAGTGCCTCACCACCCTAACAGGAAAGAATTTCCTCCTTATATCCAATCTAAACTTCCCCTATTTAAGTTTGAACCCATTATCTCTTGTTGTATCGCTACAGTCCTTAATGAAGAGTCCCTGCTCAGCATCCCTATAGGCCCCCTTCAGATACTGGAAGGCTGCTATGAGGTCTCCACGCAGCCTTCTCTTCTCCAGGCTGAACAGCCCCAACTTTCTCAGCCTATCTTCATAGGGGAGGTGCTCCAGTCCCCTGATAATTCTCGTGGCCCTCCTCTGGACTTGTTCCAACAGTTCCATGTCCTTTTTATGTTGAGGACACCAGAACTGCACACAATACTCCAAGTGAGGTCTCACGAGAGCAGAATAAAGGGGCAGGATCACCTCCTTCAACCTGCTGGTCACGCTCCTTTTGATGCAGCCCAGGATACGGTTGGCTTTCTGGGCTGCAAGCGCACACTGAAGCTGGCTCATGTTCATTTTCTCATTGACCAGCACCCCCAAGTCCTTCTCCGCAGGGCTGCTCTGAATCTCTTCTCTGCCCAGCCTGTAGCTGTGCCTGGGACTGCTCCGACCCAGGTGTAGGACCTTGCACTTGGCATGGTTAAAATTCATGAGGTTGTCATCAGCCCACCTCACAAGCGTGTCAAGGTCCCTCTGGATGGCATTCCTTCCCTCCAGCGTATCAACCGAACCACACAGCTTGGTGTCATCGGCAAACTTCCTGAGGGCGCGCTCAATCCCACTGTCCATGTCAGCGATGAAGATGTTAAACAAGACCGGTCCCAACACCGATCCCTGAGGGACACCACTTGTTACTGGTCTCCAGCTGAACATTGAGCCATTGACTACAACTCTTTGTGTGTGGCCATCCAGCCAGTTCTGTATCTACTGAGTGGTCCATCCATCAAAATGATGTCTCTCCAATTTAAAGACAAGGATGTCGTATGGGACAGTGTCAGACGTTTTGCCCAAGTCCAGGTAGATGACCTCAACTGCTCTACCGCTGTCCACCAGTTCTGTAGCCCCATCATAGAAGGCCACCAAATTGGTCAGGCAGGATTTCCCCTTGGTGAAGCCATGCTGCCTGTCACCAAGCACCTTGTTGTTTTTCATGTGCCTTAGCATGCTTTCCAGGAGAATCTGCTCCAAGATTTTGCCAGGCAGAGGTGAGACTGACTGGTCTGTAATTCCCTGGGTCATCCGTTTTCCCCTTCTTGAAAATGGGGGTTATATTTCCCTTCTTCCAGTCGTCGGGAACTTCACCTGACTGCCATGATTTTTCAAATATGATGGCCAGCGGCTCAGCAACTTCATTCGCCAGCTCCTTCAGGACCCGCGGATGGATTTCATCAGGACCCATGGACTTGTGCACGTTCAGATTTTTAAGATGGTCTCAAACCAATTCCTCTCCTACAGTGGGCCCAAGGTCTTCATTTTCACAGTCCCTGCATCTGCCTTCCAAGACTGGGGTGGTGTTGTCAGAGTCTTTGCCAGTGAAGACTGAGGCAAAGAAGTCATTCAGAACCTCAGCCTTCTCCAAATCCTGTGTAGCTAGTTCACCTGAGAGCTTCCTGAGGGAGCTTGCGTTCTCCCTAGTCTGTTTTCTATTTGCTATGTACCTGTAGAATCCCTTCCTGTTATCTTTAATATCCCTAGCCAAATTTAATTCTAACTGGGCCTTAGCTTTCCTAACCTGGTCCCTAGCTTCCCGGACAATATCCCTGTACTCTTCCCAGGCCGTCTGTCCTTGCTTCCGCTTTCTGTAAGACTCTTTTTTCATTTGAATTTTCCTCAGCAGCTCTTTATCCATCCAAGGAGGTCTTCTGGCCCTCCTGCAGCACTTCCTTCTAGTTGGGATGCAACACTCCTGAGCGTGTAGCAGGTGATCCTTGAAGACCAACCAAGAGTCTTGGGCCCCCCTGCCCTCTAGGGCTGTATCCCATGGAACCTTACTAAGTAGGTTCCTGAAGAGGCCAAAGTCTGCTCTCTTGAAGTCTAGGGCAGTGAGCTTGCTGCACGCTCTTCTCACTGTCCTAAGGATCTCAAACTCAACCATCTCATGATTCAGCAGAGCTGGTCGGGGCTGGAGCACTGAGCCTATGAAGAGAAGCTGAGGGAGTGGAGATGAGAAGGCTTTGGGGGGACCCAGTAGTAGTAGTCTTTGAATATCTACAAAGAGGTTAATGAGAAGATGAAGCCAGGCTCTTCAGAGGTGTGTGGCAGGGAGAGACAGTGGGCACAAGTTGAAATGAGAGGCTCCAAGTGGATATAGTAGAAATGTTTTCGCCATGAAGACAGTGAAGCAGTGGAGTGGGTTGGCCAGAGAGTTCAAGGAGTCTTCATGTTTGGAAATTTTCAAGACGCAGCTGTATAAAGCCATGAACGAACTGGTCTGGTATCATAACTGAACAGTAGTTTGGAGTTGAGACGTCATGGAATCCCTTCCAGTCTAAAGTTCTAGATTTTCTCTGATATTTTAAAGGATCTTTTATGTGAACATGTTTGAACAGACATTTCATTTTAATTATTTAGAGAAAAATATTTTTCATTAGGTTTGTATTGGATGCTGTGGCCCAGCAGTTTTTGGTCTTTTGTAGTTATAAATGAAGGGTAGGTAGGACCTAGATTTTATATGGGGGGAGAAAAAAAAAAGAAGCCTTGAAGTTATTTGATATATCAGAAAGATGAAAAAGAAATGCCAACTTATTTTTTTCATCTACAAAGGAGCTTTCAATTTCAGTGGTACATGTTTTGGGTATTTTGAAATTCTTTAGTTATGCGATACAGGTAACTCATCTGCACCCACACAATTTTACAGGGTCTCATATGTTAGGTCAGTGACAGGGGACTTCGTCTCAAAGCCATGAGAGAGTCGTGTGCACATCTTTGAATTATCCCATTCATAATGTGAAAAAATAATGACCATAAGCCATTTGCCATGAGATAATGGCTCAAAAGCCTACAGGTTAACAATAAACATTATCATTAGAATTTTGCTGAAACACAGTCTTTCCGTCTTTCATTTTAATTAATGGAGAAAAAAACTCTGCTGTAGCTCTGTGGAGCAGTATAGTGCAGCACAAGGTACCTGAACAATTGAGTTTCTGTAGATCTGCGTACTAACTGACATTTGCTGTGGGGGCTAGTAAGATCAAGAATGTTAAGAAATTACTTCTCTATTTTAAGGTGTCTTGGGTTGCCCGCGGACTTGCCTTCATGCCATTTTGAACATACTAGAGAAGGGTACCGAAACAAGGAACGGGCCTACAGCAGTTCAGGAATCTCCTCATCTTGCAGAACTCTGTTACCAGGTATTCAGCATATTTTCAGTTGGCATATAGTGAAAATAGGCTCTAAATAAAACTAGCTACTTGGTGAATACAGATTGCTGATGATTCTGGCAATTGTTTCATTTTTAAAATGCATGTGTCAGGTTTTTATATACCTTGAACTCTTTCTATTTTACCATTTCCTGAGTGAAAAAGTATTCTTTTGTGGCAACAGAGAAAATCAAAATTCTTCATGAGTGCAGATTCTTTAATTGGGATGTACTCATATAACTGATGTTTTTAATGTTTCTGGCAAGCCCCTGAATCTGTTATGACCATATACCACTTTTTTTTTTTTTTTTTTTTAATTTTGGAACTGCAGTTTGTCAGCAAGTAAGGTAACAAATAATTCCAAATAAGCCAATAAAATCCTCTTCTTTATTCTGTAGCAGTGACAGAATGTATGTACGCATGTCTAAGGAGATGAGATGAGGAAGACAGCTGAATTAGGCATATGTGCAAGGTAGCTGATTTTTAGCTTTAAATCATATAGCCATATGATTGCACACCTATATTATGTTGAAAATCTGTGGAATCTAGACAGGATTTTAAACACTATTAAAAGTGAAAGAGGCCATATTGCAGGAGGAGGGAAAAAAAGATTGTGTTTCCTGTCTTGGTAAACCTGGAGATGGAAAAAGGCATTCGTTTTTAGGTGAGCTGAGCAGACAGAAAGGCTTACATGGTGTCATGTGAGCAAATAGCCATTGGGATCATCTACACACTGGTACTCCTTTAATGCCATAATTCAATGTCTATTATATATAGTGTGTTCAGCTTTGGAGTGGAAAATTTACTGTAAATCCAGGTAATAATATTTGAGCAGTAAAACAGTGTTATGCATATTTTGATTTGGTGGTTAGTTTGTTTTTAAAATAAATTTCATAAATGGCTGTCTACCGGTTTTGATTGTCAGGTGATCTATCAGTTGTGTGCATGCTCTGACACGTCAGGTCCAACTATGAGATACCTGAGGACCAGCCAGGATTTCTTATTCACTCAGCTGCAGTATTTGCCGTTTTCTGTCAAAGGTAACTTTATACTAAGATAAGATTGTGCATGTTTAAAATCCAGTTTATCTTTTGACTCCCTAGGAACACAGAAGAAGAAATATAGGTAGCATTATTAAACTGAATTATTACCTCTGCTGACCTTTTAATTCTGTAGAAATTGAACTCTGCCTATTTAGAAAGTTTAGATGATTAGCACTGAACTTTTGTAAAAGAATGCAAAATTTCCAAATGCATCAAGTCTCCAGAAGCAAATCCTAATTGATATTTCAGTTGTCGTTATAGTTTTGTTAGATTATGCTACAGAACAAAATATTTTTGAGAAGTAAGAATGCTGTGAAGAACTGAGGGAGTAGAAGGCTGGTGTTTATAACAATCTGTGTTTTCCCTTCCCTTGAGTAAAGTAATGTTATTTGGTGACAGCGTTAATTTTTAAGCTAATAAATGTTTTTAGTGTCTCAGACCAAAACAGTTTCTCAGTTGTCTTAAACTGAATAAATCTACTTACTCACTTTATCAGATGCTCAACCACTAGTTCTTTGTTAAATGATAGTGAACTTAGCATTCACATACATGTATCCATCATGGGTAAAGCAGTTTAGATAATTCTGTCGTAACTTAAGAATCTAAATTAAATGAATATAGAATATGAAGATTCTTGGAGACCTACATTCAAGCCTTATAAACTTTGATGAAAGTTACAGTTTATTTTGCGTAAATGTTTTTCACTGAAATTAGAACTGACCCTATTTGCTCATGAAGCACTGCATTCTCCACAAAGACTGTTAGTACATTTATATCCAGATTTTTTGTATATGTGTATACTCTTAATTGCTTATATGTCTGTGATTTGTTTTCACAATAACGACATGTTCATTTTATCCCATAAACAAACAGCAGATAATGACATCCTCTAAAACATTTATAATTATATATTCGTATTATTAATATTAGTATTATTATTTATATTTTATTATATATTTATAAAACATAATATTTATGTTCAATTTTATAACTGTTTCCTTATCGCCACCCAGAACATGAAATTTCAACACTGAACCAGATGTCTTGGCTGATGAAGACTGCAGCCATAGAAATGCGAGTGACATCTCTGAATCGTCAGCGCTCCCACACGCAGAGACTGCTGCATTTGCTGCTTGATGACATGCCTGTGAAACCATACTTGGGTAAGAGGAATTTATTGTGAGGGTAAATAAGCTTGAATAAATGGAAATGTGAGGGGCTTTATCTGAAGTCTCCATAAGCTTGTGAGAGTTCATTTGTGGTATCAGGTCTGGAATTGCCACTGGAGGGATGGAAAGAAAGATGATGGTGTTTTAGACTCTGAAGTGAGAGAAATTAGGGCAAGTTGTCACTATGTAGAAGAGGTGGAAGGTTTTCGTCACTAAACTGTTTTAGACAGAGTTTTTCTCAGTCCTGACTTCTGTCTGTCTGTTACACATTTCCAACCCTCTCTCAGGTAGTAGATAGTAGCTACAGGTCAACTTTGCTTTTGACAGTAACGACATTACAAAAATGATCCCAATATGACGCAGAATGCAATGTTAAATAACAAGGCAAGATTTCAGATTTTCAGAGCAGAGGAAAAAGTGAATCAATGGAAAGAGAAACAGGTGATAATAAAACTCTTTATGTGAAGAAAATAAACATAATAACTAGAAGGTAATGGGCTGCAGCACTATAGTGTTTTCCCTCACTTTTATAGGTCTGAGCACAGTGTTTTCATCTTTGTGGAGATCTCAGTATGGGAAACTGTGTCTAAATACCCTATTCATTTTACAGTGTTCATTCAGCTGTATTATTCATACTGGAGGGGGGGGTGTCCTTTTGGGCATTTCTAGTATCGTCTAATCTGTATTTGATAATTGGCCAACTTCTGTGAGATAAGTACTGTTTTCATTTTATTAAGAATCAAAGCTGTGTTAGAAGACTTCCATGCGAAGGGCCTGTCAGTGTGTGCTCCCTCTTTTTCAGTATTAATAAAGTAGGTGGTATTTGAAAAAAAAAAAATACTTACATTTCATTACCTTCAGCTGATGGTGAAGGAGGAATGGAAGATGAAAGTCGATCAGTCAGTGGGTTTCTCCACTTTGATACTGCTTCCAAAGGTAAACATTATGACTGTTTACTGACTCAGTACTTTTTCTGAATGGGGGGAGGGCCAGCTCTAGAGGGATACTTTGAAAAATACAGTGATAAACTTTCTAAGTAGCAGCAGTACCTAGAAGAATTTTATTTAGGGTGGATAAAAAAACTAATTTTAGAGTCGTAATGTAGATGGTTGGAGTAAGTGGGAAATTCTGAACTGGAAAGGAAGTTACAAGTCTGTTTCCCTTTTCCTCTGTTTCCCTTTCCTGTCTGTGGAAGGGCAGCATGGCAAGGTTGCAGTCTAAACCAGTGAGACTGTTGGTAAAGCTAAACATGGTTAGCTTTAGCAAAGAATATAAAACCTAAGTAACTTCAGATTCCTTACAGTGTTTCTGAGTATCAACAAAACACTGTGTGGTTCTCATTAAAAACCAACCTGCTGTTAATTAGGAGAGGAAATACGAATCTTGTATTTCTAAATACTGGATTACATGCATACATAGCAGGAGAATGATGCAGTGTAACACAGAATTTAAGGCTCTAGAAAATATTTTTAAACCCTTTATATAGATCGATAGCACTTTCTGAATATTTAATGTTTTATTTTGAAATCGTACACATTAAGATTGGATTTACAAGTGTAAGTTAGGTTCCTATTGTGAATTTTTGTTGTTTTCTCCGCAATGTTGCTGAATACAGTTTGAATTGATTTGCATTTCCAGTGCGCAGGAAGATTTTAAGTATCTTGGATTCAATTGATTTCCGTCAGAACATACCAGAGCCTTTGCAACTGGATGTTTTTGAGTGGAGACAGATTGAGCAAGTCATTGCTAATTGCGAGCACAAGAATGCACGTGGACAAGTGGTCTGCAATGTCAAGGTGTGCATTGGTCTGTGGTCTTGAATGTGGTATTTTATATCTTAATAAAAATGATCAGTGGATTAATAATAGTTAGAAAACTGCTTTCAGGTAAAAAGTACAGCTGTTTCAGTTATGTTCATAATTTATGCAGACTGTTCAGATTAGTTTATTTCTTCTGCATTGCACACACTGATTTCTTGTCTGCACAGACAGATGCATCAGTTTAAGACATTTTTGTGAAATTTTTTTATCTTACTGTTTTTCCCATCTTGGAATACCTAAGTGATGTTGCAGATAGGACATCTATTTTACATATTTAGTTAATCTCCAATATATGGAACTGTGTAGCACTACATATGTGTACACAATTACATACACAACACTGTTGTATACTTCAGTAGTTCTTAGAGGCTTTAGTTAAGTTACTAACACGTTGTGATGGGTACTTGACAAGTGTGTGATAAATAGTCCTGAAAAATTTGTCATCTGAGAGACAAGAGACAGAGCAGGAGCCGAATGTAAAGTACAGTTAATCTTGATGGTGATAGGAATGCAGCTATTCCTTATTTGGAACCAGCTATTCTATATTGGAAAATGTATTTTAGACGTGAAAGGAAACAAACCCTTCCTTCTGTGTCAGAGAACTATAGTGGAGCTTGAAGAGGAAAAGGAATGCGATGTGTTAGAAGAGCTCATGAAAGGACAGAACAACCTAGGACCAGAAGTAAATGAATAAGTGCAAAAATAAGAAGTGCAGTGAGTAGGGAGATAAACTGGACAGCTGAAAGTACTGTAGAAAATGAAGTGTGAGAGAAACCTAAAAAAAATGAGTAAAACCTGTTTGAATCTCAGTCCTTTGGTTGCATCTGTCATTATGTATCCATCTCCTAAATACTTTGAGGAGACACAAAGTCACGTTCCTTGTCATTTGTCCTGGTTTCAGCTGGGATAGGGTTAATTTTCTTCTTAGTAGCTGGTGTAGTGCTGTTATTTTGGATTTGGGATGAGAATGTTCATAATGCATTGATGTTTTAGTTGTTGCTTAGTGTTTACACTAAATCAAGGACTTTACAGCTTCTCATACCACCCCACCAGCAGGTAGGCTGGAGTGCACAAGAAGCTGGGAGGAGACATAGTCAGGATAGCTGACCCAAACTGGCCAAAGGGATATTCTGTACTACAGGATGTCATGCTCAGTATATAAACTAGAGGGAAAGCTGGCTAGGGACTGCTGCTTGGGAACTGAGTGGGCATTGGTTGATGGGTGGTGAGGGTTAGGGTTAGGGTTTTACTTGTATGTTCTATTATTATTATTGTTGCTATTACTATTATTATCCCTTCCTTTTCTGTCCTATTCAACTGTCCTTATCACAACCCATGAATTTTAGTTTTTTACCCAGTTCTCCATTCCACAACACCATTACACTTTCTTTTTTAACTTTTTAATTTCAGTACCTTCACAGAGTTCTGGTTGCAGAAATCAATGCCCTTCAAGGAATGGCAGCAATAGGCCAGAGGCCTTTATTTATGGAGGTAAGTATAGAAAAAGTAACTACTGTTTGTTGTTGCTTTTGGTGGATTTCATTTACTGTCAAGCAGTAAGCTCCTACCATGAAAGCTTGTGGATTTGAGCCCTAACTTAAATTAGTGATGCCTGAAAAAAACAATAAAAAAAGAGACCCATGAAAATTTGATAAGATTAACTATGTCTTACCATACTGTTCCATAAATAGCAGAACTGGAGTCTCTTTTCTTGTTTCTTTAACTTTTCCCTTGCTGTTACTGATAATTCCAGTTCCCACCCCACTGAACAGAAAGCAGTACATACTAATGTCAAGACTGGCTGTTCACAAGTACAGAGTGTAGCAGCCACACTGGGCTCAGGGGACACTAATTTATTTCTCCTTTCTTCTGCACAGCTGTAGTTTCACTCAACCCTGAGCTTAATTATTTTCTGAGCTTCCTGCCATCTTTTAAATTTAGGTGAAATTGGCTAAACGGATTTGAAAGTTGAAGGATGAAGGAGAAATGAGTCAGACTAAAATACAAAGAAAAGGCACAGAGATTTTTAATAGTCCTTGTTTTGATTTTCAAGCGCATGCTAGAAAAGAATTTCCCTAGTTAATTCCTTTCTCCTCCCCTCTCCTTCCTTTCCCCACTACAAGCGTGAGACATTCGTGATGGAAAGGCCTTGTGAAAAGCCGCTCAGAAATGGATTGGCCTATCTTGTTAAAATGATTAATAGCAGCTTGTTTCTGAGATGCTGAAACCTTACCCTCCTCCCTGCCTCCTAAACACTATTACTAGTAGATAAAATTGTCATCTTGAAATCTGTCTTTGCCATTAACTTATTTTATTTCAATGTCTTTGTCATGGGTATTCAGGAGGTCAACACTATATTGCACTATGTAGTGGAGCGTAACAAGCTGCTGCAGTGCCTCCATGCTAAGAGGCATGCTTTAGAGTCATGGAGACAACTGGTGGAAATCATACTCACTGCCTGCCCCCAGGATCTCATACAGGCTGAGGACAGGCAACTGATTATCCGTGAACTATTGCAGGATGTGCATGACAAGGTAATTCTATACTGGAAATCAACCATATCCTTGAAATTTGTTGCTGTTTCTTTACATGAGGGAAATTACTTGTCAAGCAGCCTTCTTAATTGTGATCCCTCCAAAATTTGTCTGCTTTTAGTATTCTTTTTAGTTCTTCTATTGTTACTGTGCTGAAGTTGAATGCACTGTGGACAGAGGGGATACTCTGAATTCTTCCATAGCTGCTGTTGAAGTATGAACAATATATTGACAAATTCCAAAGACATTTCAGTATAATCTAGTATGATTATAGTCTGTAAAGGATGTGTGAAAAGGAAACAGCCCATTTTGATGAGGAGCACAGAAGAACTCACTGGAAGGATGAAGGCAGACAGAACTGCAGTTGATAATCTATTGTGTTTAGACTCACTGCAAATAATACTGCTGCTGTTTTTGAAAAATTAGTAGAATGAAGCTTCATAGATGAAAAAATAAAGATTTTACAGTTCAGAGGACTTTTGGAAATGTGAGAGTTTGCTTTGTCTTAAAATATTTAGAGTCTAAATGTTTTACTGCTGATAATTTTTGAGACAGTCTAGGCAGTTAGTACTGACCCAGCCAGTCTCAAAAACAAATTTTAATGGAAGGTCCTTGCATTGTTTAGGCTGCTGGGGCGTCTTTTATTTATTTATTGTAGGAGGTGTGCTGTTGGTATTAGGCAAGTTGTATTTTGGGAAAGATATATTGAAATGTTGTATTTATTCAAGCAAAAAAACCCAACTGTTTGAGGGTTTGTTGTTGTTACAATTTACATTGGGGGTTTTTCTTTTTTTCTGTAGGAGTTGCCTAAAATGTATTTTTTGGTATAGTTCTGGTTTTGTTTTTAATAGTAATATTTTTATTAAATAGCTGTAAAGCCAAGAGGGTGTCAGTTGTTCTTTCCCTAACTTTGGTTTAGATATTTTACTAATATAGCAAGTCAGATGTCAATGCATTTCTTCCCTTTTCCCCATCCAGATTTAATTATCATCCTGCCTGTGACTTGTGTAAATACACTCCAGAATACTAATGGTCTTCTCAATTAAAATGTGTTCAGTTCATCTTTCTGAACAAGTTCATGACACTAATGATTTTGATGTGTTTTGAATAGTGACATGTTAATGAAATCCTTAGGCATACCTAAATGAAATAGTTGAGAAGCTAAATTAATTGCTTTAATAGCTCATGCAATCAGACACTTTTCTACTTTTTTTTTTCTTTCCTTCTTTTTCCTGTTCTGTCCTTCCTTCTGTATTAAGATCCTTGATGATGATGCAGCTCAGGAGTTGATGCCGGTAGTTGCAGGGGCTGTGTTCACCTTGACTGCCCACCTGAGCCAGTCCATGAAAACCGAGCAGAAACAGCCACTTGCACTCCCTGTGGCAGGACAATCTCAGTACGCCTTGATGCTGGATGGTTCTTTTACCTCATCACCTAGCTCTGAGAGCATATCCATGGGGTTTGCTTCCATTGGTGACTCCTCCCTCCACATCATCTTAAAAAAGCTGCTGGATTTCATTTTGAAAACAGGTGTGTTGACCCTCACAGTGTGTGTATGTGGAAAATCCAACTACCAAGAATAAAAAAGATGAGTTGAGCTGCTTCCTGTTACTGCAGTGAAGATTTTATTACAGTCAATTAGGTAGATCTAACATGATTAATATAGATCTAAGTAATGTTACTAACAAGAAAAAAATAATGGAGGTGTATTATTTATTTACTTATTTATTTATTAATCTTAACAACAAGCAGAATCATATTGCCATGCTTTTGGAGCAGCATGAACCTGCTGAATTTACTTATTTGCACTTTTATGTGAACAATAGAACTCTGACTTAAGAAATCTAGTTGTTTTACTCCTTTCTGGTGGCATTGACATAAGAAAGTTAAATTAAGTGCCAGTGGAAGACGGTGTTACTATTTGGCTTTCATTGTGAATGTTTCTTGTTAACAGGTGGTGGCTTCCAGAGAGTGAGGACGCACCTTTATGGTTCACTGCTTTATTATTTGCAGATTGCCCAGAGACCAGATGAACCAGACACTCTAGAAGCAGGTATGGTCCAACTGTGTTACGGAAAACAAACAAAAAATGTTATTAAACCCTGAACAGTACAGTTCCTGCATACAGTTGTCTTCTGGAAATAGGTAGATTATGTAGATAGAAATAATTTTACTCCAAGAGTCTCTGAAATTAGCTGCTTATCCTAAATGATGCACATCTTCCTCTTCTGTGACCTGTCTAGCTATGGATGCCTTCCAGTATCTGAAGGGGGCCTACAGGAATGCTGGGGAGGGACTCTTCATTAGGGACTGTAGTGATAGGACAAGGTGTAATGGGTTCAAACGTAAACAGGGGAAGTTTAAGATTGGATATAAGGAGGAAATTCTTTCTTGTTAGGGTGGTGAGGCACTGGAATAGGTTGCCCAGGGAGGTTGTGAATGCTCCATCCCTGGCAGCGTTCAGGGCCAGGTTGGACGAGGCCTTGAGTGATATGGTTTAGTGGGAGGTGTCCCTGCCCATGGCAGGGGGGTTGGAATTTGGTGATCTTAAGGTCCTTTCCAACCCTGACTATCCTATGATTCTATGCTTCTATAAGATACTAAATTTCTGACCTCCAGCACTAAAGAAGGTATTTGATTTATGTCCATTTAAAGCTATTCATTATGGCTACAAAATTGTCAAAGGACTGGAGATTACTTGTAACTAACTGTTCTCAAGTAGGTCCAACTGTAGAAATATATTTCCTCCACATCTGTATGTACACTCAAATCACAGGATCTTATTAAATACAAACAATAAAAAAAAAACCCAAACCAACCAACCCCCCAGAAAAAACAACCAACAAACCAACACCCCCCCCCCCCCCCAGATTACTTCATATTCTTCTGATCATTTAGCTGAAGGGGAAAACAAACAAAATAGCATCCCCCCTACCCCCAGAACATAAGCCAGACATTCTGTGTTAATGGCTTAAATATTTGATTCATCAGTGTTTCTAATGATTGTTTCATCTTGGAACTTGGACAAGGATTGAAAAACAAACTTGGGACTAGTACTGTGCATGCAGACTCTTCTATTACTTGGTCAGCATTTTAAGCTACAGTAGTAAAAAAAACCACAGTCTATAAACTTGTTATGACCCCTTTGTAGTTTATTAATGGCTTTGTATTCAGCCCTTTCCCACTTAGAGTAACCTTGTTTACTTCCCTCAAACAATGTGTTTTGGTCCCTGTGAAAGTTCTTAGGCCTAACAGATACTCTGTTACATGTACTGAATCTTAGAAGTACTTTAAGCATACTGTTTGCAAGGGTGGTGGACTTACACAGGCACACACCTTTTTTATTCTGGCTGGCCTGTGTGTGATAGTCAGGAAAGAGTAGATTTGTAGGAAAACAGTTCAATTAAAACCCCCTGTCCACTGTTTGGGGCATTTCTGTTGCAAGGTAGAGAGAATGCCCTGGGGGATGTAGCCTCAGCTGTAGTGTAGCTAAGCTAATGCTAAGCTGCCCATCTTTGCATTGTTAATTTTTTGTTTTATTTGCTTTTTACAGCTAAAAAAACGATGTGGGAACGTCTGACAGCTCCTGAAGATGTATTTAGTAAATTGCAACGGGAAAACATGGCAACTATTGAGAGTTATGGGGCAGCTCTCATGGAGGTGGTCTGTCGTGATGCTTGTGATGGTCATGAGATAGGCCGGGTAAATCAGTCTATTCCTTTGTAATTGCTGTTCTGTTTGTTTTAAAGAACACCTTACTACTGTGCAGAGAGGGGAAATTTCATGAGGTAGAACTAGAACATTTTTTGTAGATAATTAATCTTTTTCATGTTTCTGTCCTCCCACTCATCCTTCAAGCTGTTGAAAGTAGGAGCGTTCATCTATATTAACTTTTTTTCTTGAAAAAGGTATCTGTCCTATTGTTTAAGGGTAGCAAGCACTGCTGCAAAAGACTGTAGACATGAACTGCTGCGGCATTTATTTGTTAGTATTTTTAAATCGTCAGTTTACTGGTTTATTTTCTCACTTTGGGAAGACCTGTGACTTCAGGAAGAAATATTTTTTTTGTATTAACTTCAGTAGAGAGGAATGCAAACTGGTTTTAAATAGTAATAGTGCTTGTAGCAATGCTTCATTAAAATATTTTGCAGTAGTTATTGGTCAACAATATCTGTAATATTTTTTTAAAGAATAATAGGGGAAAAGTAACTGGCTCATACTATACTAAACCATCAAAAAATCTTAAAATATTTTTAGCATAAAGGCTTGCATTGTAATGCAGAAACACATTCTGTCTTAAAGAAG
This sequence comes from Neopsephotus bourkii, assembly GCF_033783945.1. Taxonomy (NCBI): domain Eukaryota; kingdom Metazoa; phylum Chordata; class Aves; order Psittaciformes; family Psittacidae; genus Neopsephotus; species Neopsephotus bourkii. Next base: position 1,406,968 of record NW_026900624.1, on the reverse strand, counting down.
CTGTTAAAGCAACAAGCTGTTAAAGCGTTTCATATTTGTTAAAAATCTCATTGATCTTACAGATTTAACTATGTTTTCATTTTTATTTGTTTGTTTGCTTGCTTTCTTGTTTGTTCTTCCCTCATCCCAGATGCTGGCACTGGCTTTACTTGATCGCATTGTTTCAGTAGACAAGCAGCAGCAGTGGCTGTTGTATCTCTCCAATAGTGGCTACCTGAAGGTGCTTGTGGATAGCATAGCAGATGATGATCTGACCCTTCAGAGCTTGCTCACACCTCAACCGCCCTTACTTAAAGCGCTATACACCTATGAGTCCAAAATGGTAATAGTACTTCAGAAATTACTTTGTGGTATGGTGGTCTGTTTTTTTATTTTTTTTTTATTTTACCTGAACAAAAGTTGTTTCTCTGTACTTCACATTGATTGTACTCAGAGATACTTTAGTAAAATACTACTCTTCGAAATCATTCTAAAATCCAAGAGAGAAAATAGTTGTAAGCCTCATCGTGCATCTTCAATACTGATCTTTCTCTTCTCTAGGCATTCCTCACTAGAGTTGCTAAAAGTCAGCATGGGGCACTAGAGCTGTTGCGGTCTGGAGTGATTGTGAGGCTGGCACAGTGTCAAGTGTATGACATGCGACCTGAAACAGACCATCAGGGGTAAGTGTTGATTCCCTAGTTCATTTTGAAAGTGTAATACAAGCTTGGAAGCAAATGATGTCTTTTTATAGGCATAAGTCTTTTAAGTAATTATTTGTGGGTTTATTCTTTTTGTGTGTGGTGCTTCTTTAACCTATCAGTTCAGTTCAAAACTACCTTTTGTTGAGAAAAATTGCAAATAAGTGGGTGTTAAGTTGTACTTGCATGCCCAGTTACTTAGACTGCGTAAAAACTTACTTGCTTGATACCTTAGAAAGGAATAGTCTATGTATTACTACTGTCAAATAATTTAATGGTTGAAACATAATGTTTGAAAAACAGTCTGCAAAATAAACTTATTTTGGGGGCTTTGCAGTTGGTGAACAAAAAGTGCAGCGTTTGTCCTTCCCCGTAAAGCGCTAATGAGAGAGCAGTGAAGTAAATGTTATTTCTGAACTATTTTATGATGTGTTTCAAAAAAACATCACAGTTATATACTGCTTGACAAGTTTCTTGACGTGTTGCCACACTGTTAGTCATTGTTAGATGACTGAGAGATCTCAGAGAAGGAAACTGCGTAATCAGGGGAAATTGCTTTGGTTGCTTGCAAACCTCAGTCCTTGCTTTAAATTTACAGTTCTTAGTGACATAAAGGGGGTTCAAACACTTGAAAAATTCCAGACTTAGACAAGTATTAAGTTTAAAAGCACCAGTGAGATGTATAAGATTGTAAAAGCCCAGTGGATTTCTTGTAGAGGACTGTGTTTATCAGTTGCTTTAGTTTAAGCACACCTCTTTCTAAAATATTTGAGAATGTTTAATTTTATGTAAAAGTAAACAGGTGTCATATTTCTCCCACAAAGTAATCTGACTTAATGTAGTATAGTACAAAGAAGTAATTTTCTCTGCTTAGAGAACATGCTTGGCAGCTGCTTTCTAGGCAAATTTCAGCAGCTGTGTATCATAAATTTGTTGCTTTTCCAACATAAACTCAGTTCAAGTACAGATCTGTTACTGAAATATGAATGTTTGCAAGTTCATAAGGGTGACTGTAGGCTGAGTCTCTGCCTCACTAGTGGGCTTCACTTACCTTGCATTGTTTATCTTTTTTCTTTTCTTTCTTTATTTTAAACCTCTTAAGAATGTATGGAATGAGAGATCCTCCTGTCTTCATTCCTGCTCCAGTGGAACGTTATCGCCAGATTCTTCTTCCAGCTCTTCAACTGTGTCAAGTGATCCTCACATCCAGCATGGCACAACACCTGCAAGCAGCAGGACAGGTAAGTTCCAAAAGATGCTAACGTATCACTGCTACTGCTCATTCCAAGAAATTGTGTCTTTTTGCTCTGAAAGTAAGTGTATTTTAAAATCCCATCCTCACTGGTATGGGAGACCACTTTAAAATTCTCCAAAAGTAAAAAGTATTGCTTCCTCTCTGCTAAATTCTTAGTCATTCATATTTTTCCTTTTCTTCTTGTGATACAGGTTTTGCAGTTTTTAATTTCCCATTCAGATACTATCCAGGCAATTCTGAGATGTCAAGATGTTAGTGTTGGGTCTCTCCAGGAGCTGGCCTCCCTGACAGGAATAATCAGCAAGGCAGCTTTGCCTGGTAGGAGCTGCAGTTCTGAAGTCTCTTTGCTCTCTCTGCATGAATCTCAGGCTTTGTTTTCTATAAAGAAATTATAAGACATATAAGGGAATACCTACTCCAGTATTTTCTTAACGTGTATAGCTCTGGGGAAAATGAAAAAATGCTAAGTAATTGTTCTTGAACTAAGTATGGTGGATTTGCAGTGGACAAAGTACCCTTATCTATGCATTTGACTCCCCATTTTCTTTCCATTGTGCTATCCATCAATAAGTACCTGCAATCAATACGTGACCTGCAAGTAGTAGTGTTCAAAGTGCATGTGGTATCTTAAAAAGAATTTTCATTCAGCAAATCCTATGACTGAGGAAATGAAGAGAGAAAATTGTCTGCATACCTGTATCTTTGTTAATGTCATCTCCAATTTTATTTATTTCAACATTGCTCATGGGTGACTTATCTTCACAAGGGACTAATAATTACTGTGATTGATATAGTGATTTCTTCTGTGCGCTATATGACTTGCTTACCATTTCATAGTAACCCCTCTATTTTAATTTAATGGCTTGCTTTGTTCAAAAGAGATGTCTGACTACAATAGAAAGGAGTGCAAAGCTGTAGGTTGAGCCCGAACATTTCTTTGCTTACAGTACACTGAGCTTTGCACAACAGCTGCAATTTTCTTGCTAACCTCCCTTCCTTCCCCCACAGTAAGTACTGTCCCTAAGTAATTAAAATACAGACATTACTTAGAATAGTAAGTTCCACTGTGTCATGAATCTCCTATTAGCTGTTTCCATATCTAAATGTTTTCCTCAGTGTGCAAACTGTATTTCTTGCTGATTTTTTTTCTGATCAGTGCCAATATTTGAATGTACTGCATAAATCCTTTTTTATTTTGAAAGGAAAAGAACCCAAACAACAATAGTTAATGCCTGTATCTTTTATCAGGAGTGCTGAGTGAGCTGGACACTGATGTTAGTGAAGGGGTGCAGATGGAGCTACAAAGGCATATAGGCCGATTTCAGGTAGTAAAGTTTTGTATTTAACACTTGTCCTTTTAAAATTGTTTGTAGATGAGCTTCTTCCTGGTTTTGTACTTTGACTAGTAGCAGCATGAAAGGGATGTTTTCCACCATGGTGGTTTGGTTTTTTTTTTTTTGGGGGGGTTGGGATGAGGTGGGGTGGAGCTGGATTGTGTGTGGTATGGTGGTTTGTGTGCTCTGTGTGTGTTTGGTGGTTTGGGTTTGGGGTTTTTTTGTGTTTGCTTTTTTTGTTTCGTCTTTTTTTCTTTTTATTCCCCCAACCAAATAGAAAAAAAAAATATAGCATTTGGCAACATCAGTTCTGCATCAGGAACTTTGTTTCCCTCCCTGGCTAACAATTCACCTTATGTGGAGGAGAAGAATTCCAGCATGTGAAGTAATGCAGAAATACTCTGTTGCCACTTCTGCTGCAAGCATATCTCCAGCTCAGTAATTTGGAATATCAAACATGCTAGTGTTTTATTCACTTCCTTCCCTTTTAAAAACAACCCGGATTTGGAAACCAGAATGAAAGCCAAGATAATGTCTTGCTCAAAAGCAGTTATTTCAAAAGCTCAAAATCATTGCAGACCTCTTTACAGCTCAGCATTCGGTGCCCAGCAATGTTTTTGAAGCTTTGTGGGTCATGTGAGCAAGGGCTTCCATAAAGAAATATTTATCTGAAAGCTATTTGTAGAAAGGTCTGGCCTGTCAAATTCTTCTGGTTGAAAGGGAAAGATGTATTCTCTGAATACTCTGATAGTAACTATCAGGCTGACAGGCTGAAGCAAAGTAGCGAGCTGTAACTGATTGCTGCAGTGCTGGGATACTTGGTTTTCTGCTGAATCATGTCAGCAGGAAACTCCCACGGGAAAGCAGAAAGTTGGGGTTTTTTTAATTGTAAGGAATTTTAATTAGTTAATTTGAAAAGTGAGCTGTTCTGAGCAGAACTGAGTGAATCATAGGATAGAATCACAGCACAGAATTACAGAATCAGTCACTTAGTGTAGCTTTTCTCTCTAGTTTGTCCTGTTATTTTTATCCAGTTACAATAAAAGGATTTAAGTGTTCTAGCCTTCCCCAAAAGTAATTACCAATAAATCTTTAATATCTTTTTTTTTTTTTTTTGCTGTTCCACGTGAAATTGGCTTGCAGTCTGAGGCACTTCCGTGATCTTAACATGCCACATGTAAACTCGCCCCTAATTTATTGATTGCTACTTCTTTTTATGAAACTGTTGAGTTGGTTTTTGCACTCTTATTTCTCTGGTGTTTATTATCTATATATCCAGATTTTGACAGTTTGTCTATATAGGTAAAGGTGTTGAAGGTGGGAATGGGTAAATTTAAACTGTCATTGATGCTAGTCAGTCTGCAAGAGACATGAGTTGTGCACATTTGAATTGCATTTGTTTCTCAAGGAACTGTTTTAGGATGCCATTAATTTTTAAATTAATTAAAGGTGAGTTAAAACATTATGTTTTAAACATTTAATATAATTAATAAAATATAATTTACAAAAAGTTTTAACTGCATTGCTCTTTTGATGTTGTGTTTTGAGAGATAACATATCACTTAAGTGAAAAGAATCATGGACTTCATTTGTTGAGATACTAATTAAAATCTTCATTTCTTATGGCAGCGCCAGTGCTTAGGACTTCTAAGTCGGTTTGGTGGTTCAGAAAGACTACGTCAGTTTAAACTGCAAGATGATAACTCACAGGGGGACAGAGTGAACAAGAGGGATGAAATTGAGTTGGCCATGCAACAGGTAAGGACACAAGAATCTGCTAGAACCTTCAGTCTCAAATTGTGACGTTTTACCTGCTGTGCACATGTGTTTAGTTGTCATGCTTTCATACCATAGTGGTAATGCTTCACGCTGTTTTTAGTCTGACAGGGGATCCCACATCTTATTTCTGTTTAAAGTAAACCTTGAAAATTTGGTTACTTAAATTTGCATTAGCAGCCATTACTGTTTTGGGTACAAATTCTGTGAACTTTGAAACCTTAAACCGATCAGAAATTTTCAAAAGAAAGGCTGAGTATAGAGGGCAATGGCTAACAGTAAGTTAAATCCAAAGGGGACCTAAAACTGACCAGAAATTTTAACTAGCAGGTTGGAAAAGAGGCAATGTTGCAAGTTCTAGACTTGAAATAGAAGAGAGGCTATAACTCATCAGAAAGGAGACAGGGAACTAAACACGTTGTTTATTGACATTTTTCCATTTAAAATTCAGTGCTCTGAGGGCTGTAGATAGCGTAGCTGACATGCTGTGATTTTCTTTTGGCAGATCTGTGCAAATGTGATGGAATACTGTGAGTCACTTATGTTGCAAAGCGCCCCCAGTTTTCAGCACACTGTTTGTCTGTTTACTCCGAGCCTGTCAGAATCAACCAACCGAGATGGGCCTCGTCAGGGTGAGATTTTTGGCTTGCTGTTTTGTGAGACTGAATGGTGTGACTTTGGGCTAGTAGAAGATAATGAACCAGAGGCTGTAGTATCACATACACTTTGAGTCACTTTTATGCCAGTACTGTGGGCGCCTATTTTCTAATTCTGGAACTTTGCATGGCAGCCTCTGACACACGTATCAATAAAAAAAGTGTATGTAAATAAATAGCACAAGACATGACAAAGTGAGCATTTCTTTTTTTCAGCATCTGTGCTGGATTACATTAGGTGAAACTAGCACCTAATTCGTGACATGTAAGATGTGTTTTGATGCAGAGTGAAACTATTCATTATGCCACATGGCAAGAGTTTACAGTGTGCTGTTAATGCAGCTGAGTGGTTAAAATCTTTAGTAAATCTTCTGGCCTAGTTACATTTCACATGTTACACTCAGTACTGTGCTATGCTGACTGCCTTCTAGTACTGCAGCCACAGAACTTTTTGTCTAGTGTCTCATTGGTATTACTTCTGACACAGAAGTATAAAAGATAAACTTTCACATCTTTCACTGCTTTATTGACAGACAGCATACATTACTGGTTTCTTGTTCTTTTTTACTTTTATTTTTTAATTTTGAATTGTTCGTCATCTTTTCTAGATACACAAGCACCAGTGGTCCCATACTGGCACTTGCCTGGCTTGGGCATTATTGTCTACCTGCTGAAACAAAGCACTAGTGATTTCTTCAGTTACTATGATAGCCATCGTCAGAGTGTTAACAAGCTGCAAAATGTAGAGCAACTCCCACCAGATGAAATAAAAGAGGTAATAGTTCTTCTGACTCTAGCCCTTGTATTGTTTATAACTTAGACACAGCTGTAACAGAGACTCAAAGCATCTTAGACAAGTAAATAGTTCCAGTTCTTGTGCATATTCCCTTCTACAGTTGATGAAGGAAGGTCCATGGAATAACTTCAGGGAAAATATTTGGCCTAACTTTTACAAAGTTGTGGTTTTCGTTATAGTTGCTTTGGTTTACATTTAATTTCTCTACTTTTGGTCAGCAAGGTTATGCAAATTTAAAACAGTGCAGTCTTGAAGAAACAGTAGCTAACAAGGAAGTCCTATATATTGATAAGTAATTTTGTTTGCTTATTTCTTTTGATGTTCTGTGATTTGTTACAGTCTTCTTGTTTTTCCTCTTCTTACCACAGCTGTGTCAGTCAGTTATGCCAGCTGGGGTTGACAAAATCTCCACTTCCCAAAAATATGTTTTGGCAAGGCGACGCCTGGTGAAGCTAATAAACAACCGAGCCAAGCTGCTTTCTCTCTGTTCTTGTATCCTTCTAAAATTGAAATGACCCTCAAGGTGATGCTCCAGAAAAGCAGAGAAATAGGAACAGGTTCTTTTAACCTATATTTCTGACCACTTCAAACAACGTATTTTGCAAAAAGGAAATTTGAAATTCTGAAAATTAAATTAATAAGAGTGTATTGTCCTGCTGTTGTCAGAATGTAAATATTTTCAGGTTAGTAATTTGCATCATGGAGACCCTGCTAGGACATTCTGCCACATTATAACAGAGGAGTTATTACAGCCCAGCTCTTCAGTTCAGTATCCAGACTCACTAAACATTCACATATGTACAAGTGTGGTGGAAGAAATAGTTTGAAAAATAATTTTGAGGTGCCTATCAGAGCAACTGGAATTGCCAGTCTTACAGTTAACCTTTCATAAACCTAATATCATAAACATCGGTGATTCTATGGAAGTACCTAGCCATGTGCAAAATAACTGTCTGCAGTTGATTCCTTTGAAACTTGCTTTGGGAAAGATGTGCTCTTGCAGCCTTGCCTGTTGTGAGTAGCAGTCATTTGAAGTAACCAAGCCAGCACCATGCTCAGGCAGGTAAGGAGGGTGTAAGCGATCCATTACCGTGCCATAGAAGTGGAGGTAAGAAGCTTCTGCTGCAGGTGACAGATGTTAACATCTTCAGGTGCCTCAAAGTGTGTAAATAAGCTCATATGCTAAATGTACAACCTCGAAACAACAAAATTAGGCTCCTTCACTTAGATGTGTCTAACAGATATTATAGAAACATGTCTCTTCATTCTTTGGCGTCATCTGGAACACTATTTACTGCATTGCACGCCCACTGACTCTCAAGACCCACTGATGTCCTCCAGGATGTCCTTTCAGAAAGGAAGGCTGCAAGGTAAAATTTCTCAAACGTCAAACTGCATTTTAGTAACTTTTTATAGTTAACTTTAAAACTGTAGATTACACAGTAGATTCTTAAAATCTACTTCAAAAAGTAGATTCACTACTATTAATATGTCATTCATATTTAATAAAAGAGATTTCATTTGGATTTGGCATACCTTTGGATTTTCTGCTGGAGAACTGGCAATACAGTTATTGTTGAGTCACAGATCTTGGGTTTTGTCTGTTACACACAACCTGCAAAGGAATGTAAAATTAACTTTTTTTATTTCTGTTGTTCAGACCAAGTGAAGTTCAAATAATCTAATCAGATCAGTGATTCAAAACAAGTTATAGGAAATAGAATCTAAAACGAAGTTAAGAAGTAAAATCAATATTGATGGCTTTAAAAGTATTTCTAGAATTGTAGGCACCATTGATTCACCAGAAGATCTGAAGTTTGTAGGATTTTGTATTTTTGGAAATATTAGGTATGGAAGGAAATCAGAAAGGGAGAAGTGATCTGGGGAGGAGCTTTATGCTTAAGGTGCCATCTTGTGCGATCAAAATTAGTTATGGCCTTAACTTACATTCTCTAAATCATTTAAATAAAAAAAAAAAATCATTTTCTTACCTGCAAGTTTACCAACCAATTCGAAACACTGTGTTTTAATCTTGTTTTATAACTTGATGTGGAAAAGAGAGTGGAGAGCAGCAGCCGACATAATTTTAATGTCTCATTTTCTACCACTAGATTCCTTTGGTTCAGAGCCTAGCTTGGATTTCAGTAGCGGACTGAATCGAGTGAGCCAGCATGATATAGAACAGGTGAGATGTGATGGTCAACTGAGAAGTACAGAATATACTTCATTACCCTACAGCCATCTAACCAGAGCAGTCTGACTGTAGGTTTCCCACCTCTGAACAACGTGTACCAACAGGGTGTGACTTAGTTTAGGATTAATGAAACACTGCAGATGTTTCATTAATCCTTTCTTTGGTTTTCTTTGAAAGTATTATGAAGCAGGTAGCAGTTGTGCTGCTGCACATGTGATTGCAAGTCTTAATATATTAAGTTAAATGAAAAATCAGCTAGATTTACTAAAAGACTATATGTATATAAACCAGTCAAACAGTATAACAGCTTTCTGAAAACATCAGTTATACTTGACAGCCTTGCAGCATGAGGGCAGAACTCCTAATTTTCTGTGATCTTGCAGCTGTTCACTACAGGTCAGCTACAGCTAGGCTGTAGAGAAATGAGATCAAAAAGGGCAACAGAAACTGAGGAGACTATAAAACGTGAATACTAGCAAAGAAATTGCTTACACAGCGATTTCATAGTTTATAGAATCATAGAACAGTTTGAATTGGAAGGAACCTTCAAAGGTCATCTAGTCCAACCCCCCTGCAGTGAGCGGGGACATCTTCAACTAGATCAGGTTGCTCAGAACCACATCAAGCCTGGCCTTGAATGTCTCCAGGGATGAGCCAATCACCACCTCTCTGGGCAACCTGTGCCAGGATTTTACGGTCCTCGTTACAAAGAATTTTTTGCTCACATTCAGCCTGAATCTCCCCTCTTTTAGTGTAAAACCATCGCCCCTTGTCTTACTGCTTGACCCCAGGAACTATCACAGTAATTATTGCAACAGAAAGTCTGATTGGTAAATGTTAATAAAACAAAGTATGCACACAGTAGATATGAAGGATTACAGCTGACAGCCTTGAGCTTTGAAGTTTATGTTTTATTTCAAGCAATTGTGTAATAGTCCTGTTCCAACACTTACTCTGTCTATGCAAGTCTAAGTTCCTTGTTTCAGATTTTCACAGTAAAATACAAACTGCACAACATACTGCCCAAAAGCTTAATACAAGAGAGTCTCTTTGATGCATGTGTTTTTTCTGGAGGGAAAAAAAAAAAAGAGAATTAACACATGTACATATACAGATGAGAATCTTATCAAGAAGCTACTGCAAAAACTTTTATTCCAAGATTTACACACAAAGCACAGTATATAGATAGCTTCTCTCAAACTGAGCTCAAAATAGGCTGCAACCACACAGTCATTCTCTGCTTTACTACTTTTGGTATTGCACAGTTGGATTCTTTGGAGATCCTGCTACAGAAACAGAATCATATGTGCAAATTAAACACAAAGAATTTCATTGTTCATTTAAAGAAAAAAAGTTTTTAAAATCTAAAACTTAGAGCTGACTATGCACTTGTGTGTATGAATGTTCTAAACAACCCAGATAAAATTCTGGCATCAGTAATGGCCACATCCATGCTATTCTCTCTGATTTACTTAAAACTAGACTCCAGGTGATACATAATTCAGAACTGGTTCTAGTAACTTAGTTCCACATAAACACATACAGCTGAAAACCCACCATTGAAAATATGCCAGAAATTGATAGAGCTAAAGCAATAAGCAGAATGAAAAGACCTAATAAAAAGCCAACAAGGTAGGAAGATTTTAGCATGTTCGATTTATTAGAGTCAATTCAGTATCTGCAGCATAACAATCTTTACTTGCAAGTCAAGCAAAATGCAGAGGAGATGAGGGATACTCTTAGAATTAGTTATTTCAAATGTGAAGATGTGCCACCTTCGCTGTGCTTTTTTTATTAATGATAATTGACAAGAAAAACTGCTCCTAGCTGTGTAACTTCAGAGGCAGTTTTCTGGCTTTCATTTTAGTGACAGTTTATGATCCTGGCCAGTTCAAAAGATGCAGTTTCTGTAAATTCAATGCAGAGGTGACAAAACCCAGTAATTTTTATTAGTGAACCCCACTGACATTTCTATTGCTGTTTGCAGGGGTTTTTGAGAATATCTTTTTCCTGCATAATCTCAACTACCTTTATAAGATCTAGAATCACAAGAACAGTTGTATGTGTGTTTAGTGATAAGGCACCAGTCTTGTTTGTTCAAAGGTAAAATACACAGTAATATCTTGCTAAAATACTTCAGGATTTAATTATTTTTTTCAGTGACTGTTTACATACATATTAATGAAAAATGTTGTGTATGCACATTGGACTCTTAACTCCTAAGCAGTCCTTAAAGGACTAGGAAAATTTCAGTTGGAAGAAGCGTTTGTATGACTGTAACTGAAGAAGCTAAATTCTATAAAACTGTTTGATTCATGAAACAGGAGTTTAATCCCTAAAATTTAGCGAGGTTGTAAGGTGGTAATATTTGGATCATCTGTAAATGTTCTGAGTCACCCAAAAACCCACATAGAAAGACCATCCATTATATAGTATAGAGAGAAAAACATAAGAATGTACACCGTATTCATTAGGGGAGTCAGAAAAAACTTACTTTAGAGAAGTGGTTTAGAGAATCGTTGTAGTGAAAGGGTGACAGATAGTTGATGATGGATAAGCTGACATTCTGCAAGGAGGAGGTTTTGTATTAATGAGTGCAACAAATCTCTGTTTCTCAGCTTCAGATTGAAACTGCAAACAGCTTTGGTGAATCTCTGCAGAAGAAGCTTCTCGACATCGAAGGGTTATATTCTAAGGTTCGGTCACGGTACACCTTTATTCAAGCTCTTGTTAGACGTATCCGTGGTCTCCTAAGGATATCAAGGACGTAAGAGACTGAAACATGTCATTTGCCTCCTGAAGCAAGCAAAAATGTACACGGGCAGGCTTTCTGGATCCTCAGATTTTATAGATCATACATTTTCTAATTAATGTCAAAAATATTTTGTTACTGTTTTTTTTCTTATTCCTATAGATCATTTTTTCTGTGTATTCTTTCCTACTGTTCCCAAATTGTCAGGAAAAATAAAGGATTGTTTTGTTAAAAACGATTAATTTAAAATTTCAAGCAAGAAAGAATTCTAATGGAGGACATAAAGGAAACAAAAGTTCTGCAGCTGTGATAATACTGCATTTGTGGATGCTTTCAGAGACAAGGGGGAGTAAAGTTTACTGTGCTGTTCTTGCTGGAACAGGAGTATAAAAACAGAATAAAATGCATGAGGAGGAAGCCAACATGCTTGAGTGGTAAATTAGTTCTGTAATTACAGGTTGTTCTCATAAGAGATACTTGTATCTCCTTGTCTCCTATGCAAGAGAAAAAAAAATAGCATAACAACTCATCATTAACCTGAGCTGTGTTGGGTTTCTCTTACTACAGTCTGATCTTAAAGCCCAGTCCTCCGTGTGTGCATTGCAAATTCTGGCTCCTCTGGCTTTTCTTAGTATTTCACATTTTTTGCAATTTTATATTTGTTCATAGAATCACAGAATGGTTTGGGTTGGAAAGGATCTTAAACGTCATCTGGTTCTAAGCTCCTGCCATGGCCAGGGACACCTCCCACTCCACCAGGTTGCTCGAAGCCCTGTCCTGCCTGGCCTTAAACACTGCCAGGGATGGGGCAACCACAGCTTCTCTGGGCAACCTGTGCCCGTGCCTCACAGTAAGGAACGTTTTCCTAATGTCTAATCTGAATCTGCCCTCTGTCAGTTTAAATCCACTCCTTGGAGTCCTGTCACTACATGCCCTTGTAACAGGTCCCTCTCCAGATTTCTTGTAGGCCCCCGTTAGGTACTGTAAGCCTGCGCTAAGATCTCCCGGGAGCCTTCCTCAGGCCGAACAACCCCAGCTCAGCTGCACAAACTAATTACATCATCTCTTACGCAAGGGTAATGACAGCCCTGCTATCAGGTGCTGGTTATTACCTATTCCACAGGCGCCGCTGGGCGGTAATGGTTTACTTGGGTACACTGCGATGCTCAACAGGGCTTGTTCTCGTTTCTCCATTTCAGTGAAAACCAGTAGTGAATCCCCCCCAGTCCCTCAGTGGTATCTCCCCCTCAGCATGCGGGTGTAGCCCTCCCGCAGCCTGGCGTTCCCTCAGCTGCAGTACACGCCGTGGGCCGCGGGGCTGGATGTATGTGTGTATCTATGTGTGTATATGTTCGCTCATCTTACAGTGGGGTGGGACGAAAGGAGGGAACCCCCCCACCAGCCCCATTGGTTCGAGCAGGAAGTGCTGCGCCCCCCCTCCCGGTACGCGCGTGGCCGGGCCCCGCCCCTCAACCGGCACCCCGCTACCGCTGGCGCCGCAGATTCGCCACATTTCACCCCCGCCCCGCTTCTTTATTTACAAACTTTCCTCTGCTTCCATTTCCCGTGCTCGAGTACCTGCACAGGGAGCCCCACACCCAGCCCTTCCCTTCCTCATCCGGGGAGGGCGAGCTTTTCCCGGTCTCCGTGTCGAAACGGCGAGCGGGGAAGCAGCGCCTCGTTTACCCGCCTCCCCGTGCGACGTGGAGGCTGCGAGCAGCGGCTGCTCGGCAGCGGCAGGACCAGCGCAGCAGACAGGAGCGGGGCGGGAGCCGCGGCGCGGCCTACTGGCTCGACATGGGTAAGGAGGGACGGGCGGCGGCACCGCGGCAGGGCCGGGGGGAGGCTCCCGGGATCCCGCCACGCCCCCGGCGGGATGTGAGGGGAGAAGGGGCCTGCGGGGTTGACGGGAGTGGCGCCGTCGCAGCTGACTGGATGGTGTTGAGCGAGGCGGGATGCGGGGAGGGGGTCACTTCCCGGCTCTGCCCGGCGGCGGCGGCGGAGGAGCGGTTGATACCCGCCCGCCTTTAGCCTGAGCTCCTAATACGGAGCGGTGCCTGCCGGCGGCCGGGTGGCTGTTGCCGGTGTGGTTCTTTTGCAGCGCTGCTTCTGGAGCATACGTTTGTGGTAATGCTTCTGTACGCCTGAGACTTGGCTAAATTAAACTGTGATTCACCTGTGTAATGGCTTGCTAATAAAAAATTAGTTATGGAAAGAGGTTTTTTAGAACAGTCAATAGAGAGGACAGTAAGAGGCCCTGAATCAAGAGGTTAAGTGATTAGAATAAATCTGTCCTATTGCACATGGTATTTGAGCACTGTCTTAGTGTGGAAAGATATAAGAAGGAATGAGGAGTGTCTGGCAGTCAGTAAGGTTACTGACTGAGAGGAAAGAATTGCCATCTCTTTGGCGTCCATGGATCACATAGTAGCCTTCTACTGGAAATATTGAATTACTTTTTGTATCTCAATTCTAAGGTTATTTGCTTGTCTCACAGTAAACAGCGCCTTGAGCAGCACTATGCAAAATACTGATAGATGGTCCCTTGTGCCTTCTCTTTGTTTTCTGGGTGTGTAGTGTGTATGGCTTCTGTGATGGGGTGGGCTTAGAAGACGTAAAGCAACCTGTTACCAGTTTTAATTCCTTCTTATGCATAAGCATGTAGCTCGTTGGTCTTTCCTTTCCCTGGAAAGGCATCACAGATGCCTAGAAAAGCAAACACGGGGAGTGGTTTTTATCAGAACTTCTTTCAATAAGATTTTAGTCGCAAATCTGTAATTTGACTCTCCTCTGATATATTTATCATAGAACAGTTTGGCTTAGAAGTGGACCTTAAAGCTCATCTAGTTCCAACCCCCCTTCCATAGGCAGGGACACCTTCCACTAGACCAAGTTGCTCAAAGCCCCATCCAACCTGGCCTTGAACACTACCAGGGATGGGGCAGCTACAGCTTCTCTGGGCAACCTATGCCAGTGCCTCACCAACTCTACAATAAAGAACTTCTTCCTTATATCTAATCTGAACCTACCCTTTTTCAGTTTAAAACCATGCCTCCTTGTCCTGCCCCTGCATGCCCCTATAAAAAAAATCCCTCTCTGTATTTCTTGTAGGCCCCCTTTAGGTACTGGAAGCTGCTCTAGGGTCTTCCCAAAGCCTTCTCTTCACTAGGCTGAACAACCCCAACTCTCTCAGCCTGTCTCCAGAGGAGAGGTACTCCAGCCCTCGGATCATCTCCATGGCCTCCTCTGGACTCACTTGAGTAGGTCCAGTTACCTCTTGTATTGGGGGCCTCAGAGCTGAATGCAGCATTGCAAGGGGTGTCTCATGAGAGCAGAGTAGAGGGGGGGAGAATCATGTCCCTCAACCTGCTGGTCACGCTCCTTGTGATGCCGCCCAGGACACAATTGGCTTTCTGTGTGCAATACACGCTGTTAGATCATGTTGAGCTTCTTGTCAGCCAACACCCCCATGTCCCCCTTTTAAGGGCTGCTCCCAATCCAGTCTCTGCCCAGCCTGTATTTGTGTTTGGGATTACCCCAAACCAGGTGCAGGACCTTGCACTTGGCCTTGTTGAACTTCATGAACAGGCCCACCTCTCAGGCATGCCAGGGTTCCTCTGAATGCATCCCTTCACATTGTCAAATGTGATTCTAGCTTGTTTGGTGTTTCACTGCCTTTTACAGGGTTTAGCTGGATTTACATTATTACTTAGCATCAGGTACATTTGTTACAAAAATAATTGGTAAAAATGTTATTGTTACTGGCTTAGCACATTCTACATCTGGTAGGCACAAATCTGGTATTAGTCTAGCCACAAGTAGTCTTACAGGAACTTAAAGAATAAATGAGTTTGGGGCAAGCCAGTTTTGGAAAAAAAATAAAATGGAATGGGTTTTGTATTTGGTAGTGGACTGTGATTTAACATGTACCTACTGTTTTATACTTAAAATTAAGAAGAAGTGGATGTTCCTGTGGGAGTCCATAAACATCAGAATTCTTTCAGACTTCAGCATGTTGTCATATAGCCTGTTGCATTGAACAGGTAGAGTCCAATACAAACAAAGGAGAAGTTGGCTCAGATTTTGGCAAATGAGAGAAGAGGAAAAACAAAGTCGTAACCACAATGAGGCAGCTTGATGCTTCTGCAATGTGATTTTGCTGGATTGAACTACCATAAAATAACAGTGTAAAGCCAGGAAAATATAATGTGATTCAGCACACGGGTATCTGCGCAACAGCCTGAACTTGCCTGTTATCACTGGAGCAAAGACAAATACTGTATCTCAGTAAAAAAATGAGGTGGATCTGTCTGCCTTTCCATAGCTTCCATGTCCCAAGCTGACACTGAAACATTCTTCTGTCCTGTTTTATGTAGGGGGCTTTTTCTCCACCATCTTTTCCAGTCTGTTTGGAACTCGAGAGATGAGGATTCTCATCCTGGGACTGGATGGGGCAGGAAAAACAACCATTCTCTACAGGTTACAAGTCGGAGAAGTTGTTACCACCATTCCAAGTAAGTGAAAGCAGCCAGTTTGCCTGTAGCTCTAGCACAGAAGCTTTGTCATCTGAACTTGCTTCATGCTTCCTTCAGAAATAAAAGGATCTTGTGCCCCGGGAGACTTGCACTGGGGTATTCAAGAACGTTTGCATAACAGTATTACAGCATGCTATAGAAGTGCTACATAAAGGAGTATTTTATGCTGCCCTCCTGAAAACAAAACGTATTTGACCTTAAGACTGTTACTGTGATCTGGAAGGTAACTTCTAACTGTAGACTGTGTAAGTCTTTTGTCTCCAGATAGAGCTCTAATGAGAATTCTAGAGATCATTATAGGATGGTGTCACTGAATTGTACCTGTTTAGTTTCTTGATTTTTTTTTTTTTTGACAAGGGTCTAAAGTGTAACAAAATACAGATGGTACTTACTTAAACAAACTAGCAGATTTCCTCAACTGCCTCACCATTCACACAGCTGTACCCACCTGCAACCAACAGCCAGGTGTGTGTGTCAAAGTGGGATCACTCTGTGTAATTTGAAAGGCAGGAGATGCTTGGCTTTTGAGTTCCTGTCATATCTCTTGGGTTCCTTCTGAATGGCCGTGATAAACTGACTTTAGTCTGGTCCTTTTTACTTTTTAGAAGCCAGCAGTTTAATGTGTCGTAATCCTTTTGCCCTAGGGTTTTGCTTATTTCAGCCTCCATAAGTTTTAGGTAGTCTGCATCCGTCATTCACTTCCCTATGTTGGGTTTCTCGGGGCTGGCAGGAAAAGGATCACATATGTGATGTGCTGTAACATTACTGCCATCTTCCAGATACCACAGTGTCAAGTATTTTGCTGAGAAGTTAGTTCTGCTATGGTCTGATGAAGTGTTGACAGGAAGGACACATTTCTTAGTGGTTTATTGCTGGTGGTTGTGTACTTGGTTATCAAAACAGGCCATTCCTTTAACATTTGCTCTGTTTCTTTTGCAGATTTCAGGCACACTTCTGTTCATTTTTTAACAACCTTAGCATTTGTTAGAAATCTTCATAATATGTTTGCAATGTGGTTTTATTGTTCAAAGGAGGAAATGGCTGCATTATTTTGTGCCACAGATGTTGGGGCAACTTTGCAAAGGGTATGAACTTCATTATGGAGCTATTGAGAATTTTCAGGCCTGAAAATTGTAAACTAAGTGCTGTAACGTTCTTCAGAAATAAAGAGAAATGACCAACTGTGAAACTGTTTGTTTCAGCCATTGGCTTCAATGTTGAGACGGTGACATACAAGAATCTGAAGTTTCAAGTCTGGGACTTGGGAGGACAGACAAGCATAAGGTAAAAGATCTCTTGAAATCAAAAGATACAATTAAATGTCTCTCAGAAGTGCAAAGTTCTTGGAATTCTCTCAGCTGGCACTTCCTAAAATTGGTTCTTTTTAAAAACAGCCCATTGTCAGGAGAGCGCTTTCATCTGAGGGAAGTAAAGTAACAAGTGAACATCCTCACTTATCTACAGTTCTGCTTTGAAAAATGAGTTTGTGTTGTAGGCAGTTGTGTAGCATTCTGAGAGGGAAGTCAGTGGTGTAAACCCCAAGGGATATTTAAATGTTCTTAATGCAAAGCAAGGAGGTTGAATTTGGGTATAGACAATAACATTTTTAGCGAGCTTTACAAGTTTTGCAGTGAGTTGTTATGTGCGTAATTGTAGTGAGCTCTTTGGTACCCTGCTATGACCTTTTCATGAATGCTTCCTGAGCACTGCGTGGTGAGGTGCGGCACAGTTAGTGCATAAGTAACATGCAGGTTCCTTCCCTTTTTAGTTTCAGTAAGATAATTCTGAAAAAGGTGGTTTTGTTTCTTGTTAATTACTTGCCTGTGTGTATTAGTCATTTCAGATTTCTCTGTGTTTAAATGTTCTTTGCTTTCCTGTCCCTCAGTTACGGACCTGATGTCCTGCAGGCTGATGCTCAAATAAGTCTGTTCACAGCTTTCTTTCGTTGTTTTTAAGCTGCCTTTTTATTTTTATTTTTTTTTTTTCATCTTCTTCCTCCCCTGCCCCAAGAGTATTTATTCTGTCTCTTCAAGATACCTACTATGTACTTCCTTTCAACCAATGACAGTTTTTGCTTCCTCTGGCTAATTTGGTTTTCATTATCTGGCTAAAAAGTGCTGCTAAAAGTGCAAATTATATGACTGGGACTTAACCTTTCTTCTGCAGGCCATATTGGCGGTGTTACTATTCAAATACAGATGCGGTCATCTATGTAGTGGACAGCTGTGATCGAGACAGAATTGGCACTTCAAAATCGGAGCTCGTTGCTATGTTAGAGGTATGGAAACAGAACATTGAAAACAAAACCAAAAAACATTGAAACAGAAATTGAGAAACTAAACCTCCGTTTGGAGCACATGTGAAATTTCATATAGTGAATCGGGTGAAACTGACCTTCACTGGTGAAACTTCAGCCCTCAGCATAGGCCCATGCAACATTTGTGACTGAAAAGCACTAAACATGCTGCAGCCATTTCACAGTTCTGTGCAGCAGTGCCTGGGCAGTTGTTAGTTCCATAGTTAGTTCCATGTAGCCTTTTGGTCATCCAAGAATGTATTTGTCCACAGGGACAGCTGCTCAGTACCACAGTGGTGGCAAAATTCAGGCCCTGAGGGATTAACAGTAATTAGTATCCTGCTGTGTTTTGAAGCTGAAGAACATGTGTTTTACAAGTAATAAGGGTAAGAAGATGAGTTGGGCAAAACGTTATTACTTTATCCCCCCCTCCAATTCCTTAAAGTTCTTCCATATGCTTTGTTAAATCCAACTACCAGCTTGTTTCATGAGGTATAAGGCATAACCAGCCGTATTTTGAAATCGATCCCAGGTATCATGCTGGAATTGGAAGGAAATACTGTTCTTTCACTAAAGAATTTTCTGAAGGACAAAAATCAGCAAACTGAAAATCATTATGAGAGCTGCTGAAGTGTTTTCCATTCTGTGGGGTTTTGAAGCTTAAATAAACTGAGTAAAAGTCTCTGCAACACCAATCTCTTGCATGATTCCCCCTTTTTTAGGAAGAAGAGTTGAAGAAAGCCATTTTGGTGGTGTTTGCAAATAAGCAGGACATGGAGCAGGCCATGACTCCCACAGAAATGGCAAATGCGCTTGGCTTACCAGCCCTGAAGGACCGAAAATGGCAGATATTCAAAACCTCTGCAACCAAAGGCACGGGGCTTGATGAAGCAATGGAATGGTGAGTAACAGCCTAACTAGGCTTCATTATAAAAATGTCTTTTACTGTATTTATTAAGACTTGGATCTGTGGAAAGCCTGTGTGACTTAATACAGGTGTCCACAGGGGAAGAAAGCGAAGCTTTCTCATAAAAGTATTTCAATATAATTGAAATGACTTTTCAGTAAGCTGCCTTAACCTTTTTCTGTAGGTTGGTGGAGGCTCTGAAGAGCAGGCAGTGATTCACAGTGACCGTTGCAAAGCAGTTTCAGCTGCATCCATCATCGCTTTGTCTGTAGTTGCGTATTTTCAGGCCACAAATGGATTTGAGTGGCTACTGTATTTGTGTAATTAAAACACTAATAAAATCTGGAACTGTCAGTTGTACTCAGAGGTGGGTTGCTTGCTCAAGGCTGCTTGCTTACAGGAACAGGTCCAACTGCTGCTAGTTCAAACAGCCACATAGCTGAAGATTTCCTTAAGCTGATGTACTCCATCATGCTTCAGTGCAGATACACTGTGACAGTGACGTGCAGTGACAGAGATGAGTGTACCTCCAGCTGTTAGTGTACCATTGGTTTTCTGAAGAGACAATAAAATGCCTTCAGTCACCACACACCGCCCTGGCCATAATTTAACTTCCAGCCTCAGGAACTATTATTCCTGTACTCTAAGCTTAGCCAGAAATGACAGTGATGTTGCTCAGTACAGCTGCAGAAGCAAAGACAAATCAGTATCAGGAGCGATCTGCTTTCTCCTCAGGAGTGTGGATGTTCACAGGCATGAACAGTCATCACATCAACCCCTCCCTTAAAAAGGAAGTAAAATTTAATATAAAAGATAATGGTGGTTTGTCCATTCAACTGTACATGCTCTGGTAAAATTGAAAAGCTTTTGCTTTAGATCCTATATGAAAAGAAGACATGGAAAAAATACTAATAAATACAATTAAAATATGGAAGTACTTTTTTTCAACAGTAATTAGTTCTTTAGCTTGAAATCACTTTATAAATTAATCCTTCAGGAAGGAAAAGCCTCTTCATTCCACCATTGCTAAATCTTTCAGTGCATGACTTCGAGCTCTCTTGGCCTTGTAAGCAGGGCGCAGGGATTCTATTTTTCTCTTCCGGGTTTCTGCTTTATTCTTATGTCTCTTCAGCTTCCTCCGTGCAGCAATGTCAGGGTTTGCTACAGTCTAGTGAAAAACAACACAGTTGTTACTTGTAACTAAACAAACAACTGTCCCTGTAGACATCAGGTACTTCCTAAGAAACTAGCCACTGCCAAGACAGTACATGGGTTTTCTTAGGCTCTGCTAATTCTGAGGCTGCTCTGGCAGCTCTGCCCAAGTTCATCACTGGGCTTCAGGTAAGTGGGAAAGCACAGCACTGCCATCAGCCAGAACCTCCCCAGGAGGTTATCAAACTCATCTTCCTGGTCAGCTTTCAAGCCTCCAGAGAAACCCTAATGCTTTTACCCAGAAGATGATAAAGTGGAATCTTACCTGCAAAGCCCTCTGCTTTTTCCTCATGGCTCTTTTCTGATTGGCCTGTTTCTGCACAGAAGAAAAGGCAAGCGAAAAAGCCTCCAGTCCAACCAGCTTCTTGAGCAGTTCTATGATTTCCTGGGAAAGGTTCTTCAGTGTTGGATCTAATAAGACAAAATTAGCTTGCTTAATCTTTTCAGCAAGGAACGAAAGCCAAACAGTAAGGATTCCTCTTTCTTTATTAAAGGATGACTGCACTGATTCATCTTGCCCAAGACTGTAGAGATTAGAGCAAAGGCTGTTGTGAAATCTGCTGGTTCTTCAGCAGCTTTCCTGAGGACCACAAGCAGCACTTCACACAGGCAAACAAAAAGTAATGCTTCTGAGAAGCAAAAGGGTTTGGGTTTATTTTTTTTTTTCAGAAGGATAATGGTATCCCAGAGGTCATTAGAAGTGGCTTGCTTATACAGTCACCAGGGCTCTTGGAACAGGCTTCGTTAGAAATAGAGGTGGTTCCAGCCTTGTCAGTCAGCAGGAGAGAGTGACCTGGGCTCATTCAGGAGGAAGGGAGATGTTCTGTGCGCAGCTCGATGGGTGTTACACCAGCCGGCACACACCATGTGTTGTGTTCCTGTGGCATGCAGCTCTCTTTCCCTACCTGCAGAGGTCACGCTCTTTCAGTCACTGCACACATGCCACACGCTGAAGATCATTTTCTCTGTGTCAAAAGGGGGAGCTTGGGGAAAACATCAAGCAACCACTAACAACCTGCAATTCCAACTTGTACAGTCCCTGGCACTACAGTAACCCAAGGTGCCATAAAACACACCCTGTTTTACATTGCAGCTGAAGCATGCTTCTAACCACACGGCATAGATCTTCAGCCCCAAGCATCACAGCACATCTAACATGGCAATTCAAAAAACAACACTCGGCAACAGCCTTGCTCTGGCTTTCGTAAGAGCCACACTGTTCCTCTCCTCAGCAAGGGCTCTATTCATCTTGCCACCCCGAGTCCACCCTCGAGTACTACACTTCCTACTACATAACATGCCAAAGCTGTATCCACTCGTATGCAGGAGCCTGCCTAACCTTCTTCCAGGCTTTGTCAGCATACATTTTTGTTTCAGCTGTCATATACCCCCCTCCTTTCCTGATATTCTGGTTAGTCTGCAAGCAGGTGAAGTTCGCTGATGATGGTATCTGTGCCTCAGCAGACAAAAGGAATGAGATGCGGTGTTCATGCCAAGGCACAGCGTTGACATACTTTCCTCTTTACCAAGTCTTTGTGAGGGAAATCGCTTACCTTGCTCTGCATAGGTGCTGTTCAGCTCCCGGTACAGAGGGGTCAGAATTGTTGGAAGGTAGGGCCTGATCCTGTCTTTTCCCAGATCCACCGAGATTGCTCCCAGGAACTTAAAGATGCAGCTTCTCTGAAAATGAGTGTGTGGGACATGAAGTAAGGAAGGCTGGAAAGAAACTGCTTCACTGAACTGCTAGAAGAAAGCTACGTGTCACTGCTCCATGTACAAGGCATTGTCTCAGACACCTGAGTAACTCAGCTAGTAACTCAGCTAGTAACTTGCTGTTACAAGGTCTTAACTGCTGCCAAGTACAGTCATTAGATGAGACACAATCCCATAGGATCTGTGAACATGGGAGCTGTGACTCCACTGGACTGACAGCTGTTAACACTTTGAACAACAGGCTTGCTCTTGCTGCACTGTACTGAGGCAACTGAAGACATGAAAGTTCAACCTAACTACACCATGGGGAACCAGAGTTTTTCTGATGCTCTCCTGCACCCTCTCCTTCTCCTGAGCAAGTAACTCTGCACTGCCATTCCCTGCCTGCATAAACCTAGCACTCTTGGGCTCTCAAAGGCAGTGCTCTGCCCCCTTCAGCCTGGTGCCTTTGGGTTTATCATTCCTCCACCATCCCACAGAAGGCTGGAAGCATCAGCAAGGAGCGGCAGACTGACACAGGCCTTTCTGTAGAATCCTGAACTGAAACGTGTTGTTTCTTTGGCACCTACTAATCCTCGCTTCAACACTAGCTCCCAGCACTCCCTGCAGCTGGTCCCCAGGGAGCGAAGAGCCAGGGCAACACTCTCCTGTGGAAGTGCCTGCCACATCAACAGCAGTTGGTCTAACCCTGTTCTTACCTTTAAAGGGATCTTAGGGGAATATGCCGCTTCTCGCTTTGCCATGAGAGAGAGCTTCTTCATTAACCACAGCAGTGTGGCTGGCTGGCCTTTCTCTTCTTTGTCTGCTTTTTCTTCTTCCCCTTGAGCAGAAATGTCTTTCTCATCTTCTGAAGCCTCCTGCTCTTCCACTTCACAGCCAAGGTCTCCTTTGGCCTCTTTACCTTCTTCTGAGGGAGGGGCTAGCAAGTAAAGAACTTTGGCCACAAAAAGCAAATTCTTTATAACCTGAAGTGTGAAAGCAGAGTAGTTAGTCACTGCGGGTTCCTGCACTGTCAGCACCGGGTGTCCTGCTTTTAGCTGGGATGGAGTTAACTTTCTACTTAGCAGCTGGTTCAGTGCTGTGTTTTGGCTTTAGTCTGAGAACAGTTTCAGTTGTTGCTCAGTAGCACTAACCCTGATCAAGGACCTTTCAGTCTCTCATGCTCTGGCAGTGAGCAGGGGCACAAGAAGGCAGCAGGGAGAAGACAATACACCTGACCCAAACTAGCCAAAGGGTATTCCATACCACAGCACATCATGCCCAATATAGCAACTGGACGGAGTTGGCTGGGAGGGAGCAGTTGCTACTTGGGTCAGGCTGGGTATCAGTCAGTGGGTGGTGAGCAATTGTATTCTGCATCTCTTGTACTTATTGGTTGTTTTTTTTTTCCCCTTTTAGTTTTATATTTTCTCCCCTTGTTATTTCCATCATCATCATTAGTAGTAGCAGTAGTTTTGTATTATACTTCAGTTATTAGACTGTATTTATCTCAATGTTTACATTCTTCTGATTCTCCTCCCCATCCTGCCCAGGGAGAGGATGAGCAAACGGCTGTGTGGTGCTGAGTTACTAGCTGGGTTTAAACCAAGTCTAGATCTGAAAGAGAAACCTGCCAACCCAGGAGGCTGTAACAGCTTCCCCCACTGCCATATTTGACAGAGCATACTGCTCTTAACAGGAAGGCACACCTCAATACCCTCCTACAGTTTGGGAGCCTTTCCCCATGAGCTACTGTGCCTTTTAGGCTCCAGCACTCCCTGAGGCAGGGCTGCTTATCTTTGTCTTCTCCATGTCTGGCAGCCCCCACCTCTTCAAAGGAGATCTCTAACCAGGTTTACAGTGGAGACAGACCATCAAGCAATGGTATAAAGCTGGACTACAGGCTCCCAGCAAAGACAGAGCTCCAGCACAGCTGCATGGAGCCAGCACCAGAGACCTGAGTCCCTGTCCCAGAATGTGGCTGCCCAACCTACTCCAGCCTGGGATGCAGAGCCAGACCCTGACAGAAGGGACCCCAGTAATGATGAGGCCATCCATGGTGCCTCCCCTTCTGTTCCTGCCACCCCCCCAGCCCTTCCCCTCTCAGCAGGCTGACACCACAAGGGAGACTTTGCTGGGCGCCTGAGACACAGACCTGCTCAGATGCCCTCAGCACAGAACAACAGGCCCTGTACTGTGCACGTGTCCTGAGCCACCGCCAGCCACAGTGCTGCTGTCCTGACTAGAATGTTAGACCCCTTTGTTCATGGGCCAGCGCCTGTGCTGTGCCCTCCTGCAGTCCCAACCCCACTCCTGCTCTTACCTGCTCTCCCAGAGACAGGTCCAGGAACTTGGACTGCAGCTGATGGCAGAATGCAAACGCGAGTTCCTTCATCTGGAGACAGGAAAAAGGATAAGTTACTCTATGAAAGGGAGCCAGTAGCAGAAACTCAAAGCAATGTTTTGCAGTCACCAAAGGCAGTTTCCAGGGGATGCCTCCTCTGTGATCAAAATTAGGCAGCAGGCAAGCAACCAAAAGAGATGCACATGCCAAACTGTAACACTATTTTAATGTCCCAGCCAGGGAATGGGCAGGGAAGGAAGGAGTAATACAGACACCATTACCTTCTTGTCCAGTTCAGCAGTCAAGAAGGCTGTTGATGCAGACAGCTCTGCTGACATTTTTTTCCTCTTCCCTGCCTTTCTTTCCCTCCACTTGTTGACAAGATCTTCTGGCTTGTAAGATGCAAACAGCAAGCCAAAAATCTCAGTAGCTGTCAGCCAGACCCAGCTGTGAGGATACCACAGGTGAGACTGGACATGACCTGGGGAGAGAAAACCTCTTTCAGCACATCACCAGTGAGAGCATAAAAATAACCAGGTCCCTCAAGAATTACCACAGCACATATTACAGTAAAAATGGGAAGGAAATGAACTGTGCTCATCTGTTCAGAACATACTCATATATATAAAGAAGACATCATAGCAACTCTATCCAGCCAAAGCAGAGTGGCTAAAAGCTACAGGTAACCAAATGTCCCCACAGTGACCAGGTGTTCTTGAATGCATGCACAGCACATCCAAACATTCAAAGATAGGGCCATTGCTGGAAAGTGATGGCAACTGGGCAGGAAAAGGGCATGGCACAGAAAGACACTTGCTCTGATCCTGGCTGCCAAGTCCTGTGTCTGCAGCAACTGTGGCCCTCTCAGGGACTCGGTGCCACAGCTCACCTGCCTATGATGTCTGGGGACTGGTAGCTGTGAGACTCTGTGAGCTGGCCCTGCTGCAGATGGTCAGATCAAACCCCTGGACAGAGGCTGCGGGTCCCCCAGAGAAAAAAAGGAGTTGCCCTCTTGTCTTGCCTCTGCCCAAGCTGCACATCACCAAGCAATCCAGGATTTACAAGGGTTATCTCCTGTCTCACTAAAGGCACCTGGCAGGCTCAACTCTTTGAAGAAGTTAACCAGGCCACTTAACAGCAGCAAACGAGGCAATTACAAACAAGGCAATGAAATGCTAATAAGCCAGTCTGACATTGTGGTTTCACTCACAGGGAAACTGCTTGAATCAAAACAACCTCCAGGCTTTAACGTCCTGCCAGAAACATAGCATTCACTGCACTACTAGCATGTGTCATCGCCTGCTGGCTGGTATGTGTGATCTCATCAAGAAAATCCCATCTTCCCAGGAGAACTGAATGTTTTCATCCAAGAGAATGTAATTATGGTCAAACATGCAGCAATTTGCAGCTATTTTCTCTTGAGATAATAGAAAATACTTCCCAGCAACTGAGACAGAGCGCGTCTTGTTTTCATCAACCACGTAACCTTTACCACTAAGATCTTCTCTTTTACTGCCCAGTAACTGCCGTGTATTAGCACTGTGCAGCACACAACCCTTGTAGGACAAAGTCTGGTTTTTTTTATATCGGGGTGTGAAAAACCACATATCACACAAAGAATCTTCTTTATAACACAGCCATAATAATTCTTGATACTTACTCCAGATATTGCTCAGAACTTCACTGTTCTTCGTTAAGTGAATCAAGTTGCATTCTGTGATTAGCTTTGTTACCAGCACAAGAAAGCTAAATAGCAGCCTATCTGCAGCTTTCTCCTCCTCCTCTTCAGTTATCTAATAAAATCAGCAAGTTGAGAAAGATGCTTATGAGAACCAGAAGACAGTGCTTACTTACCCTACTAGATACATTTCAGATCAACCCTGCAAACAGAAGACTGACTTGTACCCAGTTCCCAAAATAAATAGAAGAGAAGCAGCTCTAGTAAAGCATTTCTTCTGGAGACTGAACCTCTGCAGGAGATTGTTACCAGAACCATTCTTCTTGTTTTTTATATAGACACTGCTGTAACAAAATATTCCATTTCTAAATGCAAGCAATTACATACCTTGTGTATCATTTATGTCTATACATGTATTTATGCACATTTGATTCTCATTACTAGAGCCAAGCTGAGTGCAGATTCGCCCACATCACCTGGGAAGCCCCAAACTGTTATGACAACACTGTGTGCACTGTGATTTACTAAATGGCCTTCAGGTCCTTCCCCACCCTGCCTGCAATCACCTGCTGGCTTGACAGAACTGGTCAGTGCTTTACCCACGTCTCAGCACAGGGATGATTACACTGGAGTTCTCCTCCTGCAGTTATTTTATTTTCATCCCTTGTCAATTTACACACCACGAGGTTCTTCTCTGTTGTTCAGTGTGTTGCCCTTGCACGTTAGTAATATACAAGGCAACTCCCCAAGTGCAGCACTGGGATCCCTTTGGGATAACCACAAACCAAGCAAACTTGAGGCAGCTTTGTTACACCCAGTTAATCATGTGCACTATAACAAATGTTCCATATAACAAAACCATGGTCTGAAGTACAGGAAGGGAGCTCCTTTTAAAGTTAAAGCTGTAGATAACACTGAACAAAGCAGACAGTCACAAGCAATGCACTCCTGACCTTCCACACTTACCACAAATCAAATGCTGTCAGTGTGATCATCTGCCTGTTTTCCAGCTAAATGGATTCTAACCCATCCCAATGTACTTGTGCACCTCACTGTTCTTTCCGATGGTGGGTTTTATAACTCCACTTTAAACAACAAATAGTCCCTCTTCTGTCCCACCAGGAAAGACCAGAAGCAGGGAAAACTATCTCAACATGCAAGATGTTACACACTGTCAACCCACCAAGTCATAGTAAAAACCAAAAGCCTGAGACTTGAGGATTATCTCAACAACTGTTCCTCACCAGAGAGACCTGACAGAGGGTACAGCAAGGAACAACGTATCTGCTGGTTACACAGGGCGGGTGCAGGCTCAGGCCAGGTGGCTTTGCAAAGTTCCTTTGCCCCTTGTGTTGTGACCCACGCCATGAAATTTGGGCTTACAGACAAAAAAAATACAGCTCAAGATCAGTGAAGTCCTCTTCAGATCAGACAGGTGTGTTTCATTTCCTAAGCTCAAACAGTAGGTCCAACTGTTAAATCTCTTCCTACACTTCCTCCCTTTTTCCCATTTTTGTAGCTGTCTTTCCCCAAGACTCACACATGGGAAAGGTACTTACGTCTTCAAATTTAACCGGGTTGATTTCTTCTTCAACCAAGGTGAGGACAGCTTCGAGCCGCCGTTCAAACATTACTCTGTCCACTTCAACAAACAAACCGCACGCCTGGGCAGCCAGCCTCCTGTGGGAGCTCTGCCAAGAGGAACGGTAACAGCCCTTGTTACTTCTGGATACTAAATCCTGCAGCTCCCCTGTGCAGGAGCTGGCAGCAGCCTTTACTTTGTGCCTGTAGCAACAGCATCTTGAGAAAGGCTGGTTTTCAGAGCACTACTGAAAAAGGAGTTGCTGCCAGGGAACCTGTGTGGCAGCACAAGTTATCGCTGGTAGCACACCCTAAAACTGAATGCTGAAAGGCCTTTTCCAGCCCAGCTGCCAGCTGCAAAGCTCTGGGGGCTCTTTGCACCCTTTGATTCTTCACAATGCCACAGGTGTCTCACAGCTATAAACCAGAACTGAACACATTACAGGTGAATGCATGAAGTGCTGCAGAACACTTACTCCACTACTGTAGAGGAACAGAACACAAGTCCACTCTGAGAATAACTGAACACCCAGACCAAATAGGAGATCTGTAAACACCAAGTTTGCCACCTTCTAGTTGCTGGTAACGGAATGAAGCAAGTCTGAGCTCAAAACAGCACAAAAAGCCAATTAACTGGGATCAGAAGAGCTTTAAGGACCTTGCTCAAACCTTTACCCTGAGCTAAGACTACACCTGGTGAAACACGGGACCAAAACCAGGAACTGTTGGAAAGCAGCACAGTGCAGCTGGGAAGTCTGTAGGTTGACTTACGGCACTAGCAGTTCCCTTCATCTGTGTAGCTTTATGAAGCTGTACCATTTCTTGCTCTTCTTACTAGCAAGACCTATGGCACTATGCACATCTTTAAAGAGCTTTTATTCTAACCTGAGTCTTGCCCATACGTCTTTCCTAGAACTACTACATCAGGCACAACTGAGCCCACCAATCCACCTGACCTGGTACGAGCGATCTCTCACTTGAATTAAGCTTAGTCAGTCCCCAGAGTTCAGACCCAAAGGATACCTTCTTGCTGTGAAACCACTCTGTGACCAGCGAAAACATCAGATCTTGTTTTTCATTGTTTATCTTGCTCAGGAGAGATTTACAAGTCAAAGCTGCCATCTTTTTGCATTTGGCAGAGTCATCATTTATCATCATCATACAAAGAGAGACAAAAAACAGCCCGCAGTATTTGTGGAGGAGATCCTAGAGAGAAACAACCATTAGTCAACCTTGGATCCCAAAGGAGCTTCTGGCATTTAAAGGGGAAAAGAGGGGTATTTGTTGCACCACATACAGGAACAATGTAAGCCCTGGGTGGGGTCCACACCAAGGCAGAACTTAAAGGATGGGATGACCCAGTTGTTGGAGAGCACAGGGAGTATACAGCCCAGCCCTGCTGAGACTCTCAGTTGCTAACACATCCCTGGGACAGCGACGTAAGTGTCAAAACTTAAGGGTATTTTCATGCCTAGCTCTCACTGAAGCAGTCCCTCAGCACTGCAGCAATCAGCCCAAAGGTCCTTCTCTCAGAGATGGCAGCAATTTGCTACTTGACAGAGTTGCCAAGGAACCAAGTTGAAATACTAAATCTAGTCAGATGGTGGTGAAGCACAGCTTACTGTGCAGAATTTCTCTTCCTTCCTCCCACATTCTTGTTTGTTTGCACTTCTCTCAGTCTCCTGAATGCACACAGTCAAGCTCCAGCTGAAGAGCTTCAAGGCACTTTAGCATTTTGCATATGTTAACCTGTGAAGATCATGGTTATTTTTAAGATTTCTTTTTGATCTGCCCCACTGAGAAGCCCCCTCTTACCAGTTCGGCCAACAAACAGATACCAGTTCAACCATCTCTCACCAGTGCTGAAAACCCCCACAATGAGAAAACTCTAGACTTTGTATTCATGCCCCACTTCCTAAACTGGTTGTGTCTCTTACTGGCATAAATCACCACCAAGTTTATCCAAACCCCAGCTGACTGAGCTTTATTTTAATTGCAGACTGAGCACATTAGATAAAGAACCGCAGACTTTCCAGCATGTCATATCTCTTTTGGAGCAAAGCCAGGTTCTTTAGAGATAAGTGAACATTCTGCCTGTGGTAAGAGATTGCAGGAACTACCAAGTGCTTCCAAAATACACTGTTCTGAAAACACTCTTACTGAAAGCTGCAGTAACTGCTTGATGCTTGGAACACTGAGAGGTGCTTGTTACCTTTGGGAATGTGTCAAGGAGGTATGCAATCATCTCCAGTGCAGATTCCCTTCCAGTTTCATATTCGTACCTGTGAGGAAACAATGGTTAGGGCTGGGTTAATACTCTATAAAGATGCTAACAATTTACACGAATGGCCTATGCCAGAAACACACACTGACAGGGATCTTTCTGTAATAGCTACCAGACCTGGTCTGATACTTAGGAGGAGAGAAGAAGCAGGCCCATCAGCTCCATCACTCAGAGAATGGTCACAGGGAGACAAACAGGCCAAAAAGGGCTCCAGCTACCCTGAGCCAGCACAGCTGCACCGTGCTATGCTGCTGGGGAACGTGGTCAGCTACTGTCACTGTGAACAAGGGAGGGGTCATGCTCAGGTGGAGGTTTCAGGCACACTGATCCTGCTGAACTGGTGCAGTTGATCTCAGCTGTGCCTGTAGCTGCAGTTGAGACCAGTGCCACGGGACAGCCGTCAAGTAAGTGCATTCCATTATTTTTTCTGGATTTTCTAGTTCAGCTGGTTCACAACCAGTGGAACTGGTTAACCACTAAGCAAACAACAGAACCTTTGCTTTCAAAGAACAGCAAAACCAGCTGTGAAATAGGGAAGAGGAAGACAACTTCCTTTACCAACCAACCTGTCTCTGCCTCCTCAAGAGCCCTTTGGCACACCTAGTGGCCACTAAGGTCATATTTAAGCAACTAGGTTCTGCTCTGACAGGTATGTTGGGACTACAAACTCACTCCAGTTGTGCGAGTATGAAATCCAGATTCGGTTTCAGCTTGTCACCAAGGGGGTAGTCCAGAATATATTTTAGGTAAATCTGGAAAGAAAAAACAACACGACAGAGAGGAGTTACAAGGAACATTCACAAAAGCTGGTAAAAAGGTTATGAAGAGAACTCAGCCATGGAGCAACAAGTTTACGAGAATCATCCCTTTTACCCCGTTCCTATTACACAAGAGGCCAACAACTGCTTCCAAGCTCTGTGTTCAGAACAGGATCTGCAGGTGTTTGACATCTGCCAGATCAGTCTTTAGAGTATTACTGTGATTTGCACAAGCTTCTGTTAAGAGAGATTCTGCATCCTTCAGAATTCATCCTGTAACTATGGAAATGCTCTATTTGGTTACACACTGCTCCTGCTGCATGTGTATCCTAATGCCTGAAATGAAGCAACCAATTCCTCCCTTTAGATTGCTTTTAGCTTGGAAAGAATGAAGATGTACTAGGGAGGAATCATGGATTTGTGGCAAATTCTCTTCTGCTGGGATCCAGAAAAGGGCATGGCTCATCATTATATGGGCCTAAAAGCTTCTGAAGGAGGTACTATGTCACTGCTGCTGAGCAGGCTCTTGCCCTGTACTCAGCACTGGTAAGGCTGCACCTTGAACACTGTGTTTGGTTTTGAGCCCCTCACTACCAGACAGACACTGAAGTGCTGGAGCATGTCCCGAGAAGGCCAACAGAGCTGGTGAACGGTCTGGAACAGAAGTCCTGTGAGGAATGGCTGTGGGGACTGGGGTTGTTTAGCATGGAGAAAAGGAGGCTCAGGGGAGACTTTGTTGCTCTCCACAACTAACTGAAAGGAGGTTGTAGTGAGGTGGGTGTCGTTCTTTCCTCCCAAGTAACAAGCGACAGGGCAAGAGGAAATGGCCTCAAGTTGTGCCAGGACAAGTTTAGACTGGATATTAGGAAACATTCCTTCACAGAAAGGGTTGTCAAGCACTGGAAGAGGCTGCCCAGGGAAGTTGTTGTCATTCCTAGATATTTAAAGGATGTGTTGATGTGGTGCTATAGGCAAGCAGTCTGTGATTCTGCTATGCGCCAGTCACAAGAACTAAAGACAGACAGGTAATGGGAAATAAGGATTAGTAAGAAGGGAAAATGGGGTTAGGGGTTCAGCAGGGCTAGGGCACATGTCTGTTAGATCTGGGATGGACACTAAGCCCTGTAGCCTGTTAGACAGCTGGAAAGGAAGTAAGATGACTCCATTCTACCAACCTGTCTGCACTGGACTCGCACTGGCTCACTCTGACCTGTGATGGCCAGCTGGGCAACTTTCTTCAGCACATCATCAATTTCAGGCACAATCAGCTTCCTGGATAAAATAGCCTAGAAATGTGAAAGCACAGCTGGAGACATGTCATTTTGCTTGCACAGCATGAGATACAGTACTATAAACTGGGACTACAATGGTGTCAGGTACTACCTTAACACTGACTTTTTCAGACCCCCAAACATAGCCAGAACAACTGTAAAAAAACAAAAAGGTGGCTTTCAAATCCACATCTGTTTCTGTTTCTTTTGGATGACACAGAACACTCAGTCTAATGACCACAGATGTTGAATCTTCAGCAAAAATGAACTCAGATCCAAATGGATCCTCTTATGCATGTGTACAAAACAGCCTCCCAAAGAATTTTAGAGTGACAAGTTAAACAGGAAAGCTTTGCTGCTTGCTCCTGCTCCCCATAACAGAAAGCTTTAACAGGATTCTATGGCCTGTTCCTGACATGAGATAGGAGGGAGAATCCTGCCATTCCAGTGGTTCACAGAACCCATACACATGCTGCACAGAATTACCTTGAGAAGGCCAAAGGCAGTGGCTTGGCGTGATGAATCATAAATGTCTTCTTCAGCAAAGCCAAGCAACACTTGGAGCTGTTTGCTTGTTATCTGACTCTTTGTGTTCTTCACAAGTATTGTTACGCACTACAGAATCAAATTGTACATTGTCAATACATATGCAGTGCCATAAAACACAAGCCTACACCAAAGCCTGACTTTGTTTGTACCACTTAAGCTTGAAAAGACAAACTGCTGCTCTGAAACATGCAGCTAACACTGTTCTCATCACATCTTCCTTTCAGCTGGCAACTGTGAGACAAAAAACCGAATGCAAGCCAATACACAAATTCAGACTTGTCCTTGAAATGACTGGGGATGCTCACAGACATGAGCCGTGATGCAGGGACACAGGAAGAGAAAAAATTATTCTGGTACTGGCATTGAGCATGAATTACTGTAACTTTCCCTTATGATCATGAAGCTGTAATTAATTTAGCAAAGCATTTAGAAGGTATCTACAGGAAGACACTGCGTACTGTAAGTGTAGTTATTACTGTTAATAACTGCCCCCTTCCCTTGTCTCACATCAGTTGCCAGGGTTTACTCCAGTGAATCATGTTAAAAGCAAGCTATTCAAGTACAGTACTGACACTTCTCAAAAGACAGGGTGGTAACAAGATACTATTATAAAAGAAGAAAGAAGGCAACTATGCTTTTGTAAAAACACTTCTTCAGATCCAAGCTGTGCATTTTTTTTGGTAACTTTCTTGAAGTCTGCACTTGGGAAAGAATCAGCAAGGCCACACTTTCCCTGCTATCTTGTGATCTCCAGACTGCCTCCTCCAGGGTCAGCTGCAGGAGGGATCTGCAGTTGGAAGACTCTCATTCTACAAAGTCAATCCTAAATTAGGAAAGAGTAGAGCTGGGTCTGACTTACTTTGAAACAGCTCACAACCAGGTGGAAGTTCTGGCCTTTGGCTATTCCTGTCTTGGCAAATTCTTTCAGCAAGAGAAAAAGCTGCTTGATCAGTGGCTCCAGATTCGTACTGATAGAAGGCAAAGGGAACTTCAAAAGCCATACCAAGCACTGCAGAGCCCCAGTTATCACCTGTAAGAAAGAACCAAAGGACAGCACATGTGTACAATGACAGTGGAAGAACACTTTCTCATTCTGTTACAGACAGAGCAGGCTATCTGCAACTCCGGTAAAAGGCAATTAGCTAACAAGATCAACCTCTTTCAAACCATTTGTATGTAATACAAAAAAGTGCTGAGTTCTAAAACCACTACCTACCACTCCCTAATTCTCTAACTTTGATTTTACTAGGTAAAGACATTAACACTATGCTGATGGCAGCCACTCTTTCTGAAGTGGAGGCGCCTTCAAGGCATAGAAGTTGCTCTGCCAAAAACCCAGGTCACCTGAAATCCCTGTTCCAGGTATCTGATAGCGTATGAGGCATGCCTCCCATTTCCAGAAAACTCAAGATTTAACAGATCCTCTCCTAGGCTCTCACTCAAACCTAAAACTAACCAACAAGGAAGCTGCCTATGGTGCTGAGAATGAAGCCATTGGAGTTGGATCAAAAAACCCCACAGTTGTGACAACACTGCTTGCAGCAGCCACAGGACCTCATAAACCTCCTTCACAAACAGCATATGAAGTCTGCAAAGTCCTTGTATGAACATGCTCCAGGAGAACTGGTCCATACTTTAATCTGCAACACTAGGGACACACCATTCAGTCCTCCATCAGCAATAATCCTTCCTCCCCTTTGGTATAATATGTCCTCAAACAACTTAATCTACACATCTATGAAACAAGCTTTGAAAACTGGATGGTTTTCTCTTCTCCTGCAGATCAACTACAAGATGACATTTATGGGCAGGACCTTTCTTAGTACAACAGACAGAATAGCAGATTTCAGCTCGGAACTGTACCTTGATATCCATAGATTTCAGGCAGTCTAGAAGCAGCAGAACAAAAGGGTCTAACATTTCCAAAGCATGTTCCTCAGAAGAATTTACTTTGGACCTCTTCAGGCTCATGTGCAGCAGCTGGCACAGAAAACACAGGACATTCATCTCAAAGTCAGCCTGGGACTCAAATAAGTCAAGTAAGGTTCCACATTGTTTCAGGTTATAGTAGAATTAATGCCCTACCCCATTCTACTATCTGCAACAAGCTGAGCACTTTTCATAGCTCTCTAAGAGGCACCACTGCGGTTACCACATGCAAAACAAAGTTAAGGCTAGTGGCTGTGTTGTTAAGACAATATATTCATAACACCTTCCTTTGAATACTGTTAACAACAATGCTGACTGCAAAGCTTTCTATCTGGGGAGATCCTTACCCGAAGTCCTGAATCAACCAAGATATACATGTTAGTCCTGCTGCTGACACGTGCTTTCTGCCCCCCTCTCGTAGGAGTGGGCTGGAGCAACAGGCAGCTCTCAGGTTGCAGCCGAGGATCTGGAGGAGGGGCAACTTGTTTTCTGGAAAGGAGAATATTCAGATTTCAACCCTCTACACAACAAGCTTCTCTTGGGAGTGAAGAGAGCTGGACTGCGCTCAGCTGCTACCCACACAGCAAGCAAAAGGAGGTTACAGCCAGAACACAATGAAATAAAACAAACTTGGGAGCTGCACAACAGATGGGACTCTCAGACTTGAGAATAGTATGGCTGTTACAAAGACAACACTGATTTGCATAACATCCCCACTTTTCTTTCCCTTAGTGGACCGAACAGCTTCGGCAGTTCCTTCAAGCAAATGCACCTCCTGCCATTGCCCACTGCACTTCATTTGCTGGTATTTACTTCAATTTCTGATGGCTTACAAAAACTCCAAGGAGTCTGCAAACAGCTGTCAGATCATAGAGCAAGCTGGCCTACATAACACAGGAAATGCAAGGCATCCAGACCCAGCTCTGAGCAGTGACACCCCCAGACAGAGAGGAAATCCAGTGGCTCTCCTTGACTTCTCCACCAGCAAAGTGATCAAGTGACAGCCCACAGTTCTTTTCGTTCTTGACTCCATGAAAATATCTAGGATCCCAAACGCCTCTTACAAAGCTGTTTGTAGCTCACTTCTAAACACTGACCCTTGTCCCTTCATCCAAACACCCGAATGCATATATGGGCTCACCAGATGGTGAAAAAGCCTTGCTGAAGGCCCTGAACACTTGCAGGAACACACTTTCATGAGTTCAGCAAGTGTTAACTTCCATTTCCAAGCTTTCTTCTTGCCCTCTGTTTAAATAACTCACTTGCATTAAAAACGGAAGGCAGATGAAAGCAAAGAAACTCTCACACATTTGATCGGTTGGATTTGAGAGCTGCTATTTCTGCAAGCAAACCTCCCAGTTGATAACAGACCACCTGGATAACATCCTGGAACTCACTTGGCCTTCTCAGTGAGCAGAGGCAAGTTTTCACTGATGAGACCATGACTGAGCAGGAGAAGGGACTCTGCGTTCATGTCTGTATTGAAAATCAGCCCTTGCATGATGTGACGCAGTGCCTCATGCACCTTCCGGACTATCTTCAAGCTTGTGGTGCTCTCCAGAATCTGCAAAGGCACAATAATGAGAGTCAGGAGGGCAACAAGAGGGCAATGGTTTGTGATCTGTATTTAGAAATCATGGGAAAAGCCAGAACAATTTGTCTCTCATCACATGCTGTCCTGTGTCCCCAGCTCTCTTCATGAACAGCACTCCATCATCTCAGCTCTACCACAGCGTGACTCCCTTTCTCTCCAGCCTCTTCTCAGCCTTCAGCCAGTTTACCTATGGCCACCAGGACACTTCAGAGCTCATAAGTAAACCACTGGGTTCCATTTTTCTGTGAGCTTGTACTCTGCTCAAAAAACCTCAACTCTGAAAAGCAATTACTGCACATGGACAGACCCTGAATACATTTTGGTGACATTTCCTTCAAGATCAAACCAGAAAGCAGCCCTGTAGGACTTTGGAGCTCCAGAGGAAATAAGAGTTGGCAGAGGGAGAGGGCATGGAGAACTCATAGTGGGATGTTTCCTCTCTAGCAGGGGTTGAAAGCTTCCCAGAATGCCATTTTCATCTTACAACCTGGGTGCCTACTGCTTTCCAAAAGAAAAATGGGAACTCAGATTATATAGGTAATTTCACAGTAGCCACCTGGAGTCTTTAGAGTTTCTTTTAGACCATATGACCATATAGAATTTAGGGTGCTCAGAGCTAAGAAATACTCTGGCTGACTCTTCTTACCTCTTTCAGTGGCAGAATAAGTTTTGTCATCTGGCCCTTTCCTATGAATTTTCCAAGGATTTCATAGGAATCATAACTCTTGTTCTTGCGTGCTTCCATTACCTTGGAGACAATTCCCTTCACTTCCTTCTCTTCAGCTACATTCCCAAACAACTCTTGGTTGAAAATCTTTGGAAAACAGGCAAGAGAAGTGAATGAGAGGAGCAGAAAAGCAAAGCCAGATTCTACAACAGCAACAGAACACCGTGATTTTTCCTCACCAACAGAGAAAAATAATTGTCCAGGTTTCCCACAGATCACGTCTAGGTTTCTTTTGTCAACATAAAACACCCCAGTTTAAGTACACCAGATGAGAATGCTTACCTGTGGTGGTGTGATACAAGGAGGTCTGACTGCAGTCAGACCAAACCATCCAAATATACCCCATCTGGGTGGTCATCTGAGCTCCTGGGCCCCATCAACCACACTGACTGTCTTTGACAAGTCTGTTGACCTGCTCAGCCATTTAGAGTACAGGGAAACATAGCCAGGTACCTTAACCTTGAACCCATTACCTCCCAGGATGCAGGGCTCAGGATACAGCCCCAAATATACTTAGCATCTCTACAAGGGGTCTGCTCATGCCTCTTTCTTTGCCGCACCCACACATAAACAGCCCTGTTTGCTGCCAAGCCTGAGAAAATGTACACAAAACCTTCTCCTCCCGGAACCTGCCCGAGGCACTCCATGATGCTGTTTCCTTCAATCTTGAATAGTTTTTACCTCAATCAGGATATCTAAGCAGGGGTCCAAATCACCAGCACTGAGCCTGGTAGTAAGGCCCTTCAGTAACAGGTTCACAGTGAAAGTCAACACGTGGAGCTAGAGAAAAAAAAGAACAGATAATGCTTCCAAACCCATGCATATAACTCTAATAATACTGTATGGGGAAAATACCATATCAAAGACATCACAGCTCACAGACTGCACTTGAGCTATCATAGGAAAAATAAGTCACTGGGAGGACAAGAATCCATATACTGGCAGCAGGAAAAGGACACCTGCACCTTCACAGGCAGAAGGGTTGGAATCTCCTCTTTCCCCAGGGCTCTTAACAGATACTTTTAGGTTGGGCTAATCAGCACTTTCACTGTTATAGCAGCCAGAAG
The DNA here is from genome assembly GCF_033783945.1 of Neopsephotus bourkii. Lineage (NCBI taxonomy): Eukaryota > Metazoa > Chordata > Aves > Psittaciformes > Psittacidae > Neopsephotus > Neopsephotus bourkii. The sequence goes on along the minus strand of NW_026900624.1, from coordinate 1,369,101 downwards.
CTCACACTGTTCCACTGTGGTAATTCACATAGAAAATTATTCGTACCTCCAACCACCGTGGAAAGAGGAAATATGAATTAATAGAGCCTTGGCTCTTGATTTAGGAAGCAAGACTTCAATTAGCATCACCATATACTGTGCAGTCTCTGTGGCAACTCACCACTAATTCTTATGGGAATTAGAAAGTCATCCTTCACCTCCATACCTAAACTCTTCATTGCAAAAAGAAAAGGAGATCTTAACTTCCTCCCCGCTTAGACTCCAAGTTCTGTGGGTACAAACCCTCATCTGCCACTTGACATTGTGAAGTCATCAGTAGGCACTACCAATAGTGTTTAGTCGTATTACACCAAGCTATTCTACCAGTGCAAAATAGTTTAAGTAGCACTTTGGATTCTCCTCCTAACATATAAAAAAACCCCTACAGAGAGCAGAAGAGGAAGAATTTCACCATTACCTGGTATCCATGGACAAGAGTGGACTGCATCTCTTTTAAGATGTATAGAAGGTACTGCACTCCCAGCACTTCCATGATCTTAGTGAGGGTGTTACGGGCAATGTCCCGGATTTCTTGAAATCTGTTCCTCAGAAATGTGCAGACTTTCAGCAGGATGCTGGAAACAGAGAGACAGCTTAGCTCACCCTCAAACAGAGGGGAACTACTTACACTGCTAGCTAAGGAAGCTGCTTTTCAGGGCTCTTCCACAACCTGAGCTATACCCAAAGGCAGCCTTGCAGAAAGGCCTTACAGTCACACACACACTTACTGTCCTTCAAGACATTTTACTAATTGTTCTATCTTTCTGTACATTATTCTCTCCTGGCTTCACACCTCTGCTCTAATTTAAGGATTTATGGAGTTCCTTTCAAACTTAAGTTTTACAGAAGTCAGATGCTGAGAGAGGAGAAAAGCAGGAAACTAGGAAAACAAGTTTCCAAGATAAGTATTTAAGGATTGTTAGAATGCTCCTCTTGGCTTTAACTTCGCACTTAAAGACAGCTTGAGAAAGGTGCCTGCAGTCACTCCCAGAACAATGAACAGCATTTATGTTGCTCCAAAGGTATTTACCTTGGCAGGTTGGCTTCCATCACTTCTTTGGGAAGACACTGCATCATCCTGACCATTGCAAAAGCTAATGGAATACGAACTACCTCATCATCATTCACAACGTTGGATTTCACAAGCTTGTGTTCTTCATCTCTTTTAACCTTTGTAAGAGAGCAAGACACAATGCACTTGTAATAATCTGGCCTTTTCTCAACAAACTCTAGAGGAGGCCAACAAGGCAAGCTCCTACCCTCGTCTGACTACAGAAAAAACCCAGACAGCTAAAGCACAGGTTAGATGAATCCCTGTGTTTTCAATACAGAAGCTCAGTTGGGTGTTAGCAAGTGACTGAGAACTTTCCAATAAGCTGCACAAACTGACTTTGTTTCACCTGCGTGGTTAAAGCCAGTTCTCAGCAGGGAAGTAAAGACACCACACTCCCATTGTCCAGAGGGTGTGTGTCAATACCCATGGCACAACAAAGTAGATGAAGCCTTTTTTGTACTTTCAGGTGGTTTCTCTCAGTTTGTGTCTACTTTTTTTCACATGCTGCATTTCCACTGGCTCTGAATTAGCACCTCAACCTTTATAGTTTACAGGCACAGCCTGTAAAGCACCTTTCCAAATGCCAACTCCTCACCTTTGCAACAATACACCTGTGCAATTTAGGCAAGATGTTGACCGTAACCGTATCTTGAATGTGTTTGATCAGACACTCCAGCTCCTCTTTATTTCGGGGTAAGAAAGAAACAGGTTTGGTCACTTGCTCAGCATCTTCAGATGTCTCAGCTGCTTGCTCAGGTTCTGCCAGCTGCTCAGGGAGATTCTTGCCTTTCTTTTCCTCAACCACCTCTTCTTCCCCTTCACTCTGCTCCAGCTCCATGGCTTCAGCTTCCACTGCTGGCTCAAGGTCCATGACAGCAGCTTCTGTGAAATAATTGCCAAAAGCATAGGTAAACACAGGAGGCCAAAAAATCTAGCCCTTATAAGAAGCTCTTGTGATAGCTTTGTCCTGGACAAAGCTGCTACTTATCATCAGTGACAGCAAACAATCAGAGTTGTTTTACTGGGTACAAAAGCTGTGGCATACTGGTTTCTGATAATGACACCTCAGGGCTAGGCTGATTCGATGCACTTTGAACACTTAGTGTTTCTATAATCTGGAGCAGAAAGCTCACCTTCATTGTCAATGGTCACCAGTTGTTTTTCAAGTGTTTCATAGTCAAAGTGAAAGGCTTCCAGCACTGTCTCTAACAAGCTGCGGAAGGAAAACATGAAGATAGATCAGCCCTCTGCTCAAAAAGGTAGATCAGCCCTCTACTCAAATACTGAAATAACAACCTGGGAAATAAAAACTGGTTGCTTTTCAGACACAGTCTGTGACCTAGCTTATTGTGAAACCTCACAGGCAGTGGTACTGGAGCACTGGACGTGTACCACAGAGCAGGGACAGCCTGACAGAAGCAGAGGCTGCTGATGCTGACAGGCACTCAGTGAGATACAGCATGATAAAGTAATGGCCTGTTAATCCTTCATAGTTTCAGACTGCAAGACTATGCCCACTTTCACTTTCACATGCTCACCTCAAAGTCAGCAATCTCTCATACCAGGGAAGAGGCTAAAATGCATGTGATGCTTCTTAAGACACTGAATTTTCCCTTAGCAGTCTTTGGAGAAACTTGGAGCAGCATTTCTCATAGTACCTACCTGACTCCCAGCTTTGGACTGATCTGTCCTGTTTGCAGGACATGGATGAAATGCTTTAAGTGGTACAAGTACGCTGACCACGAGAGATGGTGGCAGACAGCTCCAACAACTTCAACCGAGGCTGTTACCATATTTTCATGCTGCCAAAAAGACAGAAATTGATTTGCTGTTAGCATTCATGAGGAGCATGTCTCTAAACCATATTTTTACTCAGAAAACCAAGATCCAGATGTAATGTCTGTCTAGTAGAGATGTTTGGAATTCAGCTCTTTTAGATCTCCTGATCACCAGGTAAACCAAACCAAACCAAATTTTAAAAGGCACAGCTCTACAGGCAGATCTCCAGATCCATGTCCTCCAAGCATTTCTGCATGCATTTAACTTTTCCCACGTAAGTACATATATGGGATCACTTGTGTGAAGAACTAAAAACCAGTCAAGTTATCTAACCACAGACACATGGGACATTGCTGGGCTACACTGATCTACTAGAAATGCACATCATTAACCCACTTCTGATGTGAAATAAAACGTGTCTGTTTCTTCACCAAAGTTTCAATCAACACATTTTACCTCCCATTGGTCAAAGAGCAACTGCAGTCACTTTACTGCTGGGCACAGCCTGTATGGCTGTATGTGCTGGGTCCTGTGTTTTAATTGTTTCTGCTTCAGAATATTTCTTACAATAAGAGAATTAGACATTTGCTTGGTCTGACATGAGCAGCTCTGCTGTTCTCCTGACAGTGTGCAGGGAGCTATAGAAGTGTGAAACCTTGCTTTTCTAAGTCACAAGTAGAAAATATAGCCATATTGACATTACCAGTAATTTCACCACATATATTTTCAATAAATGTATGGAAAGTGACTGCAAAATGTCACCCTTCAAACTTTAATTACAAAACTGCTAACAATTTCAGAAGTTTCCAGCAGATTCCTGCAGTTCCCCTATAACTCCAGAGAAAACAGTATTTATTTCCACCTCAATTACTAGGCACAGACCACATTGCCTAACACGCATATTCTGCTGCCAAACAGTAACCTCACAACTGAACAGGAAGAGAGAAGTTTGGAGACAGAGGGAAAAAAATAATAACCTGATTATAAAAAAATGCGAACAAATATAACCCCAAGTAAAAAGCTCAAAACAAAGTAACAAAAAAAGCCCAAATCCCCAAAGAGTTACAGAGATCCACCTTTAAGAAACAGGATGGGTTTAACAGACACAGGAATGGGCCCAGACTGCATCTACAGCTTGCAAACCCTCTTTCTGCTACCAAAAGCAACGGAGAGCTCTTGTCTGAAAGGGGGACACTCACTCTACAAACCTATCAGCCTTTTAAAGTCTTTTGTGGAGAATGGGCTACAAGAAAGGTGACAATATTCAAATAGATGCATTCAATGTAAAAGCCTACCTTAAGCATTTTTTCATTAAAAATGGCAGTAGTAGCATAAGGCATGATGTAGTTCTGCAGGGATTTAGAAGATAGCACAAGCTTTTTTTCCATGAGGTGCTTAGCCAGTTTCCTCAGAGCTCGTGCCCTCCTGTGGATCTGAGTCAAACATGAGAGACAGTGAATGAGGTGGGGCTTTAGTCAGGTAACATGAGGAAGCACATATGTTCAGCAGTTCTGAAAATGCCTCCAGTTTAAATAATTACATAAACATATTATGGTCATTTCCAAGGAAAGGCAATTCCCTTTTCCTTCAGTCTCTGGCCTTTCACTAGCATTTTACCTCAATAAATATTCCAACTCAATGTGATATTTCATGGTCAATTCACAATCATAAGACTGCCTTCTTCAGGTATCAGACAAGGGAGGCAACTGATAAAAGATGAGAAGGCCTGATAAAACTACAAGGAAAATAATTAGACTCTACATGTAACTACACACGTAACAAAAAGGTTCTCTCTCATTGTGTCTCTGAAAGCAGGAGAAACACTGTGTTTTCATACTGCAAGACAAAAAAAGGAGACCAGGCTTTGTGCAACATTTAAATTACAAAGGTCTGTGAATGAAAAGGGGCTGCTGATCTTCCAGACAGAGAGTAGCTGAGAACAGGCTAGGAAGAAAAAACCAAAAAGACCTGTTCCCTGCCTATGTCAGAGGGATCCTCAGGACAGTTACTGACTGTGGGCTGGGTCACACACAGGTTGTAAAGTGGAGTTGCCTGCTAAGGATCATGAACAATCATATAAAATGAAAGCAGTTCTTTTAGCTAAATTAGGAAGAGGCAAACAAAAATGCTCCTAAATCATAAAATCAAGAATTCCTTAGATAAAATATGAATTTGACTCATAATCACCCTTGTGATGATGGCCACATCCCCTTTTTTTTTTTTTTTAACAATATCTAATGACCACAGGTTCAATTTCTCTGTAAAGACAAGACACAGATGATTTGGAAGACACTACTCCACAGTAAAATGCTTTTGCTTTGGCAGAGTGGGGAGATGCACTAGGGAATGCCTGTTGCCTTTTACCTGCATGTGTTTCATGTTCTCAAAGAAGTCCATGTCGGGATCATGGCAGTTGGTCAACTGGACCAAATCCCGGAATTCAGGATTTGCTGGAAACGTCTGAATGAGGCAGGAAAGCAATGATGTGTAGTCCTGCTGGATGCTCTGCAAACCACAAGCAGCAAATGGTTAAATACCCTTTGAAGAAGTTGCTACACACTGCTCAGAAGAGCAGTGTTGTCATTTGCAAGTGGCTTAGGCCAACAAGTCCTATTCTTTGGTAACAGCAAATACACCTATATTTTGGACTGCACATAAATTAAAGTCTCCCCTCCAAAGAATGAGCTACAACTAAGAAAAGCTGAACAACGGCAAAGAAATACACGGCAGCTGAGTTCTATAACATTTTAGATTTTTATAAGAGCTCAAATGAATGGTGAGTTCAGAGCAGGTACCTGCACTTCTTTTCCCAGCAAGGGACTCAAAAGAATTCATCCATAGAAATGCCTCATACACCCTGCTGTCCTGAAGACAGTTGGAGATGTGTAATCAGATAGCACTGCCTTACCTCAGTCTTACTCTTCAGACCCCTTCTCACAGACTCCAGAAGAGTATGCTGGATTAGCTCCCTGTAGTCATCATCTGTGTGGTTGATTTCTGCCAGTCGGTGGATAAAACTTGTCAAGCAAACGCTTGCGTTGTCACTAAGAGCCATATCCCCTAGCTGAGTGGATGAAGAAATTGCAGCACATGAGTCTGGATATGACACCTTTTTCTCCCTGAAAGACTGGACTGAACAGTATCACCAGACACAACATAAGGCCTATAGCAACCTAGTAACTCTTGACCCTTTCCCATAAAAGTTCTAGCCCCGAACTAATGCCCATCCCTCCAAACAAGAAAAATCCTTTTAGATTTACCAGCAGGCCCACACATCCAGAACATGCCTCAAAAAAGAGAAAAGCAGCCTTTAAAGATTGTAATATGCCTTTTATGCAGTACAAATTGATTGAACAGTTGAAGGGTTCACTGACAGAAAGGTGCACTGCACTGCGAGCCTTCTTGCTGCACTGTATTCACCCTTCTAGACACACAGATGAAAAGGCAAGCAGGAAAACCTTAAAAACAGGTGTTTGTAAGAAGACTCAAACGTGCTCCGTGAATGTTAAAAATCAGCCAACAGAAATAATTTGGAAATTAGATTCACCATGGACACATGGTGCACAAAGCAAGAGAAGGAAAATTCAGCCAGCCAACCTGGATGGTATAGAAGCAGTTGTGCAAAACAGGGATGAGGAAGTTGATATCCACTCTCTGCATTTCCTTGATGCGGGCTGTGATTGACTGGAATGCTGATAGACGCACATCAAAGTCGATATCGTCGAGATGTCGCTGATCAAAGGCATTCAGCTATGAGAGAGCAACAAGTTTTTCATGAAGGTAGCCAGAACACATGACAATATAATGTCGGGGAAAAAAGGGAACAAAGAAACTTGTTACATGCCTTAACAACATCAGTAATGTACTTCAGTTCACTGTCCAAATCAGATAAAGTCTAAAAAGAAACATAAAAGATAATACTTTAACAGCTATAGTTGTTAAAATTTTGGAGAACTCAAGACTTGACCACTCAAGCAAAAAAAATTAAGCAACAACATCAATCTCTCTCCTTTTAGAAGCTTACTAACAGTTATTCTTCCATAACTTGGAAGATGTGTTTTAAGATCGTACATTTTTAAGTATCTACAGAGTGTTTCCTGAGTTTTCCTGCTGAAAAACAAATTATACAAGTCACTTCACAAGTACAAAACAGCCTGACTGCTACAAATCTGTGAGAGAAGAATACAAATAAAAATCACCTTCAGGATGCTGAAATCCATTCTTATTTCATAAAATACATTTTTTTTTACAGAGGAATTTTGCTTTATTTCGCTTTTCTTACAAAAGAGCCCTCGTGATGCTCATGTCAAGCAGGCATAAGCCAAAACTTATACAAATTTTTGTGCAGCTCCTTAATTTCTACTGTATACAATACAACATAATACAACTTGAGAGACAATGTAGATTAAAAACGTTTTTAAGCTCATGTACAACAAAGACAAAACACTGCTACTTATTTTGTTCTTGACTGCTTAGAAGAAGTGAAAAAAAAGCACAGAAAGACACGTAAAAAATGCAATACCTGAAATACCAAGCACAACTTATGTCGAGACAGTTTGTTCTGGATGACAGAAAAAAGCTTTGCCAGTGGTTTAAGAAAGCTTGTAGGGTTTGAGCAGTGCTGCAGCAAGTTCTGTACTGTCTCCAGAATGTCAATCTCTGTACTCTGAAAGAGAGAGATAAGGACACACTCAATGCAATCATGGAATCTCTCAGAAGCGCTTGCAACTTTTCAATTAGACACAACAGTGTTAGAGACAAGTGCCATCATGATGAACACGTTTTTTGTGTGTCTTTCCTCAAATGACTCAAAGATCAGGAGAACTAACAGAGCTTTAAAAAGTAGTCTCTTTAGCCTGTGAAGCAAACATTAACATCATATACTTGTATGATCTCCCTGAATGGAAATCATATGTGGTTCCCTAGTAACTCAGAGATTGAAAACCCAAGAACCCTTTGTGAAGAATTAAATGACCACTTGCAAAGTACAAGCTACAGGTTTCTGCCTAGCAGCTCTTTCTGCAAGCCTAAAATCTCTCATGGAGCAACTGCATGTCTTTTAAGAGAAACAAAACCTTGATCCAAGGATTCAGGCAATCAACCTGAATAAACAACGGATTCATTCATTGCAGATGGGATTGCAGTCCTGAAAACAAGGTTTGGCAGTGAGGGAAACAGACAAAATAGTCTACCAATACTCTCAGTGTTTGATTTACTTTACAGTTTACAAAAGCCTAAGCAATGAAGAGCTCTGCTTCCTTCAACTGCAGCACATATGCTTTCCGTGCCTGAGGAATTTAGGCTTTTAGGGAAGTTTCAGTTCCGAGGCAACACTTCTGTACCTACAGATAGATTCCTTAAGAGAGGAAGGAGAACAAAATGGAAGCAGGAGCTATGGGAGCACATTAATAACCTTAGAATCATAGAACAGTTAGGGTTGGAAAGGACCTTAAGATCATCTAGTTCCAACCCCCCTGCCATGGGCATGGACACAAATAATACTGTATGTTTGCCTTTCATCCTGCAACAGACCAGTGTAGCACTGGCCATTACACAGCATATTAGAATCACACATTATTACACACATATTAGAATCATAGAATAGTCAGGGTTGGAAAGGACCTTAAGATCATCAAGTTCCAATCCCCCTGCCATGATGGTCAGGGACACCTTGCTCTAAACCGTATCACCCAAGGCCTCATCCAACCTGGCCTTGAACACTGCCAGGGATGGAGCATTCACAACCTCCTTGGGCAACCTATTCCAGTGCCTCACCACATTCAATCATATGTATTCATATCGCTGTACAGATGAACTGGCTTTGGGGTGCATAAAATCCACAGTGAAGAACACTGTAAGGGATTTGAACTACAGTGGCAAAGGAGGTAAATACGGTATAAAAAAATTCTGCAGACCTTCCCCATGAAAAGGAGGAACGGAGTCAGCCTTGGCACTGGCATTCCTGGGAAGTATTCAATGACTCATACCCATCAACACACAATGGCATAGCATTCTGAGCAGGCTACGAACACATAAAGACTTGATTTCAGGCTAATCATAAGAAAGGGCATCTTAAACAAACATACTTTATTAAAAAAAAACAACCCATATGTTGAATAGGGGGAAAAAGTAATTTCTACCTACCTGCTCCATGTTACTCTGGTAAAGGAAAGGGAGGAGAAGGCTCACAAGCATTGAATTCTGACTCTTTTCTTGTATAAATTTGCTGATCCTGCACAACGAGACAAGGTAATTTACTATTTTACATCAATCCAATCACCAGTCTAGAGCAAAGAATTCCTCAGCCAGCACTAGTGCCATATCACAGGGCTTTGTCAGCCCATCCAGGCAAAGAGAGCGCTCCCACCAAAATCAGCCAAAGTAGTTGCAGTTCCATGTGACTAGGGAACAAAAGGCATTTCTGTACCTTTTCCTACCCCCAAGACATTGATTATGAGTACCAGCAACAGAAACAGCTAGAATCAATTTCTGAAAACTTTCTGCCCCTGTCATCAGCAACTTGCAAGGTCAATGACAGATCCAGGTACTTTCAACTGTTCTAAATTTAAATAGTTTGAGACAGAATGTGTTTTGATTTGGAACCTACTATGCAAAGCCTCTTTCTTCCTCCCACCTTCCAACTTTTTAATTGTTTTGAGCTCTAAAAAGTCACTTACTTAGAAAGTATACTCAGCTCTTTGCTGACTTGAGCTCTATACTTTTTCTTTTTCACCTTCTCCACATTCAACATTGTTTTGCTGAAGTACTGAAGTATGGCAGGAACATGAGGCATAACCAAGCGGCAACCTAGGGTGAGGGTCTCTGTAAGAGATACAACAGTTAGCAACACCCAACTCTGTGCTGCAAGCAACAGAAGGGAGATCCAGCCCTAAATAAACAAAGGCAGAAACGTAAAGAAGGCTTCTTTCTTTCACCAGTGAAAGAAAGAAAACCAGTGGCAGCTACAAATGTGCAGGGCAGCAGGATGCTGGGAATATGCACCAGCACTTGCTGAGACAAAGTCTAACATGTTTGAGCTGGAACCAAAGCAAGCATACAGAGACAATAAGAGCTCTCCTTGCAGATTTCAGTAATAGTCTCGGTAAATTTGGGCTTATCAAAAGGTACCAAGGACATTCCTCAAAGGTAGTTACCATCTCCTAAAATGGCTGGAACATTTTTTAGGTGTAGCTTTCTCTATTCTATCACTGACCTCTTGGACAAATAAAGCTGCCATAACAAGGGTACAGCAATCAAGTGATCTTCCCACTACCTTTGAGTGTTACAGGTGAAAGATGGCTCCGCAGCATCGAACACACCACACCACCCTTCCTGTCTACTACCACTCAAAGATAAAAGGAATCAGTGACAGGTCTTTCTTGTCAGGAAGCACAGATTGAACATCAAAGTGATGCATGACCATGCACATATAGGGAGTGGGGCCATTATATAAAACTTGGTGTTAGGCTCAGAGTCAAGTCAGCAATGGAGTTCTTGAAGTTATCGCATCAGTCAAGGCTTCACAGACAAAACAGGTCAACACCACAAACATTTTTATTCTTCAAAAAGAACTGCTCCATGCTCAGGACCCTGATGCTTAAATGTGGATTTCACCAGTCATTAGACAAGCAGTACTTTACTGTTTTTGAGCATGCCAAGACAAATTTGTACACTGACAATTCCATCTCCACTGGGAGGTCTCCTTCCCTGGTATTCCCAGCCACTGAAAAGACAACCTCATCATAATCTAACACCTCCATCCAAAGCACCCAACGTGCCCCTCAAAACTTTTGCAGGCATACCTTCTGTCACGTCTCCAGTGACTGTGACAGCACAGTCAGTTACGCTCAAACTGGAAACCTGCTCCGTGGGTTCAAAATCTGGGCTGTTGAGAAGACTGTCAGCTATGTCCATCACAAGACTGGATGTAGCCTCAGACAGATTCTTGGCTGACAGCACAGCAAACACATTTGTCAGTATATCACACTCTGGGTGATCTGGCTGCTGCTTAGCCAGCAAGGGGAAATACCTGAGAGAAAGAGTATAAAAAACGTTGGGTAAATAGAATGAATGGAGGCTCAGAAGTCATCAAGTCCCTTTTCCTTCTTCAAGATAGCATCATAGCATCATGTTAGGGCAACTAAGATGATTAAGGGAGTGGAGCATCTCCCTTATGAGGAAAGACTGAGGGAGCTGGGTCTCTATAGTTTGGAGAAGAGGAGATTAAGGGTGACCTTATTAGTGTATATAAATATATAAAGGGGGAGTGTCACGAGGATGGAGCCAGGCTCTTCTCAGTGGAAACAATGAAAGGACAAGGGGTAAGGGTACAAATTGGAGCACAAGAGGTTCCACTTAAACCTGAGAAGAAACTTCTTCTCAGTGAGGGTGACGAACCTGGAACAGGCTGCCCAGGGAGGTTGTGGAATCTCCTTCTTTGGAGACATTCAAAACCCGCCTGGACACGTTCCTGTGTAACCTTATCTAGGTGTTCCTGCTCCGGCAGGGGGATTGGACTAGATGATCTTTTGAGGTCCCTTCCAATCTCTAACATACTGTGATACTGTGATCTAAATATAACCCTTTCTCCACAGATGTTTTGATCAAGTCTCCTGTTAGTCTGCTCCTAATCTAATGATCCAATATCATTTGTTACAGAAGTTTGTATTTAAGTTCATGCCTGAAATGATCTGTCTTAAACCACATACTGGATACATGAGGCAAAGGAAAAGCAGTGAGTCTGTGAAAGAGGCAAAAATCACTCAAGCCAGCTGAGTTGGAATTTCTCGCTGTCTCCATATAAAAAAATCCCTCTTTTACAGCCTGCAGTCTCAGTCACAGATTCCACGCTGAACCTGCCGATATTCTTTCATAATACAGAAAAAAATAAGGAATCAAAAAACATGAATGAAATTATGTATTATGAAACTGACTTCCCACCTCCCAGGACTAAGAAGTCATAGGTCAAAATGCAGACATATTCTAAGAAGGCAGCCCTTCTCTCCTCACCTGTCAGCAGGGTTTGGGCTACATGTGTGTTTAGTTGCTAACATATGGGAAAAACAGCCTACTAAAAAGAGAATAATTGCATAAATTGGAAAGCATCCCAACTGCATTTGGACTGCCTTCAAAAGGATAACAGTCTAATAGAAAAATGAAATATGAGTTTTGACATAATTTTTCATAATCTGTTAGCATGCCTTTTTTTCTTTGAATTTTGTGCACACAGAAGTACTTCTTTGCAAGGAGAACACTTACCTGGGATTCTTACTCCAGGTATGAATGAGTTTGAGCAGAAAAGTTGGAGAATACTGGCTCTCTGAAGCCAACCTGCACACCTAAAGGAGATAAAAATCAGATACCAATGCAACATGAGGTTACTTAAATCCCTCATCTCTAACAAAGACCTCACTGTAATCTACAGTTTACCTTTTTCTAGAAAGTAATCTCATCATAATTTTTCCATCTTCCTCAATATTTGTGGAATCACTCTTAGATTATCTTACTCCTATGTATACACTATTCCAGCTACCACTTTTGTCCTCCCCTCGAAACTGGCTCCCCATGGAGACTCATATTTGCTGTAAAGACCTAGCAACCTCTCCCAGACATACCATACCTATGAGATCTCAAGCGCAACACCCAAGACTCACTTCTCCTGTAATTCCTATGCCCTGGCCACAGCACATGCCATTCCAGCATGTGTTCTATGCCTCCACTCTCTCGCTGCTATATAAGCACCCTCTCTGCCCAGGGAGAGGCTCAAGCACTCCACCACATCCCAGGAATGGGATCTCCTAACAGGGTTCTGTCCCCTAAACAACCACACCTAAGAGCTGCCTAGCCTAAGCCCTACACAGTAGCTGCTGCTCTTTCACATGACCGGATACAGGTAAAAGAAACCTAGTGGCAGGTCTTTGCCACTCTGCAACCCAACAGGCTGCATGCAAGTCACACAGCTGGTTTTCTGCCCTGACCACAGCTGGACTGTGAGCAGGGCACTGTTAGCAAGCATACAGGCAGAGGAAGCTCCAGTGCATTCAAGGGCAATAGCCAGGATGGTGCATGCAGGGTTTGGACTAGCTCCATCTGGGCTCAGGACCAGAAAAGAAGGCAGGTCTGACCATCACAGCCAAGGTCTTAGAAAGCTTCTTCTCCTGCCCCAAGAGGCTGGTAATGTTATTGCTCTGCATAAAACAAAGCTTTTCTGAATAATGTACAATGAAGAGTAAACTGTTAATTCAAACCTGCAGCAATGCTGCTGTGCAGGATAATGATATCAAGACTGTGCAGCAAACTCCTGGGATATGAAAAGCAGAAAACTCCAGTTCCAAGTACAACAGGCTTAAAATAATCTGCGCTCTCCATGAGTTTCTATACATCTCAGTTCCATAGTTTTAAAAAAGGAAAGCACACAAGCCAAACAATTGTTCTCCCCAAATCGGATCTTCATGGATTTCCCTACATAAGATTCCCTCTAGATGGAGCATCTGTACCATACTACCCTCCAAGCTCCAAAACCAGCTATGTCTTTCTGACATATGTAAGGACAACATGAATTCTAACTAATAACAATTTTACATCTACTTCAGATTTACTCAGTGTTTCCAAACACAATACTCCCCAAAAGCACTAACTGCATTGCTGACTTAAGGCCTGAACTGCTCTGGGACTGCAGTAAATATTCATTGCTTTGCTCATGTGGAACCCTGGCCTTGAAAAGAACTGTCATGGTTTAACCCCAACCAGCAACTAAGTACCATGCAGCCACTTGCTCACTCCCAGCTGGTGGGATGGGGAGGAGAACTGGAAAAGGGTAAAACTCACGGGTTGAGGTAAGAACAGTTTTAATAACTGAGATAAAGTAAAATACAATACTAATACTACTGATAATGTAATGAAAAAGGAGATAACAAAAAGAAAGAATAATTAAATCTACACAAAAACAAGTGATGCACAATACAATTGCTCATCACTTGCTGATGGATGTCCAGCCCTACTGGTCCCTCCTGCCCAACTCCCCACAGCTGCTATACTGGGCATGACATGCTGTGGTATGGAATATCCTTTTGGTTAGTTCAGGTCAGCTGTCCTGGCTATGCTCCCTCCCACCCTCTTATGCCCTTCCTCACTGGCAGAGCATGAGACTGAAAAGTCCTAGCCTTGAGTAAGCACAATTTTGCAACAGCGGCGTGTTATCAACATTATTCTCATACTAAATCCAAACCACAACATTGTACCAGCTACTAGGAAGAAAATTAACTATCCTATCTGAAACCAGGACAAGGCTAAACGGACAAACCAGGAGCACCACTCAGCTCAGTGAAATACAGAGCTATATGCATGCCTGAAACCATTTTATCTACTATTTGTCCACACACACATACTACACATCACATATTGTTACTCATAGAGCAGAGAAGCAGGGTAGATGTAAACAAACACAATGTCTGCAGAAGCAGATCTGAGGTTACGCAGAGCGTAGCAGTTACCCCTGGTGCTCTTTGACAGGCTTTCCTGATGCAAAGAAGTAGGACATTCAGATACCCCCAAAACCTCAGCAGAACAGCTCTGCTGGAGTCAACCCATCTTGCTCAGCTACCCTGTGGGTGAAGAGGACTGTTTCTAGAGCAGACAACCCAGCACCTAGTACAGGCATTCACAACCTCAGAGCCCAATGCACTGAGACAGCCAGCACAATTTCTGTGTTTTCTCTTCCTCTCACACTCGTGCATTTTCCCAGCTCAGAGGTGATCTAAATTTCTCTGATGACAGACACAATTCTGTGCTTTGTCTCTGTGCTCACAGGGGACTCCCAGCAGGGAGGCAAAAGAGCACACAGCCCACTGACAGACCCTGATGGGTCCCTCCTTTGCTGCAGCACCATTTGCTTCTGCAGTCCTCTACCACAGGCCAAATAACTGGCACACAGAAAAGTACCAAAGTGTACCCAGAAGTGACAAGCATTATTTTGCTTCCCTGAAGCATCCAGGCAAGAAGTCTGCTTCTGTGATTAAGAACAAAGAAATGACATCCATTTTATTCAGATGAATTAATTTGTACTTTAGCCTGCAACTTGATTATTCCAGGACTAATCAGACACGAGCCAAGCAACTGGCCTTGCACATACACACCAGAATGCCAGAATCTGTCTGAGGCTGTATCTAACCTTATGACAGACATAGCTGACATGACAGACTCCAGTACACGTTACATGCAAGTTGTTTGGAAGAACAAGGAATACTTACCTGGGGCCATACCACTGCATGGAAAACTGCATTGATTTCTTCCACACTAAAGTTGTAAGTCTCCCGATCAGAAAAAAACTCCACCACAAGCTTGAGACCAAGACGTCTCAAATTCTTCAGCGGATTAATCAACCTAGGTTGCACCTGTAAAAAACAAAACAAACCAAACCAACCAACCAACCAAACAGTAAGACCTTTGGAGAACAACTATTAACTACTTGCTCTGAAATTAAATACAGCAACTCACTGACCACAGATAAAACTTCTGCTGGAACTATCACAATCTTCTGTCTCCTACTGTAACTTGTTCACAATAGTTATCTACCTCTCACAGACCTAAATATTAGTAAGAGTTGCCTGTTCCTGCACAGTCAGTTACACATGACTCCTTCAGCCCATCAAAATCCACAATGACAAGTTTGAAGTAGCATCTGCCCTTTTTGGACAAAATGCAGAAAGCTACACCCCACTTACATTTCCAGCCCTGACACTTAAAATACTTCTGTTCTACACAGGAAAGGACCCAAATCAGCTCTTGAAAGCAAAACTGTACTTTGGACACTGAGATCTACTGGAAAGAAAAGAAATCAACAGACAAAGAGAAGGGGAAGGAATAAGGAAGGCAAGAACATGAATCACCTCCTCCAACACCATGGAGGGGAGTACAGCATTTGGTTACAGGAGGATGCTTCCTGTACCCAGTCAGCAGTTACATTCCATGGCCTTTCCTGGGGAAAACATTTCAGTAAGGAAATCAGCCACACAGCTAATTATGAGGTTATTCATGCATTGCTGCATTCTCACTCTTCTCCCTGAGAAAAGTATTGACTTGAGCAACCTAAACGATTTCCTTACTGTCCAATGCAGCTCACAGCACAAATACATGAGCCAGCTCCACAGTGCGAGGTACTGAACTTTCAGTCTCAGAAACAAGAGACCTGTGTCAGAGCAAATAAAGGTCACAGTCCAAGACTGGAGTTATGTCTTGGGTGTCTTGGGCTCCTCAGGGTTGCCAGTACGCATCATGATTTGTCACACAGTATAAACACTTGTACTTCTTGTTTTACAAAGCAGCTTTGTGTCAAAGCCTCACTAAAAGACATAATGATTTTTTTATTTGATATACCCTCTGGACTTCTGAAGACACTACCTTCTACCATGCAATACACTTTTATAATCCCTTTGAACCCTAGGTAAAAAGAGGAGATAGTGGAAAAGAAACCAAATGCGCTCTTGCCTAGGACCTCTCAAGCTGTGTTGAATGTGTACTAACAGCATGCAATCAGCTTCCAGGCAGCAAATGAGCTGCCTGAAGGCACAAAAAAAGCATAAACCAGGCTGCTATTCCTAATGGTGACCCCTAAGCAAGGTAATTTCAGGTCCTCCGCTGTTCAATCGCCATTAACTGTAGTCCTCTGAGATCGTCTTTGAGAGGACAAAGAAACTCGATACTGAACACAATCAGTAGGAAATGGTAAATGAATAACTTGTCTTAAAATGGTTGAAGTTGATGTTTAACTCTTCAGGCAGTATCGGCCTGCAATAAATTACTCTCAAAATCCATGAAGTCTTCTAATCATTAGCCAAGATAGAGAGATTTTTCACACTCTTCCTGAGCTTTTAGTATCTCGTGGGCTAATGAAGTGCTAAATTAAGTCCAGACAAATGACAGACTGTCACTTTGCATGTTACATGTTGACAGGATTACTGGAGTAACCCTGGCAAAATGTAACTAACCCAGCAATGAACGAAGCAGCTTTTAAAACTCCTTTCTCAGTCGAATAAAACATGTAGGGACATGCAATCCGATGCTTAAGTCAGACTGTGGGATGCTGCTGTCCTAGAATTTGCTCATGCCCTTCGTAAGTGGAGACAGTTATGTACGTGCAGCCTGTAGGCAGCTATGGGACCTTGGATGCCATCTGACTGCAAGGGCTTGCTTTGTCTGATGGACCATTTTCAAGGCAAGTTCTAACCTCAGATGCTCACAGATGAGTCTTGGCAAGAACACACGCTCATGGTGACAAAACATTCATTACCTAACACCACTTGCTCAGTCTATCATCACATAATTCCTTTCAACACACCACTTGCTCAAGTCTATCATCTCATAATTCCTTTCAACACCACAGTGATGATGATGACTGTGCAGTTTGCTTGTTTCACACCTCAAGTATGATCAGACTCTGCAGCAGACCTGACTCAAGCTTTCCTTCTCCTATTTGGACTGAAGCCTGGCAAAGCACTAGTATCAGAAAGACAGAAAAGCCTGGCTCAATGTCATAGTTTCCCAACAACTGGCAACAGGCCCCCTGAGCTATATGGGCTAGAGCCAAGGGACCTCTGCACTGCTCTCCTGTGCAGCAGAAGCCCACATGGCCCATCTTTAGGTGCAGACAATCTTTAACAGAATGTTTTTCTCACCTGACCCTCTCTGCATGTACAGCCATTGGACAGCAAGGGAAAAAAACATTCACAGTGCTCTACAGATACCTGGCTGAGACCCAGACTGTGACACTCGATCAGCATGACTACTCCTGATACACAGCTGAACACACTTCTAGAGTGCTGAAAGCATGACTGGTAGCCATGTTCTCCCTGCGTACCACAAGAGACAACCACTGCAGATAATCCCTGGGATCATCCTCGGATCTAGAACTGCCACAAAACATCTCAAAACCAAGTTTTGATCCAAAGTCCCCAGGTAAGGAACTTTAAATCCTCTCCTTCCCCTGTTTAAAAGTTTTATCCTTGCAGCCAAGAAACACCTTTCAACTTCCTGCCATAAGATCTTGTGTCACATCCTTTACAACAAATCATATAGCTGTCCCTCATGCCCATCTCTCCACAGAGCAGGCAGGTAGCAATGCACAGAGATCACCTCCAACTCTCTCTTCAATAACTCAAAAATGCAGTCCAAAGCAGCTTTCTAAACACATTAACTCCACCTGCAC
Organism: Neopsephotus bourkii; assembly: GCF_033783945.1. Taxonomy (NCBI): domain Eukaryota; kingdom Metazoa; phylum Chordata; class Aves; order Psittaciformes; family Psittacidae; genus Neopsephotus; species Neopsephotus bourkii. The sequence goes on along the minus strand of NW_026900624.1, from coordinate 1,351,027 downwards.
TGCCTAAGCCCTGTTGCACTTTCCGATAAATATCAGTGGCCCCTCTTTTGACAGACATCTAACTGGCAAAGCTTCACTCCATGCTGGCATTAAACTTATCTTTACCTGAGCCAATGAAGGTGTGTGTACACGTGCAACCTAAGCAGAGGAGGAGAGAAAATAATTTAATTTATATGGTTTTTTTTTAATTGTTTGCATATTTTGTACCTTTTCTCTTTGCTGGAGGATGCAGGATACCACAGCTGTCATGCACAGCAGAATCTGTAGAATTTCAGGCAGGCACTGATGGATCAAATGTCCCATGTTTTTCAACACAACTTCGAGACCATTGAAGAGACTATGCTGACGCCCAAGAGGCAGGACTTTAGCTAAATCCAGCTCTGACATACTTCGAAGCACTGCAGTCTGGCAAGGCCCTGTGATAAGCAAAGGGACAGCAACTTACCTAGAGAAGTACCATGAAGATACCTACTACCGAAAATAATTTTCAATGAAAAATAGCATAATCCAGCCCTAAATGACAGATCCTCACATTCTGCTTTTTAAATAAGCACAACTTTGGGTCTCCATCTCTCTGTGACACTCAGACTCACCGTGCTACAGTAAGAGAACACTTTACAACCTCTGTTTATAGCCATCATATGCAGGCTAACCTATGATGCCAGTGACTGCTCATTCCTGGCCTGCTACAACTTACTTGCACAGCTGTAGCAAGTCATTAAGTTTTCTGACCTTGGACCTGTAGAACAGAGCAATCCTGTTTTGTAAGGAAAAACTCAGGGGAATCCCCACCCATATTAAAAGTTTACTTTCATCCTTTCGTCCTTTCAAGGCACTGTTAGAGACAAACTGAAGCACATAACAACATTTATCCTCCTACATCCCTACAGGCCAGAAAGCACCGTATCCCAGGTTCTACTGCCCAGACCTACCATCACTGAATTGCTTCACCGCTTCAAAGAGTAGATCCAAGAACATCCGTATCTCTTCTGGCAGTGAGCCGGCAAGAAATCGCAGAACGATTGACATGCGAGTGCCCGCCGAAGACTTGCCCTGTGTCTTGCTCCCTGTTTTGTTTCTCATTCTGCCATAGAGAATCCTTCAAGAGCCAAAAAGAGGTTGCATTAGCTTTCAGCAAGCCATCTGTTTCCTAGCCTCTTCTTCTGCAGGAGAAACTCTATTTAAAAATATTCTTTAGTGAGCACAAGCTGAGTGGAGGTCCCCCCTTCAGGGTCTCCACTGAATTAACACACATTGCCCAGAAAACATCCCAGCGAAAGCTCTGCTTCTACTACTGCAGTGGAAGCTTTGATGGAGACTTTGGCTACAAAATGAGTTATCTGCACAACAACTTGCATCACTTATCTTTAAAAATAAGTGGCAATACTCAGTAACCTGAAATATTCTCACAGTTCTCTGTAAGCCTTAACAGAAACAGTATTTACCAAAAAGCTGGTTTTAAGGAAAACACCATCTGCGTAATGCACTACATAAATGTGTTAATAAGGAAGCCCTACTGAACATCACAAACTAAGTTGTCAAAGTATACCACTAACCATAGGTTTATCTCAACTGTTTAAAATGAGAAGCAGTAGCATTACATCTCTGCTTATGGTACTTTGACATGAAACTTCACTCCATGACACACCTCATAAGAACAGGGATGAGATCTGGTCGATGCTCCATTTTTACAACAGCAGTGTCCTCAGAAATATTGAAATGAACTATTTCTTCCTTAAAACTCCTGTCCTCCAGTAGCCTTTGCAAATTCTCTCTGAAAGTAGAAAACATTATTTGAAGGCAGGTAGGGTTATAAAAATAAACAGAAATACACACACCTCTATATCTAATTGCCTACTTATCTAATCTATGCTGTACATAAAATACTAAAGGACTATGTGGCCACCCTTTAATAAAAAAGGGTATTTAAAAGGCAGCAAGTTCAAACCACTTATTTAGGAATTTACCTCCTGGACACGTTCTGAAGAGATTATTCAACCACAAACTACAGTTTTATGCTGTCACTTTCTTTGCATGGTTATGTATCACTAGTACAAAGATGTCTTTGAAAATGATGCAACTACTAAGCACACACTATTCTGGGACAGAATGAAAGTGTTGCCATTTTCCTGTAAACAAAAGAGAGACACTGACCAACCTCAAGCCCTTATTTCCTGTTACAGATAGCAAATATACAGCTGGCTAAAATTAAAATTTATTTGTTTATCTTCAACAAATACAATTCTCTCTTTGAGGGACTGACCCCAAGCAGGATTCTGGTATGACAGGAAGCTTATTCATCGATGCTAAAATAATATAAAGCTTTTACCTGTACGGCAGTAGATGAGCATGCTTGTATGTCATTATACAATCAAGAGCTATTCTCTGTACATTCTGGTCTTGATGGGACAGTAACTGCAAATGACAAAAGAAAGAAAATAAGTCCCTGTCTAGAAGAGAGAAGTGCTTACTGAAAATACTGAAACAACCCAGAGCTCAAGCAGGTTTTGGACTAACTTAAAATGGAAACTAAGTATGTGTGTTGCCAGTATAAAGCCAAGAAGCAAATACACAACTGTCACTCAAAAAAAGTGCACATGGTTGCTGGTAGTTCATACATACACACGCACCATGTACATAGGATAGTTGTAACATTTGTTTTTTTATAATAAGGTTGAAGGAGGTGATCCTGCCCCTTATTCTGGTCTTGTGAGACCTCACCTGGAGTATTGTGTGCAGTTCTGGTGTCCTCAACATAGAAAGGACATGGAACTGTTGGAACAAGTCCAGAGGAGGACCACAAGGATGATCAGGGGGCTGGAGCACCTCCCATATGAAGACAGGCTGAGAAAGTTGGGGCTGCTCAGCCTGGAGGAGCGAAGGCTGCCTGGAGACCTCGCAGTAGCCTTCCAGTATCTGAAGGGGGCCTACATGGATGCTGAGGACTCTTCATTTGGGACTGTAGTGATAGGACAAGGGGTAACGGGTTGAAACTTAAACAGGGGAAGTTTAGATTGGATATAAGAAAGAAGTTCTTTACTGTGAGGGTGGTGAGGCACTGGAATAGGTTGCCCAGGGAAGTTGTGAATGCTCCATCCCTGGTGGAGTTCAAGGCAAGGCTGGACAGAGCCTTGGGTGACATCATTTAGTGGGAGGTGTCCCTGCCCATGGCAGGGGGGTTGGAACTTGATGATCTTAAGGTACTTTCCAACCTTAACTATTCTATGATTCTATGAATTGTTTTTTGGACTGTCAGCCTGCATTTTCAACTTACAAACTAGTTACCAGTTGTGTATCTGGGAAGACTGGATTAAAAACCAGACTACTCAAACCATCCAAAGACATCCATATTTCATTCCGGTGAAAAACAAAATACTCTTAGAAATTGATATGGAAAGTCTCACTGAGATTTGCCCGCTTAAAGATTACTCCTCATAACCTAGACCCTAAGACATGCAAGTCATCTCCCCAAATAGCATCCCTATCAGTTCTTAAATCTGCCACCAAACAGCACAGGTCAAAATTAAAGGTCACTTCACCATGATGACCCTATGCCAGATGGACACACCAGACATGAAAAAACATATGTTAAGACACAAATGGCAAACGGTAAATGATGAAGTAATCTCAGGCTGTTCTTCATGCACTATTTTGTACACATCTGTTCAGTATTTTACTAAGAAGATAGGCAAGCATCACCTGGATATATAATGCATTCAACTTCTGTTCCAGATACAATGCACGAGGATTTGAGAATTTAGAGAAAACTTGTAAGTGGGCTATTAGTTGCCTGTAAAAGAAAGCATTTTGTTTAAAATGACCAGAAGACATAATCCTGCATTATTATAAGCAATTTGGGAAGTTTCATTAAAATTAACAAGAAAGAAAAAAACCCCAACAACCCAAAGCCAGCACAACACAAGAGGATCCTTAGTCTACATGCCTCCATTTCAGAGACACAGCAAGAGGTATCCTCTTCCCTCTCCTAAGCACCTCCTTCCAGACATAATTCAATGGCATAGAGAGGGCCATTTCCTCAGCAGCACTAGATGGGCTTAGCTTCTGATGTCAAAGGAACAGAATCAATCAGAAGACAGCTTGCTTCTCTCTTCAAGACCAGCCTGGAACACCAACAGATGAATTTACCTCTATCTATTCACTTGTCCTTAACTAGTGGTCATTTTGCTCCCATCAATGTGAAAGGCTGCAGTTAGCAACAGACTGTGCTGGATTTACACCAGGCAAGCACAGACGGGAGTCAGTTCTTCTAGAAGTGGCTGTGTCATCCCACATCTGCTCCACCTCCACTATGTGAGAGCAGAGAGAGATGACCTAGATAAGGAAGGTGTGAGATCTCTACCAGATGCACTGTGGGGCTCGTAGAGACTTTCTGAATCCAGTTGCAGCCTCTGGCAGTTTACACTGAACTCTCCTGACACTTTGGCTGGGCCACTCTCCCCCATGGCTGGGCTCAGCCAAAGGACAAGTAGGACACCTTCCAAAAAATCCCCCCTGAGCCTGGGGCAGGCGTGGGTCCTTCTGCTGCCTCAGCCAGCCCTTGTGGGCCGAGGGCTCTCCTACTGTGGCACAAGCCTGACTGTATGAACCACGCAGGGGAAAGATGAAGGGAGGTCACTCCAGAACTCAGTAATACACCTCCAGTAAATCTTTCATGCCTTTGTTACTGCTACTAGCACTAATGTTTCCACTGAAGTACACGGACATTTTGAGATGAAGGCTGAAAAAAGAAACCAAATCACAGATCTTGGACTGTCACTGTGTTTGAATTGCTGTTCATTTGCTCATTTACAAGCCAGAATCTGGGAATAACCTGAAACATCTATAAAATACCTGGGATTAAATGGCAATTCAGATTATATATCAAACATGTTCCAACATGTAAGGTGACATTTTAAAGTTCTCTGTCATTACATGGCCCATCCTTTCCAGAAAAAGTGGCAAAATACAAACCCTTGTGGTGCATTTCTAATGGACATTTGACAGAGGTCACTGGGGTAAAAGGACTCAGATTAGACAAATTGTGGAGACTTCATACAAAGAGTCATTTTCTCCATGTATTCAGCACTGCAATGACATTACAACAGCATGTAGCTTCAGTCTAAAACACCACCTAAAAAAACTCTTTGTCCCTAAGGACAAAAAATCCTAACCAGGACCAAGACTGATAACAGGTAGGCAATGGCAGAATCCCAGCATGAAGTTTCATTTTTCAAAGTGTTTGGCAATACCTACGGTTTTAAAAGACAAACAGATACACACAGAGAAGTCAGGGGAATGCAGATACAATAGCCTCCAAAAACTTCAAAATACCATGTAATTTCAGCTTAAAGTAACATAAACCACAGACTGTCAGCAGGTAATGAGATAATGATAAAGCCTAGGCAGGGTCTTTGGATATCTAATACTGTGCAGGCAGGGTTTCTGACTCTAAGGTGCTTATAGTCTACTGAAAAATAATGAAGTGCAAGCAAAAGAAGAAAAAGGAATATATAAAACCATAGCTTTTATCTCAATACGAGTTGCTGAATCTGCCTTTCCGTGAAAAGGCTAGCAAGAGAAAACTACAATTGCTTACTTAGCAGCAGCTCTTCTTGTTTTCCTTTTTGTTAGTCCCACAGTAACTGGTTCCCCTTCTTCCTTTTCTTCTTCCTCCTCCTCCTCCATAGCAACATCATTCACCTCTTCACCAGGTATTTCTTTTGCTGCTGCTGGGTCACTAGTTCTCTTTCTGAGATCCTGAGATGGAGCCACCAATGAATCTGCTGGGTAGTACTCATTTCTGTGTTTAAAAAAAAAAAGGAAGGGATTACAAAGCACAGCATTTTTCAGGGTTTCAGGACAAGAACAACCAATCCCCCTCCCCCCCCAGGCCCCCATTCTCATTATTAATGGCACTGTGTCTTGGGATACTATATGGCTAAAAATTCCCAAAGTATATTTCAGCAAGTGTATGCTTTTATGTCTAGAAGTTGCAGGATATAAGGCAGTGGGCCAAATACCCTAAAGGAGACTGGAGGTACTTGGTGGAGAGAAGAGAGACATGAATCACTGAAATACTAGAGGTTTGTAAAGTTATGTGGAGGGCATGGGGGTTGCGTTTGCTCAGGTGGGCAAATGACCAACGATTATGGCAACGTGATACTACGTGAGGAAACTAACTTACTACAGCATGGTTCAATTTTTCCAGGAAGGGAAGCAAAACATAGATTTCCTAATTACAGGAAATGAATATCAGAAACCTTCCCTTGCCATGAGATCACACCTACTCCATGTGCATCATACTATCTGTATTATCTGATATATGCACATATGCAAGCTCTCCCTCCCGAGGCATGAAACTGAATTAGCCTCTAACAAACCCAGTATTTTCCTCATCTTGGGAAAAATACTTTGCTCTTCTGTGATTCCAAATTAAAATGCTTTTTTTTTTTAAAAAAAAGGATCTTTATTTCCACTGAAATCACTTCCTAATGGAGTAAAGAGGCTGTGACACAGGGAAGTCAATAAATAAGAGACTGAGCAGCAGAAACTGCCATTTCATTTCAGCCTGCTTCTTCTGCGATGTTTCTAATAGAATCTACATTCCAATCAAAAGGTTACCTTAACTGGAAACAGACATCTCACCAGCCATACACTCAGGAAATAAAAGTCTATAATGGGATAGCCATAGTTTTAAAGCTCAGCAACAAATGAAAGCAATGTCCTCTCAACTGAAAAATAAATCTTACCTACCTAACGAATCTCAAAAGAAGAGGAGAAAGTTCCCTCGACCTAGGCTCCACTCTGTCTGGAAACTTATCCAGTGCTTTCCACAATAGAAAACGGAAGTTTGTGTGGTCCAGCCGCTCACTGCAATCTGTTCTAGTCCTCAGCTGCTCCACGAAGACAGCCCCCACCCCTCCTTCCGGCATCTTCTCACTTTCTGTTTCAGCAATGCTTTCCTCCTGTTCATCTAGTTCATTCTGCAGCTCCATTTCTACAAAACAGACGAAGAAAAGCTCTTCAGGTTACTTCATAATTGCCAGTAGCAAGGGATCAGCCCCCCCATTACAAAAGTAATACTTTTGGTGACATGTAAATGTTTAGACACCTGTATTTAACACTGACCCAAAAGATCTCCACTGCTTAGAAAGTACTCTAGGGTCTCTTACAGCCTCAGTTAACCTCAGTTTTCTTGAGTAACAGAGAAATCCACAAATGGCTGTGTGCTCATGGCTCTATCATGAAATCACAGATGCCATGCACCCATAGGTAAACCTCAAGAGTACACCCAAGAAAGACACTGTTTGCAGGACTTCCACACAATCTATGGAGCAGAAAGATGGTCAGCCCGATTATACAGGTTTTGTCATTGCTTCTGATCAGTCTCGGCAGTCACCTTACGCAGGGACAAAACTGCTGCATGGCTTCCCACAACCTGCAACTCCCTCCTGAAATGCAGGCACCTTTTTTGTCTCCTTCTTGGTGTTTAGGACAGAAGGAGATGGAGTTTTCTCCCATATCTCTCTATTCCTGCCCTAGACATAATGGTGGTAGTCAAGAACCTGAATTCCCCCATCACACATAAATTTGGGGCACATAAAAACAGTCATGTCACTCACAGTTAGCTGTGTTACTGTTAGAATAATGATTAGGAGCTTTGACTTACCAGCATAGGTAGCAGCTCTCTCCAAATGTTCATAGAAAACCTTCCAGAATTGTTTATTCTCCATTTCCTTTGCATGAGAACTAACGAAGTGTAAAACAGCATGAAATTAAAAGGAAAATAAAAAAAGCCATGCATCACTAGTACAATCTAGTACACCAGTACAAGTATGCATTGATCACTGCTTTAATGTGGATGCTCGAAGAGAGGACATCTGCACAATACAGATGTAGCACTTCCTTGCCTTTACTCATGTATCCCATATGTCAACTGTTATTAAAATAATCTGGTTGTATCTCATGACTTCAAACGAGCTTAAATTGAGTAAAAATGTTCTCAAGATTTCTACTGACTTCTGTAAAGTAACATCATTTAGAACTAAAGGAAGAATTAGTACGGGCGTATCTTTCAAAGAGCTAGTTCAATATTTTTTAATTAATTTTCTAGTTTGAAGAAGAAAATCCCATCCTCGTTAATCATACAACAGAGGGAAAAAAAAAAGAAGATAAAGTCATGCTGAAAGCAGACACTGATGTTGACATTTAGCTCAGCTGTCACCATGGTAAGTCTTCTCTCCTTGTTAGCAGGATTTAGAGGTTTTCCAGCAAGGGCAGAAAAGTCAGAGAGAATTAACTGAGAGGAACTTCTTGCTCCTTTAAGCATTTGTGAAACACTAATCAAATCCTGCTACCTTTGAAAACTCTGATGCTATTTGACTATACTCATTGTGAATTCCCTTTAATAGTAAGAAAAATCAGAACTAAGTATCAGTATACACAGATTGTGATTTGAGATCACATTTGTTCCAGAACATTTCACATGAAGGTTATCCTGCAAAAATATTCAAAGTGGACATTTTTAGCTAAGCTTTTGTTCACAAAACAATGGAAAGAATGTTCTGTAAGACAACCACAGATTGCAGCACCCAACTGCATATACTCACGTTATGAGTTCAATTACAGGATCCCACAGAGGGCTGAAGTTAATATAAAGCATTCCTAGTAAATATCGAAGAGGCACCTAGAATGACACACAATACCATCTCGTTGAGATGTAAAAAACCCTATCTTGAAGACCAATCAGCCTTCTCCTTTTTTCGTCTCAAAGAGGAAAGGCTGATCAAAGAAGTTCTCAGAAGTGCAACAAGTTATGAAGCACATAACACACTGCATCACTCATTGTCTCATAGCTGCATAAGGAAATGTAGAGCTTTTACTATAAGCTGCACTGAGATCCTGTCACCATACCTACACATTGTGAATGTGCAAAAACCAGTTCATCCCAGCAGACAATATGGCTTGCCTGCCTCCCTCTCAAACTTCAGGGCTGCCATAGCAGCATTAGGGACCTCAGAAAGAGGAAAGTTTGCCCTGAGGAGTCTTCATTGAACTAGGGCTAGAAGCATGGCCTCCAGACAGGCTCCTTGCTCACCTACATGCAGTAGGACTGATTTACAGCCCTTGTTCACAGGAACTTACAAGTCAATGTAAAAAAATTATACAGGTACAGCAACAGCCAGAAAAATAACAGCAATAAAAAAAAACCCTCCCACTAAATCCACAATCTTTTAACTAGTAAAACTGTGACCCTTCCAACATCCAGAAAGTGAAGTCCCCTTTAGCTCAGCAGGAGATTCAACAGTCACAGGTGCACAAGATCTTCATTCTGCAGCAAGATCCAGAAGCTAAGCTCTGCAATGGCAGATGGGAGTTCCCGTATGTGAGCTCATAGCAAAACCTGATTAATCTGGTTGTGAGCCATTTATCAAGATGCTACTGTTGTTCTACTAAATATCCAAGAAAACAACAGTCCTAAACACAATGGCAGCTGTGATCTCTACTAAGTATTCTAAAACATAATCTGAGAGGTCATTGATTTTTTAATGAATGCTCATTAAAAGCTCTGCAATCCATGTGATGGAGCAGAGAATGCTCTCTTGGAATAAAGGAACGAGACAACTGCTTTTTGACTTTAACTACTTACCTCCTGCAAAGATCCACTTGGTATTGCAGGCTGCACTATATCACATCTTAGTTTCCTCAAATAGAGAAGCTTCTCTCTGTAATCGTTCACTGTTGCTGGCACAAGTTCTGCTTGAAGTAATATGGCAAATACTGTCTGGAGTTTGCCTGTGCTGTCACCCTGAACAAACAAGTGACATGCATTTTATTAAGAGTATCCTTTTCTCATTGAAAGGTATTTCAACAGAATTGTACAGAGTCCCAGCCATTTTTGGACCAAAGAATAAAGTTTAGAGACTTGCTCTGGTTCCACCACTTAGGCATCAAAACTCACACATCAGAAAATATCAGGAGGCAAGGAGACAAACAATAAAACTGGAATGTGAAAGCACAAAAGCAGAGGACGACCTCTACCAAACGCATTTTTTATTTCTGCAAAGTGGAAAACAACACACATCAAAGAGAGATGGCTTCGAAATGCTGCATGAAAAGTTTTAGCCCTACCTCAGTCTGTGCAGAAGGTGGATTCTCAAAATGGTTTAGAATTCGAACAGTCAATAGCCGGACCTATCCAAAGTGGAAACATATGTCAGAAGCATGCAGGAGAATGCAGGCTACATATGCAGATACATACACATCTACACAGAGGTTAATGTTTTGCACAGAAGGCTGATTTCACTAGGTTCCTCCCAGAGCTGAGAAATGGATGAGTAGTGCAGCAGGCAATTCAAAATGAATACATTAGGCTGCTGCTCTGCTTCACCCTAAGGGAAGGGGAAAGCATTGCAGGTCTAAAAGTTAACCTCTGTTAACCCATGCCCCACAGTAACCTCTTAGAAATGGACACAGTCCTAAACAGATACCACAGAAGTAAAATTTTACACAATCTCAAGTTGTGCCTTTCAGTCTTTGGCACTTAACTCAGTTTACTTAAGATATATTGTTATAATACATGTGCACAAAAAAGCAGATTACCTTAGAAACACCAGTGGAAATATTAGGATGCAACTTCTCAAACAAGTCCATTAGGTTCCCTTGGGAAAGGGGCTCCTGGCACCCACAGAATGCCAACCTTGTGTAATAAAGATCAGCCAACAGCAGTGCAGAGGGGTCTGAAGGGAAAGTGCTAGAACAACAGTGTTCTATTAGCATACAGAGAGCACTGCAACAATATAAATATTTGAAAATAAGGCAGTAGTGATGGTAAAAGTATTAAGGGAAAATTCCACATGACTTCAGATTCTGCTGGCACCAGCAGGCCAGTGAAGTCAGACTTTACCGGCATGCTGGCTTGCTGCCTCAAAGCCCAATAACCCATGACAGCCCAAGAGGCATGAGATTCCTCCTTTGTATTAATCGGGCTTGTCAAGCTCAGGATAGCAGGCTGGACCTGTCCTCCCCCACATACCCAGTCAGTGGTCAACTTCAACTGAAAGAAAATAATCCAGGCCTAGGTGAGACACGAGGAGTCCTGCCTGCCCACAAGGAAACCTCCTTCTGCTACTTTCATCCCTTGCTTTAGGCGGGTTTCACCCCAAACCCAAAGCTGTCAGAAAAACACTAGACTGAAGCTCCCTGCCAAGACTTCCTGTCTGATCTGGGCAAGCTGCTTCATCTCCATCATGCGTCAGACATAGGCACCATGATTTCCTAACTGAAGAGGATGTCTGGAAGCTCAAGCTACTGAAGACTTGGAGATGCTCCAGCACAATGGGAGACAAGTTCAGCAGGATTTGCTGGAGACTGACCTTCCTCGATCCCTCCAGCCTCTCAGTTATGTGTGCTAATTATAAGCAGAACAGAGTTACAATAAATAAAATGAAGCATACAAAACCTCCTCCCACTGTGCAGCAGGCACATACATGTGTATGTAGAGAGAGGGTGGAATCCCAACACTACCACAGACTGCAGCAGTTGAGGCTACTGACACAGCTCAGAAAGCACTTTCCTGTCTCTTTTATCATTATAATGTAACATACAGTCACTAAGCTTGGCAATCCTAGGTGAAACTATAACAAGCATATTTGGCACACTACCCTGAAGCTGTCTAAGAAAACTTCAGTTTGCAGAGAAAGTATCACCGAACAGGCACTACATCTACCTGGTTCTTCAAACAAACAGTGCCTACAGCATTGCTATCTTACATAACCACCATACTGAAGCAATGCATCGGTGTAAACAGAATGGGCAACACACACAGAGGCATTTTTGCCTGCATAAAGGCAAAGTCAACTCACTGTGCCTTGGGAAATCATGAAAAGATCACAGAACAGGCAGAGTTTACTTACGTCACCAAGCTCTTGACACGCTCCACAGGTAACAAATGGAGTATTTCAGAAGACTCTGTCAAACTAAGGAGAGTACTTACAGCTTGGCAGGCCACAAACAGGCTTCCTGGAGCAGGGAGAGAACAAGAACAGCCTGTATATTTACCCAGCTCTCAACGACTTGTGTTTGTATGGTACTTGCCCAGCCTGAAATGGCTGGAGTCACAGAAATAGGATAATATATGGATCCCAGAAACGGCATGTGTATTTCCTAACCATTATCATAACCCGTAAAGGAAATGGTCCTCTGGCTATCAAAGTGCCTACTTATTTTTGAAAGCCAGCACAGAAATCTGTGAGCAGCTCCCAGTTTGCATCTGTTTCCATCACACATGCATATACAGAGAACAGGGATCTGGAGGTAAACACTGTTGCAGGAGTCTCAAATAGCTCTATGCTATAAATGATACTCAGAAATGAAGAAATGCTGCCCTAATTGATATGAATGCAACAAAAGAGAGGCAAAAATACATACTGATGCTACCACACAAATGCCCATAAACTCTGGCACTTCAGCAATGCACTATACAGTATGAGATCTACAAAGCCGTTCCAGATACTTAAAGACTGAATATTCATTAGTGCATGGAAGGAGGGTTTGCTGAACTCGGCTATGGTGATCATGTCTCCTTCCTAAACCTCTCAGCCTCCTTTAGGTGCTGAATCCTGCTCACCATTAATGCCCACATGGAGCTCCTCAAAGAGAGAACAGCAAATAATGACAGAATAAAACTTAGTGTAGGGGCACAGGTTCCCAAAGTGCAATATTCATACCATCTGGTAGTAGTCTATGCTGGACAAAGATGGCAACTCCTACCTCATTACAGACACATTTATATGATCAGTAGGGGTAACCACTTCCATACAGGCAGTTATCCCGTAACAGCTGCCAGGGTTATCTTGCTCTGTCCCAGTTTGCAAGCCATCTTCCCTGCACTCCACAACAACAGCAGAAAAAAAAAACAGTTCTGGGGGCTGCATTTTGGCTCAGAGGCCAGGCAAGTCAAATAGGGAGCACAGGGCTGGGGTCTGCCTTGCACGGGCTGGCAGAGGAGATTGAAGTCCTAGTAGAATGTGAAGAAACTGCAGAGATCACGGAGCTGGAAAGAATGCCAGAGGGTGAAGAAAGTGTCCAGGAACCCTAGTTTGGGAGGAAGGTGAGGAAAATCAAGCAAAGAAGTGTAAGATGGGCCAACAGGATGCAGAAGTGTAGGACTGAGGTTGCATTTGTTTTCTCTTATAGGCAAAGGAGGAAACAACAGCGTGCCTCCTGCATGCACACAGAGCTGCTGCAGAGCTGACATGAGACCCAAGAAAAGAAAGTTTGGGTATTCCTTTTTTTAGAGTAAGTATATTGCCAGTAAATAATCACGACAGCATGCAAACCCTGCAAACAGATCAGAAAAAAGGGCTAAATTGAGCAGGACCATGTCTGACAAAGACTAGAGAAGGAAAAGCAACAGAGCCAGTTGGCAGATAAGTTTAGGAATGTTAACAGAGGCATTATTAAGGGAAAAGACCAGACTCTGGAAAATCCCTTTCAAACTAAGTGAACCTGGGGTTTTCCAATACTTGCAATCTCCCTCATTAACAACTGCACTGTATAATGCAAGCACAGTTAAAACCCTTTTTTTTTTTCCCAGCCAGAGAAGGAAGACGATCAATGACAACCAATGCCTGGAGGAAAGATGAACATTTTAGAATTGGTGTTGTCACTGAGGTCAAAGATGGTAATGTCCCCAACTTTGTACTGTAAGTCCGGAATAGTCCAGTTGGAGTTTGTCAGTCAACAGTCTCTCCTTCACTTGACTGCTTCTGGTTTAGATTGATCTCCATCCTTTTATTTTCTCACTTCCTTCTTTTCCTTCCCAATTATGTCTTTCACTTTGCAGAACATTTGCTGCTCCATTATTATTATTATCAACAGCAAATGTAGAATCCTTTGCTGGAGGGTGTTTCCTCCCAAGCTTTGCTTTTCGAGTTTCACTTGAGCTTGTCAATAGATTTGAATATAATACTACTGCTATTCATTTTCATCCTTTATGTCATCAGAAAAACTGCTTTACATATATCTATGTATCAATAAAAAGCAAATAAACAGGAAATAACCATAACTGACCTTTGCAGAGGCTTCCTTTGTCAATGGCTATGAAGAGAGAGTCTATGAAATTTGTCACATGGTGCAGAGTGTTTGCTTTGTCCATTGTTCTGTCCAAAATAAATGGGAAGACTTTACCTCTATGTGACACTGACAGCTACATGCATAGGAAAGCTTTGACATCTGTCTTTTATTACACTAAAGATAGCTCACCCCAAGTCTGAAACAAGCAGCAAAACATTTTTGCTATTTACAATTCACAGTTTAACTTGTAGCATTCACTGCACCTTCTAGAAGTCAGTGCTTAAAACACGGAAACTGAAACATGTCATTAATATTTCTATGTATTAAAGTACTAAATTTAGGGAGTAGGCAACCAAGAAATGGACATCCTATTCCTGACTTTACTGCTGTCGTTTACTCATGGCATTTCCACACAGCATTTTTTTTGCCTTCTAACCTGTTTCCCCAAATAGGGTTAGTAATTACTGTCCTTCCCTTAGTACAATGATTTCTGACAGACACTGATTTCAACATAAATACGTAACAACAGTACCTTAGAATATCCCTTACCTAATATGTGGCAGTACAACCAAGGCAACCCAAGGCTGTGAAAGGTCAGTGATGTCTTCTTTCTCCGGTAAATGGATTAAAGACAATACATGATCCAACACCAATTCTTCTGCCTTTCCTCCCTGTCTTTTACTTGTTTGTTGCCTTGTATTAGAGCTAAAAATAAAAGCAAACGTTTTAGTAACCACTTCCTGCCATGGTATTCAAAGTTACGTTTGCTACTTCTAGCAAAAAAAGGACTTGGACAACCTAAGGGATTTTTTTTTATTTCTAATGTCCTCCACAGCACAAAACATTAACTAGTCATGTTAAGAAGCACCAAACATGGCCCACAGGAAATGTCAGGTCTGTATTTCAAGTTCAAATATTTCTAGAAGGAAAGACAGTAGTTCTCAGTTGGATACCGTCACAAGCAGGACACACAGCCTCTGGAAGCACCTGAGAGTCATCTCTGAGATTATTGTTAATAACCAATGGACTAATGAATGACAGAAAACAACCAGTGAATTAAAAACCTGATGACCTAAACGGAGTCACAAGCTAAGCTCAAATCAAGAAGCCCATCTGCAGGCAGAAAGGGTTAACATCATACTGGGACATATGAAGAGGAGTACTTCACACCTCTTGGACAGCTATCTTTCCACCCACTGTGCTTGTAAGACTGCAGTTAGAAGCTGCATAGGATCCACCCTTCAATAAAAACAGAAGCTAACAAAAAGGAGATGGCATCAAGAGCACCAAGGCATTAGAGGTTTCAGAAACAAAATCTATGAGTGAAACCTCAGGGAATTAGGACTGTGGTCCACAGAAAGAAGATTTCAGATGTTCCTGATGATCAAAGCCTGGTATTTGTAAAAGTTACCTACAAAGAGAAAATATTTTGCTTTTTGTGTTCCCAGCAGATAAACACCAATGAATTTAAACTGCAGTAAAGGAAGTTTAGTTCATACACTGAGGAGTGGTAAAAAAACCCCAA